>NC_082654.1:54376853-55001853 GCF_028023285.1 Balaenoptera ricei
CATTATCCTATGGCAAACCCGACTATAATGAAAGTTGAGAAAAATCTTTCCAAGCTATATAATAGAAGCTAGCCCAAAAGACTGAAGTTGACAATGGATATTGGATTGGACAACAAACAGAGTCCAGCATATATTGCTTCCACAACCCTAGTCTCAGAGCCTGGAGTCTGAGTACAGTCTCTGAATAACCTGGTTTGCTTCCTTCCTCCCTCCTACCTCCTGACTGTTCCTCTCTCCTTCTTTTGTCTATATCTCTCCTCTGGAAACCTTCTTTCAGTCATCCTCAGTGTAGGTGGGCACATCTGCTTGGCTGGAGGCTCTGATAAGTCTGCTTTTTTCCAAAACCTTGCACCAAAGACAGACTGCAATCCCCCCCCCCCCACACCTATGGGCTCCAAAGCAGCACATCAGCTACATCAGTTCAAGTTCAACCTGATGGAGAGACTTGATGCCGGGATATGGAATTAATTTTGGATTCTGAAGTGAAAATCACTAAAAAAAAATGAGTAAGGGAGCGCCAATATCCAAGCAGCATTTAAATACAGTGATGTGGCTAATGCTTTCCTCATATCATTCTTTAACACGCAGGATGAAAATTCTCTGATTTGACAGAAATATCGTTTCTAAATTTTTGAGGAAGAGTTAAGTTAAATTCATCCTTTCAAACACAGTTAAAAATTATCTCCCTGGAGATGAAATACAATGAATGCCATAATGGGCTAAAGTAGTCCATGCAAATAGCTCCTCCTAAAGCTGTGCAGGACACAGATGACCTCACTTATCTCCAAAATGCTGGGGTAATTGAAGCCCATAATTTGAATCAAGGAATATTAATACATATTTAGCTTTTAGTAATATACCTATTACTTTACACTTTGCTTAGCTTTCTAAAGCATATTTCTATTTAAAACGCTGAATTCTGTATAAGGAAATAGCATTTAGATAACTTCAACTGCTTGTATTAATTTTTTTAAGTACCATACCATTGAATACCCAAAAAGGACACCATAAAATTGAATTGATATTTACAATAAAAGAATTTTACATTATTCATTTATTCCTGTGAAAAGCAGCTTATTAAAATCACTAATCTGGGGTCTTCCCTGGTGGCGCAGTGGTTGAGAATCTGCCTGCCAGTGCAGGAGACACGGGTTTGATCCCTGGTCCAGGAAGATCCCACATGTCACGGAGCGGCTAGGCCTGTGCGCCACAACTACTGAACCCATGTGCCTAGAGCCCGTGCTCTGCAACAAGAGATCCCCCGCAATGAGAAGTCTGTGCACCGCAACGAAGAGTAGCCCCCACTCCCCGCAACTAGAGAAAGCCTGCACGTAGCAACGGAGACCAAAAATCAATCAATCAATCACTAATCTGCTCAGTGAATGAAGAGAAATAATATCATAAAAGAACAGACTGATATCTGGAACAGAGAAATACTGCCATTAAAACAAGCAAACATATTCAAAAGTGAAAGGCCATGGAATAATACAGTTGATTTCCACATTTTTTTGCTTGGGAGTAGAAGCTCTTTTGCCTAGGAACAGATTTCAAAAATGCATGTTTAGTGCATTCTATTTTTTTGTAGCAAAACTTAAAATCATTATGAAAATAATGATAATATTCTTTACTATGCTTGTGAAAACTGTTCTCAATCATAGGCCTTGCTCTTTTCCAAAAATACTATACTGGAGATTGATTAGTTTATTTCTATTTACACCTTACCTCTCCCCCAAAAAGGACTTCTTGCTGTCTTTGCCTTTGGAGAGGCCAAAAACCAAAATAAGCACAAAAACAAAATATGAAAAGTTGGGGTTCATACAAAAAAATGTAGGTTCATACACAAAATTTAACCAATAATGACATAAGAAATTATAGGTAAAGGAGTAAAAGTAAAACTAAAAAATTGGAGCACACAAATAAGTTCCAAAATAGTCAATACTATCACTGTGATTTGGCTTCAAATTTGGCTGCATTTTCAAGCAGCCAAGCAAAAGCTGCAACATGAACACAAATATCAGGAAAAAATGAATCAAAACAGCACTTTTTCTAGCACCTAATTTTTAAAAATGCATCTTTCATGTATTAGAACATGGGTGTTATAAGAAAACGGCCATACCAATATTTTCACAACAGATGCATTACAATATTTCATACGGTTCTTTCTTATAATGGCCTTATAATAACAGCTCAATGGAGGTGATTTTGCAAGGGGTCATACCAGCGTGGTTCAAATAAGTAAGCTGTGGTAGCTCACAGGACTGAGGATTCTTGTTTGTAGCAGAGATCCTAGTATAGTTAATATCACTATGAGGCTTTTTCATTTGCTTTGGAAAATAAAACACACACACACACACACACACACAACAACTATTCCAATAAAGACTCCAAAAGAAGGATCATATGGGGTTAAATTCTCTTCATCCTCCTGTAAGGAGTTAATCACCTCCTGGAGCACAAGATTAGGCTGGGACTACAGTGGTTTTCCCCGCTGTATGTGTGGGGTGTGTGTGTGTGTGTGTGTGTGTGTCTTTGTACAGATGACCAACTGATAGAGACTGGATGGTTGAGAGAGGCTGTCTAACTACACAGGGCTGGATGCCAAAGCAGGGAGGAAAGATCTTGATGGTTCCATGTGATCCAAACCAGCTCACTGCTCAAAAAAGGAAAACAACCTCAAATAAGGAACTAAATAAACTAAATAAACCCCAGGAATAAGCTATCACCAAAGAAGAATTAGAAATTACCAATATGTTCATTAAACGATTTCTGATCCTCCAAGCAATCTAAGAAATACAAAATCCAACAAAAATGAAACACAATTTTTCACCTATCAATCGAAACAAGACTTAAAGTCTTAATTTGAATATTGCTGAGGTTTCAGGCAACGGGCAAGCTGGTACCCTGCTAATGGAAACATAAGCTGAAAATACAAACTTTCGGTAAGGAAAATTGATAATAAATATGAAAAGTCTTAAAATATGCATGTCCTTTGACTGGCGTTTGTCTATTAAAAAAAAAAGACTTTGAATGAATCATCGTGGGAGCATGTAAATATATAAACATATATTTTATTTATATATATATATTGTTTATAAAAATACAATGTTCTAAATTACCCATATATCCCAAAGTAGAATACTAGCTGAAAATTTTCAAAATACTATATACACCTTATATTTAATATTATAGTCAAATATATGGACAAGGAGAAAAATCTGATGGGGTTCAAGTAATCCTAACTTTTTGTGTATGAAGTGCTCTGTATGTGCTACCTTTAATAATGAACAAGGATTATAACTTCTAACATCAACAAAGTTCTTAAAGTTAACTTTTAAAAGCAAACTATAAAGTCAGAAATGGATTTTCCAATATTAATTTTAAAAATAAGGATTCTTTTATTGAGTTAACCTATTTGAAATGACATCATAAAAACTACTGGGACTAAAAATGGTTTACTTTCAGACATATCTGGAATTTTTTCAAGAGTGCTGGAAATTTCCTTGCAAAATATCTTTGTCAGACCCTTATAAATCACAACATGTTCAATTGCTTCACTCAGCCCTGAACAGATTGAAAGATGCTGTGCTCCAGCCTCAGGCTGCTCAAAGAAGCTCCAAATTACAGTAATTACAAATTTAACCTCTCTTAAATAAATTAAGAATTGGAATGATGAAGACTGTTTCATCTAATAGGCTTTGAGGGGAGACTGGAAGGGTTACAAATAAGACTCATCTTATACTCCTGAAGACCACTGAATAGCTGGATTTAATGTGAGAAAGGACTTAGCCACTTCTGAATTTTTTCCACATTGTTCAGATTAGGAAACCTTGGCCCAGACAGGGAAAGTGAACGACCACCTGGAGAGTCGAGGTCAGAGCTGACTGAACCCACTCTCTGGATGGCGGTCTAGAGCTCACGGCACACACTTGGATTCAGCTTCATTATCTCGGTTAATCCTCTTATATTTAATCCTTGCAACAACAGTTCCATAAGCACTTTCCAATAGAAATATAATGAGAACCACCTATGTAATTTTAAATTTTCTGGTAGCCATATTAAAACAAAGAAAGAGACACAGGTGAAATCAATTTTAATAATATATTTTATTCCACCCAGTATGTAGAAGTAATGTCATTTCAAACTGAATTCAATATAAAAATGAAGAAAGTCTGCATCCTTTTGTGGGTGGGGAGGGCACCAAGTCTTCGAATGTCAGTGTGGTTTTTAAAATTACAGTGTGTCTTAATTTGGGTTAGTAAATTTCAAGTGCTCAACGACCAGTGGTTGGTGGCTTGAATATTAGATGATGCAGACCTAATGCATAGTTGATTTTATGACTTTCCTCCCCAAAAGGCCAGGCCCAGTAATACACTAGGATTGTACCTAAAGACAGGAAACTTTATAAGGAAATCATTAGAAGAAGCTATACGAATAATGACAAAACATCACAAATACTGAGGTGTTGTATGGAATAGGCAATGCCTTTCTTGCATTGGCTGATTTTTTTTTTAACATCTTTATTGGAGTATAATTGCTTTACAATGGTGTGTTAGTTTCTGCTGTATAACAAAGTGAATCAGCTATATGTATACATATATCCCCATATCCCCTCCCTCTTAAGCCTCCCTCCCTCCCTCCCTCCTTATCCCACCCCTCTAGGTAGTCACAAAGCACCGAGCTGATCTCCCTGTGCTATGCAGCTGCTTCCCACTAGCTAACTATTTTACATTTGGTAGTGTACATATGTCAGTGTTACTCTCTTACTTCGCCCCAGCTTACCCTTCCCCCCCACCTGCCCCCGTGTCCTCAGGTCCATTCTCTATGTGCAGATGTCTTTATTCCTGTCCTGCCCCTAGGTTCTTCAGAACCATTTTTTTTTAGATTCCATATATATGTGTTAGCATACGGTATTTGTTTTTCTCTTTCTGACTTACTTCACTGTATGGCAGACCCTAGGTCCATCCACCCCACTACAAATAACTCAATTTCATTTCTTCTTATGGCTGGGTAATATTCCATTGTATATATGTGCCACATCTTCTTTATCCATTCATCTGTCGATGGACACTTAGGTTGCTTCCATGTCCTGGCTATTGTAAATAGTACTGCAATGAACACTGTGGTACATGTCTCTTTTTGAATTATGGTTTTCTTAGGGTATATGCCCAGTAGTGGGATTGCTGGGTCATATGGTAGTTCTATTTTTAGTTTTTTAAGGAACCTCCATACTGTTCTCCATAGTGGCTATATCAATTTACATTCCCACCAACAATGCAAGAGGGTTCCCTTTTCTCCACACCCTCTCCAACATTTATTGTTTGCACATTTTTTGATGATGGCCATTCTGAGCTGTGTGAGGTGATACCTCATTGTGGTTTTGATTTGCATTTCTCTAATGATTAGTGATGTTGAGCATCCTTTCATGTGTTTGTTGGCAATCTGTATATCTTCTTTGGAGAAATATCTATTTAGATGTCCTGCCTATTTTTGGGTTGGGTTGTTTGTTTTTTTGGTATTGAGCTGCATGAGCTACTTGTATATTTTGGAGATTAATCCTTTGTCAGTTGCTTCATTGGCAAATATTTTCTTCCATTCTGAGGGTTGTATTTTTGTCTTGTTATGGTTTCCTTTGCTGTGCAAAAGCTTTGAAGTTTTATTACGTCCCATTTATTTATTTTTGTTTTTATTTCCATTACTCTAGGAAGTGGGTCAAAAAGGATCTTGCTGTGATTTATGTCAGAGTGTTCTGCCTATGTTTTCCTCTAAGAGCTTTATGGTGTCTAGCCTTACATTTAGGTCTTAAATCCATTTTGAGTTTATGGTCTTAGGGAGTGTTTTGATTTCATTCTTTTACATGTAGCTGTCCAGTTTTCCCAGCACCACTTATTGAAGAGGCTGTCTTTTCTCCAATGTATATTCTTGCCTCCTTTGTCAAAGATAAGGTGACCATATGTGCATGGGTTTATCTCTGGGCTTTCTATCCTGTTCTATTGATCTATAGTTCTGTTTTTGTGCCAGTACCTTACTGTCTTGATTACTATAGCTTTGTAGTATAGTCTGAAGTCAGGGAGCCTGATTTCTCCAGCTCCGTTTTTCTCTCTCAAGATTGCTTTGGCTATTCAGGGTCTTTTGTGTTTCCATACAAATTGTACAATTTTTTGCTCTAGTTCTGTGAAAAATGCCCTTGGTAGTTTGATAGGGATTACACTGAATTGGCTGATAGTTTTAAGTATTAAAACATTCTCTTTGGGCTTCCCTGGTGGTGCAGTGGTTAACGATCCACCTGCCAATGTAGGGGACATGGGTTTGAGCCCTGGTCCGGGAAGATCCCACATGCCAGGGAGCAACTGAGCCTGTGCACCACAACAACTGAGCCTGCGCTCTAGAGCCTGTGAGCCACAACTACTGAGCCCACGTGCCACAACTACTGAAGTCCACATGCTTAGAGCCCGTGCTCCCCTACAAGACAGGCCACCTCAATGAGAAGCCTGTGCAGTGCAACGAAGAGTAGTCCCCACTCGCTACAACTAGAGAAAGCCCATGCACAGCAACAAAGACCCAACACAGCCAAAAATTAATTAATTAATTAATTAATTTTAAAAAAATTCTCTTTATGTGAAATAGTGCTGATTCATTTGGGAAGTATACTAAAAGCACAGTTAGGAAAATAGAGACCTATGATTGATAGAGTTGTCATTCTCCCTTCGGTATTATCTGCTTATCTAAAACATATAGGCCTTCCTCCCATTAAGATTCCCAGGTGTCTTCTGCCAGAAAGGACTGTTCCATCCTCCTCAATTTCGTCATCCTTTCATTCTGCTTCATATGCTAATTAGCCCTTGATCTCCAATCTCCCTAACCAGACTATAATTACCTCGATAAACCTGGATCACAATTTGTCTATCTAAATTTCCAATCACTGGAAAGTAGCACAGCACACAGGCACATAATAGGTGCTAAAAAATCTTTTACCAGATGGATAAATATATCAGTGATGGCTATTTAGGAGTCCTTTCTGTCTTTCAAAAACTAATATAAGGAGTTAAAGTAAGCAGGAAAAAATGCAGCCAATGTAAAGCTTCTGGATTTCTAATTAAACTCTAAAGACAGGAATCCAGGAAAAAGCCACAGATCAGTAATCACATGGCTGTGCCAACCAAACATATTATCTAAAATTATTCCTTCAAATCAGGAAGACTTAACCCTAAGTCAAAGAAAACACACACACACACACACACACACACACACACATACACGCCCCACACACACCAAGCCCAACAAGCTTATTAGAGTTTCAGTAAACAACCCCAACAAGCTGATATAAAATTATCTGCTTCGTAATCAGGGTAGCAAAACTTTTGAGAACTTAATAAGTGAATTAGAAATTCTTTTTCATTCTTGAACAAAGTTATATTTGGCTTTAGACATAGTTCTAGAAGGCTGGGACTATTCAGGTGCATTTTGATTGAAGTCCTGCTAGACCAGTGCTATAAACTACAAAGCTTATTCCTGCTAAACATTTCTGCCTAATTTCTGTTCATTGCTAGGATAGTAAGTATCCTATAAGCAAATTTCTCCACTTGATTTTCCAAGAAAAATTAATTTATTTCTGGGGTGTGTGAAAATTTTTCTTCAGCCTTTAATACACAGGCTGTCTTCTTGTCCTGTGGTATCATCTCTGGCAACTGACTTAATTCCAAGCCCAGCAGTTTAGGAACATATGGTAGAAGCATCTAAAAAAATCAGTAGAGGTTCCATGCCCCTCAGTCCCAGGTAGCCTTGCTTACCATACTGTGAGAGCTCATCGGCACTGTGGTTCCACTTGCTGCACTTCAAATTGATTTGCAAATGCCCTGACCCAAAGGTCAGATGGTAGTGTGTATATATAAAGGCTGTTTCACCATAGAGCTCAATGCTTCCCACTGCAGGAAGTCAAGAAGGTCATTTCGAAGGCACTGGTTTGTGTCCTACAATAAAAGGGCCAACAATCTTCTTAGGAATGGCACACATTTCCACTTCCTCAAGATGACCAAAGAAATGCCACTAGAGTTTCTCCAGGACCCTTACCATGTTCTTCTGCAACAAAGATGCAGGAACACTGTCTTCATAAAATACCTTTAGAACCACCGGGATTGGAAGTTTCTGTGTTTTAAGAGCTACAAGAAATTAAAGTCAATCTAGTTATATTATAAAATTTGTCAACTGTCGCATCCTGATACGAAGTGACATTTACAGTGAGAAATTTGAATGATCTATAAAATCTTAGGAAAATGGATCATTCTTTAGAGAAGGAGGACATAACAGAATGGATACCGAGAAGCAGCATGGCACTGCAGAGTGCACTAAACCAGGGCTCAAAGACCCAGATTGTCACTTGATTCTTGGGACCCTGGGTAGGTCAATCAACTTTTGTGAGGCTCAGTTTTTCTTGAAGACCATGACTCTTAATCAGTTTAGGGTCATGGCTTTGAAATTCTGATAAAAATCTCCTCTTGAAAATATTTTATGTAAATTTTACCAAGATCATAGACAGCTCCTTATCCTAAAACCCTTCCCTGAACCCAAGTTAAGAATTCATATTATAGATAATTAAACTCCAGAGCCTATCCCTAGGATGTATGCTCTGTGACAGCAGGATGTTTCCAGAGCCTAGGACAGTTCCTGATACCCAGGGGGTACTCCAAAGGTACTTGTTGAATGTCAGTAAATAAAAGAATGGTGAAACTGTAAAAGATTAAATACAGTTTATATGAAGGAGACTTCTAAATTGCAAAATACTCTACAGATATGTTATTTTGTTAAAGTAACTGCATGCCATATCATAAGATCTGTTCTAACTGACACTTACAGTAAAACATATAATCACAATTTATATTTTCCACAAGGTATAACTTTGTTCTATAAAAATGGAATTTTTTAAATTGATATTTGTGCTCCAATACAAATTTGTTCCTTGGAAAATATTTACAAATATCAATAAATTAATGAACATCTAAGTCCCCCTGGAGAAATCCTGCTCATTGCCTTATCTGTCCTACTGGATTCTAATGATGCCCTTATTATTTGTCAGATTTAGACATGTGTTGAAACGTCAAAGTTGGACATATAGTTCATCCTCTTAAGCGGTATAAACTTCCAGTTACAAAATAAATGAGTCATGGAGATGAAATGTACAGTGTGGGGAATAGAGTCAATAATAATGTAATATCTTCTTATGGTGACAGATGGTAACTAGACTTATCATGGTGATTATTTTGAAGTGTATAGAAATACCAAATCACTATGTTGTGCACCAGGAACTAACATAGTATTGTAGGTCAGTTATACTTAAAAAACAAACAAACTCATAGAAAAAGAGATAAGATATATGGCTACCAGAGGCAGGGGTGAGAAGAGGGGGAATTGGATGAAGGTGGTCAAAAGGCACAAATTTCCAGTTACAAGATACATAAGTACTAGGGATGTCATGTACAACATTGATAAAGATAATTAACACGTTATATACGAAAGTTAAGAGAGTAAATCCTAAGAGTGCTCATCACAAGGAAAAAATATTTTTCTTTTATTTTCTATCTATATGAGATGACAGATGTTCACTGAACTTACTGTGTTATTTCATGACGTATGTAAGTCAAATCATTATGCTGTACACCTTAAACTTGTTCAGGGCTGTATGTCGATTATATCTCAATAAAACTGGAAGAAGAAAAAAATGTTTCACATTTAGTCAACAAATTCAAATGCTTGCACTTAACAAAAGACTCCCACCTGAGTTCCCCATTACCATTTATCTTCCATGACTATGCCTCATCTTGGCCCTCATTATCTTTCACTTAAAACGTAAAAGTATTCCTCACACCCATTAGGATGGCTACTATCCAAAAAAAGAAAAAAAACAAAGAAAGATAATAACAAGTACTATCAAAGATGTGGAGTAATTGGAACCCTTATGCACTGTTGGTGGGAATGTAAAATGGTGCAGCCACTGTGGAAAACAGTATGGCAGTTTCTCAAAAAATTAAAAATAGAACTACCATATGATCCAGCAATTCCACTTCTGGGTATATACCTAAAAGAATTGAGAGCAAGATCTTGAACAGATATTTATAAGCCCATGTTCATAACAGCATTGTTCGCAAGAGCTAAAAAATGAACGCAACCCAACTGTCCATCAATGGATGAATGAATAAGCAAAATGTGGTATACACATACAACAGAATATTATTCACCCTTAAATTAGCAAGCAAATTCTGACTTATGCTACAACATGGATGAACCCTGAGGACATTATATTAAGTGAAATAAGCCAGTGGCGTAAAGGCAAATACTATACAATTCCACTTACACTCAGCACAAGGTACTTAGCATATTCAAAGTCATAAAGACAAAGTAGAATGGTGGTTGCTAGGGGCTGGAGGTAGGAAAGAATAAGGAGTTATTGTTTAATTTGCATAGAGTTTCAGTTTTTAGTTTTACAAGATAAAACGAGTTATAGATAGATGGTAATTGTTGCACAGCATTATGAATATATTTAATACCACTGAACTGTACACTTAAAAATGATTACGATGATAAACTTTATAATATGTATATTTTACTACAATTAAAGGAAAAAGATATGAACAGACTTCATCAAAAAAAATATACGATTGGCAAATAACTACAGGAAAAATGTTGAATATAAAAAAAAAACAGGGGACTTCCCTGGTGGTCCAGTGGGTAAGACTCTGTGCTCCCAATGCAGGGGGCCTGGGTTTGATCCCTGGTCAGGGAACTAGATCCTGCATGCATGCCGCAACTAAGAAGTCTGCATGCCACAATGAAGATCCCACGTGCTGCAACTAAGACCTGGTGCAGCCAAAATAAATAAATAAATAAATAAATAAATAAATAAATAAATAAATAAATAAATAAAATTTTTTTAAATTAAAAACAAAAAACATAAAATTGTCCTCCACTTTTTCTCCCTCCAATCCATCCTCTGCACCATTTTCAATCATCTTTCTAAAACACAAATTTGATTATGTGACTTTCCTGTTTAAACATCAAGACACTTGCTCTGGGCCAACATTTCAGGGAACACCTTGAAATATGGCAAATGAGGCCCTTGCTCCTCTGGCCTTAACTCACTTACCCTGGCCTCACCCATCTTACACTTCACGCTCCATTCATAGTGAACATTTCTCATGTCTAGCACATGCCACGTTCTTTATATGCTGCCAGGGGGAGGGTGATGCTGCTTGCAGTGCTCTTGACCTCTTTATGCCAAGTAATCATCCATCTAGACTTGGTTCAAAAGTCACGTTCCTGCCCACTTAACCACCCAGCCACCCCTACAGAAAAAGTACCTCCTCTGTGCTTCCATACTATGTACACTTGAATATAACACTTATACTGCATTAAGATTATTCATTTGTGGACTTCCCTGGTGGCGCAGTGGTTGAGAGTCTGCCTGCTAATGCAGGGGACGCGGGTTCGAGCCCTGGTCTGGGAGGATCCCACATGCCGCGGAGTGACTGAGCCCGTGAGCCACAACTGCTGAGCCTGTGCATCTGGAGCCTGTGCTCCGCAACAGGAGAGGCCGCGATAGTGAGAGGCCCGCGCACCGTGATGAAGAGTGGCCCCCGCTTGCCGCAACCGGAGGAAGCCCTCGCGCAGAAACGAAGACCCAACACAGCCAAGAAATAAATAAATAAATAAATAATAATTTAAAAAAAAAAAAAAGATTATTCATTTGTGCCCTTTTTCACATTTGTCTGAAGCTTCCTCAGAGCAGTCCAAGTACTTAGCACATAATATATATAGTAGGTCAACGACCAAATAAAATTAATATACTGCCATTGCTGATGGTGACATGAGCTCTGAATAAGAAAGTTCCCATGTAAGTTGCAGACCATCTCATATTTTTATCAAAGGTATTTAGCCTGCTTATATCGAACCCATAGATAAATGCCTCTTAAAGGGGGGAGCTAAATGACAGTGGTGATGATGATGATACACAATTATGGACTTGCCTATATTTGCCAGGCTCTATGTTAGTCATTTTATATGTTATTTTTACTTAATTCAAAAGCTTCTCTATAAGGCAAGTATTAATACTATTATCCCATTTCATAGATAAGAAAACTGAGGTTCAGAGGCATTAAATCAATTACTCAGCATCACACAGCTGGTAAACAGTGAAGACAGGATTTGTTCCCAGGATTTTTTTCTTTTTTTTTTTTGGCACACAGTATTATTCTCAAATTCTTTGTTGAACTATCAATAATCAATTCACAAAGATCTTTCCTGAGAAAATCTGAAAAGGCTGTTAAGAGACATGACATGTTCCAAAGCACTGTCTTCAAAATCTAGTGACAGATTAATCTGGTGATATATTAATCAACTATCTATTCTCTCTTTCACAGAATCCAAGTGAGAATTTTTACATGTTCATTTCTCACATTTTAAGGCAGTGCTAACTACAGCATTGTTGTCCCCACCTGGAAGTGAGTTTCTTGAAAGATATGATGATTCAAATGAAGACTCTAAGAGGGAGAAACTTCTGATGCCATATTGAGAAATAGACTTGATTTAAAGAAAATGAGCCAACGCTTACATTTCCTATTTGTGGATTAGAGTTGCCCAAAAGCTTACAGCAGAATCCATTCTCTTCACTGTGGCGCAGACCTCAGATTGGCCTTTCTCCCCCATTCTTCATTTCTGCTCCTTACTGATCAGTCTAGACATTCTATTTTCTAGGGGCTCTCCAAGACTCTCCCCTTCTTCTCTCTCTGTCCTCCTATTTCTAGGCTCCTCTTCATAAATCTCAGGTTTCACACTGCTGTGCCTTTGGTCCAAAAGTGACATTCTGCCCTGGAGTGGGGCTCCTCCCTGCCTGAACTTGGCTCCTTCAGGCTCCTTCTGTCAGGTTGTGGGAGATCAGCTCCACCCAAACATGGTCATGTCTCATCCCCAAAGCTTATCAGCATTAGGCCCATTCTTCAACCACAATCTAAGTCTTTTCTTGCTCGCAGTGTGGTCCTAGGCAGGGCACTTAATTCTCTGTGGTTCATAGGATTTATGTGAGAATTAAGTGAGATACATGAAAAGTTACTTAGAATAATGCCTGGCCCACGAAAGTTCAATAAATACTGCCATTATGTTTAGCTAATATTTTATCGGGCTTTGTTTCTTTTAAGGAGGCACTTTCAACCACTTCACAGAGAATAGAGATAATTTAAAAATACCAGCTCTGAAGAATATACAATGGGGAAAGGACAGTCTCTTCAATAAATAGTGTTGGGAAAACTGGACAGCCACATGCAAAAGAATAAAACTGGACCCCTATCTTAAACCATACACAAAAACAAACTAAAAATGGATTAAAGACCTAAAACCATAAAATTCCCAGAAGAAAACACGTAAGACCTGAAACCATAAAATTCCCAGAAGAAAACATAGGTGATAAGCTCCTTGACAGAGGTCTTAGTGATGATTTTTTTGGATTTGACACCAAAAACAAAGGCAACAAAAGCAAAAATAAACAAGTGTGACTACATCGAACTAAAGTTTCTGCACAAGAAAGGAAACCATCAACAAAATGAAAAGGCAACCTAACAAATGGGAGAAAATATTTTCAAATCATATACCTGACAAGGGGCTAATATCCAAAATACATTAAAAAATTCATACATCACAACAGCCAAGAAACAATTTGATTAAAAAATGGGCAGAGGATCTAAACAGACATTTTCCCCAAGAAAATGACATATAGAAAAATGTCAATATGAAAAGGAGCTCAACATCACAAATCTTTAGGGAAATGCGTATCAAAACCACAATGAGATATCACCTTACACCTGTTAATGGCTATTATTGTGTTTTTACACAAGAAATAAAAAGAGTTGGCCAGGATGTGGAGAAAAGGGAAACCTCATGAACTGTTGACAGGAATGTAAATTGGTACATATACTATGGTAAACAGCATGGAAGTTCTTCAAAAAATTAAAAAAAGAACTACCATGTGATCCAGCAGTTCCACTTCAGGGTATTTATGTGAAGAAAACAAAAACACTAACTCAGAAAGATATATGCATCCTTATGTTCATTGCAGGATTATTTACAATAGCCAAAATGTGGAAACAACCTAAGTGTCCATTGACAGATGTATGGATAAAGAAGATGTGGTACACATATACAATGGAATATTACTCAGCCATAAAAATGCATGAAACCTTGGCATTTGTGACAACACAGAAGTCAGCCAAAGAAACACAAATTGCCATATGATCTCACTTATATGTGGAATAACGACTAACCTATAAAAAACAGAAACAAAAACAAAACAACTTACAGATACAGATTGGTAGTTGCCAGAGGTGGAGGATTGGGGGTAGGCAAAATGGGTGAAGGTGGTCAAAAGGTACAAACTTCTAGTTATAAAATAAATGTCACGGAGATGTAATGTACAGCATGGTGACTATAGTTAATAATACTGTATTGTATATTTGAAAGGTGCTAAGAGAACAGATCTAAAAAGTTCTCATCCTATGTAAAAAAATCTGTAATTCTGTATGGTGATGGATATTACCTAGATTTATTGTGGTGATCATTGCACAATACATAACAAATATCAAATCATTATGCTGTACATCAGAAAGTAATATACTGTCTATGTTAATTATATTTCAATTAAAAAAAAAAAAAAACACCAGCTCTGCATCAGTGAGACCTAAGCCTGCCACTCAGGCTAAGGATGGGACCTTGGGCATGTCACTGAACTTGTTTGGCTTCAGTGTCTTCTGTTAAAGGAGCATCTCGTAATACCTATATGAGAGGGTCACAGGGAATAATGGGTGCAAAGCATGTGCCCCTGGGCATAGCATCAAGGAACTGTCCAAACCACATATTAAGTAGTTCTTGTCATTACCCAACCGCAAAAGATCTTGCCCTTTCTAAACTAAAGAACTACTGTCCTTTACTCACACTAGATGACATATTTTTCTCTGACTGCTTCAGCTATGGTAGTTGCACCCTTCCAGCTCAATGTGACTTCCCCCAGAGCATTCACCAGTTTTTATATTTCTTCTGAACTCCCGCTACTCCCAAACAAACAGGAAAGTGTTCGGAATGTAAATGCCTAAGACCCATTGATCACAGTTGAGCATCACCAATACGTGCTATTAAAATAAATATGGTTTACTTATTTAACTTTTCATCTTTTTGAGTTCGTAATCAAATAAAAGAAGAAGAAATTGTCATTATTTTGTCCTTTTTAATTCATAGGGAATTTTAATAGCAGATTTATATAAATAAAAATAGATAACATTAAAAACATGTAATTGCATGTTGGATAACTGAGTAAGAACATTGGATATAATAGACACAACAGTGTATAAAAATTCTTACTGTCAATAAAAACGTCCTTGTTTTTAAAAAATATATAAAATCTGACCTTGCACAGGAAAAAATGTAACTTATAAAGTTAAATTTCTGAAACTTGTTCACTGAAACATTTTGAATGGAATAAATAAATTCTCTGAATTCATCTTAAAAATTTACATATAAGTGAACAAAGAAAATGAAACTTGTCAATACCTGCTATTTCCCCACTGAATATAGCTATATAACCTCTGACTCCATGGTGAAAAAAAAATGTTGAGAATCACCAATGACAGGAAAAGGTTCACACCACTGCACTTTGAGACAGAGAGAGGAAGTCTCCCGTCCTATGGCATTTAAGCACAATTCCCCACGTGTGAAGTGGGCTGGTTGGGAGTACTTCTGTCAAAGGGTTGCCTCTTTGGCACAGATACAACACAGTCTTGAGTGTCCAAACAGAACAAGCTCACTAGCTGCCCTCTGGAAGCCAAGTTCTGTTCTGAAATCCTAAGAAGTGTCTTAAGACACAAGAAGGACACAGGTCACAAGAAGGGGTTACAATCTGAAACTGAGAGGCTTCTGCTCATCAGTGAGGTTTCATAGCTCTTCCAGAAGAGGCAGATCCCTCTAGGGCTCCAGAGTACCTCCTGGATCCTCTAATTTGTAAGTGATGACTCTGAGTGAGCCATGGGAGAGTGAGTCAAGCAGTGGGAGGCAGGTAGGGATAGCCAGTGAAGCATCTGCTCCAACAAATGGCCACCTATTATTTACACCTCTGCAAAAGGGAGCACCAAGAAGCAAGTTTTCACTGTTGAAGCCACTTCTGGAACTTTTCCTGCTTAGGATTAGGTGGCACTGATAAGCAAAGTTTTCATTGATAAAGGCACTTGTGAAATTACTTAGGGAAAGGATATTTTTGGCAGTACATGATCTGCAGACCAGAGCACTGGAACAATAGGAATTGCTCTTTGGAGCAATGGACTGTCTCATTCAAGCTCTACAAAGGGCAGGTGCTACATAATTTAAATAAATAAGTGTTTATGATTACTGCACCCTTTACATTACATTTCTGTTACATTAACAGAAAGTATCAACGAATTGGAACTAATACAATAGCTTACATTTCTCAAACCACATCATATTTTGCAGAAAACTTTCTCACAGAAATGCCTTTATTTGTTTCTCCTGTTAAGCCTGCAAGAGGGAGAGACAGGGCTTTAAAGGTGGCACAGAAACAAACTTACACTTACCAGGGGATAAGTGAGGGAGGGATCAATTGGGAGATTGAGATTGACATATACACACTACTATATATAAAACAGATAACGAATAAGGACCTACTGTATAGTACAGGGAACTCTACTCAATACTCTGTAATGGCCTATAAGGAAAAGAATCTTAAAAAAAGAGTGGTTATATGTATATGTATAACTGATTCACATTGCTGTATACCTGAAACTAACACAACATTGTACATCAACTATACTCCAATAAAAATATTTTAAAAAATAAAAAAAATTTAAAAAGTGGCACAGCGTAGTGGTTACAAGCATACATTTTGGAATTGGACTCCTGGGTTTTAATATCCCCTTTGTTCCATATCATGTCTCTATGACCTTGGCCAATGGTTTAACTGCCCCCAAGCCTCAGTTTCCTCACCTGTAAAATCGGTGAATTCAACTCTTATAATGTCACTAGATGGCTAAATATAATTACATATGGGGAATCCCCCCACCACGTGCCCGATAAGAATTTTAGGAGATGTTCCCCCTGTTATACATTCATGGAGGTCATGCGGTGTTGGCAGAGCCACTGTACCTCTCAGATGTCACAGGCTGAGCCCTTGTGTTCTCCACTTGTCCATGGCAGAGAAAAACAAATAAACATGGCTTCTCCTTCTCTTGCTGAGTAATGAAAAGAGTCCATAAAAAGAGACTTGCATCAGTGGTAGTATACTGGGTCAAAATAGATTCTTGTTGAGCTTCTACTCTACCCTGTGTCTCAGGGCTTCCATAGTAACTGGGATGTCATTGGTCCACCAAAAAGCAAATGTTCCAAGGAGGCATAAGTGAGGCTCGAAAGCCTGACCCCAGCACGTCAGTCTCACCTCCCACCTTACTTCCCTTGATCGATGCACATTATTCCCCCCTAGAAAGATGGAGTTCCCCTCTCCAAACTCCCCTTTTAAGATGCTATTATGAGAACATGCATTCCCGTTTCTTGTGAAATGTTACACACTGTCCAACCTTGACTAGGCTTCCTCCGGTGAGAGATGTAGCACATTCCATGCATGTGAGAGGTAATTACACCTGCACAGGGCTTTTCGTTTGGACGGGGATGCTCCAAATGGAATGATGTCAGAATAGGACCCTGAATCTCTCTCTGAATGCAGAGCTCTTCAGAGTGCTGAGCCTATATCCACACACCAAACACATGTGCTTGGCAAAATGCTGGACTTCCTGAAGTCCCTAAGGACCCTGAAACCCTACACCCAATTTGGAGGGGAAATAAAAAGAGGATAGGACCTAGTTTTCTATCTCAGTGGAAGGATACAAAGCAGGCCAACCTTGGGTGATCAAGAACCCTAGCTTATGTAGGCTTGTCATTCTGAGTTTACTCATGTTTTTAGAAGCAATAATACATCTCATGTTACACCTCAGAAATATCTAGATTACTTTTTCTCATATGACTAAATACATATTGACATTTTATTACCACCTTCTATTCAAGTGTCACTGGTGGATAAAGACAAAACCATAATACGGCTTTTATAGAAAATGCATATTTGATGCATCTATATAATTAGCTGGGAGTAGTAGCACATCTCAACGAAACTGCAGTTAAATTTTAAAATCACCTTCATGCTTGAAATTGAATAAGGAAAATGCAGGCTGCAGCTTTTCATTTTGTGGGGCTGACAAAACAGAGCTCTCCACATAGGCCCCAGCTTTTCTAGAACACAAGGTCTAAGTAAGCACATGCCTTGCATTGAAAACTGGCTAAAAGACTGTGTTAAAACAATAACCTACAAGGATACATTGTAAAGCACAGGGAAATATAGCCATTATTTTATAATTTAAAATGGAGCATAATCTATAAAAAAATATTGAATCACTATGTTGTATACCTGAAACTAATATAATATTATAAATCAGCTATACTTCAAAAAACAAATCAACCCAGACTTGCCAAAATGCCCACAGTCAATACTGCCTTGGAATTTTCTTAATCATGTTAGTGTGTCCAATAAAATTATTTTTTAAATCACTAATGATTTTTTAATTGTATCCAAATTTTGATTCCATGGTTGCTGAGGGGAAAATGGAGGTCAAAATAAAGCAACAACCAGAGATGGAGCCAGAGCAAAGATGATAGGGCTACTGGGCTGCAGGTCTGTGCATGAGGCAAATACTCGAGTAGCCATGATCTTGAGTGGCTTTGTGCCAACTGCCATGGCCTTCCCCTTAGTTAGATTTACTTTTGCTAATTACCTAGGGAAGAATTCAAAGTGATATAAAATATCTTCCAAATAGGGACATTCAATAGATATTTTTTGTCCTTAAAGACTTTTATATTTTTGTATTTGGTATGCCTATCGAACATCCATAGCAAATAATTTTTCACTGAACACTCTTTTTAGAACAACATCTAGGACTTCCCTGGTGGCACAGTGGTTAAGAATCCACCTGCCAGTGCAGGGGACACGGGTTCGAGCCCCGGTCCGGGAAGATCCCACATATCGCAGAGCAACTAAGCCCATGCGCCACAACTACTGAGCCCACGCGTCACAGCTACTGAAGCCCACATGCCTAGAGCCTGTGCTCCGCAACAAGAGAAGCCACCGCAATGAGAAGCCCGAGCACCATAAGGAAGAGTAGCCCCCACTCGCCGCAACTAGAGAAAAGCCCGCACGCAGCAACGAAGACTCAACAAAGCCAAATAAATAAAAATTTAAAAAGAAAAAAAGAACATCTGTACTTCTCTTTGGAGCACTTTGTACGCTCAGGGTCTCACTTTTGCCTATGTAACTCACACTCCTCATTTGGATCAAATTCAAATGTCTTTTCCTCACCTTTCAAACTACATATCAGCACCATTCCCACCTGGTCTCCTAAGTGTTCTGATAGTATGCTACATGTGTGCTTCAGAGTAGCCAATGGATTGTAAGGAAATAACCACTATGCAATTGTCTGTGCAATGCCTGCCTCTCTTGTTAATTCAGAAGCCTCATGAGGACAGGGACATTGCTAGCCTTGTTCATCATGGAATCCCCCATGGAACTGCCGCATGGTGCCATTGTTTTGTGAACAGGCTTGTGTCTTTGCTATCCTGCTTTCACTATTTCTATTCTTCATTATATTAAAAAATGTTTACCAGTGTAAAAGAGTACAAAAAATTTAAAAGGGCAAAGATTAAAAGAATTTTTAAAATATGACTTATTCACAGACTAGCCACATAGAAAATCCAAGAAAACCAATGAATAAATCATTATAATTAATAAGATTGTTCAGCAAAATTGCTAGATATAAAATCAATATATTAAAAAAAAATTATATTCCTTTATATGAGCAACAAATTATTAAGAAATCTGATTTTAAACAGTTACTTTTTTTAACTTTTTATTTTATATTGGAGTATAGCTGATTAACAGTGTTGTAATAGTTTCAGGTGCACAGCAAAGGGACTCAGCCATACATATACATGTGAACGGTTACATTTATAAAAGTACAAATAATAAGAGAGCTATGACTGAATCTAATAAACACATGTAAGACTTTAGAATAAAATACTAAAACTTTATTGAATGTCATAAAATAAAACATATATACATGAGAAATATATCATGTTCATATACCTGAAGGCCCTAAAGGCAACTCTTACACATTAATCTATAAAATCAAAGCAATTTCCATCAAAATCTTAGTGTTTTTGATGGAATGTGGCAACTTTATGCTAAAATGTATGTGGATAAATTATAGGTCAATATCTGTCAAGGCAATTTTGAAGCACAAGAAGAAGAGAGGACATAGCTTACCTGATATCAGGCTTTACTATAAAGCTAAAGAGATTTAACAGCGTATATAGTTGAAGGGATAGACAAATAAACCAAAGTAATAGAATAAGTGGGCATAAAATAAATTCATGTACCTATGAGAGCTTACGATATAAGAGACTACAAATCTGTGAGCAAAAAATAGACTACTGAATGAAGTACAGGGGTAAATGACCAAACAGAAAAATGAGCAAATTATATGAACAGGCAATTGAAAGAAGAAATTTATATAAACCTATAAACACATCAAACATATACTATATAAACTTAAAAGCATATAAAAACAGTCAATCAGTAATAGGGAATCACAAATTATAACAATAATCAGTTATTTTATGCTTATTAAAGATTGTCAAAAATCAATAAATGTGACTGATTTTAGAATGTGGGAGAACAGTAATAGAAGAGTAAACTGAAGATCTGTTTAACACTACTCAGCTGAAGGTGGACACAATTTACAACCCAGCAATTTGGTTTGTTCAATTAGGTTTGTACCCTAGAAAAACTCTAACACATTTTCATAATGTGACATACGTAAGGCATAAGGACATTCATTGCAATGAAGCAAGATTCACACACACACACACACACACATCTTCAATAACTTGTGAATTTTTTGAGATCATGTCTTATTCACCAGTGTAAGAGTAACAAGAGTCTCTTGATAAGAAAAACACAAATGAATGAATGAATTAGCACAACATGCTAAGTGTGCTGCAGACTCTAAAATGTCATTGGAAGCATTTAATTATTATAGGACATTTCACTAAGAAATTTAAAAGTCAAGTCAAAATATGAAGTTAAGAAAAAGCACCCTAAAAACATTACAGAAAGATGGAAAGCAACTTTACTGGGATCTCTCACTTATGGTGTTTGTATCAGGAAACCAAAGTAACAAATGATTATTACTTTATTGAGATATTCCCCAGTGCTTGTTCTGAGAAATGTAATCGCTCAAAAAGAAGATTTTTTTAAAAAGACAACTATATTCTTTGCCATGCACTAGTCCAGCTTTATCATGTCTTACTGAGAAACTAAACTTAAAAATGTTTATTGACCTATATAATTTCATGGGATACATAAAAGTGATGATTTTTAAATGTTAATATATGTCATCTCTGGGATTTCTAAAGCTTTTAAATGTTTAGTCTTATTTCAGAGATACCAGAATATATATCTGCAGAGAAGTGTAGCTTCTGGTCTTAATAAATGGACCAGCGTAAATTCATATCTACCACTATAGGCAGAGCATGACCAAAAAGCCTGTTACACAGCCTTTTGTCACGGAACGATCACTGGGCAAGCATTTCTAAAATTTCATTTTCTACTTACTAGCTATTTGGATCCCCAGCGTTGGGTAAGTCATTTCTGAACTCTATATCTCAAGTTTTCTCATCTGTAACAGGCATTCATGATCCTGGTCTCCACCTCAGAGTGTAGTAACAGTCAAAGGAGACCAAAGGAGGTAACTGGCATGATACTAGTCTGCTAGGGCCACCACAACAGAATGCTATGAACTGGGGGGCTTCAACCACAAAAATTTATTTTCTCAGTGGTCTTCTTTCTGTGTGTTTCTCCGTTCAAACTTTCTCGTCTTTTAAGGATATCAGTCATATTGGATTAGGGTCCACCCCAATGACCTAATTTTAATTTAATTACCTCTGCAGAAATCCTATCTCCAAATATAGTCACATTCTGAGTTACTGGGAGTTATAGGATCTCAACATATGAATTTGGGGAGAAACAATTAAGTCCATAACACAGTGTCTGTGACAAATCTTTACTGTTGAAAAAAGTGTATCTCTTTAAACTCTACCATTAAAACCTGAAAAAAATATGGGATTTGTTCATTTATTATCAGCTTAAATGACTACATGAAGCCATAAAATATGTGGATGAGAAGCAAAAAGATAAGAGAATTGAGTAAGGACTTCCTCAGTCCTGCTCAAGAACTTTACTTCTTTGGTTTTCCTCGCTTCTGTGTCATCAGTGTCTTTTACTCTACTAGTTTATCCCTGTCACCTTGCAAATATGCCCTAGTATAGTGCATTCCAAAGTTTTTAAACTGTGATCCACATGAGGAAACGTATTTTATATTATGATAAAATATACACCTATACATGTGTGTGTGTAAATATGCAACTATTTGTAAATGTTTCATAATAATATATTCCATAAAAATAAAATTCCTACCTTTACCACATGAGGTGTACCTTGATAATGTTTTGTTTTATTCTATTTAATTTTTTAAATGATTATTGAAACACACTAACATTGTTTTAAGACCACTAATGGTTCACAAACTTCAGTTTGATAAACTCTGCTCTAGGCTATTACTTTTTTTTAATGATTTTATTTACTTAGTTATTTTGGCTGAGTTGGGTCTTTCTTGTGTTGCGCGGGCTTCCCATGGCGGTGGCTTCTCTTGTTGTGGAGCACGAGCTCTAGGCACGCGGGCTTCAGTAGTTGTGGCTCGTGGGCTCTAGAGCGCAGGCTCAGTAGTTGTGGCACACATGCTTAGTGGCTCCACACAGCATGTGGGATCTTCCCGGACCAGGGATCGAACATGTGTCCCCTGCCTTGGCAGGCGGATTCTTAACCAATGCGCCACCAGGGAAGTCCCAAGGGTATCACTTTTTTTTAAAGCGAAACAAAGCCTTCCCTTACTGCAATATGCCCTCCCCCTTCATAAACTGCCATTTTTCTTTGCTGCCCTTCTAAACCAAACTTCTCAAAAGAGATGTCAACACACACTCTCTCCTCTTTTCCACTTTCCATTAAGCAGTTCAGATCACTCCCACCTGGCCTCTGCCCCAGCCACTCCACTAATTCTGCTCTTGCAATGGTCACCAGCAACCCCCATGTTGCCAAATCCAATGGAAACACTCCAATCACCTTTCTCAACCTCTAAATAGCCCTCCATATAACTGGCCATTCTGTCACTCTTAAAATACACTTACCTCTTGGCTTCTGAAACAGCAGCTTCATGGTTTTCCTGCAACCTCACCTTGTACATCTCAGTCACATTTTCCTACCTTGCCTTCCACTACTTTACCATAGCGGATGATTATCAGGGCTCTATCCTGGAACCTATCCTCTTCCTAATCTATGTATCCTATATTCTGTCAAAAACTAAGTTAAATATCATTTATAGTCTATAGAGTTCCCAATGTTTATCTCCTCCAGAATTCTTTATCATCAAGACTCATATATGCAGTTGCCTACATGACATTTCCATTTGCATATCTTATATAAGACTCAAACATATTTCCAAACTCATGATTCTACCCATAACCTACTGAATTTCCAGAGTTCCTGACTAAATACAAAACCACCTACCCAGATACTCTTGTTCAGAAATCAGGAAGTCTTCCTTTTCTTTTCCTCTCTCTTCTACACATGAGATTCACCAGCATGACCTCTCTCTTCTCTCTTCAAACTATATCTCAAATTTCTGTCTTGGACTCTTATGATTCCTTCCTAACTAATCACTCACTATTTCACATGTCCCCAAATAACAGCAACCCCACCACACACTCATTATTTTCCACAAAGCAACCAAAGTAATCTTTTAAAATGTGAATTAGATAATACCACTGCTTTCCTCCTCTCCCAAACATACATTCATAATGCCTGGCACTTACTAAGAATTCAACATTTTTTTAAAAGAATAAACAAAAAATGCATTTGCCATGCAGCCTTGGGAGAGACAAAGAAACTGAAACAAATGCTTTAAAACTGTTTTCTTGCATATGTGGCCAGCAGAAAGGAGAAAAGGAAAAGCAGGGATTTGTATAAAAGTTTCATCTCTGGAGTGTTCTGATGCGGTTCAGTGAAGCCAACACCACATATCCTTTCAAATTATTTGGAATATAAAAAGATTGAAGTTGCCAGGCTATGTGTGTACAAGTTACCTTTCAACTATTTAATAGAAATGTAATGAATAAAGTTGGTATGTATGTCCTTCTCTGTGGTTCTGGGGCTAGAATGGGAAAATTTGGAAGATGGATACTAATAGTTGTATAATATCATGGGTTACCACTTACTATAAATACTCCATATTTCATTGAATCCTCACACCAAAAAAAAATGGATTTTAAAGATAATTATCATCACCAATTAAATAAGGAAACGAGTTCATAAATATTAAGCAATATACCCAAAAAGTGTTCTCAACTCCTGCTTAACTCCTGCACTATATTGCCTATCCCTGATAATGGAGAACTTTGATAACTACCAGAATATCCAAAACCAATCCCACCCCTGTTATGTAGGATGTACATGAGCTCTTCCAAAAATGAAGTCTGTTTTCCAAAATGCATAAAACAGAACTTAAAAACAGCATGGTGACTATGTAGTCCCTGGAGTTCCTGGAGTGAAGCTGTTCTAAGTGAGTTGATAAGGACATATGGGGAGCAGGTTGAGTGTTAGAGTTCTTATGTCATTGCTGATGATAGTATACAATGAAGCCTCCAAATGCAACACAGTCATCATATTGTTTAGAGGAAACTGTAAGGAAATCAAGGTAATGATGCATACCAAATTCAAGACATCAGTGGCCTCTTCTGGGATTCAGGAGGGAAGATGTGGCTGGGAAAGTGCACCTGAGAGCTTCAGTTCAGAGAAACTGTTCAAGTTCTCATAGTTGGAATCTACTGGAGTTAGGATTTGACCCAGGTTTTCTGACTTTAAGAACAGTGCTCTTTTATTTACAATAGCCAAGACATGGAAGCAACCTTAGTGTCCATCGACAAATGAATGGATAAAAAACATGTGGTATATATACAGAATGGAATATTACTCAGCCATAAAAAAGAATAAAATAATGCCATTTGCAGCAACATGGATGGACGTGGAGATTATCATATTAAGTGAAGTAAGTCAGAGAAATACAAATATCATATGATAGCACTCATATGCGGAATCTTAAAAAATGATATAAATGAACTTATTTACAAAACAAAAATAGACTCACAGACATACAAAACAAACTTATTGTTACTAAAGGGTATAGTGGAGTTGGGGGGAGATAAATTAGGAGTTTGGGATTAACATATACACACTATTATGTATAATATAGGTAAACAACAAGGACCTACTGCATAGCACAGGAAACTATATTCAATATCTTGTAATAACCTATAATGGAAAAGAATCTGAAAAAGAATATACATATGTATATATAATACATATATTATATATATATGTATAACTGAGTCACTTTGCTGTACACCTGAAACTAACACAACATTTTAAGTTAACTATACTTCAATTTTTTAAATGGTAAAAAAATAAGATAAGCATTAAAAAAAGATAATAATGGTACCTAACTGATAGGGTTGTGAAGAAGAATAAACAAAAATAATGAAAGAAAAGAGATAGTGACTGGTACATAGGTGGTGCTAAAAGAATATGTGATATACCTGAAATGAACACAATATTGTAAATCAACCATACTTCAATTAGAAAAATAATATATTTGGGAAAATAAAAAAGAACGGTGCTCTTTTCGCTACTGTACACTGATGGCCCTAATAACATTTAATCCATGTGAAAATTTGTCACTGTAGAGGGGTGGGAAAACCCTAAAGATTTGGGTTTGAATTCACCCCTTAATATTTCACGAACATGACAAGTTCCTTTTTCTCTGAGTTTCTATTTTCTAATCTATAAAATGAGGAGGCTAAAACTATGTGCAATATAAACATGGAGAAAGTGCCTGGCACATACTCAGAACACTGTAGGCCTCCATTCCCCTCAGGTTTACTGAAGAAACAAGCAAGGCCTTTTGCTCTGGATTTGAAGTGAGAGAGAAAGGGATATATATAGTGATTCCAGTTTGCTTGGGATAAAAAGTAGCACGGCATGTTTGTTACATGCACCAACTTAAATACTAACTGCATCATATATCAATATATAGAAAGTAAGAACAGATAAAACTATACTCATCATTGGTATTTACCCCCAGATAATTCTAAATACCTCCTTCACTAGGTAGGATTTCCATTAAATCCAATAGAATGCAAAGGGGTTAAGAAGTGAACACCTAGTGTATTATATGTCTACTCTGCCCATTTTGGTATGTGACATTTTATGAAGGATAACATTGGCATCTAAACGTGCAGACCAGGACTTCCCTGGTGGCACAGTGGTTAAGAATTTGCCTGCCAATGAAGGGGACACGGGTTCGAGCCCTGGTCTGGGAAGATCCCACATGCCACGGAGCAACTAAGCCATGTGCCACAACTCCTGAGCCTGCACTCTAGAGCCTGCAAGCCACAACTACTGAAGCCCACATGCTGCAACTACTGAAGCCCACGTGCCTAGAGCCCATGCTCCACAACAAGAGAAGCCACCGCAATGAGTAGCCCACGCACGGCAACGAAGAGTAGCCCCTGCTCGCTGCAACTAGAGAAAGCCCGCATGCAGCAACAAAGACCCAACACAGCCAAAAAATAAATAAATAAGTAAAAATAAAATAAATGTGCAGACCAAAGGCAGCAAAAATGCAAATAGTTGAATAGAGTTTATTTATAAGGAAGGCTGCTGGTTTCTTAGCTCCAATGACGGTCGCATGCAGCAGAGTTGCTCAGGTTTGAAACATAGGTTTAAATTCCTCCAGAGGACTCTTGAGGGCCTGTGCTGATGAAGAACTAAGCTCTGAGGCAAGGGATGTGTTTTTATAAAAAAATGTTACAAATATGAAGAACAATTACTCAGATTGCTTGGTTTGTGGGATCATTTCATCAGTGCCCTGTTGGATCAGGTGATTCGGGAGGTTCCTCCAGTCAAAAAGATTCCATGTCATAGATTTGTTTCTTCAAAATTATCTTAACTCCTAACCTGAGTTTTGCTGTAATCACTTTCCAAATGTCCCAAACCTGACTCTATGCACAACTGTGTGTTTTAAGTGTTCCATCTCTTAGATACTTAGCAGAGATATATAAACATCTGGAAATGTAATCTTCTCCTCACCAGGTTGCCTATGTGAAGCACAATGGCACAGCCAAGAAAGCTAGAGTCCTTTCCATTCTCATCTAGGGTGCAGGGGAGGAACATGCCTTTAAAAGGCACACTGACATGGTATGAACTAAAGATGCAGAGAGCCCCAAAGTCTGACCATGAGTCAGAGATGCAATCCTCACGTTTCCATGAAAGAAGCATAAGCTACACATTGTACCTAATGCAAAAAAGCACATAGTTAATAGAAAAAACCTGCACTGAATTGCAATTGTCCTCTACTTTTAAATAAATAAAGTAGTTATATTTTTATGTCACATTTAATTTGCCCAGCCTTCATAGGTTTGGACAGTGGGTGCATACAGAAGTAGTAGGATTCATTAAGGTTGAATAAGACAGGAATCCAAAGGTGAGACAAATATTGAACAGGGATGGGAAGCCTCTGAAGACCCAAAGACAAGGTGATTTGGCTTTTTAGAGAAACTTGAGATGCGCCAGGCCTGAGATAATGAAGTCCCTGGAGTCACAGTATCTACAAACACAAAGACAAAATCATATTTGGCAAGTGTAGTCGTGATTTGGAGGTAGATTTGAAGTCTTGTTAGCCACAGTTTTCTTTATTTTATATAATAACAGATGTTTTGTCCTATTAAGGATAAGGGATACAGTGAGAGGAAAACACAAGTAGGAAGTACTGCAAGATGGGTTTGTCCAAAAAGAGATTTTCAAGTTTGCAAACACTACACTGTATGTATGTGTGCAATTTTATAAAAAGGTTTTTAAAGGGCTCAAAATAAAGGAAAATGACTGTCTAAAGTTACTAATTGCATCACAATTCTATAATAACCCCCTTCTAAAACAAGAGGAAGGAACTTTATTAGGTCCCAAACTCACACATAACCTGAGAACATCCATATGTATTTCTATGAATGTAGATATTACAATATGAAATAACTGGTCAACTTGATACGTTAGGAATTGGAAATGCCTTTTCCTCTTAGCCTCTTAATTCAGGCAGTAGGATTTTTTTGAAATCAGAAAAAAATCAATGTAAGAAGAGATCATTTAGTTTTTCTGATTTTAGAAAGTAAGATTAAAAATTCGTTAGCTTTTTTTTTAAAGAAAGACAGATTTTTTTTTTAAATATTTATTTATTTATTTATTTGGCTGCACCCGGTCTTAGTTGCAGCACACAGGATCTTTAGTTGCGGCATACAGGATCTAGATCCCCAACCGGGGATCGAACCCAGGCCCCCTGCATTGGGAGTGTGGAGTCTTAACCACTGGACCACCAGGGAAGTCTCAAAATTCATTAGCTTTATTATGGGTGGAAAATAGGGCACTTGGGGAATAACATACAAGTTCCTTTATCTTTCCCTGTCCTTTCTTTCCCTTCTCTCTCCATTCCTCATTTTTCCTCTCCTTTTCTTTCTTTTTCTTCTTTTCTTTTCTTTTCTTTTGCTTTTCTCTTTTGTCCATTCCTTTTTAAAATGTATGAGTCTGAAGGACAGTCCTAGAAGCTTTCTTCAAACAGTAGCAGAAATATGTTTTAGAACACTATATTTATCTTCATTATAATTGGAAATTGTTCATGGAGCATTGTTTTTGATTCAGAGCAGAAAGAAAAAGAAACAGGACAATGTTTGTTTAGTTTTAGTTTAGAATCTCTATGTAACATTGTCAGGGTATTATATTAAAAACTAAACAAATTCACAAACTGAATGAAATTATTTTAAAAGACGAAAAGAACAGAATAGCAGCTATGTTCTTGTAAGACCACTTAAAAACAAGAATCAATTTTAGTAACTTTGCAACAGAAAGTATCATATTGCAATGAATTGCATTAATTTGAGATTTTCTTTCAAGTTGCTTATTAACCAAATTTCATACTCTGCTGTTAGTGCTTGCTACAGATGTACGATTAGTAAGTTAATATATTCATTTCTGGAGCTTTTGGTGAATAAATTATTCTAACAATATTTTCCATTTTATTCATCTTTTACTCTAGAATGATTATAAGAAGGAACCTACTGAAGAGGCTTTCAGGTTGCAAATATTAATCATTTAGTGGTTTTCTTTTATTTATTTTGATGGTATTTTATAATAGTTTCTCTGATGGAGAAATAATCTCTTTTTATATTTGCATTTATGACTCTTCTTGCCAATTAAAAACCACAGAGATGTTAACATCAATATGAACTGATAAGGAAGTCATAGTTTCTGAATTTGACCACTGTCTCTTGCACCAAAGAAAATAAACATAGAAAAGTATACAGGAGAGATTCCACCTGAACAGAAAACCAAGGAGGCCCAAATTGCCTGAGCTGGAGAACATGATTTTTTATGGATGCTTTAGAGGTTCTCCTCCAATCTTAGGGTTAACTAAAAATGGATAAAAGCATTATTTCAAGCTTCAGATTTTAATAGCCATACTACATTTTCAAATAGTCCTGCAAACAATACATGTCTGGTTATCTTAGATGCTTCCTTCAACATTCAATCCATTCATTCATTAAGCAAATACTTTTTGAGAATATACTTTATGCCACATACTGTTTTAGGTGTTTGGAATGCATCAGTGAGCCAAACGGGTAAACATTCCTGTCCCTGTGAAATCCATATTGTAATAGGATGAGGTAGACACTAAACAATACACAAAATAAATAAATAAACTGCATAGTTTATTAGAAGGTGATTAGTACTATAGAAGGGAAAAAAAGCAAATCAGTGTAAGGAAAATCAGAAACAGGGGAGGTAAATAGGCTGCAATTAAAATAGTGTGTTCACTTCTCATTGAAAAGATGACATTTCATTAGAGATTTGAGGAAGTGAGGGTATTCACCACATGGAGATCCACGCAGGGTATTTCAAGCAGAAGAAACAGCCAGGGCAAAGACCTGAGGCAAGAGCATGACTGTATGTTCAAGAAAGATCCAGGAGGCCAGTGTGGCTGAGGGGAGTAGGGGAGTGGGAAAACGGCAGGAAGAAAGAAAAGGATCTAGAGCATGTCAGGCTTTGTAGCTATAGGAAGGACTTTGGCTTTTTCTCTGAGTGAAACAGGATCTACGACAAGGTTGGATTTGCAGTGATATACTGTGGTCTTACATGTTTAAAGGGTCACACTGACCGTTATATTTAGATTAGCAAAAGCAAGAGTAGAAATAGGGACACCAGTTAGGAAGCTCTGTAGGTGAAGGCAAGAGTTGACAGGTAGAGACCAGGGAGGTAAAAACAGTGATCTTGATAAGTAGTTGGCTTGTTGCTATGTGCTGAAATTATAGTTAACAGCTTTCCTGACGCATGGGATGTGGGCTATGACAGAAAGGTAGGAGCCAAGGATGACAGAGATCTGTCTCCAGTTGTAGATCTCATTAATCGACCATTCACATTGCTCCCAGAGGACTCTAAACTACAAACTTGACCATTTCCCCCCATGGCTTACATCTCTTCAGTGACATTCTGTAACCTATAGGGAAAAAATGGAAGCTGTGTATATGCCCTTTGTATGTCACTTAATTGACCTGAATTTCACAATTGTTTTCTGTCCAAATGGGATAAGAATGACTATTTCATAAGATTTGGGGGAAGATCGAATGCAAAAATACATACAAAATTTTTTCTATGCCACATAAAATTTACTGCTTAATAGAAATATGTGTATTTTTAAAGTATAGGTAAACTAAGTTCCAATGGGTTATTATAAATAATTTGTAAAATACAGAAAAAATCAAACTTAGTTCATTAGAAACTAACAGAGAGAAATTTAATTTTTTACCATCTAGCATCCTTCCAACCAATTTTCAAGCTGATAAGTTTGGAAAGGGTCTCACCACTGGGTTAGGCATGATTATGTTCTGACCAAAATATATTTAGAATACATATTAGCAAAGAAGTTAATACTGTCAAGCAAAGATCATGAAATAAGATATCTATCTAAATATGCCTGATTGAAGCAAGTATCACTGTACTCAGTTTGTACTCTCCATGTATCAGCTCCCCACTAAACTGGACTCATGCATCTCGGTATTACCTAGTAGTAATAAATTAGCAATATAAGTAGATTCAAGACATGGATGAAGCATCATTTATTAAAGTTATTACCAATACTTGTAAGCACAACCATAGTTTTAGTCAATTTTATTCTAGTCTGCAAGTTGTTAAAGGCATAAATGAAATTTATTTTATATGAGCACATATGAATCTATTTGGTAATTAAGAACTCATTTCTTCAGATTGTGTTATGGCTCCCAAAGAGAAAAACATAAAAGGTCTATGTAGTCTCATTACAAACTTAAACACTTTTATAAAATGCCCTAAACTCTCCAAGGGAAAACTCTTTCTCAAACAATACATTTTCATTTTAATTTAATAAATATCATACCATTGTCCTAAATATGTGGTATTAAGTTTAACTACCCATTTGGCCAAGGAAGTGTCTAATTTAAAAAAAAAAAACAACACTTATTTCCAGAGATTTCAAAAAAATCTAAGCATGACATTGATCATAATTATTCATCACAATGGTAAAATCACAGAAAATTTTAACCCAAAATTAACAGTGCTCTCAAGATTGGATCTTAAGTGTTTTAAAATGCATACAAACATATAATGCATATACAATAAAATACAACTTATCACAATTAATAAAGATTAATTTTGCTCTTAAAAAAAAGTCACATTCATGTATTTTTGCTAAAGTGCAACTTTTGATTTTCAAAAGAACCAGTAATAATAGCTTAGAATGTCCCAATTATTCAACATTACATAGTTGAAAACATTGATGCATTTCTTTTAATAGTTTTTGAGTGAGTTTTGGAAATTGTTCTACTTATTTTTCATCATTTTCCTCAAGGTCTACTGTCACTTTTAGAAAAGAAATTTGTTAGTTGAGCCTTGTGGTTTCAAAAATACATTTTCTATAACAAGGTAAAGTTTTATCCTTCACATAAATGAAATCTTTTGACTGTCAATAGTCATTAAAGTAGTAAATATCCTAGAAATCTGAAAATGTGTTTCTCTTTAAAAACAGCTTGCCATGCTACAGTTTTTAAAAAGTGGAGATGTTTAAAAGAAAAAGGGCAGTACTGTTTGAGATTTATGCTTTTGACTAGGCTTATTTCTCATGATGATGTAGGTGGGAGAAAAAGGGGGAGGTGTGGAAGAAAGAATTAATATTCATGGGGTCCTTGATATATGCACACATTGTTCTAGCACAGAACTCCTTTTGTGTCATTTATTCCTTACAACAGCCCTAGAAGTAGGCAGTATTAACAACATTTCCCCAGATGATGAAACTGAGACGCAGAAAGATGCAATAATATGAACAAGTCAAACAGAATCAGTGGTAATATCAAGACTAAAGTCCAGATTGTCTGACTCCAAAAACCCAAGAGATGTCTACTCATCCACACTGCTTAATTGAAGTGTGAAGAATTGAAGACACCAGCACAACACAAAGATCATAGATTCAGAATGGCCAGGGTGGGAGACAAGATTCTACAGAGTTGATTTCCAGCAATGGGAGAAAGTTTGTAGAGTCACATGAAGAAGTATCTCTAACTAGACTCAACCAACAGTGGATATGATTTTTATATGAATAAACGCTAAACATTTCAAATCTCTAGACTTAAAAGTTTATAATGAGTAATGTTGGTTTGATAATGAGTAGACAGGCTTAATCACACTCCACATATCTAATCTCTTAAACCCAGCCGTGCGCATCACCACACTGAAAATATCTTTGCAATCATCAAGCTCACTGAGGGCACAGGGCTCCAAAGCCCGGCTTGTCTCTGCAGCAAAGGAGGCCAGAAGTAGCTGCTGCCTAAAAGACAGCTGAAGTAGAGATCACACACCATCACAAATCAAAATGCACAAATCATTCAGTCCTGCTCAGGTCAGATGTGATGGAAGAAACTGAGCTGAGATGACACTATCATCGGAGTATTAAAAAGATATAGGGCTTCCCTGGTGGCGCAGTGGTTGAGAATCTGCCTACCAATGCAGGGAACACGGGTTCGAGCCCTGGTCTGGGAAGATCCCACATGCCGCGGAGCAACTAGGCCCGTGAGCCACAATTGCTGAGCCTGCGCGTCTGGAGCCTGTGCTCCGCAACAAGAGAGGCCGCGATAGTGAGAGGCCCGCGCACCGCGACGAAGAGTGGTCCCCACTTGCCACAACTAGAGAAAGCCCTTGCACAGAAACGAAGACCCAACACGGCCATAAATAAATAAATAAATAAATAAGATATAAAGATGTAATTTGGTACATATTTCATGTAAAAAACTGTGCTGAGACCTTTGAGGATGCAAAGACAAACCTAGCTCAGGTTCTGTCACCAAAGGCTCCAAGGCTAGGGAGAGATTTTGCATAAATAAATCACATAATAGGAGAGAGCAATGATGTTTAATAAAAATCATAGATCACACTGTGCTTATGTGACATCTATTATCGTTCAACCACTAAACTATATATGACTCAGATATCATCTTAATTCTCCCAAACCCAGTAACATACAAATTATCACTTTTATTTCATAGATGAGGAAACTGAAGCTCAGAGATATTAGTTATCACACCGAAGACCAATATGGCATAACTGGGATGTACCAACTGGAACTCAGGGCCCTGCAAATACATAGCCGGAGCTCCACATTTCACTGTCTTCGAGATGGAGAGAGAGGATTCAGCCAGTTCACAGGGGAAAGGGACTATTCTAATGTCTCAGCAATAACTATACTTGGAGGAGAAGACATGTGATCTGAGCACTTAAAGACAATGTTTACATGCAGGAGGCTGGAGGAGAGGGACACCCCATAGTGACCCTGCACAGGCATGGAGGAAGGAAAGCAAAGGGCCAGAATGCAGAACAGAACGAGGTTTGGTGTAGCTGGGGCCCAGATACAGATTGATTACAGGCCGGCTCGCAATGTTGGAGAGGCAGGTGGGCACCCTATTACAGGAGACTCCGAACGCTGGGACGAGATGACTCCCTGGACACTGCGGACGCTGTGGGGCCCAGGAGGTCTCAGCAGATAAGGGAGCGGACCAGACACAATACAGGAAGATTACTCTGGCAACAGTATGGGAAAGTGAGAAATTTTATAAGACTCTTTTAGGCTTACTTAAGTTCAAGCAACCTTATCTAGGCCATTCACAGAAACCTTTCCCAGTTTGCTAAAGGATGTAAATATGTGATTTTCAGGAAGAGTAACTAATAACAAATTATTAGGTTTTTGTTTAAAACCATGCCTATGAGAACATATTTATGCTAGGTACCATTTTAGATGGACCCAGAATTAGTTTTAACTAACTCACAGCATTGCATTACTTGGTAATGTTCCAAAATAATGATATAGAAAATTCAGACTTCCAAAATTATACATCTGTGCTGCATATACACAGGCTCACCCACACAGCAATCGCACTCTCTCTTCTTCCTCTCCCTCCTTCTCTCTCCCTCTCTTTTTTTTCTCTTCCCTCCTCCCTCCTCTAACCCCTCTCATCCTTCTCCTTCTCAGACTCTCTGTAAGGACATGGGTTCAGTATTATCACTAAATAATCAGAAACACTAGCAGATAACGCCCTCATATTTTCTAAATATGCACTCATTATGGATATGTGAAATAAAAGATGATGACCAATTGGCAGAAATATGTAACTATCTTATCCTAGTCAGAATATAGCATCTTGCACCATTACATCATATGGCAATGCTATTAATTTTTCATTAAGCAGCATATGCTTCAATAAGTAATAATATTCTGACTTATTGTATTGTGACAGAGGGTGGAGTGTGGAGGAAGCAGAGCTCCATAAGCCATTTGGTTATCTCATTTCACACAATGATACTGGCAACATTTTCTTGGAATTCAGCTAAATGACAACAGTTTAAGGGATACACTATAGACTTCAGATATGCATAATGGAACACTTTCATGCCTTGTGTAAATATTATGACATGCCACCAATGCCTTTAAACAATAGACAGAATGCTCTAACAAATATTCTGTTCCTAATGGCCATGAGATGCATTATCTATTTGTCACAAATAAGCTAACACAACTGTTCTATATTTTTAAATTTTTCCATCATGTTAATACTCAGACAGCTATCCTCTTTTTATTCTTGAAACTTGAAAGCAGAACCCTTTTTATCAAAGCCAGACATTATGCATTAGAAAGAAAGGAAAAAAATTCCCAAAGATGGGTGTAAAGGATCACGTACAGATTGATTGGGCAAGGACTTGCCAGTTAAGAGGGCCACGTGCAAACAAAGTCCCTCCAACCACTTTTTCATGGGGATGATCAACATTATACAAAACCAACATCAGTGCCTGTATCTAAATAAGGACTTCTGTAAGATTGGAATATCAAAGAGCCATAGGGAAACTTTACAGAAGGAGATGGTCTTTCTCCCCTACCTACGTCCTCAGCCACTTCCCACCTCCGAACAATCATAGAAAATAAGTGAAAGAACATGCTAACATCCCATGACAGCTCTAAGCAGAAAGACAGCGCCAGTGCACAGCCAACATAACAAATTCAAATCAGAAGAGAGATTTCTCCATTAGGAGGTAATCACAAGAAGCAGAAAGCATAATGCCTCCCCTTAAGTCCTCCCCCAAGTAGACAACCACAATAGCATAAAGGCTAACCAGTGAGACCCCTTGATTTGGTGTCAAACACAGTGGAGATTCCTTCCAAAGCAAGCAGCCACGACATGCATGAAAAACAAGGGAGCAAACTGAGGAAAATCAGTAAACCTATGAGAAGATACTGTAAGAAAGTAGGGGACCGTCGAGAGAACTGAACAAATGCCTCTCTCTGAAACAGACTTTGTACAGGAAATGTGAGAATACTGGAGGAAAGTTCTGTTGGAGTTACCTTCCTTTATCTCATATACTTGCATCATGTAGTAACACAATATGATTTGAGATTCACTATATAATCATATTGTTTCTATGAAATACCAAAAGTGAGCACAAAGAAGGAATGGTTGTGTTAAATGGAACACACAATGGGTGAAATTAAAGATATACTGGGTTGAATATTAGGAAAATCAAATGTGGGGGAAAACAGAAGTGATTCAAATGAGCTCAGTGCAGAATGATTAAGACAAAAAATGTGGACAGAATGGGACATATGGAAGACATATTCAAAGACCGAATTCAAATGAAAAAGAAATGCGAAAAAGAGAGTAAATGCAGTTATAACAGAATGTAATTTTTCTCAGCTAAAGAAAGATTTAAGATTCCAGGACAGGACTTAAGAGCTACTACAAAAATAAATTTACGGGAAAAAAAACAACTAAATCCCATTAAAATCAAGGTCTTAGCTTTCATTTCCAAGATTAAAAAATCCTACAGGAATACAAAAAATAAGAGAAGGTAACTTCAAAAGAGCTAAACTAAACAGGACTGGTTTCAAATCTGACTTTCACACAACCAGATACCAGAAAACAATGAAACTGAAAATCTTCCACTCTTTTGAGAGAAAAACAAACTATGACCCAAGAACTAAACACCCAGCACATTCTGGATTAATTGAGTGTATAAGAGCAGTAGAAAGCTATTCTCTCACATGCAAATTCTATCAAAGTATTCAACATCTTATCTTTTCTGCAGGGACAAAAGAATAATTAAAGGCATGTTTCGCCTAACCAAGGGAATAAATTAAAAACTCAAGGATTAGAAACTTAGGTTTGAAAAGAAGAGTTAAATCTCACTGATTTTCTTTAATGTTATCTTTAAGCTTAATGCAATGTCCAAAATACATCTTCAGCTAGCTATTTTATATATTATAATAATGGCATTAAAAATCATAAATAGAAAAATGCAATATTATCAACAGAAATGGGAATATTATAGAGTAACCTAAGAGGAATAAAAAGCATGTTAAATTACTATTTTACATAGTACACATGAAAGAAAATAATCTCAGAATTCTGGACGATTAAGGGTTACTTTGCTTTGATTATAAGCAAAAGATTCCCTTATACACTATCGATAGGGAAGAAGGTGATACAACTTTCAAGAGTACAGTTTGGCAAGGTAGACCAAATATCTTGGAAACCGGTGATACCTTTTGCAACAACAGTTACATTTTTTATTATGTTCAGCAAAACACAGTTTAAAATAGCGCAACTTTGGAAACAATAGGAAATTGGCTAAATGAAGGACAGGGATTTTAGGAAGATAAGTATAGCACTGGGGAAATCTTCACACTATATTAAATAGTGTTCAATATGCTAAATGCATAAAGGTACAAAAAACTCAGATTGACTGGTTTCTTTATGTGGTCCTACATTTTCTATATGAGTAACAAGGAAAATGTATTACTTGTATAAACAGAAAAATTAATATTACAAATAAAATCATTTACAAAAGCTGTGGGTTATACCAAAAGCATTATAAGTATGATTCTCTTGTTATGAAAGTGGCTTGATCTTGTCGATTTGACACTAAATTTGGAATTGGAAGATGGGAATTTGAATCACAGTCTCAACTATTTTTAACTAAGTTGTGTTAGCATGGGCAAGTAATATCCCTCTCCAGACTTCAGTTTACTTATCTGTAAAATGACAATAATATAGTGCACTTTTCCTATGTTCTTTTATTATAATGCTAAATAAATAGAGTAACAGGAACACAGTCCAAATTACCTCTAAGGTCTTTTTTAAACTTTCTTCTGTAAAATGCACAAAATGATAAAAATTAAGTATAAAACTTGGAGCTTGTACTATTCATTTTGTCTAGATTACCTCTTCCAAGTGTGAAGAGGCAGAATTATTGTTATTCTAATAGTAATGTGGCATTTCCCAAAGTGTACCCACATATCACTAGGTTCTCAGAATATGAGTATTATAAGATAAGGGCTTCATGATAAGACAATTTTGGGAAATACAGATTAATAACAGGTTTCTTTACTGCAAAGCTCACAGACACTTTAATATTTGAATGGAACTTTTGACCATAGATCTCCATTGTTCTTTGGGCCTCTTGCAAGGCTCATATTCCACAGACATGCTATAGGAGACATGACATTCTGTCATACAAAGAATGCCTGTATTAGATCACAGTACAGCTGTGAAAAGGGGGTGAGATAAAGACCCTATTGGAATGAGAACCCCAAGGTAAATGGGAAGGCAGAAAAGGAGGGAGATGACAAAGAGAGACATTCTCTCTCACCCACAGCTTTAGAAAAGGAACCTAAAGAAATTACTGTTGAAATATACACTAAGTGATTGTAATAATGGAAAGAAACCATTTCTTATGGTAGAAATATTTGTTTATGAAAAGTCATCATGGTTTGTGATGACTTAACAGAACACACTGCTTACCTGAAACTGTATCTCTTCATATGGAAGTTTCTCATGCTCAGAAAAATGAGACCTAGCCAATGTTCTTCCACTTTTCCCAGTAGTGCAGAATGGGAGATGAGTGAGAAGGCAGATCCACCGCAAGGATAGTGGAGAGTTATACACAGTTACAACTACCAGACCTCCGCGGCACTCAGAGCAACTTCCAATATGTTGTAAAGGCAAGTATTTCTAAAAGAAAGTGTGTTTTTGGAAACCAACATGCTTAATTAAGGGATGGAAAATCCCTTAGTGAGTTCTGATAAGTGAAATATATAATCAAAGAGCAAAATACTTTTATTTTAAAAGACTATTTAGAACTGTTAGATTGTTCAGTTTCAGTTTTCAATCAGCTTATAATAATGAAATAATAAATTATATGTATTAACTATATGAAAGAACCTAACTTAAAGTGGGATTTTGTTTTCATTACTTAAAAATAATATATATATAGATTTTTAATAAGTGAGTTCTTGCCAAGTTAAGTCAAAAATTAAGCATGGGGGGAGGAGAGAAGATGGCGGAAGAGTAAGACGCGGAGATCACCTTCCTTCCCACAGATACAGTAGAAATACATCTACACGTGGAACTGCTCCTACAGAACACCCACTGAACGCTGGCAGAAAACGTCAGACCTCCCAAAAGGCAAGAAACTCCCCCCGTACTTGGGTAGGGCAAAAGAAAAAAGAAATAACAGAGACAAAAGAATAGGGACGGCACCTGCACCAGTGGGAGGGAGCTGTGAAGGAGGAAAGATTTCCACGCACTAGGAGCCCCTTCGCGGGCAGAGACTGCGGGTGGCAGAGGGGGGAAGCTTCGGAGCCACGGAGGAGAGCGCAGCCACAGGGGTGCGGAGGGCAAAGCGGAGAGATTCCCGCACTTCCCGCACGGAGGCTCGGCGCTGACCAGCACTCACCAGCCCGAGAGGCTTGTCTGCTCAGCCGCCGGGGCGGGCGGGGCTGGGAGCTGAGGCTCGGGCTTCGGTCGCAGGGAGAGGACTGGGGTTAGCGGCGTGAACACAGCCTGAAGGGGTTAGTGCACCACAGCTAGCCGGGAGGGAGTCCGGGAAAAAGTCTGCAGCTGCCGAAGAGGCAAGAGACTTTTTCTTCCCTGTTTCCTGGTGCGCGAGGAGAGGGGATTCAGAGCGCCGCCTAAACGAACTTCAGAGACGGGCGCGAGCCGCGGCTAACAGCGCGGATCCCATAGCAACAGGGGCGCAGAGGGAAAAACGGAGAGACTCCCGCACAGAGGCTCGGCGCCGAGCAGCGCTCACCAGCCCGAGAGGCTTGTCTGCTCCCCCGCCGGGGCGGGCGGGGCTGGGAGCGGAGGCTCGGGCTTCGGTCGGATCGCAGGGAGAGGACTGGGGTTGGCGGCGTGAACACAGCCTGAAGGGGTTAGCGCACCACAGCTGGCTGGGAGGGAGACCGGGAAAAAGTCTGCAGCTGCCGAAGAGGCAAGAGACTTTTTCTTGCCTCTTTGCTTCGCGGCGCGCAAGGAGAGGGGATTCAGAGCGCCGCCTAAACGATCTCCAGAAACTGGCACGAGCCGCGGCTATCAGCGCGGACCCCAGAGACGGGCGTGAGACGCTGGGGCTGCTGCTGCCGCCTCCAAGAAGCCTGTGTGCGAGCACAGGTCACTCTCCACACCGCCCCTCCCGGGAGCCCGTGAAGCCCGCCACTGCCAGGGTCCCGTGATCCAGGGACAACATCCCCCGGGAGAACGCACTGCGCGCCTCAGGCTGCTGCAACGTCACGCCGGCCTCTGACGCCGCAGGCTCGCCCCGCCTCCTCTGTACCCCTCCCTCCCCGCGGCCTGGGTGAGCCAGAGTCCCCGAAGCAGCTGCTCCTTTAACCCCGTCCTGTCTGGGCGGGGAACAGACGCCCTCTGGCGACCTACACGCAGAGGCGGGTCCAAATCCAAAGCTGATCCCCAGGAGCTGTGCGAACAGAGAAGAGGAGGGGAAATCTGTCCCAGCAGCCTCAGAAGAAGCGGATTAAAACTCCACAAACAACTTGATGTGCCTGCATCTGTTGAATACCTGAATAGACAACGAATCATCCCAAATTCAGGAGGTGGACTTTGGGAGCAGGATATATTAATTTTTCCCCTTTTCCTTTTTTTTTTGTGAGTGTATATGTATATGCTTCTGGGGGAGATTTTGTCTGTATAGCTTTGCTTTACAATAGCTTTATTTTACTTCACTATATTATAGCTTCTTTCTTTCTTTCCTTTCTTTCTTTCTTTCTTTCTTTCCTTCCTTCCTTCCTTCCTTCCTCCTTCCTTCCTTCCTTCCTTCCTTTCTTTCTTTCTTTCTTTCTTTCTTTCTATTTTTTTCTCCCTCTTACTCTGAGCCGTGTGGACGAAAGGCTCTTGGTGCTTCAGCCAGGCATCAGGGCCGTACCTCGGAGGTGGGAGAGCCAACTTCAGGACACTGGTCCACAAGAGACCTCCCAGCTCCACGTAATACCAAACGGCAAAAATCTCTCAGAGATCTCCATCTCAACATCAAGACCCAGCATCACTCAATGACCAGCAAGCTACAGTGCTGAACACCCTATGCCAAACAACTAGCAAGACAGGAACACAGCCTCATCCATTAGCAGAGAGGCTGCCTAAAATCATAATAAGGCCACAGACACCCCAAAATACACCACCATACGTGGACGTGCCCACCAGAAAGACAAGATCCAGCCTCATCCACCAGAGCTCAGGCACTAGTTCCCTCCACCAGGAAGCCTACACAACCCACTGAACCAACCTTAGCCACTGGGGACAGATACCAAAAACAACGGGAACTACAAACCTGCAACCTGTGATAAGGAGACCCCAAACACAGTAAGATAAGCAAAATGAGACGACAGAAAAACACACAGCAGATGAAAGAGCAGGGTCAAAACACACTAGACTTAACAAATGAAGAGGAAATAGGTAGTCTACCTGAAAAAGAATTCAGAATAATGATAGTAAGGATGATCCAAAATCTTGGAAATAGAATAGACAAAATGCAAGAAGCATTTAACAAGGACGTAGAAGAACTAAAGAGGAATCAAGCAATGATGAAAAACACAATAAATGAAATTAAAAATACTCTAGATGGGATCAATAGCAGAATAACTGAGGCAGAAGAAAGGATAAGTGACCTGGAAGATAAAATGGTGGAAATAACTACTGCCGAGCAGGATAAAGAAAAAAGAATGAAAAGAACTGAGGACAGTCTCAGAGACCTCTGGGACAGCATTAAACGCACCAACATTCGAATTATAGGGGTCCCAGAAGAAGAAGAGAAAAAGAAAGGAACTGAGAAAATATTTGAAGAGATTATAGTTGAAAACTTCCCTAATATGGGAAAGGAAATAGTTAATCAAGTCCTGGAAGCACAGAGAGTCCCATACAGGATAAACCCAAGGAGAAACACGCCAAGACACATATTAATCAAACTGTCAAAAATTAAATATAAGGAAAACATATTAAAGGCAGCAAGGGAAAAAAAACAAATAACACACAAGGGAATCCCCATAAGGTTAACATCTGATCTTTCAGCAGAAACTCTGCAAGCCAGAAGGGAGTGGCAGGATATACTTAAAGTCATGAAGGAGAAGAACCTACAACCAAGATTACTCTACCCAGCAAGGATCTCATTCAAATGTGATGGACAAATTAAAACCTTTACAGACAAGCAAAAGCTGAGAGAGTTCAGCACTACCAAACCAGCTTTACAACAAATGCTAAAGGAACTTCTCTAGGCAAGAAACACAAGAGAAGGAAAACACCTACAATAACAAACCCAAAACATTTAAGAAAATGGGAATAGGAACATACATATCGATAATTACCTTGAATGTAAATGGATTAAATGCTCCCACCAAAAGACACAGGCTGGCTGAATGGATACAAAAACAAGACCCATATATATGCTGTCTACAAGAGACCCACTTCAGACCTAGAGACACATACAGACTGAAAGTGAAGGGATGGAAAAAGATATTCCATGCAAATGGAAATCAAAAGAAAGCTGGAGTAGCAATTCTCATATCAGACAAAATAGACTTTAAAATAAAGACTATTACAAGAGACAAAGAAGGACACTATATAATGATCAAGGGATCGATCCAAGAGGAAGGTATAACAATTGTAAATATTTATGCACCCAACATAGGAGCACCTCAATACATAAGGCAAGTACTAACAGCCATAAAAGGGGAAATCGACAGCAACACAATCATAGTAGGGGACTTTAACACCCCACTTTCACCAATGGACAGATCATCCAAAAGGAAAATAAATAAGGAAACACAAGCTTTAAATGATACATTAAACAAGATGGACTTAATTGATATTTATAGGACATTCCACCCAAAAACAACAGAATACACATTTTTCTCAAGTGCTCATGGAACATTCTCCAGGATAGATCATATCTTGGGTCACAAATCAAACCTTGGTAAATTTAAGAAAATTGAAATCGTATCAAGTATCTTTTCCGACCACAACGCTATGAGACTAGATATCAATTACAGGAAAAGATCTGTAAAAAATACAAACACATGGAGGCTACACAATACATTACTTAATAATGAAGTGATTACTGAAGAAATCAAAGGGGAAATCAAAAAATACCTAGAAATAAATGACAATGGAGATACGACGACCCAAAACCTATGGGACGCAGCAAAAGCAGTGCTAAGAGGGAAGTTTATAGCAATACAAGCCTACCTCAAGAAACAGGAAACATCTCGAATAAACAACCTAACCTTGCACCTAAAGCAATTAGAGAAAGAAGAACAAAAAAACCCCAAAGCCAGCAGAAGGAAAGAAATTATAAAGATCAGGTCAGAAATAAATGAAAAAGAAATGAAGGAAACAATAGCAAAAATCAATGAAACTAAAAGCTGGTTCTTTGAGAAGATAAACAAAATTGATAAACCATTAGCCAGACTCATCAAGAGAAAAAGGGAGAAGACTCAGATCAATAGAATTAGAAATGAAAAAGGAGAAATAACCACTGACACTGCAGAAATACAAAAGATCATGAGAGATTACTACAAGCAACTCTATGCCAATAAAATGGACAACCTGGAAGAAATGGACAGATTCTTAGAAATGCACAAACTGCCGAGACTGAACCAGGAAGAACTAGAAAATATGAACAGACCAATCACAAGCACTGAAATTGAAACTGTGATTAAAAACCTTCCAACAAACAAAAGCCCAGGACCAGATGGCTTCACAGGTGAATTCTATCAAACATTTAGAGAAGAGCTAACACCTATCCTTCTCAAACTCTTCCAAAATATTGCAGAGGGAGGAACACTCCCAAACTCATTCTACGAGGCCACCATCACCCTGATACCAAAACCAGACAAAGATGTCACAAAGAAAGAAAACTACAGGCCAATATCACTGATGAACATAGATGCAAAAATCCTCAACAAAATACTCGCAAACAGAATCCAACAGCACATTAAAAGGATCATACACCATGATCAAGTGGGGTTTATCCCAGGAATGCAAGGATTCTTCAATATACGCAAATCAATCAATGTGATACACCATATTAACAAATTGAAGGAGAAAAACCATATGATCATCTCAATAGATGCAGAGAAAGCTTTCGACAAAATTCAACACCCATTTATGATAAAAGCCCTGCAGAAAGTAGGCATAGAGGGAACTTTCCTCAACATAATAAAGGCCATATATGACAAACCCACAGCCAACATTGTCCTCAATGGTGAAAAACTGAAACCATTTCCACTAAGATCAGGAACAAGACAAGGTTGCCCACTCTCACCACTATTATTCAACATAGTTTTGGAAGTGTTAGCCACAGCAATCAGAGAAGACAAAGAAATAAAAGGAATCCAAATCGGAAAAGAAGAAGTAAAGCTGTCACTATTTGCAGATGACATGATACTATACATAGAGAATCCTAAAGAGGCTACCAGAAAACTCCTAGAGCTAATCAATGAATTTGGTAAAGTAGCAGGATACAAAATTAATGCACAGAAATCGCTTGCATTTCTATACACTAATGACGAAAAATCTGAAAGTGAAATTAAGAAAACACTCCCGTTTACCATTGCAACAAAAAGAATAAGATATCTAGGAATAAACCTACCTAAGGAGACAAAAGACCTGTATGCAGAAAATTATAAGACACTGATGAAAGAAATTAAAGATGATACAAATAGATGGAGAGATATACCATGTTCCTGGATTGGAAGAATCAACATTGTGAAAATGACTCTACTACCCAAAGCAATCTACAGATTCAATGCAATCCCTATCAAACTACCACTGGCATTTTTCACAGAACTAGAACAAAAAATTTCACAATTTGTATGGAAACACAAAAGACCCCGAATAGCCAAAGCAATCTTGAGAACGAAAAATGGAGCTGGGGGAATCAGGCTCCCTGACTTCAGACTATATTACAAAGCTTCAGTAATCAAGACAGTTTGGTACTGGCACAAAAACAGAAATATAGATCAATGGAACAGGATAGAAAGCCCAGAGATAAACCCACACACATATGGTCACCTTATCTTTGATAAAGGAGGCAAGCATATACAGTGGAGAAAAGACAGCCTCTTCAATAAGTGGTGCTGGGAAAATTGGACAGCTACATGTAAAAGTATGAAATTAGAACACTCCCTGACACCATGCACAAAAATAAACTCCAAATGGATTAAAGACCTAAGTGTAAGGCCAGACACTATCAAACTCTTAGAGGAAAACATAGGCAGAACACTCTATGACATACATCACAGCAAGATTCTTTTTGACCCAGCTCCCAGAGAAATGGAAATAAGAACACAAATAAACAAATGGGACCTAATGAAACTTAAAAGCTTTTGCACAGCAAAGGAAACCATAAACAAGACCAAAAGACAACCCTTAGAATGGGAGAAAATATTTGCAAATGAAGCAACTGACAAAGGATTAATCTCCAAGATTTACAAGCAGCTCATGCAGCTCAATAACAAAAAAACGAACAACCCAATCCAAAAATGGGCAGAAGACCTAAATAGACATTTCTCCAAAGAAGATATACAGATGGCCTACAGACACATGAAAGAATGCTCAACATCATTAATCATTAGAGAAATGCAAATCAAAACTACAATGAGATATCATCTCACACCGGTCAGAATGGCCATCATCAAAAAATCTAGAAACAATAAATGCTGGAGAGGGTGTGGAGGAAAGGGAACACTCTTGCACTGTTGGTGGGAATGTAAATTGATACAGCCACTATGGAGAACAGTATGGAGGTTCCTTAAAAAACTACAAATAGAACTACCATACGACCCAGCAATCCCACTACTGGGCATATACCCTGAGAAAACCATAGGTCAAAAAGTGTCATGTACCACAATGTTCATTGCAGCTCTATTTACAATAGCCAGGACCTGGAAGCAACCTAAATGTCCATCGACAGATGAATGGATAAAGAAGATGTGGCACATATATACAATGGAATATTACTCAGCCATAAAAAGAAATGAAATGGAGGTATTTGTAATGAGGTGGATGGAGTTAGAGTCTGTCATACAGAGTGAAGTAAGTCAGAAAGAGAAAAACAAATACAGTATGCTAACACATATATACGGAATCTAAGGAAAAAAAAAAAAAAAAAAAGGCCATGAAGAACCTAGTGGCAAGACGGGAATAAAGACACAGACCTACTAGAGAATGGACTTGAGGATATGGGGAGGGGGTGGGGTGAGATGTGACAGGGTAAGAGAGTGTCATGGACATATATACACTACCAAATGTAAAATAGATAGCTAGTGGGAAGTAGCCGCATAGCACAGGGAGATCAGCTCGGTGCTTTGTGACCACCTAGAGGGGTGGGATGGGGAGGGTGGGAGGGAGGGAGATGCAAGAGGGAAGAGAAATGGGAACATATTGTATATGTATAACTGATTCACTTTGTTATAAAGCAGAAGCTAACACACTATTGTAAGGCAATTATACTTCAATAAAGATGTTTAAAAAAAAAAAAAAATTAAGCATGATACTTTGTCTCAATCTACTTTCAGGAGTTTTTCTGTGATTATACTAGAAATTATGATGTAATATATTATTTGCTTATCAATAATCATGGAAATTTTTGGTCCTTGGGAATTTACATAGTTCACTTTGAAGATTAAAGAGTTATCACTTTAAAAATATTGAAGGTTAATATCAGATACACACTACTTCATATAAAATAGATAAACAACAAGGACCTGCGGTACAGCACAGGGAACTATATTCAGGGACTTCCCTGGTAGTCCAGTGGTTAAGACTCCACGCTTCCAATGCAGGGGGCGCGGGGGTTCAATCCCTGGTCGGGGAACTAAGATTCCACATGCCACATGGTGTGGCCAAAAAATGGAAAAAAAAAAGAACTATATTCAATAACTTGTATTAACACGTAATGGAAAAGAATCTGAAAAAGAATAGATATATATGTATAAGTGAATCACTTTGCTGTACACCTAAGACTAACACAACACTGTAAATCAACTGTATTTCAATTTTTAAAAAAATATTAAAGGTTAATAGATATTATTTTGCTTAAGATGAAAGTAACAGCAAAAATGCACACTAAATTAACTTTTTTCAGAAATAATTAGCGTTACTATTATTAAATATCATCAAATTGTAGTCCCACACAAGCTAAAACATGTTTTGGTTTGGTTTTGATTTAGGTTTTGTTTTTAATCTCATGACAGAACTAGTAAACAGACTTTTATATGAAAAACTCCTCTAACTTTTCCCATTTCTATTTTCTGAGTTAAGGAAGGTTAATTGATCATAATGTCTACAATGACCCCATGTCTTCCGGGGGCCCACACAGTGTTTGCACTCCAGATTATTTCCACATTAATATTCTACCATAGAATAATGTATTAAGAAATCATTGTGGTCTTGTGTCCTACTAAACCAACAGATTCCATTCTCATTAGCATGCTTCGAGCATGTACTCTGAGCTAGAGTGTCCACTAGATGCCAAGCTCTATGCTTGTCATGTGATTTTTTTTGTCGTGTGATTTTTCATGATTTTTCGTCCTATGACTTTGAGGTCATAAGAACCATTTTCTCAACAAGAAAGGGTCAGAGAAATTAGCAAAACACCATTAATGGGTTCATTTTGTAAAGCAAAATATTATTCACGTAAACAATTTATAGATTGACAACCCTCATTAGTACTGAAATATCAGTTTTAAGAGCCTCTGTCAATCAGCTCCCTCTCATGCCCATCCCTTCCTGATTCTACGGATCTATGTCTAAGCCTAGCAGGACACACTAGATGTGCCCTGCTTTTGCATAAATCAGTAGTCTACCAGTGGGAACATGTAATACAACGTTCTCAAGTTTTTGACTCAGTTTATCTACTCTTCCACATTCTGGCTCCAAAGATATCGAAACAACCAATTTAATGTTTGGAAAGCAAGAGGAGTAAAATACAAGTCTAGGTTTGTATTGTGCTAGCAGGGAGAAAGTACTAGGTTTATTTTCTTTAAATTTTTAGCAATGAGATTTCCCTTAGAAAAAAAATTATCTTGACAAATACAATTTAGCCAATTTCTACTCAAACACTGACGATAACATAAAAGGTATTTCAGCATTAATAACAATAATACGTTCGGTAACTGTTCTTAATATGGCTATTTTAATCTCTTGTCTGGGAATTTCATCTGAAACCTTCCAACACTATAGAATAGTAAAAAATATGGTAGTTAACATATGTCAGAAATGGATATGTTTTCACGATACTTATTGCTGTTAGTGAATTTAACTTACTGAATTCTCCCTACTGCATCAGAATCTTATGGTTAATTGGCAAAAACAGTGAAAATAAGATTAAAGCAATAAAAACAATGTGAATATGTTGCAGTCTCAACTTCTAAAATTTATAATTTCTATAAGAGATAAGTAATCTAAAGAACCGATGAAACCACTTTTCTCATATAAAACAATACAGATGACTTCATAAATGAACCACAAAAATACTCCCTTGGAAAAAATGGACTTACATATCTTTTAGATTCATCTTCAAATTTTTCACGTTTAATATGAGAGTAAGCAGCCTCGGGATACATCTCCCTTTTTCATCCCTGCTTAATAGCATAGGCATGACTAACAGGAATAAATTTGTAGAATATTCAAGTCAGAAGGAAGCTTGGAAATAACCCAGACCTACTCCACTGTTTTACAGATGAGGAGACTGTGATTTAAAGAGTAAAGATAGGGACAATAACTTGGGAATACAAACTCCATCACAAATACCTTCTCAAAAACCACGCCCCAAACATTTTCCACTACTTATCTTGGATCTTCAGTCTCTCCAGCATCATTCCCTTAGGTATCCATACGTGGTCTATCATTTCCCTTCTGTAAAAAAATGTGCCCTTGACCAATTAGCTTCTTTCAAACTTAATTCCATTTCTCTGCTCTCCTTCATAACCAGCCTCCTGGAGAGACTTTTCTACACGTTCTTCTCCACTTTCTCACCTTCTGTCCATTTCTCTACCTACTACAGCCTAGTTCTTGTTGACATCTCTCTAGAAGGCCATTTTTTCAAGGTTATCAATAACCTGTAAGTCACTATAGGACTATAGTTCTCCTTCTACTCAACCTCTCAGCAATATCGGCACGGGTGACGCAAACTTTTTCATTTAACATTTTCACCTCTGGACTTCCCTAACCTCCATGTCTCCTTGGTTCCGTCCCTGTCACTCTGTCACTCTTGAGTTTCTTTGATGTTTCTTCCTTCTCTGTCCAATTTCTAAATGTTGATTGTCTTGAGGCATGATCCTGGGTCCTCCTTTTTTCACCATCTATACTCTTTTCCTACATGATCTCATCCTAGATGTCTATACGCTGATGACTCTCACCATCTTCATGCTGATAACTCTCATGCTTATACTTTCAACCCTAGACTGGTTTACTGAATTATATACCTAACTCCACTTGGGTTTCTAATGGGCATTTCTAACAGAACTCCTAATGTGCCACCATCCAAAAAACTGCTCCCACTTTCAGTCTTCCCAATTTTGTCAACAGCACTATCATCTACCTGTTTCAATAGCCAGAAACATAAGGATTATCTTTGATTTCTCCTTTTTCCCTCACTCCCCCATCCAATATATTCAGAAGGCCTACTTGATTCATTCTACCTCTACAATATGTATTAAATACAACTTCATAATCGTTTTTGCTCCCAACAGCCTAATCCAGGCCACCACAATGTCTTACCTGCATGACTCCAACAGTCTCTTAACTTGTCTCCCCTCCTCAACTTTGGTCTCCTACTCATCCATTCTTTAGGTAAAAGCAACAGTATTTCTTTTAAATTAAATACATCCTGGTTTGGAAAGCCATCAGTGGTTTGTCATTGCACTTAAAACAGATCCCACATTCCTTGCCATGCGTTTTGCTGTCTCAGGAGCCTGTCACCCACCCTTCCTCCCCCTGTAAGTGTTCTTTCCTCCATTGTTTGCAAGGTTTTTTTTCTGCTTCCTTTAGATTTCAGGTTAATTGTGACCTCATAAAGGAGGCTTCTGCTGGTCACTCCTTCAAGGAGGTTCTCCACTGTTGTTTGTTCTGTCACCTATAGTCTTCATTTCATTTCTTACTGCTTGCAGTTATTTTACTCATTTTTTGACTTACCAATTTCTTTCTGGGTAGTTCCTTCCTAGATAGAATGGAATTTTTAGGAAAACAAGTACTTACGCCTACTTACTATTATAGCCTACATTTACATACACTTATTTGGGGAGAGCAAAGTTCTACTCTAGACTCTGTACCCAAAAGACTAACTCAAGTTCCATTATAGCACTCATGGCACAGAAAATATTATCTAGACACCCTGACTTCATATATGAGATCCTGATTCCGCCACTGCATTTATTTAAGAGGGACAGGGCAAAGTTTCCAGATTCCTTTGACAGGGGAAACAGGTATTATCAATAACAATAGTAACAACCACAAAAGCAACAACCAACACCACCACCACTAAGAGCCTCCCATTCCTCTAGCCTGGAAAAGAAAATATCAAATTTGAGTAAACGTGGTGAAGAAATCTTGGTTTCCTCTCATTTTTTTCCCCTGGGGGAGAGGTGGGGTTAGTGAGTGGTACTAACACAGCTTTTAGAGTCCTAATGACCTTGGTTCATATCTTAACTCTACCACTTAACTAGCTCCATGATAGAGAAGCTGGGCTAACTCTCACTACTTCAATAAACCATCTACTGAAGGAAACAGGGATGGCAATAATTAGTTTAGAGCATTTCTGTGAATTAAATTACACTACACTATATCACCCTTGGATATGGTCAATACATTGAAATGTATTTTTGTTTTATCCCTGATTTTTTCTAGTTTATTAAATACACCAATTTACTCTAAATATTGTCTTAGAAATTATTTATCATGAGACTATTCTTCAATAACAACCAAAAAAAGTGAAACTTATACCTTGATTCATATATACCTCTGTTTACTACTATCAGTCATGATAATCAGACTGTTGGTGTGATACAGTATATGAATATGGATGGAGTAGCTCTAATCTCTGAACAAAATACATGAAAAATATTTCAGTGAGTTTCCTTTAATAAAATAAACATTTTCCACTGAATTTCTCAATACATCCATGAGATGCGGCTAAAAATTTTTGGATACCAAAGCTTCTAGATGAATTTAACCAGTGATTTTGAAGAGGTCATTATTAGTAGTTTCGGATAATTTTCTAGTCATATCTGCTGCTCTTTCCCGTGTAATTCATACGTAATTTTTCCACTGTCATTTATATTAATCAACAATGCTCGTATCCAATTCTAAAATACATTTCATCAATTTTAGCTGTATTACACATCCTCCGAAAGCCATTTTGCCACACATATTTGACATTATCTGGGAACTTTACACATTTTGCAATGTCAGTTCTCTCATCAGGTTGTACTGCATATCTATTCTGAATTTTGTCCCCAAATAGTTCTCATTGCTTCTAGGTCACACGATGGAATACTGGGTTAATGATACAAGATAAAGTTTTCATTTTCATCAGATAATTTATCATTAAAAATATACAATGATAGTCACACAGGCTAAAAAATTATTTTTAATAGCTATATGTGCCATTTTCTCTTTTGCCACCCAATAAGCAACTGCAATCATAGGAATTTCTCATAAATAGTTGTGGAATAAATAAGACATTGTGCTATGACTTTATGTTTCTTCTTTCCTTGAAAATAATTAAAAGACATTGATTAAGTACAATGAACATTGTTTCCAAGTATTTTAATTTTGAAAGTTCTAAGCTTTTATTTTCAAAAGTATCATTACAAAATACTTAGAAATGTGTCATTAATTGGATTTTGTGTATTTGATTTAAAAACTATTCTAAAGTATCTTAATTTTCATAATTTGTACTAAATTTATCCTTTCAAACTTTTGCTTAAAATGGAAACTGTTCCTTATTAGTCAATATTTTTATCAATATTTCACTATTTACATTTCCAAATCCTGCAGCTGAACTTGAACACAGCTCTATATTTTTTAATTCATCATTCTTTCTTCTTAATAAATCAATACATTTTGAGTGCCATTTGTATTATATTTACTAAAATGTTGCAGCTGTTGTAAATTCAATAATGTTCTTTCTGAAGAACACTCCAATTTTATGGTCCAAAGCTTGACTGAAAATCTCAACACTTTTTTTTCACAACAGAAAAACAATTCCTGGTTTTGTCTCACAATTAACTACTAATTACACTAATATAAAAATGAATTTTACTCTCTCTTTATAGTGATGATCAAATCGACTCTCACAGGCTAGAAAATCAAATAAGAAGTTAATGAAAAAAAGATAAAACAATCCATTTCTACCCAGTAGGTACATTCAGTGCACTTCCTCTACTAATTGGCTCTCTCGCTTTGTGAGCTGTGATTTGTTGCAGTAATTTTTGTCAAGTGTGCAACTCTTGGTAACAGATTTATGCAAATATTTCTATGCCACGCTGTACTATACTATACTGTTCTGTTCCACTCTATTTTTCTTTTCCTTTTTAAAATGCTGATTGTAATCTACAAGATTGGTTTTATTACCTACTCATGGGTCACAACCAGCGCTTTCAAAAACACTGATTTATGCTATACAATACAATAGAAGATGAGAAAAGCATCAAAAATTAAATTTGGGCATATCACATTGAAAGCCTCTGCCTTAAACACAATTAGTCTCTGACTCTACTCCACCTCCCTTCTACCTGCTTCCTACTCACTTCCCAATGCCCCTGTATTAATAATCACTCACTAGGCTAGGGTTCTTTACAATGAGAACAGTCATTTTTCTCTAAAAATTGTTGGAATGTGTTACAAATATTAATGATAGTGATTATACAGACTTTAGTGTTTGTAAATTTGAAGGAGATGATCATTACAGGCAGAACATGGAGTTGAAAAATAAGGATGCCACTATCCAGTGCAAACTTCAGAAGATGAGCTTGGGCAGCTCTAGTTATCAGGCTTGGCCCAGGGTCACTTCAGAACAGCACACACAGTGGCAAAACCTAGCTGAGACAGCAGGATATGTGGGGTAAGAGGATGGGCTCTGGAATCTGACTTCCTGGGTGCAAATCTCTTCCTACCTGTGTCAATGCTGTGTTCAATTTCCCAAACTGTAAAAAAGGGTAACAACAATATCTATCTCACAGGGTTGTTTAAGGAATTAACAAGAGTTAAAACACACAAAGCACTCAGAACAGTACTGGCACACAGTAAGCACACATGGATGTTAATAAATGTTGTATTTATTCTCTTGTTTTTTGATCCCTTCACTGGTATGCCTACATACGTATGTAAATCTTTGCAAACTTTTTGCCTTAATTTTTTCTGGGCATTGTAATACATTTCCTCTAATGCCTCTGCTGTTAATGAAAAACATATTTTGAAGATTTTTAAAATATTTTTTAACTTTATTTTCTCCTACTATTAGCATATATTTTATAATATTATCTCCAGAAGAATTTGCAGTTAATCTATTTCATCACCCATTCTTTTGAGCTTTATTTGTTCATGTACAATAATAAAACAGATATGATGCTTAGTCCTGGAATGATACAGTCCCTGTTATCAAAGGAGTTAATGACCTGGTAGGGTGGAATGAACACACAAAAAAAAATAACTACAAATTATATATATGGCAAGGATTATTCAGAGAAATAGATTCAAGATGCTTTGGAAATACAAGATAATATAAATGTTTATGTCTGTGGAAAGAGTCACAGAAAAGAGGATATTTAAATTGCCTCTTAAAGCATGAAAAGGAGTGTGGCAAATGAGAAAAAAGCCTCATATTTGGCTTTTACAGGACAATTTTAGAAGAAATGTGGAGGACAGTTTGGAGCGAGTGAGGTTAAAAACAAAGATACTACTGGAAAACTACAGTAATATTCAGTAGAAAGATCACCAAGTTTCTAAACCAAGACAGTAAGGGTGGGAAGAAAATAGGCCAGGAAGGATTAAGAATAACTAAGAAGCATGAATTAACAGGAGTTAGTGGTGACTGTACATGAAGCCAATGGCAAAAGCAATGCAGGTAAAACTATAAGATTTTGAAATTGACATTTAATTGATAATGTAATTGTATTAGTTTCCTATTGCTACTATAACAAATTACCACAAACTTAGGGCTTAAAACAACACAAATTTATTCTCTTACTGTTGTCTAGAGGTCAGAAGTTCAAAATCAGTCTCTCTGACTTAACGTCAAGGTGTCAGCAGGACTGAATCCTTTTGGGGCCTCCGAGGGGAAAGACTGTTTCCCTGCCTATTTTCAGCCAGCCTTTTCTAGTGGCTGCCTGCATCCCATGGCTTGTGGCCCCCCTCCTCCTTCTTCAAAGTGCATCACTCCAATCTCTGCTGCAGTCATTACACTGCCTTCTTCTTTTCTGACGCTGACTCTTCTTGAATACCCATCGTGATTACGTTAGGCCCACCTAGATCATCCAGCATAATTTTCCCATCTCAAGATCTTTAAATTAATCATATCTTCAAAGTCCTTTAAGCCATATAAGGAAACATTCACAGGTTCTGAGGATTAAGATGTGCACATGTTTGGGGGCCATTATTCAGCCTACCACAGTGATAAACTGAAATCAAGCAAAGGAGGGCAGAGGTTGAGCTTATCTGAGCAGCTCTGCCGCATTTTAGGTGCCTTTACGTACGGAGGCAATATGACTTCATCGCTACATTAATAGCACCTAGTATGGGACCAGGAACATAATAGGTTTGTAATTACTTGTCTTACAAGAAATGAAAAATAATAGAATCAATAGATCAATATTAGTCCTCAGAAAGTTAAGGTGAAAGATGTAGATGTCGACGGCCTCACACCAAATACAATTTCAAAAAGTTAGAAAACTGAAAAAGCAAATGTATAAATATGAGTTCTTTGCATATTAGTGTTATTGAAGCATATAAGTCTGAGAAAGCATGCCCAATGAACAGAAAAGCAGACAAGGCCTTTAGGGCAACCCACATCTAAGCGAAGGAGCAGCTTCTGTGGGTTCTAGATATTCTAGGACATTCTAATTTTAACTACTCGACTTTATTGTCTGATGTTCCTAGCCCACTTTTTGGTTCAGTTAATATGACCACAAACTCTGTGTTCATTTGTTTCCAGACGTGGCTATATTGTTGGAGTGCCAGTGAATTCAGGCAATTTAGCACTTTCCCCTGCTGTGGCCCATCTGTATCCAACAGGCCAGAGAGCCAAAAACCCATCAGCATCTCCACCTACCATGGCTACGGTCCACATGGCCCTCCTGACCCACTGCCCAGGAACCAAGGAAACAAGATTTTTAGATCATTAAGATGCTGGCTCCTTCCTCGTGGTGTTAGTATAGCAAGGTGGTGTAGGCTGTCTATGCTTCTTCCTAAGTCATCATTTCCTAACTTTACCATTTTGCTAAACTTAACGTCCATTTAATAGTATTACAGACTGAACTGTGTCCCCCATCAAATTCATATATCAAAACCCTCACCCCCAGGATCTCAGAATATGACTGTATTTGGAAATAGGGCATTTCAAGAGTTGATTAAGTTCAAATGAGGCCTTTATATTGGGCGTTAATCCAATCTGACTGTTGTGCTTAAAAGAAGAGGAAATTTGGACACTCAAGGAGACAGCAGGGGTGAGCATGAACAAAGGAAAGACCATGTGAGGACACTGCGAGAAGGCAACCATCTGCAAGCCAAGGAGAGAGGCTTCAGATGGAACCAAAACTGCCAACACCTTGATCTTACACTTCTAGCCTCCAGAACTGTGACAGAGTAAATTTCTGTTGTTTAAGCCACCTGTAATATTTTGTTAGGGAAGCCCTTGCAGACTAATACAAATAGCTTGCACCTGAGTTAGCAAATGAACATTCTGAAAAACATGAGAGACAGACTGCATTTTGTATACGTTATGGTACTTATGCCTTCTTATGACAAATTATCACCTTAAGCCTCTCTTTACAAAAAAAAAAAAAGTTGATCATTTTCTTCAGTCTTAAAATATAGCACACCCCAAAGCCATGGTTTGAATATGAATGTTGGGATGTTGGGAGTAGTTGAAAAATCACTGCCCTTTTTTTTTATTTGTTCAGCTTACGAGGTGCTTCTACTCATTATCTGACTCTTCCAATAGCCATAAGAGATAGAAGACAGGGCAGACATGATAATGCATTCATTAACTGATGAGATGAGTTTGTAAAACATTAACTAACTTGCCCGCGTTTACAAATATAATCAGTTGGCAGAAGAAAATCTTAGACCCAAGTTTTCAATACCAGTCCATTTAACTTCAAGAATGTGAAGAAAAAAATAAATAAAAATCCCCACCTCCTGCTAGAACAAAGAAGCTCAGATTCTCTTCAAGATACATTTAAAGACTGGAAAAAAAAAAAAGACAAAATGCTTTAAATTCAAATAGAATAGATAATTGACTAAGATCAGATCCTTACTTATTTAGATATAAAATTCATGCAACACTGAGAAAGGTGATGGAAGGATGGAGTAAAATAATGATGAGTCACCTTTCTAGCCTGGTTAACTCCCTGACCCAGGTATACCTAGTGCTTTCTGGCCTTTTTCATGTTTACTCTGAACTTGGCTGGGCTATTTGTGGAATGCATAGGCAAATGTGGACTGAGTGACTGACTGTAACCTGGGTTAAACTGTCAATTAATTTATTCAGCTTTTCATTTCGGATCTGGTAAAATGCATTATAGCTGTCTTGAATGGAATACAGGTAATTTTTGTGAATAATGTAGTTGCAATTATGGCTCCTGTGTGCGTTTATACAGATGATTCTCTAGGGATGGCTCGGGTTGTGTTTCCTTTAACTCGACTATCACAACATTCTGATGTAAGCTCTTATTATAAATCAAATTACTACCTACCTTTGCCATTTGCAAAAATAAAAACCAACACCAAATTAAACAAAAAAGAAAATTAAGTGGGACGAATGACAGGGCAGAGGACAGCTACCAAGATATTTCAGCCCACGTGGGCTTGCATTTCTTCTCATTTTAAATTGGTCCTTTATAGCTCTCTAGCAATCTGTGGACAGTGCCTTACAAAACTGTTCCCATTCAATAGGAGCACGATTTTAGAGTTTCTTTTTCGTGACTAGGATAGAGTTATGATGGGAGTGCTGACCTCTGCAATACTTCCCCCATTGAGGCTGTGCGTAGGAAATCAGTGATATCTTTGGCACAAAGGTATCTGGATTTCCTGAATTTAGCCAGGGATTTTTTTTAAAGATGTAACAGTTGGATGCTGAAAAATACAAGACACTAGGAGTCCACAAAATTATTTTAACTATGGGAATATCCTGATGAGAAAACATACTTTTATTTTTCTGATAATATCGTTACTTCTTATCAGGAAGTATATAGAGAAATACGTTATAGATCAAGGATGAACTGGGAGGAGGCTATAAAGACACTACAATACAGATTAGGAATAAACCTACATTTTGTTTTTAATATTCTCTTTGTTAGGTGGTCATTACCTTAAACTTGTGCTGTGTCATGAAATAAAGAAGCTGTCCAAGGCTCTTAAAGTTAGAGTGGTCTGGCACTCTACAGTGGGTTTCTAGAAGTAAGGGCATACATTATTGAAATTATGCCACAAAGGAGAGCAACATTTACAAGCACTGAAAGATGCATGGAGAATAAACTTACTCCTTCCCTTAAAGATGTTCTACCATCTAAGTCTAAATTTTGTTTTCCTCGTATCAATTTTCTGTTAATAATTGACTGCTAAAGAATATGTATTATTTGCTTTCATGTCATCCAGCTTATTTGATCCTCACAATAGCTCTGTGAAGTAAAAATAAATAAACAAATTTCTATTTTTATTTTCCCCATGCTGTAGATGTGGAAACTGAGGCTCAAACAGTATAAGAGCATACAATTATTTATTTGTAGAACCAGAAACCAACTTTCCAAACCACAATAGTGTCTTCATTCAATAAAAACAGATTATATACTATTATGTTGTTGGCTTTCATTAATGACAAACTGTACTTTGGAAAAGTTAGTAAAACATGGTAGTAGTAAAAGGACTAACACACCTATTAATTTGCTCAACATAATAGGTTATCATGTGTCTGAACAATACAATTTGTTTCTGTTCTTCAAACAGAATAATAATGAACTCAGCCCATAGAGAACATAATTTGCATACTTGAAGAATGTAAAATAATAAATATATTGCATTAGTTGGGCGACTTTATCTGTCCACTAATTTGATGAACTTTTATTAAGAGTTTACCATGTGCCACAGACTGATCTAGTTGCTAGAGAAAGGACGCTAAGATGATTAAAATTTGACTTTGAGGAGTACACACAGCTTGGTGAGGTATACAGACATTAAATGAACAGCATGCCGGCAACAAAGTGAGTGAGAACATCTATAGACTATCACAAGAGCACAGGGAGGAAACACCTCATTCAGTCTAGGTGGCATGGGAGGCAATTCTTGAAATCCGAATACCCTAGACTATTTTTAAGGACGAAGAAAGGAAAAAAATACTGCAACAGAATCTATTGCTGACTTCATTTCCACTATAACATACTCATTTCCATATTCATACTAAAATTCTGGGTACTCTGGGAATACCCAGAAACTGGAATTGTGAGTCAAGTGTGAATAGAGTAGCTATGTCCTTGTCTGTTAATTCTAACCTCTACGTCATTTCTGGAATGATTTTAATGGATCTTTCTCCTCATCATGGATCATATTTTCCTGTTTTTTGCATATTTTGTAGGTTTTGATTGGATGCCAGACACTGTGAATTTTACTTTGTTGGATGTGAATATTTATTTTTGTATTTCTATTAATCTTCTCCAGCTTTTTTCTAGGATACATTTAAGTTACTTGGAAATGTATCATATCCTTGCTATCTTGTTTTAAGCTTTCTTAGGTGGGACTTGAACAGTGTTTAGTCTAGGGCTAATTAATCCCCACGACTAATGCAAGACCCTTTTGAGTACTCTCTCCAATGTCCTGAGAATTAGATTTTCCAGGCTGGCTGGTGGCTGGGGCAGGCATTATTCCTCGGCCAGGGTGAGTGTCTGGCACTGTTCCTACTAAACATTTTGGGTAGTTCTTTCCTGGTATCGGTGGTTTCCTCATATACATGCACTGTTCAGCACTCTACTGACTACTCAACAGGACAGATCTTTGGCGTCTTCTCTGTGCAGCTTGCTCTCTGCAATACCCTGTCCTGTGCACTCCAGCTACTACGGTCTCCTCAGACTCTCCACTCCATCTCTCAACTCAAAGAGACCACTGGGCCCTGCCTGGGTTCTCTTCCCTGTGCTACACCTGGTAAACTGCCTTAAAACAATAAACTACAGCAATCACAGGACTCTCCTCATTTGTTTCCTGTCTCTCAGGATCACTGTCCTGCAGTGCCAGAATTCCAGTATCTTGAAAACTTTTGCTTCATACATTCTGTCTATTCTTTGGCTTGTCTAACAATCTTCTTCCCATACAAAGCCATCTCTGGCTTTGCCATGCCTTTGTTCTACACATCACTCAGCACATGGCGGATCCTCAGTATTTCATTCACCCAAAACATGCTAAGCCATGGTCTTAAATGTCTAACATAATTAAATTTGCAATATGGAAATGAGAAGCTGAGGGTTAAGCTGCAAATTACCTTTTTCACCACTGTAAAACTACAGAATCAATAAAAACTGCTAATGTTCAAGTTGGGAGGGAAAAAACCTTTTACTCTGTAAACCTAGTTGAAATGAGTCATAGACCTTGTTGTTCTTGCAATTATTTTGCACTTCACTACCTTTAACACTGATTATATCTAGAGGGGTAATTACTCACAGAGCAAGTAACAAATAGCATATCTCTGACATGTTGACTTACCAGTAATTGCCAGTTCATACACAGTCACATTTACTATGTTATATGCACAAAGATAAAAGTACTTCCTTCCTCATTGCCTATTTTATTTTTTCTTCTGTTGCTATAAAATGTTACACAGGTATTCACTGACAATCAAGGAAAGTTACTTTTAAAATATCTTCAAACTGGGTCTTGGAAAAATAGCAAGATGAATGGATAGAAATGTTATCAGCATAAATACAGAATACATTACGCTTTTTTTTTTTTTGAGTACCTACTATGTGTCTGTCTGGCACTACAACAGAAGCAAAGGTTAGAAATTTATATTTCAGTCCCCTCTAATAAGTCTTCTAAAAGAAGAGGCAGACAGTTTTTAAAAATAGAGCAATATCTCGTGATAAATGCTGGGACGGAAGTGACAGTACTATGAAGAGACTGAATTAATACAATCAGTGAAGACAAGCCTTCACTCTTATAAACACATGCACGCACCACACACACACACACACACACACACACACACAAATACTCAAAATCTTTAGATGTGAGAGAACAGAACAGGTATAATTAAATAGCCTCAACTTAGCAATAGGCAAATATGGAATGATTTATTTTTTCTAATAACTGATATTATATTTGCTTCCTGAATTCTCAGCATCTGGTGAATCGGTTATAAGAAAGAAAACTTAATCTTATCACATACAAGTATCTCAAGTTTATCTCATAATAGTTTTTTGTCATAATAAAAGAAAAACATTTTTTGGTCATTTTCCATTTTGAAATGTGGTCACAATGGATTGGCCAGTTCAGGCTAGAAACCTCTTGGGTAGCCTGTGTTCTCCCTCCCTCACTGCTCTCCCCTGTGCTTCCCTTCTGCCTGCACCTAGTACAGAAGGGCCAGATGTGTTTGTGTGAGTACAGGGAAGGGGGATCTATTTACTTCAGGGTCAACAGATGTTGATCTGCATTTACAGGCCTCATTATTCTCAGCTGCTTTTTTCTCTAATGCATGTTAGGTATGGGTGACCTCTATGTTGTAGGCCTCCAAAAGCAGCTCTCAAAGGAGCTGCTTTGCTGGACGTGGAAGGGGAGACAGGGAACCTTTGTTCCAGTCCCTGACACAGGTGGTCTGGCCGAAGAACAGCCATTTCCTCCCTGGAGCCCAGAGCAATGCGTTCACTCTATAGCTCCTGCCCTACTGCACAGCTCCCAGGGATCTGGCAAGACGGTCTCTTTTTCACCCACCGGAAACTCAGGTATCTCTGCAGCCTCACCACTTCCACCAAACAGGGCAACTGCAATCTGACCTTTCTGTACCCGGCACGTAACAATCTTGCCCTATTTTATTCCGCCTGCAAGGCTGTTAGTGTGGGTTCTGGCTCACCAAACCTCAGAAGAGGTAAACACTCAACTCTAAATTAGAAGAGAGAGTGCAGGTTAGGTAAGTAAAAATTTGAGGGATGGGGGAATCAAAGATCACCCTCTTTAGATTCTGTTCTCCCCAGCAATTTAACTCTTTCCCAGCCCTCCCCTAAGATTTGGTGGCTAGAGGTTAAGCGTAGAAACTGAAGCTCACATACACGTCTTAATACTGAAAAGTAGTAAATCAGGACATCAGAATTGTTAAATAAAATATGCTCCATGCCCCAAACTTGGAAATATGATTACATGATGTCTTGAAAGGCCATTTTTAAGTCTAGCATTCTCAGAGTTTCCACCAAAACATGGTAGCTGGAAGAGGGGTGCCCAGTCCCCCAATCTCAGAACTGTGCAAGAGGGGATCTGGGGGCCGGGGCAACCTGCATCCTTCTCTTCTCACGTCTCAGCTCCATCCTTCCTGGCAAGTAGTCTGGTACACCCCTAAGTGGACCACTCAGTTCCCAAGTCCAAAAACTGCCCATCCTTTACCCTCCCCTGCTCCCAAACAGCCACCTCTAGGAGTGATCGATATTTAGGTAGTCAGAATCCTGTAAGGGATCCCTACAGGTCCTTGAACGCTCAAGGGTGTTCAAGCAGAAAATTCAAAGAACAGGGAAGAGTACAAGCTCTAGGAACTTCTCACCACCGCCATCTATCCCCCCCATAACATGAGCAGAGTCTATTTGGAAAGTAATATACAAAACAAAAATAAAAACTTCTAAAATTAAATTTTGATGAAAAACTTGGTTTGAATAAACACTATGAGAGAAATTACAAATTCTCTTTACAAGAGCAATAATCAGAGGAGCAAACCTTATTTTTTTTTTAATGCATGCTTTTTTTAAATTTTTTATTTATTTATTTTTGGCTGCGTTGGTCTTCATTGCTGCGCGTGGGCTTTTCTTTAATGGCGGCGAGCGGGGGCTACTCTTCTTTGTGGTGCGCGGGCTTCTCATTGTGGTGGCTTCTCTTGCTGTGGAGCACAGGCTCTAGGCACGTGAGCTTCAGTACTTGTGGCTCACGGGCTCTAGAGCGCAGGCTCAGTAGCTGTGGCACACAGACTTAGTTGCTCCACGACATGTGGGATCTTCCTGGACCAGGGCTCGAACCCTTGGTCCCTGAATTTGCAGGCAGACTCTTAACCACTGCACCACCAAGGAAGCCCAAGAGGAGTAAATCTTAACATCACAGCTTATCTCATATTAAAAGCAAGAAGGAGAGAAAACAGACACAATATGAAGAACAGGTAAAAGAATATGACTATGTAAGATATAAATGTTTTTATAATTTTATATGCAATATGTAATTTTATAAAAATTTTAATTTTACTGTGGGTAATTTCAAACAAATACAACTGACAACCTGGAAGACAGGACTAATTTTCTAGGAAAACATCCATAGCCAAAATTGGTTTAAGGAGAATTACATAAATGGAATAAAATAATAACCAATGAGGAAATTGGATTACTTCTAAAGAAGACATCAAGACATGCATTGTTGTACAGGTAGATTCTATCAGACTTCAGGTCCTGATAATTCTTGTATTAGAAAACTTATTTTCAAGAATAGAAAATACGGGAAAAATCAACTAATTTGACCAAGCCAGCTTAATCCTGACACCAAAACCAGACAAGAATTTTTAAAAAAAATAGGCCATTCTCACCTATTATAAAAAGATGACATATATATATATAATAAAGTATTAACAAAAAATCAGTAGTATATTAAAAGAACATATTATGACCAGATAGAGATTTTAAAAGAAATACCAGGATGGATGATTCAACATTTAACAATATATTAATATAATTCACTTCATTAATTGATTTAAGTTAAAAAAACCCTATCATAACCTCTGAAGTTGGTGAAAAACATTTATGTAACTCAAAGCCAGCTCTTGATTAAAAATTCTTAACATACTAGAAATAGGACAAAACTATGTAAATTGATAAAAGGTATCCATTATAAAGGTAAAGTAAACAAACTAAATGTTGAGGAAAAAGTCAGCATTTCTATTAATGTTCAAAACAGCACAAGATATCCCTATTCCCTCAGATATTCAACATTTTAATAAATATCTAGATTAATAATAATGTAAGAAAAAGAAATTAGTTGTAAATATTTGAAAGGAAGAAACAAAACACTACTTTTGTCTCTTAGAATGTCCAAGACAACTGACAAACTACTGAACAACAACCAAAAAAATTCAGCAAAATTTCCTGATTCAAGATCAACATACAAAAATTATATTTCCTATTACATTGAAAAGGAATTAGAAGATATTATAAAGATCCCGTTTATATCAACACCAAATTATAAAATACCTGGGGATAAATTTAACAATTAAGGAACATGACAAAATTATGTAAAGGACATAAAAGCAGAAATGATTTAATGAAGCCCTACTAAAGAACGAAATGGGAAGATTCAATATTATACAGATGTCTAAAAAATTATTAAATACCCAACTATGTCTATCAAAATCCCAAGAGTTTTCTATGAAATATGACAAATACTAAAATTTAAAATTCTATTTTAAATATATGAAAGAAACAATATAAAATCTAAAACCAGACAAGATTACCTAGGTCCAAATTATAGATATGCTACTTACTACATGGAAGGTCCTAGGTAAATTCCTAAACTTCTCTGTGGCTCAGTTTCTTCATATAAAAAAAGGGATAATAAGAATAGAGTACCTGCCTAATAGGGAAGTCAAGACATAAAAAAGTTCATATTCATAAAGCATTTAGACTAGTGCTTGACACATGGTAAGCACTATATAGGTGGTTATTAGATAAATGGATGGAAGAACATATGGATTGATAGATGATAAATTATGAAGATAGATCAACAGATTTTTCTCAGGAGGGAAAATACCCAGAAAGCTCCTGAAATTCCTCAGGAACACAGTTCATTGTCTACTTGGTTTACCCCTGTATTTTTAATGCTTGATGATGAATGATGTTCAGGATGTAGTTTGTAAATATGACATAGGTGAATGCATACATTAAAATATTGTACTATATATTCACATGTACATATAATGTATGCATGCATATACATATATTTATATAATTTTATATGCTATAGGAATCAGAATGTGTTATTGGCCCAGGAATAGAAGTAAAATTAGCAATGTTAGAAAATTAAGATCATCCAGGGAAACACATACACCTATATGGGATCCATAACAAAATGGGCAAGACATAATCACAGAAGAGGAGATACACAAATGTTCAATAAGAAAATATGTGACACCTCACTCATAATCTGGGAAAAAGAAAACAAAGAGATATATCTATTTTTCCTAGCAAATATGCAAAACTTTGAAAATATTAAACAATATGCAGTGTTGATGAGGATCTGTGGGCCAGCATCTAGGAAGCAGATTGCCTATAAAGGCAATCAGCCAACACTTTTGATAAGACCTGGTCACATACTGACCCAGCTGCACAAAGAGCTATGTCAGAAATGTTTACTTGGAGGCTTCCCTGGTGGCGCAGTAGTTGAGAATCTGCCTGCCAATGCAGGGGACACAGGTTCGAGCCCTGGTCTGGGAAGATCCCACATGCCGCGGAGCAACTAAGCCCGTGCGCCACAACTACTGAGCCTGCACTCTAGAGCCCGCGAGCCACAACTACTGAGCCTGCGCGTCTGGAGCCTGTGCTCCGCAACAAGAGAGGCCGCGGTAGTGAGAGGTCCGCACACCGCGATGAACAGTGGCCCCCGCTCGCCGCAACTAGAGAAAGCCCTCGCACAGAAACGAAGACCCAACACAGCCAAAAATGAATTAATTAATTAATTAGTTAAAAAAAAAAAAAAAAGAAATGTTTACTTGGACTTCGTTGTATTCATTGAAAACCTATCTGTGTCCATCCAGAGGGGAATAGTTCAACTCACTGCTAGAGGGTCACACAAAGGAATCTCTGCAGCTGTTTAAAAGGGTAAAGTTGATCTATATATAGCCCTCTCCACGACATAAATAAATAAAATCATAATACAGTACATAGAATTTGCATCCATTTGAATAAATTATACACACACACATGTATGTGTGCAGATGCAGAGAAAATGCCAGAGGGCTACATACAAAACATGAGATTGCTTATCTCTGGGAAGGGACTAGGGTGAGAAAAAGACATGTATTTAGACGAACAGAAGAATTTATTTTGTTTGAATTTTTTATAAACAGAATGTACTCGTTTATTTCTTGTATGATTGAAAATAAACTAATCAGCAAGAAAATAATGTAATAATCCAAATGCTATGAAAACACAGATGACAGAATGATTAATACTTCCTGGGTTGGAGGTGGAATAGGACACAAATTTTCCCTGCTTCTTTGTGAGTAACATAACACACAACTGAGGGAGCACAAATAAAGTAAGGAAAATGTTACTTCTTTCAGCATCAAAGCATGTAACTCTACCACAGAGCTGTAAGGTTACATGCCCTGAGGGCTTGGGCAAGGCTTTCACATTGACAAAGCAACCCTTAGCAATGCCTTGTGCACTGTGAACACGTGTTCCATCGTGTAAGACAAAGTCCAAGCAAAGGCTAGATGGATGGAGGGATGACAGTCCACTCTTACACAAGCAACTCAATTGACATCCATCTTAAATTTAATTGCTAAGGATTAAAAGGGAGAATGTAGATAACAAATATGATTTAAATGTATGTATTTACATTTCAATGTAATGGCTAGATTCAACTTATTTTACATTTTTGGTAACAGTTATATGCTAAGGAACAACATACTATCCACTCTCAGCTCCCCTTGCAGTGAATTGTGATTTCCAAAAATGGCAGAACCACATCTCCCATTCTGTGTATTCTTCTGCATTGGTACTTGCCACTCATCACACATCAAGAAGTGGAATCTCTTTCTCCTCTCCCTTGAATATGGGCTGCCTCTGTGACTCTTGGAACCATTTAATATACTGGAAGTTGTGCCAGTTCTGGACAAAGGCCTTAGCTTCCACTTCTTACTTCTTGAAAGTACTGTGCAAGAACTGCATCTTTCCTGAGACCACCATGCTGTGGGGATCCCAAGCCAAGTGGCCAGACCCGGGAGGATGAGACGCCATACGGAGAGCAAGTCCAAGCAGCACTGAGGAGGCTGAATATCTAACTGAAGGAGACTTCTTGGACGGACTCCTCCAGCCCCAGCCACCCCAGCTGAGGCCACACGGATCAGAGACTAACCCCCTAGCCACGCTTTTCCTGAATTTCTGACCCACAAACTCGTGAGCAAAATAAAATGGTCGTTTTTAACTACAAAGTTTTGAGGTAGCTTGTTTGCAGCAACAGATACCTGGAACATCCCTGATTCACATGGCCGTTACCAGGACAACTGTCTTTAGGAAGATGAGAGCACACATTTCTATCTGGGATTGCTGAACTAAAATACATAAGTAAATGAGATTTTTTTTTTTTTTTTTTTTTGTCAGAAAAGTACCAGGTCCAAAGGTCAGGGTCTAGAAAACATATACCATATGTAATAATACATCTCATAGGATGAAAAATTACGATTTCTCATTTAGAATTCATAGCATGATGGAGGCAATAGGAAGGGAGAAAGACAATCCTACATGTGTTCACTGGCTTCTAAAAGCAGATCCAGTGTGATTTTTTTACAGCTCATTTAACAAATCAAAGAAGTGAATATGACATCACTTTCCTTAGAACCTTAAAAAGCCAAGCTCACAGAAACAGATTAGAATGGTGGTTACCAGGGGCTGGGGTTGGTGGGAGAAAAGAGGAGATGTTGGTCAAAGAGTTCAAACTTCCAGATAAAAGATGAATAATTTCTGAGGATCTAATGCTTAGCATAGACACTATGGTTAACAATACTGTATACATACTTGAAAGTTGCCAAGTGAGTAGATCTTAAATGTTCTCAACACACACACAAAGATGGCAATTATGTGACTTGATGGACATGTTAGCTAGTGCTAAGGATGGTAATCTTTTTGCAATAGATAAGTATGTCAAATCAACAGAATGAATAAACTTACTGAATGTTATATGTCAATTAAAGCTCAATAAAGCTGGTGAGGGGAAGGAAGTATCAATCTCCACAATTTATAGATGAAGAAACCAAGGCTCAAAATCTTAAATAACTTGATTAAAATCACACAGTTAATGGCAAATTTTATTACAATCAAAATTTTTTAAATAATTAAAAATTCCAATCCAGGTTTGGCTGATTCAGACCCTCTGCTTTTTTCCAGTAAAGATTCTCAATCTTTAGCATTCATCAGAATCACACAGTAGACTTGTTAAAACACAGACTATACTGGGCCCCAACCCCCAGAGGTTTTAATTTAGCAGGTCTGGAGTGCAGTCCTGAGTGTGTACTTCAAATAAATCTCCAGGTGAAGATACAAAGCTTCCACTCTGTGCAGCTGTGCACCAGACCATGCTGTCTCTCCTTATCTGACGATGACTTTCTCTGAGCAGGAACTTGAAGAAAATGTAGAACACGTTTTGCTTTTGCTCTCTAAGAGAGTGCTTCTTGTGGGATAGATTCGTACAAAGCAAACTCCTTGTACGCCAACAGGACCAAAAATTACCAGCTAATGCTAGTACCTAATTAATACCAAATTTGCTGAATTATGTCCAGTTTCATCACAGACCTTACAAACAAAGAACAGCTGCCTGAAACTGACACAGTTAAATTTGTTTCCCTCCTGATTTTTCCCCTGCATCCTGCTAACGGCAAAATGTCATTGCAGAGGATGTGAAAAGTAGTGCGTCAATATTGTTATCTGAAGTTTTAAACCGTATGGCTTAATAAATGAATATAAAAATAAAGCAAATTGAGATATAAGTGTGAAGTGCAAAGGAGTCTTCACCCATCCATTCACTCATTCACTTAGCAAACAGTCAACGCTAAAGCCCAGCGACGGTGTCTTTGGAAGCATAGAGGTGAAGCCAACTCAGAAGCTGTCCCTGTCCTCAAAGTGTTTACACTGTAATACGACAGACTGAGATGCCCAGACATAACTACTGGAAATCATGGAACTGTATCCGTAGAACCAGAGTATCAAATTTTTTTATTTACAGTATTTACTGTATGAAGTATACAGGGAAGAGAAAATAAACCTTATCCTCTTCTTAGAGGATAAAGTCAAACTTGCAATTCTTCATTATCCATGCTGTGTATTTAAATTAGCCATGTTAATTCACCTATGGATAATTCGCCACATTTCCAAACTCAAGTCATGCCTTCTTCATTACAGCATTCCAAATAGAGAGTTTAAAGAGTTGAAATTCTAGTTCTAGTTTATTAAGCAGGACAGTAGTGTTAGTTTAGCAGGAGCAGGTAAGCCAATGGTGAGCTCCTGTGGGCCCCACTAGTATTGCCAGAAAACCCAAGATTGAATTTTGAATACCAAGTTGTGGTCGTGCAAAGCAGAAGGATCCAAACGAGGATAACGTTAGAAGCAACTCCGTTGATTAGGAGTCCTTAGAGAGAGATTCTTCTCTGAAGCCAGGAATTAGCAGAGGGTGTCACTGTCCTGAGATAGGAAGTGTTGTACTCCATCAAGTCTGAAATCAGGTGATGGGGGACGTTCCTGTGAGTTACCTTCCCTGCCCTGCTTTGCTCAAGCAAAGAAGAGATCCAGAAACCATGGCAAAGGAAGATCTGGGCTGCAAGGAGGGTATGAAGTGAACCTTATACATCTCTATATCCTCAAAGCCTAGTATAATGCTTGATACCAAACTAGTTTGTTCTAATCACTGAAACATTCACTCACTGCACTGAATGAAATACACCACTTCTAGTCCTATTACTTCTACTATCCTGCTGGATAACATTAAGTCAATCATTTAATTTTCTGAGTTTCGGTTTTCACTTCTGAAGATGAGCATTATGATGACAAACATTTCATGTGACTCCTTTAAGGAAGAAATCAGAAAATGCAAACAAACATTGTAAATTATAGTGTGCCATATAGATGTGAGAGTTGAAGGGTAAAAAAAAAAAAAAAAAAAGTTGTTTTTAAGTTACTTCCTAAAAAGGCTTAGATACGAATATTTTTACTGGCTAAAGAAATATCTATGAGAATTCGTTCAAGTTATAGTCATCTATGCAGTTACATAAGTAAAGTCTTAAATAAGAATATCCACACTTCTTCCTGCTCATCCACCCCAGAACTCACTAAAACTCTTCTAATTTTGAATTAAAACACATCACAGCAAGAAAAATTTTTAAGGAAAAACGCGGAGAGTGATCGTGAATGAAGATGTGCTCCAACCATATCACAAAACAAAGAAATTAGAGTAATTAATAGAGGGTAATATGGGCACAAGAAAATGCAGAGATATGAATGTAATCTGCTGGATAATCTAGAAACAAAGCCTTCCATATATACTAATGTAGTGTATGAAATTGAGAATTCTAAATCAATAAGAAAAGAAAGGAGTACTCAAAAAAATAGTGATGTGGAAATGAGGTATTTATTGATTTAGGGGAAAAAAATGAATAAAGTTACACATATACGTTGCATTTACACACACCCACAAACAAATGTACACGAACTCTATACAGTTTATGCCATAAAAAGTAAAATTATGAAATTACCAAAAGAGATTAGTGGAAACTATTTATAATATTGGATTGGGAAGGTCCTTCTAAGCAAGACACAACTGAGAAGGCAGAATTGAAGAGACTCAATTCATGTGAAGACAAAACAAAACAAAACAACCCAAACAAACAAAAAACCCTTCTGTAAATCAAAGAAATAATCACTGAAATTAAATGAAAAGTGGAAGTCTTTGACCCAGCAAATACAGTTCCAAGAATTTTTCTTAAGAAAATTTCATATATGAACACACATATAAATATGTACAAGAATGAATGAGGAAATACGTGATTTCATATACTGGGAAGTCTCGGGGGAGGGTCTATTTCATGGTTAGTTGCATCAGCAGCACAGTGATGACACAATGCAGTTCCGTTTCTCCATTTCCCTACTGTGACATCTACAGCACTGCTTTACTCTAAGGTTGGGTCTCCTTATGATCATCAGATGGCTTCCAGAAATGACTGTGAAACATTCTTCCTTATTCATTTTTAATGGAAGAGAAAGTAACTAGATTCTCCATCCCAGAACCCCTGAGCAGAATTTTCCTTGTTTCTCTTTGGCCCCAGTGGATTTCCTTTGCCCATTCCTGCAAAACCCATGGCAAAAGGACGGAAATGCTCTTCCATTATTCAGGCCCACTCCTGAAGGTTAGGTGACATCAGGTTCCTCAGAGGTCCATGACTGCACAGGGGAGTGGTAGACAACAGATTAAAATGGGACTTCTTAGAAAGGACAAAAGGGGGAAGAGAATGCAGGACAATGTCTATTAACACCACAATCACGAAATGTCCACCGGCAGGGTAATGTCTAAAGTACAGGCCATCCAAGGGGAGTCTGGGGGAGAATGGATACATGTATATGTATGGCTAAGTCACTTTGCTTTGCACCTGAAACTATCACAACACTGTTAATCAGCTATACTCCAATATAAAATAAAAAGTTAAAAAATAAAACAAAATAAAGTATAGGCCATCCATTTTACAGAATATAAAAACCTGCTAAAAATTTGGTGGAGACCTAAGTGAAATAGAATAAAAAGTTATATAAAATATAATCAGTATTATTTCTCTAATGACTATGAAAGTCAGCAATAAAAATATGTATACATATATATTTTGTGTAGGTGCATAAAGGGGGACTTGAGGGGAAACAGTAAACAAGTGTTTATGAACCATTATTTTCATTATCAGACCCCTAAGGAGCCTCTTAAGATATATATTTCCTAATCACTCCCTCGTAAAATCCCCACCATGAAATTTTAATACCTCAGATATATTGTATACCTGTTTACATATTGTATGACTATACTTTATACATAAAATGAGTAGAAATTTTTCACTCCTTCCAAAAACAAATCTTTGCCCCCTTGGAAGCGATATCACCTCCTCTGGATATTCACCCAGTAAATTACTGAACAGTTCCAACTTTGCCTGGAACAGGAAACAAAAGAGTGAAAAGAGAATGTCATGTTTGCCCAGTATTTTTCAGTATTACAAGGAAATTCACATGTTTTATTCATAATTTTTTAATTCGAAAACAAAATAACAATGGCTTATAAACATGTTTTTTTCCTGAATTGGCCACTCTGCAAAAATTCTATGTGCTTCCTGGAGATCTGACTAAACAAAGATTTGTCATACACACACCTCCCTCTCCCCCAAACCGTGAACTCATGATCCACACAGAAATGAATAAAGGTAGAACTTGCACAACACCGTCAGAATAGAATGTGGCCATTCTAACATAGCATTTAGAGATGGTGTGATGGTCAAAACATTTGCCAGGGCTATAGAATCTCCTCCTTTACTATGTGTCAGAGTACCTAACAAACGCTCAGTTATAACAGTGTAAACAGCTCTTAGTCATTGACTACTACAATCCAGAAAGACCACCCTATGAGACTAAGGCCAAGTATGTCAATAGTTTCCTCAATTATTTAGGATTAGAAATGTTAAGGTTCACAATTATTTTCCCCCTAAACTTTCACAAGAACAAATCAGAGAAAGGAGAACACATATTTATCTGTAAAGCCATCAAAGGTTTAGCAGGTCACATACATATTGTGTTTAGTCATCACATCTACTCCATGAAATAGATATTCTCATCCCCATTTGACAGCTGTGGGAACTAAGGCACAAAGAAGTTGAATGATTCACTGAGTGATGCTAACTTAATTATGAAGGACTCTTAATTCCCAACATTTCATTCCTGTTCCTAGGCTGTTTGATGTAACTTCCTCCCATCCATTTATTCTACAAAGATTTGCAGAGCACTGGCTATATGCCAGGAACCACACAGGTGCTGGGGATAAAGTAACAAAAAGACAGATGAGGTCCCTGCCATTATGAACCTTACATTCTAGTAGAGGCAAAAGTCAAAATACATAAGTAATATTTCAGATAACGATAAGTACTATAAAGTAAATAAAGCAGGGTAATTGTATAGAAAGTACATTTGTGTGGGAGTGGGAGTGGGAGAATGGATTATCTTAAATGGGAGCAGGGTCCTGAAAGATGTGAGGGAAGAGTCCTCCAGGCAGAAAGAGTGGAGTGTATAAAGGCTTTCGAGGGAATAACATTGTATTAGGTAGGGAAATACCAGCTGCTACAATGAATAAACCCTAGAACTTCAATAATTTAACAAAGGAAGTTTCACTCAGTTAGATGCAGGTGTTCCTGGTTGATAGATAGCTTTCTTCCACATGGTAATTCAGGGACCCAGGCTCCTTCCACCTTGCAATTTTGCAATTGCCTAGGGCTACAGAGTGCTTTGTGTCTGGAGAGTGGAGGCAGCACACTTGTTTCCTAAAAACACCATCCAAGAAATACCATATCATTGGTAAAAATTAATCTCATGGGTGTAAAGCAACATGGACATCATAGACCCAGGAGCAATCCCATGATTATGGAAGGGCAGGCATGTATGCTGCTGTTATCTATCTCTGGCTCAGAAATGGATGTTTTAAGGAAGAGTAAGAGGTTACTGTGGCTTGAGCATTGTGAGTCTGGAGAAGAGTGGTAGGAGAGAATTCAGGGAAAAAGATAGGCATGAGATAACTTAGGGCCTGATAGGGGATGGTAAGGCGTTTAATAGTATGTTAAATGTGATAGGAAGACATCTGAGGTTTTGAGCAAGAGACATGATCTCATTCACATTTCTAAAAGATTAATCTGGCTTCTACCTGGAGAATATAATCTATGTAGGGGAAAGAGAAACTAGGTACAAAATGTGTGCAGTATTTCAGGACCAGCCATGGGGGACTTAAGAAGTAGTCAATATGCAGGCTATATTTTGAAAGTAGAGTTATAAGATGTACTGATGTGAATGGTGAGTGAATAAGAGAAATCAGGATGGATAGTGTATTTTTAACAATGGTCCAGTTACTATGGCTTGTAGGGGAGCAAAATTTGCCACCCAAAAATGTCTCTTTGGCAAGCAGATTAATTCGAGCTGAAAACAATCAAGGCCCAAAAGACTCAGGAAGAAACCTTGACCTTCCCCTTATCTGCCTAAAAGAATTTACATAGAGGGCCTGTTCCTAGAATAGAGCTATCACCAGAGACATCTGCAAAGAATATGGGTTAAGTATAGTGGGGGAAGCTCGGCAGGGCCTAGATATGAGAGTCTACTCTGTGTCTCACTGTCTCTACGTGGTCCAACAAACACTTATTTACCAAACATTCACTTTTCAATTTCCATGTGAATTGCCTTCCCCCTCTTTGAAGTCCCCAAAACCACTACCCAATGTCCTCTTTTCCCTTTAACTGAAGGTGACATTTAAGGTGAGTGTTTCAGCCATTTTGGCGAGTTACTAAATCCTCCTGGGTCTCTCCCATGTATACATGTTATTAAACTTCCGTTTGATTTTCTCCTGTTAATCTGTCTCATGTCAATTTAATTCTTAGACCAGCCAGAAGAACCAAGATGGGCAGAAGAAAATTTCTTCCTCCCTGAGAACTGCATAAAAATTACCCAAAGTTTAGTGGTATTCTCTGCCCCAGAGCATCTAGGCCCTCAGCTACATGACTCAAAAGCTGGGGGTAGGAAGGAACTGAAGTCTTGTTCATTCACATCTATGGCAGTGGATTCTGGCTTGAGTTGGGAACCTCACTGCTTCTCCACGTCAGCCTCTCTGTATGGTCCCTCCCTGTGGACTAGTTTGGGCTTCCTTGCATCGTGGTGCATGGCTTGCCCTAGAGCAAGCATTCCCAAAGAAAGAGAGCCAGATGGAAGCTGTTTTGCCTTTTATCATCAAACATCATGTCCACTGTACTCCATTTGTGAGCATAGTCACAAGTCCCCACCAAGTTCTAAGGAGAGAGAATACAGACCCCACCTCTCACGGGAGAAGAGCAAAATTCACATTGTAAGAAAAGCATGTGGAATGAAAAATCTTCGTTGTGGTCACTTAGAGAAATACAATCCACCACATCTAAGCAACAGGATAAAGAGTAGTCATTAATTAAGACGGGGAAGACTGGGTGATGATCAGATTTTGGAGGGCAAAGGACTCAAAGTTCTATTATGGATATATAAAGCTTAAAAGGTGCCTATTAGACATCTAACTGAAGATACCGATAAGCTGTTAGATGAATGAGTCTGAAGTTTACCGGAGAAGTGAGAGCCAGAAAAACATATTTTGATATTGTCAGCATGAAGAGGATATTAAAGTCATGAATCTCTTGAGATGGCCCACAGGAAAGTTTAGCTGGAAAGAAGGAAGAGAACTTAGTACTGAGCTCAAGATCACTCAACTCCCCAAAAGTATCAACTTTCATTTTGTGATTTTGATGTTTCAGCCTATTCTTCAGTTACCAAGTAGATATTTAAATATATTTAAAGAATAAGACACTGGCAATGAAACGTAGCTAAGATGACTTTTTTTTTTTTTTTTTAATGGCTGTGTTGGGTCTTCGTTTCTGTGCGAGGGCTTTCTCCAGTTGTGGCAAGTGGGGGCCACTCTTCATCGCGGTGCGCGGGCCTCTCACTATCGCGGCCTCTCTTGTTGCGGAGCACAGGCTCCAGACGCGCAGGCTCAGTAACTGCGGCTCACAGGCCTAGTTGCTCCGCGGCACGTGGGATCCTCCCAGACCAAGGCTCGAACCCATGTCCCCTGCCTGCATTGGCAGGCAGATTCTCAACCACTGCGCCACCAAGGAAGCCCTAAAATGACTTTTAAACCTATTTTGCCAACAGGTCAAGATCTGTAGGATCTATATTGAATTCTTACAACCTAATCAGTTCTCATCAGACTCATTCACAAAACAATGAAACTCAGGAATAAAATAAATGGCCACCATTGTTTCTGTAGAAGTCATCCACAACTCATCCTTCCCAGAGAAACAACAGTTCTTCCGGCTTGATGGCCTTCAAACTAGGACATTGGCTTTTTCTGTCTTTACAGCAACTTCTAGCCTTCAGACTTGAATTGGGACACTGGCTCTGATGATTTTGAACTTGCCAGCCTCCAAAATCATGTGAGCCAATTTCTTATAATAAATCAAGTTCCGGATGAATGGATAGATAGATAGATAGGGAGATAGGGAGATAGATAGCTAGACAAATAGGTAGTAAATAGGTATCCTATTGGTTCTATTTCTCTAGAGAATCCTAATATAGATTTTAGTTATATTTTTTTATGAGCACAACCCATACTAGTTCAGGAATCTGGATCCTTATATAAATAACATGTGAAATTAGACAAAGCCAATCAATACCATACAAAAACCTGGGTGAAAGTTAGGCACTTTAGGGAACTATTATTGGTTTTAGCACAGGAGTGGATGGTGTGATACTGTTGGGCAAAGTGATATACACATATTTGCTTTTTTTTTTTTTAATATTTATTTATTTATTTGGTTGCACCAGGCCTTAGTTGTGGCATGTGGGATCTTTAGTTGCAGCATGCGAACACTTAGTTGCAGCATACACATATTTGCTTTTGAAATGGCCTTTCCCCCTTTCCTGGATGTTGATTTTTAACAACCTACCTCGAACAAATGCCTGCAATGTCTACACCCTTTTGAGAATGCCCTTATTCACACTCTTCCTTCTGTGAATGCAGATCTTTTTATTTTTTATTCTCAGGGTTCAAAATGGTTGCTTTAGCAGTAGATTAATTTGAAGCTGATCCCAAGACACAGCGGGAAATTGTGGAGTTCAAAAGAAAGAAAAACAAGAGAAAGTGCTTAAGCTTAGCTTGTTGTCTTGTGATTTCTTCTTTACTCTGATAGACTCCAGGGAATTTGTTTGGCAAATGGGTGTGTTAATCTAATGGTTGAATCACCTGAGGGTGATTTTTACAAGTACCCACTGTATGCATATAATCAAAGGAAGAAAACACTTAAATTCCATAAGATAAAAAGAAATAGGACATTAGGCATAGAGTATAAATTTTCCTAAGTGTAACGCCTGCCAGTATTCAAAGGGCTTAAGATAATAAACAAAAAGAAAATGTCTGTCAGCCACAGCATAGAAAAATAGTCAGACATTAGCAGCAAATAATTCCCATCCATAACTTAGCTGCTTCCTAAATTAACTCTGCTCCTACGACTTCAGCTCTTCTCAACCCCCTCATTCCACACTGAATATTTATCTAAAATGTTCCATGCTACATCTTTTTAAAAATGTATTTAAAGAGACAGGAATGCACTGACTCTTCTATATTTGCTTAATTATTTTAAAAGATGTGAAAGAGAAAAGAAATATATTGATTTAGGATTTCACAATTTTCAGGTTGATCTGAAAACACACCAAAGAATTATACAATTTCAAGTCTAATTCAATATATCCGACTTCCCAGATATTCAGATTAAAAAGCTGAAAAGCACTTTATAGTTTTACCAAAAATGTTAAGGTTTTAATGAGTCAGTCTCTTCCTGCTTAGACAACATAAGCCATAAACAAAGACAGGAAGAAAAACTTTCTGCTTCCGTTTTAGAAAAATCAAAGAAACTTAAAATTTGAGACCATCAACAGAATAGAAAACTCTGGTAACATGTTTTACTCCCAGATCCTCACAACCACTAGAGCAGAATGAAACTGTGCCATTTTATGTTTGTTATAAACTGTGTCATAGTATCAGAAAGGCAATGACTCATATTCTGGGAAGCAGGGCAATGAACTCTATGGCACTGACAATTTAAATATTCTGTAACTTGATACTTTATCAATCCCCTATTTTCTTGAGTTACAAACCAACACAGAAAAAGAGATGGACTTGGTGATTCATATGAATGTATCAGGATGGACAGAAAGGTACAGATTAAAGTCTATTCTGACCCCCAGATACTGCTGAATAGACAGCAGTTACAGGAAAGACAGAACTCTGTTGAGAACCAGGTTGTGAGGCTTCATCCCCTCAAAGGCAAGAGCCATTAAAAATATTGGAGAAGGACTGAGAGGCCAATGGAAACCACCTCTGGGAGGCATATACCTACCTCTCCCTAAGTTTCCCACCCCAAGGAAAGTGATGGGATGCTCAAGACACAGCCTTGTAAAGTTTAGAAGGGTCTTCAAGAACAGAGATCAACGCCTAGTTTTGTTGTGGACATACATTTAGCTACAGGCTTGCAGATTTTCCCCATTGCTCCTAGATTTAAAAGAGAGCATTGGAGAGAGACTGTCTGGCAGTGCAGCTAAGAGGAGAAAAGAAAATAAGTGTGAGTCCATAAATCCCATACCCAGGTCCCCAAATCAGGGCTACGAAGAGCAGATGAAATTGCAGGTGAGTAACTTGCTGAAGTTTTTGCCCATGGGGCTAACGAGGCAAGCCAATCAGAGAAACACCAGTCTGGCCACCAGGCAGAAGTTACAACCAAGTTTCCACTGACACCAGCTAAACCCCTCAGGACTGAACCCCTCATCAGTGGGACCAAATGAGGTGCTGACTTCTGAGGCTAAGTCCACAACTTAGATATCAGTGATCTGAAACAAACCATGAATGAGCAGTCACAGAAAGAGATGCCTGTTTTCTTCTACCTCCTCCTGACTCTATCCATAGAATTAAAATAGGGGGGGGTCTCCTTCCCTCCCAATCTCTAGGTGTCTCTCTGGGTGTCTGTGCCTGTGTTTCTCTCTCTCTTTCTCTCCCCCGCCTCCATCCCATCACACACACACACACACACACACACACACACATACACACACTACACCAAGTGATATTACCACAAATTTAGCTAGCTGAGGGAAAGGGGAAGGAAGACCTCAACTATGGGTTTAAGTTTGAAGGGCCAGGACTAAAGCATAACAACTGGCATGACTCTTTCTAAATAATAAATGTAAATTAAAAGTTATGAAGTCTGTCTGAAATGCCTCAAAAAGATCTTACTGCCCAGATTCAGGGAGGTAAAGTGTCAACCATAGAAGGAAACAGATCCATGTCATGCTTGTAACGTGAAAATTAATAAAGGGAAATCTCATTTACAATGGAGTCAGGAAGCCCTTAAGGGGGCGCTCTCTCACGCTACCACTCCTTGCTTTCTGCTAACCCCCAACAGGAAGAGATATACCTTGCATTTCCAAGAGGAAGGTTACTACTGTACTACCCAAGCCAGAGAAAGGAAGGTTTTCTCATCGCCCAGCAACAGCCCCAGCCAATGAGAAATTACCACCACTCATCCAATGAGAAACCATCACCACCCTTGAACTCTTAGTTTCCGCCAATGGGCTTTTGTTCAAAGCAGCCCCTCCCACCTTCCTCCTTTTTCTCTATAAAGTAATGTTCCTCTCCTTTATTTACCAGAACTACCTATGGTTTTACCATAGCTTGCATGTCCCAAATTGCAATTCCTCTACTATTCCCAAATAAAGCCATTTTGCTGGTAAAATAACTGGCTGTTTTATTTTAAAGGTCAACATATCCCCAACAGGTTGGGGCTGCTCAATAAGCACTTTGCCACTGAATAAAATAATTCAAATCTATTTATTACAGGAGCAGTTGAATTCTCCAGTTGTCTGTGGGGGTGTAGGACATACTGGGGATGAAAAGTCCCTGTGTGTGTACAAGCACAGCAGTAGGAGGTTCCAGGATGTGAAACGCTAATTACAAAGATTATTTTTAAACTCTCAATAAGCAGGAGGTATTTCATTCCTGATACACATCTAATTTGTTCCTATTTTTCTGTTTCAGGTCTGGGGAAAGGGAGATGACTGCAAGCCAGGAACTATTTTACAGGAAGAAAAGAGGACTGACAACAGCTGCTGAACCGCTGAAGCTTCTCCGTCTTGCCTGAGAAAACCATTCTGAAAAAGGAGAAGGAAATTCCCCTGGCACTTCCTAATCAATGCTAATTTGAATGGTGGCACAAGTCTCCTACTTATAAAGATGAAAAACGTTGACTTACGGGAAAAGTTCAATAGCCACATGACTAGCTGAATATGAATCAGTCATATATCAGCTGATACTCTGACCTTCTAAAACCTTCCAATGGTCAGTCTGAGATATCTAATTGTTTAGCGGCACATCTTAATTAGTAGTAGCAAGCACTAAACAGCATTTTTTAATTCAATTTTTTTCCTCAAGGGCAAGATTGTGATTTTTAAAAATTCAAACATAAAGGTTATCAATTGATGGTTAAATTCATTAATAATATATATTCGAATAAAAGGACATACAAACCAGAGACATGTTAGCAAAAGACGAGTACTGATTTTTGAATGAATCATTCTATGAAGCATTTCCTTTTAGAGTTGTGTTGGAAGACAGCAAAAAAGCAAATTTAACAATGGCCTCTCGTCATTGTATTCACCAGGAACGTGCAAGTGAATAAAACAAAATACTTTTCAGATAAAACAGAAATGCTGAGCAACTGATGATATCCATAAATACACAACGTCAAGCTAAAGGCGGCAGTTACTTTCCTGCGAAACGATGCTTCCCCTGATTTGATGCGCTCTGACCAGTCCACATATCAGCAGGGGTATCATTTGGATAGAGAGCATTTTTGCAGCATGAAGGAGTGGGAAGAACATAGGCCTCAGTGCGAATAAACCCTTGCTCTTCCACTTGACCTTGTTTGGCCTTCAGTGATTTTCTCGGGCTCTCTGAGCCTGATTTTTCTCATCTGTAAAGAGGAGTGTGCCTTGCAGGGTGGCTGGCACACAGTAGGTGCTCCAACATGATGGTAGCTCTCATTCCTCTTCACGTAAGCTATCTCCCCTTAATCCAAGTTTTGAATTAATGGAGGCCAACTTTTACAACCCCCACTCTGAAGGTTAGATATGAATGTAGTCTTGGCAAAGATGGGAGGATAGAAGTTAGAAAAGCCCAATCTCATTGAATAAAAGGGGTGGGACCCAACCAGACAAGAACATTTGTAATATTAATCATTTGAATGGTTCCCAGAAGCTTCTAAGAGAACTTGGCAAAAGAGAACCTCTTTGCAAGCCATATGCATCTAAAGAGCTGGGCCAAGGACAGGGCTTCTAGTTGATTTCTGAATCTCCTGGGAAATTAGAGCAGTAGTGATATGGCCTTCAAGATTGCCCTGCTTGGGTTTGCTGGGGTTTGATTTGAATCAGAAAAAAATCTTCCGACCAAGCTGGGTGCAATTAACACTGAGCTCACAGGAAATGTAGTAGCGAGATTTTCTGCTGTGATGCTTTCAGTTCTCATGGAAATTTTTTTGACATGTGGACCAAGGGCTTTAATATTTCTGAATATCTTCACAAATGAAACAGAATATTAATTCATCCTGCTGGCACCCTGGGGACATAGGTAACTGGCATTTAATAAATGTCAATTTCTCCAGGCCTGAAGGTGAGAAGTCTAATGTCCCCTTAACATGTGCTTTTCACATGTTGTCCCTGCTCTAAATCTTAAGCACTAAATGCAGAAAATGATGTCATACCATAATTAACAGGTACTCATTTGCCAGATATAACTTCCCTTCTGAGCCAGCCCTAAACCCTGGGATATATCATACACAGAGCATCAGCGTTCCACCACAGCAACTTGGCCATAATAAAAAACCCCAGCAGAGGCTAGAAAGAAGGCACTTAAGAGCAGGCCTGACAGTTCATAAACAAGGCAACAGTGGTCATGCCCTCAGGCAGGGCTTCACATTTATAACATTGTAGATTATATAAAGACTAGAAGGCCCCCTAAGGATTATCCCCTTGTTCTAGAATATATAGTAAATAATTTAACCTTGCCCAAAATGAGGTCTGGCTTTAGCCCTCAGCTCTCCAAAGGTAATCTCTAAACCCTTGGAATGTCAAGCCTGATAGGAGTGTCTTTGTTTTCCTGGGGACCTCGGTCACACTTGATAGCATAACACTGTGGCTTAGAGTGAGGGTCACATGGTTTCAGCTCAACTTTCTGAGAACAGGCAGGGGCAGAGTGAGCCATTTCCACGTGATGGAGTCTTCAGAAGAACTCTGGACACCAAGGCTCAAGTGAACTTCCCTAGTTGGTGACACCCTATGCATATGTCGCATATCACTGCCAGGAAAGCAGTCCACACTCCACAGGAGTGGACACCTGGAAGCTCCGTGATGGAACTTTCCTGGCCTCTGTCCTGTGCGCCTCTTCCCTTGGTTGATTTTAGTCTGTATCCTTCCCCTGTAATAAAGCATAACTGTGCATGTAACATCTTTAAGTGAGTTCTGGGAGTCATTCTAGTGCATCACTGAACCTAAGGGTGGTCTTTGGAACCCTTGAGTTTGCAACTGGCGTCAGACCCCTAAACTTGCAATTGGTGTTAGAAGTGAGGATGGTCTTATGGATGCTCCCTAACCGCACACTTGGAGAAAACAGAGGTTGAGGAAAGTGAAATTGCTTCCCTAATGAATGCTGGTGATAGAATTCACACCCAGGCCTTTTCTTTCCAGAGCCAGTATCTTCCCACAGTACAGCTTGCCCAAACAGTTAGCAAATGTCTCAGTCCAGCAAAACACCCCATGTTTTTGCAGAAAGGGCTAAATGGGGCTTCCCTGGTGGCGCAGTGGTTGGGAATCTGCCTGCCGATGCAGGGGACACGGGTTCGAGCCCTGGTCCAGGAAGATCCCACATGCCGCGGAGCAGCCAGGCCCATGAGCCACAACTACTGAGCCTGCGCGTCTGGAGCCTGTGCTCTGCAACAAGAGGGGCCGCGATAGTGAGAGGCCCGCGCATCGCGATGAAGAGTGGCCCCCGCTTGCCGCAACTGGAGAAAGCCCTCTCACAGAAACGAAGACCCAACACAGCCATAAATAAATAAATAAATAAATTTAAAATAAATGTGATTTGAATAAAATATAAAATCTGGTTTAAAAAAAAAAAAAAAAAAGGGCTAAATGGCAAACAAGATTCCCTCATTCGAGTGTGAATGAGATAATCTCTAAACTGACTAGGGATGACAAAATCCTCACATGGCCAGAACCACTGGCCTGAGAAGGAAGGGCATAATCTCAAGAAAAATGAACTATACACTTCCTTCCTTTCTATAAAAGCTATGCATGTTTTCCTGGAATCTGAGGGTTCAGGGAGCTTTGAAAAACATCAACTTTCCCGCACCCCATGGATTTTAGAAGAGAGGGAAAGGACTCAGCACATGTAATGCTAGCAGGTTATGGTAAACTTGGGTCTGAGGGTTGAGTCTGTAGATGCAATGATTAGGGAAATATGTAGCTCCCAAACGAGAAGCACTGACTATGGGTCAAGCACTCTTTACTCTGCAAGAGAGGCATTAATAATCCTGTTTTTAAAATGAAAACACTCAGAAGTTAAGTAAATTTCTTAGTGTTATCAATCAAATATGACACAGATATAGGGTTCAATTCCAAAATACTCAAATCTGGGATGCCTGAGTTTCTCACCGAGATGTCAGCTTTGTCCAACCTCACAGCCCATCCCTGAGATGACTGAGTACTCTGGTCCCTGCCAGTACTTCCATCATATTAGCCACTGTTTCCATGGCCTGTTATCAGACTAGGTCATAACCTTCAGGTGTGCAAAGGCAGAAAATGTTTATGTACAGCCAGTGGGCTCTGCTAACCTAGGAACAGTACCTACTAGAGAAAATAGCATATTTTCAAAACATATTTACTCCGGGGCTCTCAGGGCAAACTGGAGAGCACAGAGGTTATATAAATAGTGAGACTATCAGAATGTTACTGTAAGCAAGGGGGTCAAGACCAATGGCTACAATGATGCCCTGCCGTTTGCAACTGGAACATCCATTCATGGAACTTCAGTCAGCTGAGAGACAACCTGCGCCCCAGCCTGAAAAGTCTCTTTGGTTAGTGTTGAGTTGAATTGTGTTTCCCAAAAAGGAGAAGTTGAAGTCTTAACCACCACCCCCAGAAACTCAGAATGTTACCTTATTTGCAAACAGGGTCATTAGAGAGCTAATAGAATTAAAGTGAGGTTATTAAGGTGGGCCCTACTGAATATGACTGGGAAATTTGGACACAGAGAGGGACACACACAGAGGGAAGATGTGAAGAGACACAGGGAGGACACCATGTAAAGATGGAAGCAGGGATTGAGATTATGCTGCTATAAACCAAGGAATGTCTAGGTTTATTAGAAACTGGAGGAATCGAGGAAGGATCCTTCTCCTACATATTTGATAACTTGCTGATAACTTGGTCTTGGATGTCTAGTCTCCAAATCTGTGAGACAATAAACTTCCAATGTTCTAAACCACCTGGATTGTGCTACTTTGTTACGGCAGCCCTAGGAAACCAGCGCAGTAAGAGATTCATTTGGGGAAAATGAAAACACTAAGAGAGACCAAAGCCCATTCCTAAGCAAGAGGCTGAGTTTCATTTTCAGCCTGCTGAACTGCAAAAATCTGTTCCATGCATAACTCCAAGTTCATACAGAGGTATGTTCTGAGCATCAGAGAGCCATGGTAATTAGCAGATGCATGCACATGATGGAAAACTCATCTAGTCACAAAACATTTTCTTTTTATGAGTGTGTTAGCCAGTGAGGATAATCCCATGGTTTTAGCTGTATAGGTTATTCTTTGTTAAAACACACACACATTTCCTTCTTATAATCACATTATAGACAACCCAAAACTGACCTCCCAGTGTGCGGAACATTGCTTGCCCCCCAGTCCAAGTATTTGGTACATCAGGTCTCACAAGCTGCCAAGAGTCCTCCAGGGCAATTAAGTACAGACAGAGCACCTTTTCCACCTGGGTTTCACTTGATGGTTTCAGTTACAAAGAAAGAACAACTAGAGTTGACCCTTGAAGAACACAGGTTTGAACTACACGGGTCCACTTATTCGTGGTTTTTTTTAACAGTAAATATTACAGTACTACACAATCTGCAATTGGTTGAATCCGTGGATGCAGAATCATGGATACGCAAGGGAGACTGTAAAATTACAGGTAGATTTCCCACTGCAGGGAGGGTGGGTGCCTCTAGCCCCCATGTTGTTCAAGGGTCAACTGTACTTTACCATAAACATACAGACAAAAGAGAGCTTTTTCCTTTCTCTTTCTCAATAAAAAATACCAGCTGTATTAACTGGCCAGGGCGATGGTAACAAAGAACCACAGACTGGGTAGCTTTAACAACATAAGTTTATTGTCTCACAGTTCTGGAGGCAGGAAGTCTGAGATCGAGGTGTGGACAGGGTTGGTTCCTTCTAGAAGGGCTGTGAGGGAGAATATTTCCATACCTCTCTCCTGGCTTCTGGTGGTTTGCTGGCCATCCTTGGTGTTACTTAGCTTGTAGATACATTAACCTGATCTCTGACTTCTTCACACGGCATTCTCTCTGTGTCCGTGTCTGTGCCAAATTCCCCCTTTTCATACGGACACCACTCATACTGGATTACGGGTCCACCCTATTCCAGCAAGACCTCATTCGAGGTTAAGGAATTACATTTGCAATAACCTTAGTTCCAAATAAGGTCACATTCTGAGGTACTGGAGGTTAGAACTTCAACTGATGAATTGTCGGGGGGGGGGGCGGGGGGGGACGGGACATAGCACAAGTCAACCGATAACACCATCCCCTACTGCATGACCACGTAAAAGTTTGCCTTATCTAACTGCACTTACATAAATATCCTGAAGTACAAGATTATTCCTGTTTTCAAAGCAAAAATATTATGTATTCTATAAAACACCAATGGCTCAATTCCCAGAATACATTTATGGGGAAAAATCATAGATTAGAACATGGAGATGAAGATAAAATGTAACTCAGCATTGCTAAAGGGTCTCACTATGTTTATTCTTGTTCATTCAGTGAACCAAGTGATTAATATTGGGCAAGAGCTTGCAGAATTTCTTTAATTAAAAATTTTAAAAAAGAAGGGTAAAGAGGATACCATCCACATCTTCCAGAAATTAAAATCAATTTATGGAGACAAAACAAAACAATGAAAATGAAACTATTAATATAAGGCCCAATCCAACTGTGTCACATGAAATACTCAGGAAATGACTAGAAGGTTGAATCAGGAAGACAAAGATCACTGAGAAGTGGGTGAGCCTCAAATGAGCTCTATGAAGAGGACAGGGTTAAAAAGACCATAAATCTAGGTGGCCTGGGGGAGGGAAGCATGAGATCATCCCAGAGATAGGTTTGACTTGAGGCCAAAAGCAGAGGAATCTGGAGGGAGCCAGGGCTGGTGCTGGGAAGTAGTGGGAAGTAGTGGCTTAGAATGGCAGGGGAAGTCAGACCCCAAAGGTTCAGATCATGCCAGACTAAGGGGTTTGCCTTTATATCACAGTGTTTGTAGTAAATATACTTTACATTTTTGAAACTGTGCCCTGAGTTCTTTAATAGAATGGTAATTTCCATTTGTGATTTACAGCTCAAGATGTGTAGAAGTTTCATTCATCACATTATTCAAATTGACTCTCTGTGATTCACTGTCACCTTTCTCTTTCAGTCTATGCAAGTCCAGCATAAAATTGTGTCCTTCGATTCCTGCCATGAAAGACAAGGGATATTGAAACCTTGCCTTGCCTTCCCTTGCCCGGAACCTTACTATCCTTTATGAATCATTTAGTCTTGTAACCACATTTCCAATCATTATCTTTAAGTTCAATAGTTTTCAAATAATATTTTTCTTACATTTATAGTGATATTTCTCAGTTTTCAACACTTGATTTTTTTTAGTTGTTTTTTTTTTAAACATCTTTATTGGAGTATAATTGCTTTACAATGGTGTGTTAGCTCCTGCTGTATAACAAAGTGAATCAGCTATATGTGTACATACATCCCCATATCTCCTGCCTCTTGTGTTTGCCTCCCACCCTCACTATCCCACCTCTCTACGTGGACACAAAGCACCGAGCTCATCTCCCTGTGCTATGAGGCTGCTTCCCCCTAGCTACCTATTTTACATTTGGTAGTGTATATATATCCATGCCATTCTCTCACTTCGTCCCAGTTTACCCTTCCCCCTCCCCGTGTTCTCAAGTCCATTCTCTACATCTGCGTCTTTATTCCTGTCCTGCCCCTAGGTTTGTCAGAGCTATTTTATTTTTTAGATTCCATACATATGTGTTAGCATACAGTATTTGTTTTTCTCTTTCTGACTTACTTCACTCTGTATGACAGACTCGAGGTCCATCCACCTCACTACAAATAACTCAATTTCATTTCTTTTTATGGCTGAGCAATATTACATTGTATACATGTGCCACATCTTCTTTATCCATTCATCTGTCGATGGACACTTAGGTTGCTTCCATGTCCTGGCTATTGTAAATAGAGCTGCAATGAACTTTGTGGTACATGACTTTTTTTGAATTACGGTTTTCTCAGGGTATATGCCCAGTAGTGGGATTGCTGGGTCATATGGTAGTTCTGTTATTAGTTTTTTAAGGAACCTCCACACTGTTCTGAATAGTGGCTGTATCAATTTACATTCCCACCAACGGTGCAAGAGGGTTCCCTTTTCTCCACACCCTCTCCAGCATTTATTGTCTGTAGATATTTTGATGATGGCCATTCTGACCGGTGTGAGGTGATACCTCATTGTATGTTTGATTTGCATTTCTCTAATGATTAGTGATGTTGAGCATTCCTTCATGTGTTTGTTGGCAATCTGCAGATCTTCCTTGGAGAAATGTCTTGTTTAGGTCTTCTGCCCATTTTTGGATTGGGTTGTTTGTTTTTTGATATTGAGCTGCATAAGCTGCTTGTAAATTTTGAAAGTTAATCCTTTGCCAGTTGCTTCATTTGCAAATATTTGCTCCCATTCTGAGGGTTGTATTTTCGTCCTCTTTATGGTTTCCTTTGCTGTGCATAACTTTAAGTCTCATTAGGTCCCATTTCTTTACTTTTGTTTTTATTTCCATTTCTCTAGGAGGTGGGTCAAAAAGGATCTTGCTGTGATTTATGTCATAGAGTGTTCTGCCTATGTTTTCCTCCAGGAGTTTTATAGTGTCTGACCTTACATTTAGGTCTTCAATCCATTTTGACTTTATTTTTGTGTATGGTGTTAGGGAGTGTTCTACTTTCATTCTTTTACATGTAGCTGTCCAGTTTTCCCAACACCACTTATTGAAAACGCTGTCTTTTCTCCATGGTATATTCTTTCCTCCTTTATCAAAGATAAGGTGACCATATGTGCGTGGATTTATCTCTGGGCTTTCTATCCTGCTCCATTGATCCATATTTCTGTTTTCGTGCCAGTACCATACTGTCTTGATTATTGTAGCTTTGTAGTATAGTCTCAAGTCCAGAAGCCTGATTCCTCCAGCTCCATTTTTCTTTCTCAAGATTGCTTTGGTGGGCTTCCCTGGTGGCATGTGGTTGAGAATCTGCCTGCCAATGCAGAGGACATGGGTTTGAGCCCTGGTCTGGGAAGATCTCACATGCCATGAAGCAACTAAGCCCATGCGCCACAACTACTAAGCCTGCACTCTAGAGCCCGGGAGCCACAACTACTGAGCCCGGGAGCCACAACTACTGAAGCCTGCACGCCTAGAGCCCGTGCTCCACAACAAGAGAAGCCACCACAGTGAAAACCCCACTCATTACAACAAAGAGTAGCCCCTGCTCACTGAAACTAGAGAAAAGCCCGCGTGCAGCAACAAAGACCCAATGCAGCCAAAAATAAGAAATAAATAAATAAATAAATTTATTTAAAAAAAAAAAGATTGCTTTGGTTATTCGAGGTCTTTTGTGTTTCCATACAAATTGTGAAATTTTTCCTTCTAGTTCTGTGAAAAATGCCATTGGTAGTTTGATAGGGATTGCATTGAATCTGTAGATAGCTTTGTGTAGTATAGTCATTTTCACAATGTTGATTCTTCCAATCCAAGAACATGGTATATCTGTCCATCTGTTTGTATCATCTTTAATTTCTTTCATCAGTGTCTTACAGCTTTCTGCATACAGCTCTTTTGTCTCCTTAGGTAGATTTATTCCTAGGTATTTTATTCTTTTTGTTGCAATGGTAAATGGGAGTGTCTCCTTAATTTCTCTATCAGATTTTTCATCACTATTGTATAGCAATGCAAGATATTTCTGTGCATTAATTTTGTATCCTGCTACTTTACCAAATTCATTGATTAGCTATAGTAGTTTTCTGGTAGCATCTTTAGGACTCTCTATGTATACTGTCATGTCATCTGCAAACAGTGACAGTTTTACTTCTTTTCCGATTTGGATTCCTTTTATTTCTTTTTCTTCTCTGATTGCTGTGACTACAACTTCCAAAACTATGCTGAATAACAGTGGTGAGAGTGGGCAACTTTGTCTTGTTCCTGATCTTAGTGGAAATGGTTTCAGTTTTTCACCATTGAGAACGATGTTGGCTGTGGGTTTCTCATATATGGCCTTTATTATGTTGAGGTAGGTTCCCTCTCTGCCTACTTTCTGGAGAGTTTTTATCGTAAATGGGTGTTGAATTTTGTCAAAAGCTTTTTCTGCATCTATTGAGATTATCATATGGTTTTCTCTTTCAACTTGTTAATATGGTTTATCACATTGACTGATTTGCATATATTGAAGAATCCTTGCATTCCTAGGATGAACCCCACTTGATCATGGTGTATGATCCTTTTAATGTGCTGTTGGATTCTGTTTGTTAGTATTTTGTTAAGGATTTTTTGCATCTATGTTCATCATTGATATTGGCCTGTAGTTTTCTTTTTTTGTGACATCTTTGTCTGGTTTTGGTATCAGGGTGATGGTGGCATCGTAGAATGAGTTTGGGAGTGTTCCTCCCTCTGCTATATTTTGGAAGAGTTCGAGAAGGATAGGTGTTAGCTCTTCTCTAAATGTTTGATAGAATTCTCCTGTGAAGCCATCTGGTCCTGGGCTTTTATTTGTTGGAAGATTTTTAGTCACAGTTTCAATTTCGGTGCTTCTGATTGGTCTGTTCATATTTTCTATTTCTTCCTAGTTCAGTCTCAGAAGGTTGTGCTTTTCTTTGAATTTGTCCATTTCTTCCAGGTTGTCCATTTTCCTTGCATATGGTTGCTTGTAGTAATCTCTCATGATCCTTTGTATTTCTGCAGTGTCAGTTGTTACTTCTCCTTTTTCATTTCTTATTCTCTTGATCTGAGTCTTCTCCCTTTTTTTCTTGATGAGTCTGGCTAATGGTTTATCAATTTTGTTTATCTTCTCAAAGAACCAGCTTTTAGTTTTATTGATCTTTGTTATTGTTTCCTTCATTTCTTTTTCATTTATTTCTGATATGATCTTTATGATTTCTTTCCTTCTGCTAACTTTAGGGGTTTTTTGTTCTTCTTTCTCTAATTGCTTTAGGTGTAAGGTTAGGTTGTTTATTTGAGGTGTTTCTTGTTTCTTGAGGTAGGATTGTATTGCTATAAACTTCCCTCTTAGAACTGCTTTTGCTGCATCCCATAGGTTTTGGGTCTTCGTGTTTTCATTGTCATTTGTTTCTAGGTATTTTTTGATTTCCTCTTTGATTTCTTCAGTGATCTCTTGGTGATTTCGTAGTGTATTGTTTAGTAGTGTATTGCCTCCCTGTGTTTGTGTTTTTTACAGATTTTCTTCCTGGAATTGATATCTAGTCTCATAGAGTTGTGGTCGGAAAAGATACTTGATACGATTTCAATTTTCTTAAATTTGCCAAGGCTTGATTTGTGACCCAAGATATAATCTATCATGGAGAATGTTCCATGAGCACTTGAGAAGAAGGTTTAATCTGCTGTTTTTTGATGGAATGTCCTATAAATATCAATTAAGTCCATCTTGTTTAATGTATCATTTAAAGCTTGTGTTTCCTTATTTATTTTCATTTTGGATGATGTGTCCATTGATGAAAGTGGGGTGTTAAAGTCCCCTACTATGATTGTGTTACTGTCAATTTCCCCTTTTATGGCTGTTAGCATTTGCCTTATGTATTGAGGTGCTCCTGTGTTGGATGCATAAATATTTACAATTGTTATATCTTCTTCTTGGATTGATCCCTTGATCACTATGTAGTGTCCTTCTTTGTCTCTTGTAATAGTCTTTATTTTAAAGTCTATTTTGTCTGATATGGGAATTGTATGTATGTATGTATGATATATACGTTCCTATTACCATTTCCTTAATTGTTTTGGGCTTGTTATTGTAGGTCTTTTCCTTTTCTTCTGTTTCCTGCCTAGAGAAGTTCCTTTAGCATTTGTATAAAGCTGGTTAGGTGGTGCTGAATTCTCTTAGCCTTTGCTTGTCTGCAAAGGTTTTAATTTCTCTGTCAAATCTGAATGAGATTCTTGCTGGGTAGAGTAATCTTGGTTGTAGGTCTTTCCCTTTCATCACTTTAAATATGTCCTGCCTCAGCTGTTAACTTTATGGGGATTCCCTTGTATGTTACTTGTTGCTTTTCCCTTGCTGCTTTTAATATTTTTTCTTTGTATTTAATTTTTGATAATTTGAGTAATATGTGTCTTGGTGTGTTTCTCCTGGATTTATCCTGTATGGGACTCTCTGCACTTCCTGGACTTGATTGACTATTTCCTTTCCTATATTAGGGAAGTTTTCAACTATGATCTCTTCAAATATTTTCTCAGTCTCTTTCTTTTCTCTTCTTCTTCTGGGATCCCTATAATTCGAATATTGGTGTGTTTAATGTTATCCCAGAGGTCTCTAAGACTGTCCTCAATTCCTTTCATTCTTTTTTCTTTATTCTGCTCTGCAGTAGTTATTTCCACTATTTTATCTTCCAGGTCACTTATCTGAACTCTTGCTTCAGTTATTCTGTTATTGATTCCTTCTAGGGAATCAGAAGGAATGAGGCTGGATCTTGTCTTTCTGGTGGGCAGGACCGTGTCCGGTGGTGTGTTTTGTGGTGTTTGTGAACTTATTATGATTTTAGGCAGCCTCTCTGATAATGCGTGGGGTTGTTTTCCTGTCTTACTAGTTGTTTGCTATGGGGTGTCCAGCACTGTAGTTTGCTGATCGTTGAATGGAGCTGGGTCTTAGCATTGAGATGGAGATCTCTGGGAGAGCTTTAGTCATTTTTTATTACGTGGGGCTGGGAGGGCTCTGGTGGTCCAATGTCCTGAACTCAGCTCTCCCACCTAAGAGGCTCAGGCCTGACACCTGGCCAGAGCACCAAGACCCTGTGAGCCACATGGTTGAGAGAGGGGATGATGAGGCCAGGCAGTTGATTTTTATTCATCACTTTTTTCAGGAAGTCAAATTAAGTTTTATTTTAGTCTTTCAAGAAGAGAATATGGTGGTATATTTCTTGAGACTTTGGATATTATTACCTTATTTTTAAAAAATTCTCTTATAGCTATATAATTACTTTTTACATTTTTATTTTAGTTTACCCCTAGTGTATCAGAAGTATACTCTTCCTCCAAATATGTAGGTTGCCGGCACTTTGTGAGCCTCTGTATATTACAGGTCTAATGCTGTCTTGTCTGGTGCTTACCCATAGGCATGGCATATGGATTTTCTTATCTCTGCTTACTTCCATTTGAGTGACTGTTAAATCCTCTTCTCAGGTCAAAAACAAGTGGACACCACAAGCTGCGTCTGGTGAACAGAAGTCATGCACCCACTGAGGTCCTGCTGGGCTGAGGTGGAACAGGAGCATGACGGTCTCAGCACACCCAGTTGCACCCAGGTTCTACCTCTCTTAGCCCTGATCTGTGGAGACTACACTAGTCATGGTGAGCAAAGTCACCATCAGTTTCCATTCCTCTTCAGGGCACCCCAGTCTCATCACGGAGGTGAAATCCATGAGTACACGTAAGGAAAAAAATCATCAGTAACAGAATACTATGTTAAGCTACAGCAAAAGTTACTTCTTTATAAAAGAAAGATGCTCTGTTTTCTAGTTGGTGAAGATTTTGGCCTCTGAACCAGGCAGTAAACAATAAGATGGGCCTGAAATGTTTTTCTTCCTTTTTCAGAATAGTCTTAGCAAAACTTTCTGGTTCATATCAAGGTTAAATCACTTCTGTTTTATTCTCAACCTGGGCAGACTGGCTTTACATCCACCCCTTTCAGATACAGGCAGTGGGTTGCCTGTTGGTATGAGGCAGAAACGAGATGGCAGTTGTATGGGTTCCTCTTTGTCTATGTCTTTTTTAGTGGGCATTTTAGTGGGAAATTGGAAGAGACTGTTTCAAGAGATGCTTTCCAGAAGCATTGATAAATGAGAAGCCAGAGGTTTTTAAGGATGGCACATGCCAGCCAAAAATTTAATACAACTAACTCTATAATCAATGAAATAGGAGGCAGGAAGTAGAAAATATGCCCATGTGATAAGGGTAATGATGTCATACTAAAAAATCGACGTTATAGGGAGAAAACACAAAATGGCAAATAGAAAGCCATTCTTATTTAGAAGAATCTAATTTTAATATTCTAAAAAACTGATGTGATTGATGTTAGTGTTTGTAGAGTCTTTATTAACCCTCAAAAGACTAATCACAAAATCATGTGTATTATTTATATTTGATAATTATATCATAATGCATTCACCATGCACTAGCTGTCTGGAGACAACTATTGCTGGACTCGAGGTTTATATTAAAAGGGTTCAGGGACTTCCCTGGTGGAGCAGTGGTTAAGAATCCACATGCCAATGCAGGGGACACGGGTTCGAGCCCTGGGCCAGGAAGACCCAACATGCCGCAGAGCAACTAAGCCCGTGCACCACAAATGCTGAAGCCCGCATGCCTAGAGACCATGCTCCACAGCAAGAGAAGCCACGACAATGAGAAGCCCGCACACCACAACGAAGAGTAGCTCCTGCTCGCCGTAACTAGAGAAAGCCCCTGCACGGCAACAAAGACCCATGGCAGCCAATAAATAAATAAATTTATAAAAGGGTTCACCTGCTGTATATATAAAGGTACCCAAAAGGAATTAACAAAAACATAAGCTGAGTGAGAGTCTGAAACTAGAGTGATAGGTTGAGAGCAGCTAAGAGGCTTGGTATTAACTCAGTAGAGAATTTGGGAACTTGATGGATCTTTGTCTTCATGACTTAAACATCTACTTAGTTTAAGATATATCCTAAGGTTCATAAGAAAAATGGAAATTTCAAGGAAAATGTCACTAGTCAGGGACTGATAACAGTTTTTTTCTCCACCTAATTATAGAGGGGGCATATTATTTTGGATGCAATTTACGTTTAAAACTTAAAGAGGAAAAAAAAATAAAATGAGATACAACATATGCTGTATATAAACACAGATTTTAAAAAATGAATCAATGTCTCCTGTATAAATGAAAAAAATTAATAAAAAACTCTGCAGTAAGTGATTGAGTTAATCACATCCCCACCCCCACCATCTCCCCCCCAAAAAAAAAACTTAAGGAGAGAGTTGGTGTAATGAGCCCTACTCACAGCAAAAGCTGAGGACTACAAATCTTTTTGGAAAAGAGGTAGCATCTGAAGTATATAATGTGCCTTTTCTGCTGGTTCATGCATTCCACTTCTTTTTTCCAAGATTGTGTTCACAATGAAGCACTGAAACCCAACCACATTTCTGATATGTAAAGGAAACAGCACAAACATCTTTGATGCCCTAGAAATTTCAATCCTGGGGTCAGAGTCTTCACTCTGTAAACTAATCTCACGGAAATTCTATCCTCTGAATTATTCATTTGTGCAAAGATAAATCTTCCACCACTAAACATATATTTTAAAGTACAGGAATAAATCATGAAATTTTGGGTCTGCAAAGAAGTGGTGGAGAGGGAAGGGATAAGAAAGAGCTAAACTTTGATGAAATGACTTCTGAAATGTGATCTTCTGTTGGAGGAAACTTAAACGCAGCATGATTTAGTACAGCGGTTCCTTTGGCCTCAAAACCACTTCTTTTTCAGGGAAAAGCTAATGTAGGAGTCCAATATATAAAAAATATCAAGCCCAAACTCTGTGGTTGCAGGAGGTTGGATATCCCAGAGCCCAGCCCCCAGAAAGTCTATTTACCTCTCTTCTCAAGCTCCAAAAACATATCCTGTGTTGACCCTGGAGAGGCTTCTCTAGAATGCCCCGAACTACAAAGTATACTGTGAAAAAAAACTGGACACACTGATAAGAAAAGCAGGGTCTATCACTCACTGTTGTAACTTCTCTAAAGCTCATTTTTTTCTCTTCTTTAAATTATACCAATTTCACAAAATTGGTATAAATAAATATGATGATTTTAAAATGACCCCATAGCCAGGTATAAGAAAGACTTTAATGTTTATTCCAGTCTTCCAATGGTGTGATCAGAACCACTTTATACATTTACAGTTTTTGTTCATAGTACTTTTTCTAAAATTAATATATGAACATATAGATAGCAATATAAGTTGCCTTGAAATGCGAATTTCAAGTTAGGCACCAAACTACAAAATTATCTCACTAAAATTTCTTTTAATCTTACCTGTTATCAATTTTTAGTGATGGAGAAATGATTAATAAGCACAATTTTCAGTGGCGAGACTCAATGGCATAGATGTATAATGTCTCCCAACAGACTATCTTCTTATTTCATATTCTTTGGTAGTCACAAGTAAAAATTATGCAGTGGGGTAGTAAAATCTAGAAATAGAATTGTCTCTTGTGCATGCTGTTAATAAGGTATGTAACAACATGGGTGGAAGTAATTTGGCATTGTATATCTTTTTCATCTTGGATTCTCTGAAGGATCATTTTAAACTTTTAAAGCTCCATTTTATTTCTACTGTGCTTCTTAGAGATCACATAAAAAGGTAAGAATTACATATCTATTGTAACTTCATAAATAAGAAGGTAAAAGCTCATATATCACAGACACACAAGGGAGGGTTTCAGAGCTTCCTTCATTAATAAAATGAGAAACCTCGTCAGAATTAAGATGTGGTAAAACATAGATTCAGCACCTTAAAAATATCAGATTCTGATCTAATATTTTAGACAGTCTGGTATATGTCCCCTAATGTCCACTGACCAATTTTATCATAGTAATATAATCTTTACATATGCACGTAGACAACCAGAATTGAACTACCCTCAAGCCTCTTTGCAGCTAGACATGACCAAGGAGAACCAATAAGAACAGGCTAGTGAACTGCAAGCAGCTTCTGGGAACTTTCTTTAAAAGAAAACTCAAAAATAATCAAACAGATAAATAAGAAAACACAAGACATGAACAACACTATAGACCAATTAGACCTGAAAGAATATACAGAACACTCCATCCAACAACAGCAGAATACACAGTCTTCTCAAATGGACATGGAACATTCTCCAGGATAAATCACACAGTAAGTTACAAAACAGGTCTTAAAACATTTAATATCAAACTAGCAAGTATCTTTTCTAACCACAGTGGAATGAAACTAGGAATCAATAGCAAAAAGAAAACTGGAAAATTCACAAATATATGGAATCTAAACAACATCCTCTTGAACTCCCAATGAGTCAAAAAAGAAATCACAGGGGAAATTAGAAGATATCTTGAGACAAATGAAAATGAAAATGGGATACAGCAACAGCAATACTAAGAGGAGAGTTGACAGCAGTAAATGCCTACATTAAAATATAAGAAAGATCTCAAATCAACAACCTAACCTGATATGTCAGGGAACTAGAAAAAAAAGAACTAGACCCAAAGTCAGCTGAAGGAAAGAAATAATAAAAGATTATATCAGAAATCAGTGAAATAGAGAATTGGAAAACATCAACAAAACTAAGAGTGGGTTTTCTGAAAAGATAAACAAAATAGAAAAACTGTTAGCAAGACTAAGAAAAAAGAGAGACGACTCAAATATCAAAAATCAGAAATGAGAGAGGAAACATTACAACTGATGCCACAGAAATAAAAAGGATCATAAAAGACTACTATGGACAATTACACATCAACAATTTGAAAAACCTAGAAGAAATTGATAAATTCCTAGAATCCTACAATTGACAAAGACTGAATCATGAAGAAATAGAATATCTAAAAAGACCTATAACTACTAAGGAGATTAAATCAGTAATCAAAAACCTCCCAACAAAGAAAGGCCCAGAACCAGATGGTTTCACTGGAGAACTGCACAAAATATTTAGAGAATACATACCAATCCTTCTCAAACTCTCAAAAAATGGAAGAGGGAACACTTCCAAATTCAAATGGAAGAGGCCAGCATTTGCCTGAGAATAAACCCAAAGATACTACTTAAGAAAACTACAGATCAATATCACTAATATATCATCAGAAAATACTAGCAAACTGAATTCAACAGTACATTAAAAAGATTATACACCATGACTAAGTGGGTTTATTCCTGAAATGCAAGGATGGTTCAATATATGAAAATCAGTCAACGTAATACACCACATTTACAGAATGAAGGACAAAAACCACATGATCATCTCAATTAAGAGAAAAAAATAGGAATAGAAGGACATTATCTCAACATAATAAAAGCCATATATGAAAAGACCACAGCTAACATCATGCTCAATAGTAAAACTTGAAAGTTTTTCTTCTAAGATCAGGAACAATGCAAGGATGCCCACTCTCTCTCACCAATTCTATTCAATGTAGTACTGGAAGTCCTAGCCAGAGTAATTAAAAAGAAAAAGAAAAAAGAAAGGCATCTAAAATGGAAAGGAAGACGTAAAATTACCTCTGTTCACAGATGAAATAATCTTACATGTAGAAAGATTCCACCAAATAATGTTAGAATAAAGGAAAGTTGCAGGATATAGATTCTACAAACAAAAATCAATTGCATTTCTATACATTAACAACAAATGGCTGGAAAAGCAAATTAAGAAAACAACCCCATTTGTAATAGAATCAAAAAAAACCAAAACAAAACAAAACTTAAGAATAAATTTAACCAAGGAGGCAAAAGACTTGTACACTGAAAACAAAGAACACCAATAAAAAAATTAAAGAAGACACAAAAAAATGGAAAAATATCCCATGTTCATGAATTATAAGCCTTAATATTGTTTAAATGTCCATACTACCCAAAACAACCTACAAATTCAATGCAATTCCTATCAAAATCCAAATGGCTTTTTCTAAAAGAAGTTTTTTAAAAAGTCCTAAAATCCATATGGAATTTCAAAGTATCATGAATCACCAAGATAATCTTGAGAAAGAAAAGCAAAGCCAGAAGCCTCATAGTCCTGATTTCAAACATACTACAAAGCTACAATAATCAAAACAGTACGGTACTAGCATAAAGGAAGACACATAGGCCACTAGAATGGAATAGAGAGCCCAGAAATAAACCCTTTCATATATGGTCAAACGATCTTAGACAAGGGTGTCAAGGCTACATAAGGAGGGAAAAACAATCTCTTTTCAACAAATGGTGTTGGGTCAACTGGATAACCACATGCAAAAGTGTAAATGTGGACCGTTACCTTACATCCTATACAAAAATTAATTCAAAACGGACCACAGACTTAATTAAATCCAGAAACTATAAAACCCCTAAAAGAAAACATAGGGGAGAAAGCTTCACGACACTGGATTTGGCAATGATTTCCTGGACATGAGAGCAAAAGCACAAGAAGCAACAAAGGCAAAAACAGACAAATGAACTGCATCAAATTTAAAAACTTTTGCACAGTGAAGGAAACAATCAACAGAGTGAAAAGGCAACCTGTGGAATAGGAGAGGATATTTGCAAACCACATATCAGATAAGGAATTAATTTCCAGAATATATAAAGAACTCCTACAACTCAAAACAAACAAACAAACTGAATCACTTTGCTATACACCTGAAAAACAAACAAAATAACTCAATAACCCAGTTTCTTAAATGGCCAAAGGACTTGAATAAGCATTTCACTAAAGAATATATATGAACAGCCAAAAGCACATGAACAGATGCTCAATCACTACTCATCAGAGAAAGGCAAATTAAAACCAAAATGAGCTATCACCTAAAGCCTGTAAGGATGGCCATTATCTGGAAAAAAAGAAAGAAAGAAAGAAAAAGAAACAAATAAGAAAATAACAACTGTTGGTGAAAATGTGGAGAAATTAGAAACCTTGTGCACCATTGGTGGGAATGTAAAATTCTGCAGCTGTTATGGAAAACAGTATAAAGAATCCTTAAAAAATTAAAAATAAGAATTACCATATGACCCAGCAACTCACTTCTGGATATGTATACTGAACTGAAAACGGGATCTCAAAATCATATTTGCACATCTCTGTTCATTGCAACATTATTCACAAAAGCCAAAAGTTGGAAGCAAGCTAAATGTTCCTCAGTAGACAAATTAGATAAAGGAAATGTGGTAGAAAATATACAAAGGACTATCATTCAGCCTTAAGAAGAAGGATCTTGTTATGTGGTTACAGTACACACGAATTTTGAGGACACTATGCTAAGTGAACTAAGCCTGTCACAAAAAGACAAATACTGCATGATTTTACTTACATGAGGTATCTAAAGTAGTCAAACTCAGAAACAGAAAGTAGAACAGTGGTTGCCAATGGCTGGAGGAAGAGGAAAATGGCAAGTTGTTCAGAAGGTATTGTTCAGTTTTGCAAGATGGAAAATTTCTAGAGACCTGTTGTACAACAAAGTGTATGTAGTTAACACCACTGTGCTGTGTACCGAAAGCTGATTAAGATTGTAAATTTTATGTTACATGTTTTTACTACATTTAAAAAAAAAAAAGAATAAGCATGCCAGGTTTATCCCCAATTTTTTGACCCTACCCTGCCTAGAGCAGAAATTGCGGCCACAGCACTAGTAACCATCTTGGACCATGGAGACCAAGTCCCTCCTGTGACTACAGAAGAGTGGTGAGCTACAGAGAGCCCAAGTCTCCAACCCACTCATGGAGCAGAGCCAAAATAACAACCTTAGTCAGCTTAAACAAATCTCAACTGACACAGGGTTTCTCTTGTATTTCTTATTGCAAGTCAACCCTGATTCTCTATTCCCACTTACATGGACTACTGAATAAACCCTGTTTCTGGACTTTCTGACTCCATTTCTGCCTCCCTCCAATCCGTCTTTCACAGAGTTGTCTGAATACCTTTATGATACACCAAGTTGATCATGCCTAGTAACCTTTATGAACTCCTTCTAAATCTAACTCTCGGTTCCTCTCCAGACCCACCTCATTCTGTTTGTCCTTATGCAACTATTGTGTTGGCATGTCCAATCACAGTTCAGTTCACTCTTTGGTGAATTCTCCATACTCTTTCCCAACTCAGAGATGTCACCCAAGCTGTTCTAAGTGGAATTATCTTCTCTACTTCTCTTCCCAGTCAGTGCCAAACCAATCTTTTGACATCTATTAAAATGTCAGCTCCAATTTCAAATCTTTTCCAGGTCCAAAGGAAAATAATTCACTTTCTCCCCTGAATTTCTTCCATTTATTTTTCATAGCACTTAACACAAGGAACTATAATTAATCTTCTTCCATCAATGTCTACTCACTTATCCTGTGAACAAAGAACGGTACCATAACTGAAACAGCCCACTACTGTACAAATGGGAATATGGCAGTAAGTAAGGCAGACCCAATTCCTGTCCTCAGAGAGGTGACATTTTAATCGAGGAAGTGGTACACACACATTCAACGCGCGCACACATGTGCAGCTATACAACAAATGTGTGTGTGTGTGCATATAGTATATATATATATATATATATATATATATACTGTATATATATATGTATGTTCAGGTATTGAAAAGTGTTGTGAAGAAAAAGCCAGGTAAACTGAGAAGTTAAAGAGTGACTGCAGGGGAAGGCAAAGGGAATTTATTTTAGATAGACTGGTCAGGAAAGCTCCTCGGAGGAGGTGTACTACAGCAGGGATTGAATGAAGTGAGAAAAGGTCTGAGGGAAGAGTGGCCCATGCAAAAGGAACAACGAGTCGACATCCTGAGCATAACATACCCTGTAGGTCAAGTAATAGGCAAGCATGGCTCTTTGCAGAAGAAAGTTCAAGGATGTCATCAGAGGACACATGAAATAAGGGCTGGTAGAGTGGGCACAGAGTTTAGATTTTATCCCAAGTATGATAAGAAGTCACCAGAGGGCTTCAGGAAAAAATAACATGATCTGGTTTTTTGGTTTTTCATTGTTGTTGTTTTAAATCTCTCTTAATGGAGAAAACTGTGTGAGTGAAGGAAGGTGATGGGGGAAAGGGGCTGTTTATGATTCGGTGAATGTGAAATGAAAAAACTGTGTCTGCTATTTGACTAATCCAAAAGGAGACCACAATGAAAACAACATTAAACATAAGCAATTTAAGGTAAAAATAAAACTACCTTTATTTTAGATTACAACTGAACATTGCAAATCCTTTGAATACAATATTATTTTAACTCAAAAACACCTACTCCTAGAGTATTATGTATTTCAAATAAAAGGACAGAATTTTTAAACTTCCTCAGTTGGAAATATCTTCATTTTTAAAGGGAAAGGATTCAAAGGTAAATGAAAACACGCCATTTGTCATAAATATAAATACATTGGCAAAAGAAAACTTCTGAGCCTTTAGCATCACTGTCCTGTCTCCCTTAATTTCTTTTCCTCCCTGTCTCCTGTCATGTCCTTTTTCTTTTCCTTCTTTCTCTTTTTCTTTCTTTTCCTACTTCACTCCTTCCTGCTTTCCTTTCTCTTTTCCCTATTTTCCTTTATTTCTCAATTTACCTTGGAAACAGGCACCCACAAATGCAGAAATAGAAGCTACAAATCATTTCAATACACTTAAAGTATTCCATGCTGTGCTGCCCTGCCCAAACAGACAGATGAAGAGAGCATGAGCTTTGTCATAGGCTGGAATTTTAAAAACTTATTGTGAAGAGTGGTTAACCATTGGGGGGAAGAAATGAATTACTACACAATAAATGCAGTTAGGAAACAAAATTAGGAGTTTGTGGAGACCGAAGACTAAAAAAATCTACCTTTTTAGGTAAAAATTTGGGATTTGATGACTTTTAGAAGTGTGGCATACGGTTTCATTTATTTTCAGGACATCAATATTTCATGCATGTTTATGATAATGTCTCTGATTTTAAAAGGTCTTTTCATTTAAAATTCTAGTTTATGTAAAAGTCTATTTCTTGAATAAGCAAGAGGTCCAAAATAATTCCAACTCTTTTGAGCAGGTAATCCTTGTATCAAGAACGTATGAAAACAGAAAACAAAGATGGGGAGGGGATGATTTCACCAACAGATTTTTTTTTTGTTTCCCTGAAATAGACCACAGATGACAAATAGGCTACTTTAGCTATTATAACAAAGTATGGCAGTTAAACTCACCTAAATATAGCCTAATTATAAAGGTTCTCTGTTAATAAAATCTATCTTTTCTTAACTCACTTGTCATCCTAATACAATAAATGTTTTGCAAATTTAAAAAAAAGTTATCGTCTGGTGGCTTCTAATGTTGCTTAGGGAATTACTCATCACAAATTATTCATATAATGAATATAACTCCACTGAGTTATTTTTCCCCAAAATGACATATTAACACCTAAGGGAGCATGGGAATACCCTGACTAACTAATTCATATTTACAGATAATTAAACTCTGTTCCAAAGAAGCCCATGCTTTCTGAAGAACAACATAAAGAAGCTAACTCCCCATTTATTTAGAAATTTGTTTCCTCTATACTTTAAGCCAAGCACATTTGGCAAATTTCAATAGTAGTCTCTGAGAATCTTTTCCTTTACCAAATTCCAAAGCTTTAAAAGAGAGCATAATATAAAAAGCAGCCATGGTTTAAATACTTCGATTGAAATAAAAGGTATTTCTATTAATTGTATCATTTCTTCTGGAATCCATTTTTTGAGTAAGACCTCTTACTAAGTTAGCACCTAATTGAGGCTTGGCCTAGAAAGATATGAATAGCACATTGTCACAACAAGCTGCTACAGACAAGACCAAATAACTGCATATGTTAACAGTTCAGTAACTTAGTGATTTAACTCAACAAATAGAAAGAGAGCATGTTTTTCAATATTTATAACACAAAGTATATAAAGGTGGAAACAAAATTACGAAAAAGTATTACAGTGACCTAAAATCAATTGAGCAAAAAGCTGCAAATCTCAATTCCAATTCACTTAAAATTTTACTCTTAATTTACAGAAAAGCAGCTCAGTGTTTTATTATCCAAAAATCCACATTTACCTAAAAAAAAAAAAACTATTATAACTTGATTGGATAAGTCACTTTCTGCAGATTTACCATCCTCAAAAGAACAATCTCTCCAAATAAAGTGAGCTCAAGGAGAAGAGACATTTCCAATGTCATATGATAGAAGCTCTACGTGTGTCACAGCACTTACCTCAGGAGGAGTGTCCAATACTCAAGGAAAATGACAGACTAGAAGGAAATGCAAAACTCAAGCATAGATGAAATTATGGCAAAGAAAGAGCCACCACGGTGCTTAATGAACAATGCTGCAACTATTCATTACGCCTCTTCTTCAGCTGATCATTAAGCTTTCAGCACTGTTTATGCAACAGAAAAGAAAATGTTGACTCAAGATTTCATACACTTACTATTCACACAATGAAGAAACCATGAAGAGTATAATCTGCAATTACAGTACCTGATGAAACCGGATCACTGTCAGTGAACCTGATTATTAGTTGTTGTAAGTGCTGTCAAATGCACTACAACTTCTGAATTTGGAATCTGCCTGCCATGATCACTCAAGATAAAAACTTGAAAGCTCATGAAATTACAAAATAAATAAATAAAATCAGTTAAATAACATCAATTCAAATGAAAGATTCCAAATAGTGGTTTTAAATCTCTAAGACCTAATGACAGAATAAATCATTCTTTTTATTTCATGATTTAGAGGATTTCAAAAAGTCAAATGAGTCTGTCATGACTTTTAACCATCTTTGCCATGCAATATTATAGAACGATGTGATTCAGTGTTTGTTGAATGCACAAAATAATGAGTATAATTCCTGTATGCCAACCTCATTTCTCTCAGTGGCTTGGCATATAGAAGCTACTCAGGAAAAAATGCACTGAAAGAATGAACCTAGTAGACAGCTTACCTTTAATAATCTGCTGGGAATATACCTTGATCCTGCGTTAATGAGAACAATGCTTTGTAAACTTACAAACTGAGAATTGAGGGGTAACTGTAAGTATATGTTGAATAGAATACTTTGGAAGGGGGACCTTCAAGATGGCAGAGGAGTAAGATGTGGAGATCACCCTCCTCCCCACAAATACAGCTACATGTGGAACAACTACAGAACACCTACTGAAGGCTGGCAGAAGACCTGAGATTTCCCAAAAGGCAAGAAAATACCCTGGGTAGGGCAAAACAAAAAAGAAAAACAGAGACAAAAGAATAGGGACGGGACCTGCACCTCTGGGAGGGAGCTGTGAAGGAGGAAAGGTTTCCAAACACTAGGAAGCCCCTTCACTGGTGAAGACTGGGGTGGGCTGGGGGAAGCTTCAGAGCCACAGAGGAGAGCGTAGCAACAGGGGTGTGGAGGGCAAAGCAGAGAGATTCCCGCACAGAGGATCAGTGCTGACCAGCACTCACCAGCCGGAGAGGCTTGTCTGCTCACCCACTGGGACGGGCGGGGGCTGGGAACTGAGGCTTGGGCTTTGGTCGGATCGCAGGGAGAGGACTGAGGTTGGTGGCGGGAACACAGCCTGAAGGGGGCTAGTGCACCAGAGCTAGCCAGGAGGGAGTCCAGAAAAAAGTCTGGACCTGCCTAAGAGGCAAGAAACCATTGTTTCGGGGTGCGCAAGGAGAGGGGATTCAGAGCACCACCTAAACGAGCTTTAGAGATGGGCACGAGCTGTGGCTATCAGCTTGGACCCCAGAGACAGGCACGAAACACTAACGCTGCTTCTGCAGCCACCAAGAATCCTGTGTGCAAACACAGGTCACGATCCACACCGCTGCCCTGCCTCCCAGGAGCCTGTGCAGCCCGCCACTGCCAAGGTCCCATGATCCAGGGACAACTTCCCCAGGAGAACACACGGCGCACCCCAGGCTGTTGCAACATCATGCCAGCCTCTGACGCCACAGACTCGCCCCGCATTCCAGTTATAACTCCCGTACCCCTCCCTCCCCCCAGCCTGAATGAGCAAAAGCCCCCTAATCAGCCGCTGCTTTAACCCTCTACTGTCTGGGCAGGGAACAGATGCCTGAGGGCGACCTACACGCAGAGCTGGGGCCAAAACCAAAGCTGAACCCCGGGAGCTGTGCGAACAAAAAAGAGAAAGGGAAATCTCTCCCAGCAGCCTCAGGAGCAGCAGATTAAATCCCCACAATCAACCTGATGTACCCTGCATCTGTAGAATACCTGAATAGACAATGAATTGTCCCAAAATTGTGGCGGTGGACTTTGGGAGCAACTGTAGACTTGGGGTTTGCTGTCTGTGACTAATCTGTTCCTGATTTTTATGTTTATCTTAGTTTAGTGTTTAGCACTTGTTATCATTGGTGGATCTGTTTACTGGTTTGGTTGCTCTCTTCTCTTTTTTTATTTTTTTACTTTAATAATTTTTTTGTAATTTCTTTTCTTTCTTTTTTTCTCCCTTTTCTTCTGAGCCGTGTGGTTGACAGGGTCTTGGTGCTCCGGTCTGGTGTCAGGCCTGAGCCTCTGAGGTGGGAGAACTGAGTTCAGGACATTGGTCCACCAGAGACCTCCAGGTTCCATGTAATATCAAACAACGAAAGCTCTCACAGAGATCTCCATCTCAATGCTAAGACCCAGCTCCACACAACAGCCAGCAAACTCCAGTGCTGGATGCCCCATGCCAAACAACTAGCAAGACAGAAACACAACCCCACCCATTAGCAGAGAGGCTGCCTAAAATCTTACTAGGTTTTCAGACGCCCCAAAACACACCACTGGACGCAACCCTGCCCACCAGAAAGACAAGATCCAGGCCCACTCACCAGAACACAGGCACGAGTCCCCTCCACCAGGAAGCCTACACAAGCCACTCAACCAACCTCACCCATTAGGGGCAGACACCAGAAACAATGGGAACTACAAAGCAGCAGCCTGTGAAAAGAAGACCCCAAACACAGTAAGTTTAAAAAAATGAGAAGATAGGGAAATACGTAGCAAATGAAGGAGCAAGGTAAAAACCCACCAGACCAAACAAATGAAGAGGTAATAGGCAGTCTACCTGAAAAAGAATTCAGAGTAATGATAGTAAAGATGATCCAAAATCTTGGAAACAGAATGGAGAAAATACAAGAAACGTTTAACAAGGACCTATAAGAACTAAAGAGCAAACAATGATGAACAACAAAATAAATGAAATTTAAAACTCTCTAGAAGGAATCAATAGCAGAATAACTGAGGCAGAAGAACGGATAAGTGACCTGGAAGATAAAATAGTGGAAATAACTACTGCGGAGCAGAAAAAAGAAAAAAGAATGAAAAGAATTGAGGACAGTCTCAGAGACCTCTGGGACAACATTAAACGAACCAACATTTGAATTATAAGGGTCCCAGAAGAAGAAGAGAAAAAGAAAGGGACTGAGAAAATATTTGAAGAGATCATAGTTGAAAACTTCCCTAATATGGGAAAGGAAATAGTCAATCAAGTCTAGGAAGTGCAGAGAGTCCCATACAGGATAAATCCAAGGAGAAGGATGTCAAGACACATATTAATCAAACTATCAAAAATTAAATACAAAGAAAAAACATTAAAAGCAGCAAGGGAAAAGCAACAAATAACGTACAAGGGAATCCCCATAAGGTTAACAGCTGATCTTTCAGCAGAAACTCTGCAAGCCAGAAGGGACTGGCATGACATATCTAAAGTGATGAAAGGGAAAAACCTACAGTCAAGATTACTCTACCCAGCAAGGATCTCATTCAGATTTGATGGAGAAATTAAAACCTTTACAGACAAGCAAAAGCTAAGAGAATTCAGCACTACCAAATGAGCTTTACAAAAATGCTAAAGGAACTTCTGTAGGCAGGAAACACAAGAGAAGGAAAAGACCTACAATAACAAACCCAAAACAATTAAGAAAATGGTAATAGGAACATACATACCAATAATTACCTTAAATGTAAATGGATTAAATGCACCAACCAAAAGACATAAACTGGCTGAATGGATACAAAAACAAGACCTGTATACATGCTGTCTACAAGAGACCCACTTCAGACCTACGGACACATACAGACTGAAAGTGAGGGGATGGAAAAAGATATTCCATGCAAATGGAAATCAAAAGAAAGCTGGAGTAGCAATTCTCATATCAGACAAAATAGACTTTAAAATAAAGACTATCACAAGAGACAAAGGACACTACATAATGATCAAGGGATCAATCCAAGAAGAAGATATAACAATTGTAAAATACTTATGCACCCAACATAGGAGCACCTCAATACAAAAGGCAAATGCTAACAGCCAGAAAAGGGGAAATTGACAGTAAAACAATAACAGTAGGGGACTTTAACACCCCACTTTCACCAATGGACAGATCATCCAAAATGAAAATAAATAAGGAAACACAACCTTTAAATGACACATTAAACAAGATGGACTTAATTGATATTTATAGGACATTCCATCCAAAAGCAACAGAATACACTTTCTTCTCAAGGGCTCATGGAACATTCTCCAGGATAGACCATATCTTGGGTCACAAATCAAGCCTTGATAAATTTAAGAACATTGAAATCATTCAAGTATCTTTTCCAACCACAACACTATGAGACTAGACATCAATTACAGGGAAAAAATCTGTAAAAAATACAAACACGTGGAGGTGAAACCTTATGCTACTAAATAACCAAGAGATCACTGAAGTAAAAGAGGAAATCAAAAAGTACCTAGAAACGAATGATAATGAAAACACGATGACCCAAAACCTATGGGATGCAGAAAAAGCAGTTCTAAGAGGAAAGTCCATAGCAATACAATCCTACCTTAAGAAACAAGAAACATCTCAAATAAACAACCTAACCTTACACCTAAAGCAATTAGAGAAAGAAGAACATAAAAACCCCAGAGTTAGCAGAAGGAAAGAAATCATAAAGGTCAGATCAGAAATAAATGAAAAAGAAATGAAGGAAACAATAGCAAAGATCAATAAAACTAAAAGCTGGTTCTTTGAGAAGATAAACAAAATTGATAAACCATTAGCCAGACTCATCAAGAAAAAAAGGGAGAAGACTCAGATCAAGAGAATAAGAAATGAAAAAGGAGAAGTAACAACTGACACTGCAGAAATACAAAGGATCATGAGAGATTACTACAAGCAACCATATGCAAGGAAAATGGACAACCTGGAAGAAATGGACAAATTCAAAGAAAAGCACAACCTTTCGAGACTGAACCAGGAAGAAGTAGAAAATATAAACAGACCAATCACAAGCACTAAAATTGAACCTGTGACTAAAAATCTTCCAACAAAGAAAAGCCCAGGACCAGATGCCTTAACAGGCGAATTCTATCAAGCATTTAGAAAAAAGCTAACACCTACCCTTCTAAAACTCTTCCAAAATATAGCAGAGGAAGGAACACTCCCAAATTCATTCTACGAGGCCACCATCACCCTGATACCAAAACCAGACAAAGATGTCACAAAAAAAGAAAACTACAGGCCAATATCAATGATGAACATAGATGCAAAAAATCCTTAACAAAATACTAACAAACAGAATCCAACAGCACATTAAAAGGATCATACACCATGATCAAGTGGGGTTTATCCTAGGAATGCAAGGATTCTTCAATATATGCCAGTCAGTCAATGTGATACACCATATAAACAAACTGAAGGAGAAAAACTATATGATCATCTCAACAGATGCAGAAAAAGCTTTCGACAAAATTCAACACCCATTTACAATAAAAACTCTCCAGAAAGTAGGCACAGAGGGAACCTGCCTCAACATAATAAAGGCCATATATGACAAACCCACAGCCAACATCGTTCTCAATGGTGAAAAACTGAAACCATTTCCACTAAGATCAGGAACAAGACAAAGTTGCCCACTCTCACCACTGTTATTCAGCATAATTTTGGAAGTTGTAGTCACAGCAATCAGAGAAGAAAAAGAAATAAAAGGAATTCAAATCGGAAAAGAAGTAAAACTGTCACTGTTTGCAGATGACATGATAGTATACATAGAGAGTCCTAAAGATGCTACCAGAAAACTACTATAGCTAATCAATGAATTTGGTAAAGTAGCAGGATACAAAATTAATGCACAGAAATATCTTGCATTGCTATACAATAGTGATGAAAAATCTGATAGAGAAATTAAGGAGACACTCCCATTTACCATTGCCACAAAAAGAATAAAATACCTAGGAATAAATCTACCTAAGGAGACAAAAGAGCTGTATGCAGAAAGCTGTAAGACACTGATGAAAGAAATTAAAGATGATACAAACAGATGGAGAGATATACCATGTTCTTGGATTGGAAGAATCAACATTGTGTAAATGACTATTCTACCCAAAGCAATCTACAGATTCAATGCAATCCCTATCAAACTACCAATGGCATTTTTCACAGAACTAGAACAAAAAATTTCACAATTTGTATGGAAACACAAAAGACCCCAAAGAGCCAAAGCAATCTTGAGAAAGAAAAACGGAGCTGGAGGAATCGGGCTCCCAGACTTCAGAGTATACTACAAAGCTACAGTAATCAAGCCAGTATGGTACTGGCACAAAAAGAGAAATATAGATCAAGGGAACAGGATAGAAAGCCACAGAGAAACCCACGCACATACGGTCACAGTATCTTTGATAAAGGAGGCAAGAATATACGATGGGGAAAAGACAGCTTCTTCAATAAGTGCTGCTGGGAAAACTGGACAGCTACATGTAAAAGAATGAAATTAGAACACTTCCTAACACAATACACAAAAATAAACTCAAAATGGATTAAAGACCTAAATGTAAGGCCAGACACTATAGATCTCTTAGAGGAAAACACAGGCAGAACAGTCTATGACATAAATCCCAGTAAGATCTTTTGGACCCACCTCCTAGAGAAATGGAAATAAAAATAAACAAATGGGACCTAATGAAACTTAAAAGTTTTTGCACAGCAAAGGAAACCATAAACAAGATGAAAAGACAACCTCAGAATGGGAGAAAATATTTGCAAACAAAGCAACTGACAAAGGGTCAATCTCCAAAATATACAAGCAGCTCATGCAGCTCAGTATGAAAAAAAAAAAAAATCCAAACAAATCCAAAAATGGGCAGGAGACCTAAATAGACATTTCTCCAAAGAAGATATACAGATTGCCAACAAACACATGAAAGGATGCTCAACATCACTAATCACTAGAGAAATGCAAATCAAAACTACAATGAGGTATCACCTCACACTGGTCAGAGTGGCCATCAGCAAAAATTTACAAACAATAAATGCTGGGGAGGGTGTGGAGAAAAGGGAACCCTCTTGCGCTGTTGGTGGGAATGTAAATTGATACAGCCACTATGGAGAACAGTATGGAGGTTCCTTAAAAAACTAAAACTAGAACTACCATACAACCCAGCAATCCCACTACTGGGCATATACCCTGAGAAAACCATAATTCAAAAAGAGTCATGTACCACAATGTTCACTGCAGCACTATTTCCAATAGCCAGGACATGGCAACCTAAGTGTCAGCACATATATACAATGGAATATTACTCAGCCAATAAAAGAAACAAAATTGAGTTATTTGTACTGAGGTGGATGGACCTAGAGTCTGTCATACAGAGTGAAGTAAGTCAGAAAGAGAACAACAAATACCGTATGCTAACACATATATATGGAATCTAAAAAAAAAATGGTTTTGATGAACCTAGGGGCAGGACAGGAATAAAGATGAAGACATAGAGAATGGACTTGAGGACATGGGGAGGGGGAAGGGTAAGCTGGGACTAAGTGAGAGAGTAACACTGACATATATACACTACCAAATGTGAAATAGATAACTAGTGGGAAGCAGCTGTATAGCACAGGAGATCAGCTCAGTGCTTTGTGACCACCTAGAGGGGTGGGATAGGGAGGGTTGGGGGGAGATGCAAGTGGGAACGGATATGGGGATATATGTATACATATAGCTGATTCACTTTGTTATACAGCAGAAACTAACACAACATGGTAAAGCAATTATACTCCAATAAAGATGTTAAAAAAAAAAAAAAGGAATACTTTGGAAACAATTACCCATATGGCATTGTGGAAGGAGCTTGAATTATAAAAACAACTGAATCTTGCATCTACCACTTATTACCTCATTAATTAGTCAACGGAATATCTCCTTAAATTCAATTTTCTGATCTATAAAATTGGGGTGTGTCTACCTTGAAGAGCTGCTGTGAGAATGGATTAAATGTGATTTTAAAAATCATGAATCTGAAAACTTCTAGTATGAAGACTGTCATGGTCATGTAACCAACTTATCCTTATGCTAGCTTCCATCCATCCTTCTGAGTGATTTAATTCTCTTTCATTATGTCCAGAGTCGCAACAAAAGACCCAAGAGACCATGACTCTCTAGATGGTTACTTAAAGCAATCAAACACCCCCTACTTTTAAAAACAACATTAAAAAATAAGTAGAACTACATCCATGTGATCTGTTTTGAGAAATGATTAATGCTTTTTTGCACTGGTTTTGCCTAAAGGCAACTGAAATACTTAAGATAGGAAGATAATAAAATCTTCAGAATACATTTCAAAGGAATGATACATGAGCCAATATCACATTAGAGCTAATTCAGTACAACTTATTGTGCCAAATGACTTTAATTTTGAAAGTAAATTCAGAACTAATTTTTGAAAGAATTTGAAGAATCCTTTACCACCTGTGTCAAGTAGTAGTTTACATGCATTTTCCCGAACTGTTAGGACTTTGACTCTTTTAAAAAGAGATGTAAAGGCTTTCTTTTTATTTATTATCTTTCTTGAAGAATGAAATGCAAAAACTTTAGGTCCCTGAACTTCTAGAAGTGCAGGCCCTCTAGAAGGGACTGCCCATCCATCCCTCTAGGTACGGAAGCTGCTATCTCCTGAAACTCCACCTCCTCTTCCAGTGTTAATGGGCAATTAAGTTCTATGGGAAAAAGAAGAGTAGGTGGAGTGTGTGTTATTGTGTTTCATTTTATTTAGGTTTTCAGGGTTTCAGGAATGAAAAGGATGTAGGGGTAAAAATGCAAGAAGGGTAGGTCATGGATGTATCCCAAGATGGGATGTGAAGAACCTGGAAGATGCAACACTAATTCTCAGAACTGTTTCCAAGAAAAGATCAGGACCACAAACCAAGATGGGTGGACCAAGGGAGGAAGGCCAGAAGCACCCCTGTTAGGAGTCCGGGGACTTCAAGAAGACCTACTGTTGTATAACAAAGAATTTGACTGGTCTTTGTCCTTGGTTCCTGGGAAGGAGAATCTAAATCTTCGGAATTTCCCAAGTAAAATAAGTGTCCTTATTACGTAGCACCCCTTGGATCACACCTGAGTTTATACTAATGAGATGAGATGACTCAGGACGGGGCTAGTCAACAAAAAGCCAAACTTGTGATTAGAGGGTTGGGATGTTAAAACAGCCTGACCTCCAGGGAGAGAAGAGAGGAGGGGGGCTGGAGATCGTGTTCAATCATGAGGTCTACGTTCAATCAATCGTGCCCATGTAATGAAACCCCAATTTAAAAAACTCTGGACACCAAAGCTTGTTGGTGCTTCCTGGTTAGTGAACATACTGACGTGCCAGGAGAGTGCTGAGCCCTGATTCCCCAAAGAGAGGGGATGGAAGCTCTGTGTTTAGGACCCTCATAAACCTTGCTCTACATGTCTCTTCATCTGGCTGTTCCTGAGTTCTATCTTTTAAAATAAAACTGTAATCGTAAGTATAGGATGTTCCTGAGTTCTGTGAGTCATTCTAGTGAATTATCAAGCCTGAACAGGGTCATGGGAACCCCCAGCTGTGTAGCCACTTAGTCTGGAGTGAGAGTACACTTACTGAGGACCATGCCCTTTAACTTATAGGGTCTGTATTAACTCCAGATGGTTAGTGCCAGAACTGAATTGCAACATCTCAGAATACATTCCCTGGCCTGCACCCTGGCACTGACCCTTCACACAGCACTGATCAGCTCTATCTACAAGAGCACAGAAGGCGATGATGATGATCTGTGGCACACAATGAGCTCATTTCAGCTGGACCACCCCACGTGGAACCACTCTACAAAGCTCCAGGACAACAATAAGTACCAGAGTATTGGGGCTGGGGATGGCAGGGTAGAAGTATGGAGACTCTAGTGTAGAGTGGGGAAGTCTCTCATCTGTAAAGCTTCTTTTACAGATGTTTAGTATTTAGCTAAAATTTCTGCAGTATTCCTGAAAGGGACCCAGTTAAACACATAGCTCTCAGTCCTGACCACAAATTAGAATCACCTGGTAGACTTTTACAAACTAGTAATACCTGGCCAGCTCAGTACAATCATAATCTTTGGGGAGTCATCTTAGGTGATTCTAGCATGCATGGGGGTGATTCTAGCATGCACGGGGTTGAGAACCATTGGATAGAGTACAATGAGAATGAAAATGCCTTTGGAGCCTGGAGCTCCACTGAGCTCCTGTTCTTGGCTTTGCTCATGGGAACAGGATCGCTATGGAAATATATTGTGGTCAATTTCTTCCTAAGCTTGGGAAAGAGAAGCGTGGTAAAGGAGCACGGGAATGGCTTCATTAATCCTCAGAAGGGAAAATGTGTCTCAATCACCCCACCTATTAAGAGGAGCTCAGGCTCTAGAACCCTGTGACACCATATAAAATGGCCTTTGAGCATTTGGAAATGGAATTTAATCCAAGCATTCTGTGGAAGCTACAAATCTGCTTCTCACCATTCTACATCGGATATACTGCAACTTTCATAGATGTTTCTCAAAAGATTAGGGTGTTTATTTCTAGCCACATGATCAAGGTCCATTGCAGAGGAATCCAGCTTTTGTTTAGATCAGTACTGCAGGGATTTTAGAAATGCTGAAGAGTTGAGCAGATGGGGAGTGAGGGTGTCTGTACACAAAACTAAATATTTATTAGGATGTTAGCCATGATTGGCTAAATTTTTCCACGAGTGTTACAATATAGTGCACTCTGCTTCATAGAAATGTCATATTTTTTTTAAAAGTAATGGAAATCCTAAGGGTATGGGGAGCTTGTCTCATTTTCCTTTGTTTAAGTTTCAAATACAGTAACAGTTGATTCTAAATATTGAAAAATTTTTTTCAACTGTCGGTTACATAAAAAGTTCTCCCTCATTCCCCAAACCCAATCTCCAGATTTAATCATCACTAACCATTTAGTGAATATCTTCTCAGATCTTTTTTTAAGAACCACACCTACAGAAAGAAGATTTTCAAATTGTTTACAGTGGGTAAAAGTGAGTTTATATGTATAAGAATACCATCATAGGTTAAAAATTGTCCTTTAATTTGTTTCTGTTGTTTAATAATGGATAATTGATATGATTCATTCCAATACCTACAGATATACTTATTTAAAATTTTTACATACAGTGGTCCACACTGTGACTGCACCTGATGCCTATTCAGTCACTCCCCTCTTGGTGGACATTTAGGATATTTATAAATTTTTGCTACTGCATGTAATGCTGCAGTGAAAATCTATCTCTTCTGGGTAAATTCTTAAATATAAATTTATGGACCAAGTGGTATGTGAATTTTAAATATTAATTCCTAATTGCCATCCAAATAAAAGGATACCAGTTTACATATGGCCTCACATCTCTGGACCACTCATGGAGAGGTGTGACACCTGTTTATCACTTCAGCACTTCTTTGCTTACTTTTCTTATCAAGCTTTGGTGGAATAGAAAAAGGGGGAGAGGTGAATTATACTGTTCCCGTAATTTGTTTTATACTTTTATAATTTGAGACACAGTGCCTGATAAACGATGAGTTTTTATGCTTTAAAACACAGTATTGGGACTTCCCTGGTGCAGCAGTGGTTGAGAATCCGCCTGCCAATGCGGGGGACGCAGGTTCGATCCCTGGTCTCGGAAGATCCCACGTGCCCATACCGCGGAGAGACTAAGCCCGTGCGCCACAACTACTGAGCCTGTGCACCTAGAGCCCATGCTCCGCAACAAGAGAAGCCACTGCAACGAGAAGCCCGCGCACCACAACAAAGAGTAGCCCCCGCTCGCCGCAACTAGAGAAAGCTGGCGCGCAGCAACGAGACCCAAGGCAGCCAAAAATAGATTAATTAATTAATATTAAAAAAGATAATTGGAGAATATTAGAAGCACTTTTAAAAAGACACAGTATTAAATTCTCTATTTTTATATAGCTATTTCGTTCAAATAGTTTATTTTAATATCTCTTGACTAAAATCAATATTGAGTTTTTTAAGCCCTTAATGTCGTTGGTCTCAACTCTGGCTTTGCATTGGAAGCATCTGGAAACTTAGAGAACTATCTGGGAAGGGGGTGGGGTAAGGTGGCGAGGGAGGCTGAACATTTAAATCACAATTCCTGCAGGCAAGGACTGGCACTGGGGATTTTGTGAAAAGCTCTCCAAGTGATGTTACCATACAGTCAGAGTTATGCTCTAAATCTAAAAGTGCTCTAAAATATAAAATCAATTAATTTAAATAAATAAATACTAAACTAAATATGTATAGTCAGGTTGTGATTTCTTGTTATACTCCTAAACTTACATGATTTTATTTCACATTAATTACTAACAACTCAAATAGCTAGCTCATCTGTAGCATATTAAGCTGATCCCAAGATACTTAATAGTCACTTTTAAGAGCTGGAATTAGTCATCTTAGCAAGGGTGTATTCATTTTAGGAGAACACTTGACCCAACTTTAACTTCTAGTAGGTAGAGATTTAGACTATGACCATTCTCCTTTATGTGAAAAATGACAATTACAGGAGATAGGATATTAAGAATTCAGTTCATGAACACAAGCAAGAAAAAGGAAAGAACAAAGTGGCATTCGGCTTCTAGGCACTTCTTTTTTTTTTTTTTTTTTAACATCTTTATTGGAGTATAATTGCTTTACAATGGTGTGTTAGTTTCTGCTTTATAACAAAGTGAATCAGTTATACATATACATATGTTCCCATATCTCTTCCCTCTTGCATCTCCCTCCCTCCCACCCTCCCTATCCCACCCCTCTAGGTGGTCACAAAGCACCGAGCTGATATCCCTGTGCTATGCGGCTGCTTCCCACTAGCTAGCTATTTTACGTTTGGTAGTGTATATATGTCCATGCCACTCTCTCACTTTGTCACAGCTTGCCCTTCCCCCTCCCCATATCCTCAAGTCCATTCTCTAGTAGGTCTGAGTCTTTATTCCCGTCTTGCCACTAGGTTCGTCATGACTTTTTTTTTTCCTTAGATTCCATATATATGTGTTAGCATACTGTATTTGTTTTTCTCTTTCTGACTTACTTCACTCTGTATGACAGACTCTAACTCCATGCACTTCTTGATCGGCACTGGAGTGTTTTGGGCCAAGCCCAGAGTAAATAAATGGTATATGGTCAAGTGATAAAAAGAACTGCAAATGACCCCAAAATTTTCTAGTAACGTATTTTTATCTCTGGCTAAGAATAATAACAATGATTCAACCATCAACTATAATCTCTTTGGTTAGTTTTATTTTGAAGTCTTAACATTACAATATTGTTGCCAGAAGCAGTGCTATAAAATCCAAAGCACATTAGACGTTTTGTGCAGTTTATCTGATTGCGTCCCACAGTCCCTCTGCCAGGTATTTTTATACGTATACATTTACTGAGCGATTCAGAGCACTTAAAATCTTGCCCAAGGCAACATGACTAGTAAGTGGCACAGCCAGCCTATACCTGAAGATTAAAACTGAGACTCCTATAACTTCAGGGACTCCACTCTCCCTGATACTCAACCTTGCACATAAGACAGCTTTGTTTATAAACTGAATTTGATAATTGATTTGGGGATGCAGGGTTAGTAAACAGGACTGCCACAACAAAAGATTTAGAAGCAAACTCAGTAAATCCAAAACAAGGTGAGTAGTTTAAATCAGACAAATACTTGTCATGCAAAGTAAATCTCTTTTACTTGCTAAAATTAGCGGGATCTTTAAGTAAAAATCTATTTTACTTTATAAAAAGTTCTCAATTATATAGGTCAAGACTCCACAGCAATGAATAAAACTAACCTGATATTCTCTCCTCTAAAGTATCATTATGACCCCTTTCTTCTACAGACCTTTCAGAAGTATGCATAAAATAGGGCATTTGCGTCCCAATCTTACTGCTGTCTATACAGTGGTTGATTTTTCCTATAGCTGAATGTGTTCCTTCAGCAGATAGCTCTCCTGGAGTCACTGTAATTTTGGCTTCTTCACCTTTCAGGAAGGAGCTATACAAAAGAATCATCACCTCTCCCTGATGTTTAATCAGGACTCAGCATGCTAAGGTCCTTTTATGAAAGCTCCCTGGCAGGAAATCAAAGCCCCTTTCTTCAAAAACAATAAAACATGAAACAGAGGGATCCATCTGTCAATCAAGATAGATTTCTCTTTCAGAAAAAAAAAAAAAAAAAAAAGACCCTCAAAGAATAAAAAGCTTTCACACTAATTAATACCCATTAAAGCTCCCACCAGTTTAAAGTCTCGAGCAAAGTCAAGAATTATCCAGCTAATTCAATTCCAGAAGGTGTTTTTGCATCACTCATCTGGATTGACAAGAGAAAGTACTTCCTTAAAAAGGACTAGGATAATTAATTCCAATTTGCACTTCATATTTGCAAGCACAACCTCAGTACGTCAGCCTTTACAAATTTCCTAGGAGTATGACATTATAATCAATTATTCAGAATCAGGTCTAATTCCATATACATCTACTGCTTACCCACCTAACGCCACACACTGTGTTAGGTTCTGGCAACACAGAAATGCTTTATTTATTCTCTTGCCTTTGAACGAGGTAGAGTCAATTGGAATTCTGCTTCTGAACAGCTTTCCCACATCCCATATTTTTCACACATACTAATAAAGACAGTCAGATTAGACCAAAGTTACCTTATATCTTGTGCCTGAATTCCCTCTACATCATGCCTCTCAAGTAGTTAGCCAGCCCATACTGCATACCTCTCAAGATAGTCAGTTGTATCTTTGGATGGCTCTAATCATTTTGTTAGTTGCCGATATAATTGGTGATAACTACCTCCAATTTATTTGGGAAGCTCTTTGGGGCCTGCAGGACAGTGGGGAAGAAATCTTACAGTGGTCAAATGATGAATTTATCTACTTTGGTAGCTATGAATCAAATGCACAGAGTATGCAATTAGAAGAAAGCTTAGCAATCTAAAAATCAATTGAGTATTTTTTTCCCTCTTTGGGCCCTTATTTTCTCAGTCACCTGCAAATATATAGTATGCAAATGTCACATATAGCCCTCCCCCCTCACCCCAATATTCATACAAGAACTATAGAAAAGAAAGTATTAAATAGATAATCCATTCAATTAAAAAACATATTGTTATGAATTCTGGCCATCTTCCTCCAGCAGACCCTCTGTCATCTAAATGATAACAGCAAACCAAGAGGCAAATGAACAAAATATAAAAAAAGGCCCGAAGCCTTGACTAAAAGATTACTTTTGAACTATAGTCAGAAGCCTAAAAAGACTCTGTGATGGAAAAACTGCACTCCCTATCTGCACATACTGATGGCCAACTTAACCAAACCACTTGGACTGAGTCATTACTGGGTTTCCTTCCACCGAAATATGCTCACTGACGTAGCTCATGCTTACAAAAAATCTGAACAACCCTACAAGGGAACTTGTAAAATAGCCTTGATCTTCAGGGGAAGACCACAATCAGCTCACTGAAGGGCAAAGGGAGGAAAAGCACAGTCTGCTAAATGATCTCTGTCTGAACAGCTTTGGAGGTCACACAACTGTCTTTCTGAACTCTTTTATAGTCATTTTGATGAAATTACACTAAAGCAAATAATGAGAAAGTGATTTAGATATGATGAGAATGTGTTTTAGAGACATATTTTTATTACCTTAACACAGACATCATTTCTTGTAAATTATGAGTTGGAAAAGATACACATTTCTGTGTTAACCACCAAAGAGCACTAGCTTATCTTATTCAAACAACCCATGGACATGTTCTTTGCTTTCTGTACTCACCCCCACTCATAAATTGTGACAACATGTCCCAAAGTTATCTCCCACTACTTCCCTCCACTAATAGCCCCACTGAGCTCCTGATTCCCTGAATCTATCATGCCCACCCCACTCACTCAGCATTCACCCTGCAAGCATTTAATGAGCACCTACTTCTGCTCAGTGCTGGGGACATACAATGAGACTGCTGGCCCAAGGCACACACCCGGCCTGTCCCATAGCGTCCCCATCCCATGAATATTCTCCCCGTGCCTGGGCGCCAGGGCCTCTGTCGGCAGAGTGGGTGAAGGAAAGAAGAAGGTAGGTTTCTAAATATGCAAACTTAATGCAGTATAATAAAGGCAACACCACAGTCTGAGCAAAATCTTCTGTGTCACAGAGAAGGGACAGGAGAGAGAGAGACGAGAGAGCTTGTGGAAGTCTTCAAAGAAGTAACATTCCATAGGAGTCTTGGAAAATAAGTAGGGTGTTTTCAGGCTGACAACACCCCAGGCAGAGGAGACAGAATGTTCCAAGTGTCTCTTGGGAATGTGGGAAAACAGGAGAGGGAATAAGGCTGGAGCTGGAGCTTGAGAGGCAGGCTGGGGTCAGTACCGAAGGCCTCATTGCCTGCCCAAATTCTGAATTTGATCAAGGAAGATCAGGGGCTGCGCACAGACTGGTGATTTGGTCAGAAGTGTAATCTAGAGAGATGATTTTAAAGAGTCAGACTTCTAATCTAATTAAAAGAGAAAAAATAGAAATGGACTATGTTAGACATGGGAAACTTGATAAAACCACACATTTAAGAATTTTAAAATATCATGCTAGTTCCTAATAAAGTGTAAATTACCAAAGCAGCTAAAGACATTAGAAAACCTAAATAAGCTAGTAACCACCGAAAACATTTTTCAGGTTATTTAATTTTAGATAGTTTTTATTACAAAATATATCAAATATGTCTAAAAGTGAAAAAACGTATAGTAACAACAACTATATGCTCAAAGTTTCATATTACTCCTACAGATTTTCCCCTCACACTGTCCCTGGGATTATTTTTTTTTTTTTTTTTGAATTTTGAAAATTATTTATTCGTAAAAATAAATTAGTAGATGGATGTGATACTTCATAAAAGTGGAGGGGTTTGGTTTGGGTTTTTGTTTGGTTTCGTTTTAAATCAGAAGGAGCTTTCATTGTCTCTCTAATGTTTTATCTCTTAAGTTAGGTGGAGAGTATACTGTTCTGATTGCTTGGAATATTTCCTAATTTGAAACTAATTAATTAGTTAACTGAAAACTCAGAGTGCGTTTAAGTGTAATGACGCACTCTGCTTCCCTTGAATTACGACGCACCTTCTCATGGCTGCTACAATGAGCTCCCCAAATTGCACATGACCCACAACTTATCTCGGCCTCAGTTGGTGGCAGTTACCCCTGACAGTGGCACCACAAATAGTTGTGGGGATTATGAATGATCCTGGTGCCTGTGAGTCATGATTCTTATACTTACTTTGATTTTCTTCTTAATTTTACCCATAGATAAATTCTTTTTTTTTTTTTTTTTTTTTTCACACACACACTGTATTTTATTTTTACAAGAGATAAATCGACTGACACCAAGCATTGTACATGGATGACCACAACAAAAGCAACAATGATTGCAATTACCAAACATGAAACACACTCATACTATGTCATAGTATTGACATTCAGTCCAGTAATCCTCCACTGTAACAGCTCCTTTACTTTGCAGTGAAAATTGATTTGTATATTCTTTGCCTCTGAGTCCTTGTGGAATTTTTTTTTTTTTTTTTTTTTTTTTTTAAATTCAGACAGAAAGTCACAAAAATTATACTCATCCTCATCAGTTCACTCAGTCCCATGTAATTAATTTTTTTTTTTTTTTTTTTTTTTTTTTTTTTTTCGTCTTGACCTGGGATTATTTTTAAGGACAACCAAGACATTCTATAATTTTGTCAGAAAGTAACTGGGACATTTAAAAATATTTTCTAAGGACTACCATTCCAAAACTAGCTCCTGGGCGAATTCTTTCAAACCTCTTACCTTCTAGAGCACTGAAAAGAATTAAAATTAGACAAGAATCCAGCATAAACTAATGCCAAAGCCTGAACCCACCCCCCCAAAAGACAGAAAAATAAAACAGAAAACTAGAGATGAATTCTTTCATATGAATATAAACTGAAATCCTAAATATTATTAAATCAATAAGAATCTTGTAATACAAAATATTATAATAAAATGTGTTCAAAAATGCAAGCGTCAATATAACATATTCTAAATTTAATCCCTAAAATAACTAAGTCAAAAAATGGGGGGAAAAAAATCCCAACAGATGACCGAAAAAGCCTTAGAAATACTTTAACATTTATTTCTAATTTAAAATGCCTAGTTACATAGCAATAGTAAGCATTTCCCTTAACATCACACTGGAGAATTTAACATTTGTGAGAATCCATTTATATCCAGAACTGAGACAAGGATAAAATACAAACACTCAGAAAATATCACATAAGGGTTTATATGAATAAAAGAACAACATTTTCACTAAAGGACAGAAAAGAAGACTTGAATATACAGAAATATAAATGTTACTATATGATTAGAAATAATATTGCAAAGGACCTATTTCTAGTGGAACTGTGAGTTCCACTAGAAATTATAGTGGATATTTTAACAAATAAGTCTAAGTTTCATATGGAAAAGGTGACAAGAGCCAGATAATTTTTTTAAATGGTGTGCACTATTAGATATTGAAAATTCATCTTAATGTTACAGTGTATGCTACAAGGAATAAACAGAGCAATAAAACAGACTAGATATCTTATAAACAGTGCAAATTGTATAATGGATCCTTTATTCTCATCCAAAATAATTTAAGAAAGATTAAAACTTAAATATGAAAAATGCAATCATAAACATACTAGGCAAAAATACAGATATATATTTGAATAATTTGGAAGTAGGGAAGATCTTTGTTAGGAAGTCATAAACCACAAGGGAAAGAAAAACTATGAAATTTGACGTGGGAAAAAAAATTGGCATATGTGGCAGAGATGGAGTTACTATTCTTAACATATATTAAGAATACACGGGCTTCCCTGGTGGCGCAGTGGTTGAGAATCTGCCTGCCAATGCAGGGGACACGGGTTCGGGCCCTGGTCTGGGAGGATACCACATGCCGCGGAGCAACTGGGCCCCTGAGCCACAATTACTGAGCCTGCGCGTCTGGAGCCTGTGCTCCGCAACAAGAGAGGCCGCGATAGTGAGAGGCCCGCGCACCGCGATGAAGAGCGGCCCCCGCTTGCCACAACTAGAGAAAGCCCTCGCACAGAAACGAAGACCCAACACAGCCATAAATGAATGAATTAATTAATTAAAAAAAAAAGAATACACATATATATATATATATATACAATCTCAAATCAGATATATATTAAGAATATATATCTCTCAAATCAGGTAACAAAGTAAAAAATACTTTCAAAACAATATGGGCAAATATTATGAGTAAACAAATCACAGTTAAGAAAATATAAATCAATAATTGAAGAGACAAATAAGAAAAAAATTAAAGCTCATTAGTAATTAAGTCAGTGGAAATTAGCATGATACTATAATGAAATTCCATTTTCCTCCCATCAAAGTAGCACAGTATTTATTTATGTATTTATTTTTATTACAAGTCTCAGTGTCGGCTAAGGGTCCAAGAAGGAGCGCTCTCAAATATTCCCATGTGACATAAATTGATATAAATGTTCTCAAGACAACTTGGCAATACATACCAAAAGTATTAAAAATATGCATGTAACTTGACCAGGAAATATATATTTCTAAAATTATCCTTGAAAAAAAAGATGTTACTGAAGTGCATGTATAAGAAGAAAAGACGTTCACAAAATAGTAAGCAGGTAAAACAGATTAGAAGTGAGCTCATGTTTTGTCAAATATGATAAATGTCTACTTACTGATGTAGTTATATTACTCATAATACTATAAACTTGGAAATAGGAGTAAAAATAATCACTGTAATTAGCCTTTTGTGGTTGAATAAATTACAGATTCTTTGACTTTCATTTTGATTAAACCTATTTCAAAGTTTTCTGGATTGGATGTGCATGTGTTATTTGGGGAGAATAGTTTGAAAACTAAAAGTTCACAACAAATTAATGCCATAAAATATTTATTTAAAAAGATGGCAAATGATATTTATTAAGCCTGGATGGTCCTATGATCAATTCAGGAATAAATGCCAGGGATTCTTCAGAAATTAAATCAGCTGGAGTGAGTGTCTCTTTCCATTTTCTTTTTGTTGCAGGGTGCTAGGATGGAAGAGAGGTGACTTTTAAGATTTCCACTTTGGCCAAGCAGGTGGCAGTTGATGCAGGTGATAAGTAAGATCCCATCCCTGTGCACAATTTTTCAGAAGCCAAGTCAAAGCTTCCATTCTCATAGTGGAGTCCTTTATACCCTCAGGCCATAAGACCTTTGTCCTCTGGATGCCAGCATAATTCATTCCACCATCATCCAGCACTTGATAGTCATTCTGCCTTGAGGCATGTCTCACAATGTTATTTTTATTGTCACTTAATTTTTCATACATTAATGTCTTTGGTGTGGCCAGCAGTAGTGGTAAAGGAAGAGCATATCGACAAAGAAACCTTCAAAGAACGCCTTGTCAGGAGAGGAACACAGCTCACTGCGTGTTCCCCTGGATGGCTACATCCACCCCTGGTAGCTGCGGTCTTCTCCCAACTCCGCTCCTCAGGCCGAGCACTGTGATGGCACCTCTGGATGTTCCCGCAAGTTTCATTTTTTGCCTAGCTGCTACATCTTTTAGTTCCCTTGGTTCTGGTATCCTAAATTCTTCCCAATATTCAACCTCAGCCTCCCTCAAGTTTTGGGAGGTGCTGGTCACTTGCAAAGTCCATGTTGGCAATGAAATTAATACTTCAAAAGAATTCTACCCCATCTCTAATAAACACACACATACACAATCTTATTTTCCCCAACTATACTGTAAGGTATTTGAAGCAATGGGTCATAGTTGATGATGATGATGAAGATGAAGATGTAGAAGAAGATAAAGAAAATAACACCCCAGCCAACATTATTTATGAATTCCTAATATATGCTATTACCTCACATGTTAATGCAAATCCTGATGTACCTTCAAATTAAGTATTACCATTATGCATTCACAGACTAGGCAAACTCAGAGGTTTAAGAGACAGATCCAGGGTCAATGCCTGCTTCTGAGCTAAATGTCCCTCTGACTTGCAAAGCTCCCACACATTCTTACATCCTCTGCTGACTCAACACTTTATTCACCCCGGTGACCGTGATCCACTCCATAGTTTAGCAAGTGCCATTAGCCCTTGCATATGAAGTTCTATGTCAAGCCCTTTCCATAAAACTCCCAGCTGACCCTAGCAGGGATTCAGTAGGTAGCAATTGAATGAAGAATGAATTATTTCTTACATTTACTGCCCAAAAATCTATGAGAAAAGGAGGCCTATGTAGTATAACCAAAGCAGCATTTTTTAGTTATGATGTCATAATAATTAATGGGATGAAATAAATAAAAAAGCAACGGGTTGTTAAGTAGCAAATGCATTCCAAAACTTGCTTGACAGGAAAATGCAATGATTTCATTCACTGTTCTTGGTCAGTTAGATGCTTGTGTGAAAAATACAGAGGCATGAACAAAGTCAAGGAAACCATTGGCAAAAGGTAAAATACTAGGAAAAAATTAACAGGATTTCATTAGTAAAATAAAAGAATACAACTCTCTATTAGCATGACCTTGTTTCCCTTAAGCACCTTCTTTTGACTGAACTTATAATAACTTTCCAATATCAATGAAAAGAGATATGTTACAGTTGCAAGTAACACATTCATTAAAATGGTTTATCTTTATGCTTCATTACTAACTGTAACAACAGAGTAAATGAAATATCATTTACAAACAGAAAAGTCCAGAAGACAGGTTAACAGGAAAAAAAAAAAGGTCTTGCATTTTTTTTGTACATAGTCAAAAGTAGATGATTAAGTACCTGATCTGAGAAACCCAAAATGCCATCATAAATTTACATTTGTGTTTTGCTCTGTCCATGTACTACAGAAAAAACCCGAAAGAGCATATCATAATTGAATTCACGTCTGAGTCAGAGGACTGCCATGCTTTAAATCAATTCACCGGGAAAGTCTAGCCCTTGACCTACAGAAACATTCCAAATATTTTGGAATTCGAAATGTTTTGACATGTATGGGCCAGTTTAAATCCTTTCTGGAATAAGATGGTGGAATATGTACATAGATAAATAGCAAATGAATGAATGAATGAATCCACTTTGGAGGGGAAGCAACACTTTTACATGGCTGCTTCCTAAACATTCCAAATGGTGTCCAAAGTACTTTTCAGTATGATAGAGTGATTTCTTTTCCATTCAGGCCACAGCTCCATTCTGTTTCCTAAGTATGGCATATGCATTTGGATGACAAAAATAATGGACATCCCAATAAAATTCCCCAAGATCAATGCAAGGTCTTCCACAGTGCTAAAGCTCATCAGTGTACGATTTTTCTCTAAAACATGTGGAAAGGGTAAACAGGACCCATGTCCCCTGAAAACTACCAGCTATGGAAACAGATTTTCCTGCTGAAAGCTCACAATGATTTCCGCAGTGTCCAAAGCTCAGTGTTCTCCCTGCCAAAGTACAGCTTGGAGGGGGGCCAGGGGAAAAGATGTTCTCCGTGAAATCAAAGACAAACTGCCTGTATGTGGTAGATAATAAACCAGTGTGTGTATAATATACATCTTTAATATTTCAAGAGTATTTGAGTTCTAAATAACAGGCCCCTTTACAATAGCTATATTGCAAATTATCATCATAATCAGAGGGTTTTACCCAAAATCTACTCTGAAGGTAATTTATAAAACAGTTCTCTTATGTTGAAGGGGGCAAGAGTGTTTTCATTCATTCATTTATTAATTAACTCATTCACTCCTCTCTCTGTCCATCTAGCCATTTAACTCTTCCATTTGACACATATATTTTGAGCAGCTACTTTGTATAAGGCACATGTAGCAGCTAGAGAGGAAAGGCAGATAAAACATGTTCATCTATAACAACAATCAAAGGAGAAGGTTATCATGCATCATGAGATGTGTAAATTGTTTGGGGAGATCAGAGGAAAGAGAGATGAATTCCAAATGAGGGGCTTGAAGCAGGACTCTTTATAGAAAGTGGCATCTGAATTGGTTCTTGAATAAGTTAAATGATTTAAGTGCACTTAATAATTTAATTTCAATCTAACCTAGCTAAAATCAGACAACATGTAATCAAGCTTCTCCATTAATACAGATATGTGTTTATAATTTGTGACTAGTTATTTATATTTTGAGCTGTAGTATTGTCTAATTTGGGGAAGTAGACTAGAAATATAACTTTGAGGGCTGGAAAGAACTGGGCCAAAGTCTTTGTTCCTCCATTTAATATCCATGTGATCTCTGGCCCATTTCTTAACATCACTATATTTCAATTTCCTCACCCATTAAATAGAGATGATAATAGTGCCTCCTTTGTGACATTTCTCGTGAAAATTAAGTTTTAAAAGGTAGATAAATCCCTTAGAATGTTGACTAACATAAGTAAGCACTTGGTAAAAAAGGCAGTACTATTATTTTGCCTTGCTAGTAGGCCTTCCTCACGTAACTCAGGAGATGCCCAAGAAAGGTGAACCTCAAAAACAAATTGATGTCTGTAACTGGCAACGTCTGCCCTTACACTAGAGTTTGTGCTGATAGCCATCCTCATGAATAAATTTTTCCTGTGTCCGGCATCTAATAGTATACTACATCTCTTCAATGGCAGTCCCATGAGCTCATCCTTCTACCTTGATTTCACCTACTTTTGGAAAATGACTGTCTCACACTTTGTGACGCTACCCAGAACCCCGCCAAAGCCGGTGCCTTATATTCCATACAGCCTATAATTTTAACTCAGATGATCCCAAGCTACCCTCTAAATTTTTAAGAACTCATATCCAACAGATTCTATATGATGCAATTAACAGATATTCGGAAACTTCATTTTATTTATATTACTTATTATGTGCTATCTTTTTTAGAATTTGAGTCATTGATTGAAATTCAAGTTTTGCGGTCACTGAACCAAAACATAGTAAACAGCATAAATATTAGATGCCCAATAATTACTTGAGGGGAACATGCTGTTACATGGAAATGGCATTTTCTACTATGGGCTAGGCTGGTAAGGAATAAACCAGACCTGCATTGTCCCATGTGGTAGCTACCTGTGCTTAGTGAGCACTTGAAATGTGACTAATCGTGCATCGGACTGAGATGCCCTAACAGGTATAAGTTACCCACCAGATTTTGAATACTTAGTATACAAAAAAGTGTGTAAAATATTCAATTCATAATTTTTGTACTGATCACATGTTGACATAATATTTTAGATATACTAAGTTAAATGAGATATATTATTAAAATTGTTTTCATCTGTTTCTTTTTACTTTTCTACTATGCCTACTAGAAAGTTTTAAATTACATATGTGGCTCACATTACATTTCTATTGGGCAGCACAGGACTAGAGGGAGTCTCTCATCTTGATAGAAACACAAGGGCCTGTCCTGAGAGCAGAGGAATAAGCATTTCCTGAAACCCCAAAGCTCCTCTGATGTCCCAGATGACCAGAGGCCAGAGCAATTATCACACTTCTTTCCAGTCTCCTTGGCAGGTGGGAGGATCTCAGGAATCTCACAGAGGTGCTAGATAAATTCCAGTATTACCAGTATGGGGAGAGAGGGTGTCCCAGCAGGTAGTTAACTCAGTAGTCCCTCCTGACTCATTTACTGGTGTGATAAACCAACACTCTATATTTAACAGTGTCAAGTAGCTCCTTATTACTCATTGATTCAAAAAATACCCATAGCTGAGCACCAAAGATATTTTCAAACATTATTTGACATTATATGGTTTGGTGAAAGATGAAATTAAGAAGTCCCTAGAAGCTGGTTGCACTAATGATTTTAAGAAAACTTGAAAAAGTAAATTCCTAGCTGTTCAACACCCATTTCATTTCCTTTTTGGTTACCTAAGAAGACCCAGTACTTTTCTGTAATTTTGTCATGGTGAAGAATCCAGGCTCTCCAAGCCAGCTGACTAACCATGAGCAGAGGAAACACTTCTATATTCAACACTGAGCACCAAGCACAGCCTAACCTAAAAATGGGCACTTGCTGGTCTGAGGATAGAAGAGCAAAGATCCCCAGGTCTGATTAATGCTTAAAATACAAAAAATATCTCTTTACGGAGAAGCATTGCAGCTCACATCCCACTGTTGCCACAAAAATTTAAATTTTAATACCTAATTTCCAAAGAGAATAGTCCATTAATGAAGAGCAAACTGTTTTAATAAATCATAAATTATCCTAGTGTAAAATATTTGCCCAAGTGATCTTAGAGAAAAATTAAGCCTGGGCCTTCATACGATACTACAATAGTGAATCAAAACAAAAACTAGCAACCGGTGTTTGCATCGATGGCTTAAAAGTACTTTCGTATCACATTTGAATCATCAGATAATCTATAAGTTACAGAAGGGAGGCACTGCTTCCCCAACGTTGCAAATGATGAAACCCAAGAATTTATGCCTAGTAAATGACCAAAGTAAGAATCAAAATTCATGCCTCTTGAGAGCAAATTGCATATTTAAAAAATGACCCATCAGGTACCCTACTGAAATCTACATCAGTGTTAAAAATCTCAGTATTTGAAAGACCCAGCGGATTTTATTTTTAAAAATCTTAAAAAAATATGTGGATACGGCCCTTGGAGTTGGAAATGCTAGGACTATGAATGTGAAGTTGCATGAAGAGTTGGGTGAAAACAATTAAAGGATATTATTTCTGAACTGCTTTCCATTTTATTTTTCTCATCACAAGGATAATACGTGTTCATTACAGAAACACAAACAAGAATATCTAAATACTTATAATTTTACAAACCAGACAAAATCACCATTAATATGTCAACACTGACGCCACATGCAGAGGTGATCCTCGATATATTTAGTAGCCGATGTGGCACTTCAGAAGAAGGGGGCAGTCAATAGGATGCCACCTTAGACAGTCTGCAGAGCTGTACCAGTAGGAACATGTGCCACAGCTGCGCTGGATGTATGTAATGTTTTTTTATGGAATCATATAATCTTACAGATTTTCAACCTCCTTTTTAAAAGTCATGGTATATTTTAAACATGTTATAAAGCCTGTTTCAATTTTTCTATATACATAGAGTCTTCATCGGAATAAAAGCGTGATCTCCCTTCTGGAAAAGGAAAGGTTGAGGTTCATGGTGGCATGATTGCTTATCATTCATTCCACAGGGATTCACTGACCATCTTCCACTTCAAAAGTGCTGAGTAAGGTGCTAGGTGAGAAAGGGTAGGAAAGGCCAAGATTCTGCCCTTAATATCATAAAAGCCAGTAATAGCACTTGGGTCTGCATGAGGACACCGGCCAGTGGAGCACCTCGCCTCTTTATTCCAAAGATGGTAAAGAAGACAATTGCCGGTTTCAGTGCTTTGTTATTTGAAGCTCCATTATAGCTTCTGCTAAATAATCTTTCCTGAGCGAGCCCCTGGTTACCCTGTCAATGTACCTTGAATAAATTCAGCCATAAAACTGATTAAAGGTGGTGCCAGGCTCTTCACTGCTTTGTATGTATTATCTGACTTTTCCTCCCAATGACCCCATCAGGTAGTGCCTATAACCAACTACCTCCATTTTAAAGATCTGGAAGTTCAGACTTGGAGACATTAATTAGCTTGACTGAGTTTACACAACAGATTTATCTGACTCCAATGGCCAGGCTCTTAACACCACACTCCACTGCCTTTAGAATATTGACCATGGAAAGACAGTCACAATATATCACCTGAAGTAAGCCTGGCCTAGAAGGTGCCGGGGTGATCTGATCCCTGCCAAACTTTTATCTTGTCATCCCAGTTTCCTCTGTGCTTCAGCCCATGGTTCTTTCAGATACAAGAGTAAGATCAGCTCTTTCCCCACAGGAAGACCTTCTCAGCTGTTATTATCTCTCTCTGCAATGTTTTTCTCTGCATTCTTAGCACAAACAGATCTCAACCTTAATTATCTCACCATGAATGTCACTCATCGAAAAGGATTTCCCTGGTCATTCATTCTAACATAATCTTTCTGATAGCACTCTGCTTCCCCTCCCCAGCCTTTTTATAACATGAATGAAGCAGGTTTTAGAGCAGTCAGTACAAAATAATACTCTCTATATAAAAACACTAGTATGCACCCAAATACACTCATGTATACAATACACCCCATGCTAGAATAAAATACAAAAATCAAAAGAAAAATATAAGAAAAATGAGGGGGGCTTCCCTGGTGGCGCAGTGGTTAAGAATCCGCCTGCCAATGCAGGGGACACAGGTTCGAGCCCTGGTCCGGGAAGATCCAACATGCCGCGGAGCAACTAAGCCCGTGAGCCACAACTACTGAGCCTGCGTGCCGCAACTACTGAAGCCCACACGTCTAGAGCCTGTGCTCCGCAACAAGAGAAGCCACCGCAGTGAGAAGCCAGCACACTGCAATGACGAGTAGCACCCCCTCACCGCAACTAGAGAAAGCCCGTGCGCAGCAACGAAGACCCAACGCAGCCATAAATAAATAAATAAATACAAGTAAATTTAAAAAAAAAAAAAAAGAAAGAAAAATGAGGAAAAAGAAAGAAAAGTATCTGGAAAATATTATCTCAAGATTTTAACAACATTTTTTTTTTTCTGGTGAATAAGATTTTTGAGATTTTCTACATTTTTATACTTGCCTGCACTTTCTAATCTTTGGTAATTAATACTGATTGCTCTCTTAGTACGCTTCAAACGCATAATGACAACTCTAACATAAGCAATAAGAATCCCCCCTTTTTTTTGGTAAGAAAACAGAGCAGATGCTGTCGTAGCTCAAGCTTCTCTATTAGGTGCCCAAAGTCATGGCAAGTAACTCAGGGCTTAACTGTGCTCCCTTTGTCCTTTACAGAATCTTCTCTGGGGGACAGGGGAGGGCTGGAAGTGGAAGGAATGGTTTTCACAATAATAGCAGTGACAGCAGTAGTTGAGGAAGAAATGTCCTACCACATGTTCTCGTTTAAAAAAAAAAGAAAGTCTGTGTTAAAACTTGAAGACACAGGCAAACCAACAGCCCAATCAAGAGCAGCAAATGAGACTGTGCCACGCCCAACCTCCCCAAGCCCCAACCCACAAAACAGCAACTCTGCAGAGAGGGCCTTTCCACTACAGTTGTAAAAATCTCTCTCAGGCAACAGCTGAGAGAAGATGAAAGCAGCGTCCTGGGAGAGAGTGATTCCTGAGGATGGAGGGAGGGGCAGGAAGAGCTCTTGGTTGAACGCCCAGGAGTCACACAGCACCAGCCTTTTCATCTGCGTTAGTGCTTTACCTGAAAGTCCCATTTTTAAAATCCGTTATTAGCTCAAAAATACATGAATTCTCCAGTTAAATAATTGGGACAATTTGCAATTATTTGGTCAAATGCCCAAATACCTCTGCAGCTTTGCTGACACAGACGTGGGAGTAAGGCTCGCAAAGGACACATCTGGCATGAATCAAACTGATGGGAAAGAAATGGCTATCCTAACATTGGCAACCAAATAAAAAGGACTTTTTAAATATCTGCTGGCACAGATTTTCATTTATTCCAAGGATGAATTCCACTGAGTAACTTGGCTTTACTTGAACGAGAATAGAGCAAAAACGTAATTTCTTTTAAGAAGGAGTTTATCAAAACAATTGTACTCTCCAGCTCTCATTTCCCAGAGCATGTGTGGCATTCACGCCAACACAGTTGCATAGGCAAGTGCCACCATGGCAGGACGAGAAATGCACCCCAGATAAACAGGTGACACTGGAGATTTGTATTTTGGTCTAAGAACTTGCGTTATCACTACGTTTAAAAAATATGCAAGGTGGAATATTTTGTGGTTTTCCGTGGATTACGTTTAACGTATGTTGTTTAATTAAGGTTATAGATGAGAGTTAATCCAATTTTCTGAAGTGCTTCTTCTTTGAACACTCAGGAATCCAGCCTGCAAGGGCTTGGTTTCATGTTATCACTGTTGAAGGGATTTGGATTTTTGCGTCCTTTTCCAAACACCTTCTCGCCTTCGGTAGTTTTTTCTTTGCCCTTTGCTGCAAGCTAGAGCTGGGGAACAGAAAAAGGGTATTTCACTTGGTGTCTGGTAGGTGAACAGCAAGAGGAGTAGATTAGAGAATGGCAAAGGATGTTGATTCCCAGGTTATCACCTGCCACAAACATCAAATGTCCTCCTGCAGGATCTGAGAGTGAGTTTTGACACTAAAAATGCTAACTGAGAAAACTGCCTGGCCAGAAAAATTATTCATTAACCCAAAGAGCCATTTAGATATTTTTGAAAAATTCCAAAAACAGGGCTCTTTAGTGTACATCCTAAACAACACTCTTATAAGATAAATTTTAGATCAAGGGGAAGAATAGTTACAATTTTACGGCCACTGAACAATTCAAGGATGGAACATGTAAAACTTTTTGTAAAAAATAAGAGAAAGACACAAAAACACTAACTCAAAAAAGGCATCTGCACCCCCATGTTCACTGCAGTATTATTCACAATAGCCAACACATGGAAGCAACCTAACTGTCCAGTGTTGGATGAATGGATAAAGAAAATGTGGTATATATGCAATGGAATATTATTCAACGATAAAAAAGAAGGAAATTTTGCCCTTTGTCAACATGATGGACCTTGAGGGCATTATGCTAAGTGAAATAAGTCAGAGAAAAACAAATTTTGTATGATCAACTTTTATGTAAAAAAAAAAAACCAAGCTCACAGATACAGAGATCAGCTTAGTGGTTGCCAAAGATGGGGGGTTAGTGGTGGGTGAAATGGGTAAAGCTGGTCAAAGGTACAAACTGCCAGTTATAAAATAGGTATGTCCTGTGGGTGTAATGTGCAGCATGGTGACCCTAGATAATAATACTTTACTGTATATTTGAAAATTGCTAAGAGAGTAGATCTTAAAAGTTCTCATCACAAGAAGAAAAATCTTGTCTACGTATGGCAATAGACTTATTGTGGTGATCATTTCACAATATATACAAATAGCCAATCACTACTTTGTATACCCAAAACCAATGTGTCAATTATATCTGAATTTTAAAAAATAGAAGAGAAAAAAATATCTCAAACATGGAATACAGAAGCATCATGTATATTTTCTTTCAAGATTTTATTATCTCTTCCTTATTTTGTTTAGAAGTTATGTGCCTTATATTCAAACATTATTACTCTCTAAGAAACTGAAATTGCTTTGTAGACATAAACCTTGCTTCATTCCTAGAGAGAGAAGCATCTGCACCGGTGTCATGTGGATACAGCTAACTTCTCCCTCCCCTCACTTCTCAAAGAGGCTTTAAGGCATTGCCAATAGGCCATTCTTTGTTTCTCTGTAGTAACTCGTGTGTCAAGAACTGTTCACAGGTTTGCAGCCAAACTTGGATCAACGTGCAATAAGCATTTTTGCTACAACTGAGTGCATATCCTGTGAGATGGAAGCCCAAGCTGAATAGCTCAAATGGAGCAGGTAAAATACCGTCCAACTTCAGGGTATGGCAGAGCCAGAGCCTTGTTCTGTGTATGCAGGAGAACTCTGCCTTGTGAGCCTGTGTGGGAGTGAGCTACGGCAATAGACCATCCACCCCAAGATGCGATCAAGTGAATGGTGATACTCAGTGGAGATGTGTGGATCTCAGAGGCTTTCCTTTAGGCTGTGGTCGTGATTGCTGGTAATTACCTCTTACTTATTTTGTGTTAAATATATTAATCCTTTTAAATCCCCCCCCCAAAAAAGTCTCTAGCAAACATTCTTTAAGTGCTCATAATTGAAAACAACTGTGCCAATCACACTTGAGGGGCCCAGCAACCCTTTTCTATGCCAGTGTTATGTAGATCACATCATCTCAAGGCAGAGGGAAGGCTTCAGGAGAGTCCATAAGGGACCAGACCCCACTCCAGCTCACCCTGGTCATGGGGGTGTGCTGGGGGATACCTGTCTACAGTGAAGCAACCCCAAAAGCGGTTATGCCTGACTTTCAGGTGTCACCCTGCCTTAGGGCTCACAACCACCCACAGCCTCACCACATCACCACCATGACCGTCATCGCCATCACTCCAACTCCACTACCACCACCATAACCACCATCCAGGTACTGGGATGAATAATGTCTCCCCCCACATTCATGACCACCTAGAACCCAAGAATGTGACCTTATTTGGACTGCGGATGTAATCAAGAATGAGACCACAATGGAGTAGCGCGGGCCCTAAATCCAGTTATGACTGTCCTTACAAGAAGAGGGAAATTTGGGCATAGAAACACAGACACACAGGGAGACACCATGCGAAGAAGGAGGCAGAGATTGGAGTGATGAATCTACAAGCTCAGGGATGCTAAGGATTGCTGGCTACCGTCAGAAGGTAGAAGAGGCATGAAATAAATTCTTCTCTAGAGCCTTCAGAGGGAGCATGGACCTGCCAAGACCTTGATTTCAGACTTCCAGCCTCCAGTACTTGAGAGAATAGATTTCTATTGCTTTAAGCCACCTAGTCTGTGGTGTATACTTTATTACAGCAGCCCTGGGAAACTAGTGCAACTCCCATCACCTCCACCAACCCCATCACTCCCACCACTATCAGCACCACCTCCCTCCTCAGCACCATTACTATGAAAACATTATGAAAAAGATAACTCAGATAACTTCCTTTCAGGCCAACACTGGAACTTAGTTCTAGTGGTCAGCAGCTGACACCACGAGATGAACTCATGTAAGTATCTTAACCACAAGTGGTCTGATCCCTGCTTCTGGAGTTACAGATCTAGTATCTCTCTTTATCTCCAAACTTCTAGTTTGAGCTTGACAAACTTGCCCACTTTTTCCCATCCCCAAAGAAGAACAAAGATGGTTTGACATGAAAGAGATATCAAAGATCATTCACTTTAACCCCATAATCTGAAAGCACTGGGGAATATGATATCTAGAAAGGTGAAATAATTTGTACAAAGTCAGTGAATCAGCTTGTAGCAGAATTAGACTCAACCAAGTCTCCAAGACTGCTTGCCAAAAAAGGGTGTGCAGTATCTTTTGAGTCCTACTACTGAATATTAGGAAGCAATATATGAAAAGCATAAACATCCCCTACCCTACTACCAACTCACTGGCTTTTTAAAATCTCATTTAACCTTACCAGAAAAATGTGTGGACCAGGCCCAGAGATAAAATTACTTAAATATTCACTATGATATCATTGGGGTATCACATGATGACATTTAAGGAAGATGTTTTCTTATATTAGTATTATGTAATTGAAATGTTTCCACTCTTAAGGGGGCTAGCCCTAATATTAATTCTATATACCTGTATAAAATAGAAATAACCTGAAGGTCTTCGCAAAACATATCTGAGGTAGAATTCTTATCAAGCAATCAAAAAGGAACTTTGGAATGATGACAGCACTGATCAGTATGTAAATGAAGATTATCTACATCATGTATCGAAGCATCAACAAATTAAAGAGGGCCTCTGTGTTCTAAAGCATCTGGTAAAGACAAAAAAAGTAATGATAAACACAGTTACGTATATTGATCCCTTTCGTTCTTTGAAACAAAGTCATCTCATTGTACAAACCTTCAAATTAGAGTGTCTTAAGACACAATCTCTAATACTGAAATAACACTTTTCTAAACCTCAACTTCTGAAAACTTTGAAAGAAAGGTATCAAGGCATTTGTGATTTTGATGTTAAAACTAAGAGTTTTTTTTAAAAAACCACCATTTTAAAAAAACTGTTAAGATTAGTTCCCCAAAGGAAGATGTAATTCTGTACAATCCAGCTCCATGTTCACAGTCAAAGAGTTAATCCTCAGTTACTCAGTTAATCTAAATACTGTCAGCTAAAAATATTTTTAAAATCACAGTTTCCATAATATCAGTTCCTTTAGAGATCCTTTCATTAGAAATCTCATTTTTTTCTTTTACCAAGTTGATACTTCATTAAAAATATATATATATGAATGAACTAACAAAAACACACATATATTTTTAAAATTTAACCTTCAGTAAGGTATGTGCTGATATTATGTTCTAAGACTTTGAATTACTAAGCATTTATAATCTGAAATTCCCATCATCATCCCCTATTTCAATCTCCACCAGAGAAGTCACCACAATATATAGTGATGATTGTTTTTTCTCTTGAAGCAGTAAAAACAGAGCTTTGAGCTTCTAATTAGCATGTATATTTGGAAGCTACTGTGTTTTCTTTTAAGTAGTGGATGCAAGTCTACTATAATTCTTAAAAGAAGCAAATAAAGATTCTAAAGCCAAATCTATTGCTTATTTTGTTTAAATTGTTTATATTTTCCCTAAATAATTCATTTCCTCCCCCAAAACGGGTCAGGTGTGACACCGGAGGTAAATGGAATCTAGAAAATTTTTCTAATGGTGTTACTTTTCCTAGGAACACATACTGTATTAGAAGTCTAACAGGCATCTCAAATTTAATAGGTCCCAAACCAAACTGCTGACTTCCCTACTCCAAATCTCTTCTACTCCTGTAGTCCTCTTAGTAACCCTACCATTCACTCAATTTGCATAGATTAAATAAACAGACAAAACACACTTTATTCATCCTTGATTTCTTTTTCCCTAATCCCTTTGCCCACGCTTGCTCCATACAAATCTTTATTGCGTGCACCGCTTTTAAAATATCTTTCAAATCAGAACACCTCACACCCACTCTTCTGCTCCTACTCAGGTTTATGTCCACAGCATCTGGCCAGACCACTGAGACAGCTTTCTAACCATCCTCCTTGCTCCCACTCAACGCCGCTCTGTCGCCTGTTTTCTACATAAGCCAGTTATATCCCTATTCGGCAGCTTCCAATTGTTTTCCACCTCTCACAGAATAAACTCAAAATTCTTGTTGTAACCTAACCCTGGCTAGCTCCCAGACATCACGTGCTGCCGTCGGTCCCCACCCCCTTCACTCCATGCCAAGTCCCACTGGACGCCATGCTGTTTTTGGACGGGACAAACAGACTTCCATGTCAAGATCTTGCCACTTGTGCTTCCCCCTGCCAAGAATACGTTTTCTGCAGATATTTTCTTGGCTTTCTCAGAACTTTCTCAAATGCCACCTTCCCACAGTCGTTCTCCAAACACCCTGTTTAAAATAGTACCCCAATGATACTGATCTAATGAAGGATTAGCTCTTCATTGAAATGGCAACTGTGATTTAGGATGAGATGAGGGCATCTGGAACAGGAACATTTGGCTGCATTTGGTATGGAAGAACAGGGTCTAATTTTTCTTTCACAGTGAAATTTTCTTATTCAATGAAAATGATGATGATGATGACGAAAGCAATAGTAGCCAATGCTCACTGAACATATGCCCAGTACTGCTCTGAGTGTTTCACAATACCCAGTTATGGATGAATAATAAAACCCAATTAAATCTCATAACTCTTGAGGTTATTACATTATTATCCCCTTTTTAAAGATGAAGTTAACTAAGACAGAGAATATCTAGAAGAGCTTGCTTACCCCCAAGCAATTTAATCCAATCAGGAAGGCTTTTTAAAAGAAACATGAACAAACAAATTTATAAAATGTAAGGCTACGGAAATATTTAAAGTCTACTTATGTTTGTACAGGGCTTCCTCTAATAAAGGAAAGGTGGCCCAAGAGATATGGAAGACTCTCAAAAGGCAAATTCCAATTATCTGATCACAAACACAGGGGGGTAAGGGGAGGGTGGGATGAATTGAGAGAGTAGCATTGACATATATACACTATCATGTGTAAAACAGATAGCTAGTTGGAAGCTGCTGTAGAGCACAGGGAGATCAGCTCGGTGCTTTGTGACCACCTAGAGGGGTGGGATAGGGACAGGGGGAGGGAGACTCAAGAGGGAGGGGATATGGGGATATATGTATACGTATAGCTGATTCACTTTGTTGTACAGCAGAAAGTAACACAACATTGTAAAGCAATTATAATCCAATAAAGATGTTAAAAAAATAAAATAAAAATAAAAATATTCTAAAACTTAAAAAAAAAAAGTGCCAATCCAGCCATAGTATAAGGGATGATTTTTAAAAGACATGACGAAAACATGAAAACTGGGTACAGGGCAACTGTTTATTAAGCAGTAATGGCCTATAAGAACGAAATGGGGAAAATGCAACTCCAGAAAGAGTTGAAAATTGTAATAAAAGTATAAGAGTAACCAAAGGAGTTCCTTAAGTTATGTTCCATTGAATCTAACAAGGACATTGTTCGGTCTCCTGCTTGGGCTATATGAATTACAGTAACAGATGTGAAACAGAATATTGTTTTTCAGCTCCACTCTGATTCCATGTTCTGTGGGGAGGCCAGAAGGTAGTCTGGTAAAAGAGAACTGCATACTTCAACCCTCTAAAACTCAGAGCTGTGGTCCAAGAAATAACACACCCAGATAACCAGAGGCTTTGCAGGTAAGAGCATGCTCCACAAACCTGGAGGAATATGGAGAATGAGAAAGGTGCCGAAAGAACTCTGAAGATAATTAAATTACAGAGTGATTTGCAAGAGGAGGAAGAGGACAGAATCCATGACCTAGGGGAAAAAATGAAGAGTGATTTGTGAATGCATAAAAAACAGAAACAGTGATCACTTGGGAGCCAATATGGATTCATGAAGAACAAATCAGGCTGAACGAATGCCTTTCCCTTTTTTGCTGAAGTTAGATAATGGTGCAGGATGCCAAATTCATGAATGACATGAAGCTGGGAGGAACAGTTCATACACTGCATGAAAGGGTCAGGATGGTCCTGGTCTGGAGGTATTCAGTCCAGCGCTTAACAAGAGAAACTGACAAGAACAACAGCTATCGTTTTTAAGCACTATTTACCAGGCACTGACTGTGCTTTTGCATGCATCATCTCCTTTAACACTCACAACCTTCTGAGGCAGGTACTGTGAAATCCTGATCTTAAAGAAACTTAGGCTGAGAGAAGACTGCCAAAGATTACAGGGAGGTGGCTTGAAAGTTTAGGATTAACTACTACACTCCCAAAGACAGCATCCAGGATGCTGTGGGGATGTGAAGCCCTGCCGTATTTTAAACAAAATTTTTAAAAAAGGTGAAATTACTGATTTATCTTAGAGATGAAAAGGTGCAGGACAAATAAGATTGTGGTCTTCACACATGTGAAAGCCTGCCACATGGAACAGGGATAGATTCAGTCTTCTGGATCCAGAGAGTAGATTCAGTAACACGGCTAGAAGGCGGAATCTGACTAAGAATGAGACAGCACTTCTAATGATGAACATCATGTGATAATAAAGTCTAGGAGACCATGAGCCCTGTTACTGAAGGAGTCCAAGCAGAGGCTGGTCAGCCACTTCTGTCAGGGGATAGTCAAGAGATTCAAACAAGAGACGACGACTAGGGGGACTTCCCTGGAATTCCAGTGCTTCAGACTCCACGCTCCCAATGCAGGGGGCACAGGTTCGATCCCTGGTTGGGGAACTACGATCCCACCCACATGCCACACAGCATGACCAAAAAAAAAAAAAAAAAGAGAGAGAGAGAGAAAGAGAGAGATGACGATTAGACTAGAAGGCCATCTGATTTCTTCCAAATTCTGAGATTCCAGGAGGATGCAAATTTGTGTTATTACTAAGATATATACTGAAGTCTCAAAGGCAGATACATTCATGTTTGTCACCTTGGTCATAGGATGTCCTTTCTTGATTAGTATTTCCAAAGAAGCATTGATAACTGATGCAAATATTTAGAGTGAAAACCCAGTGTTCTGCTGGAATCACTGAATAATTCTGCAACCATCTTTAGACTTCTACATGGAAAGGAACAAACAGTGGAGCATGTTTGTTTTCTCTCACTCTGCACCATCGCTCTGAAACAACAGTGATTTGTACTGTTGCTTGGGCCAGGCCTTTCAGAGGCAGCTAATGAGGTTGCTGGGCCCTGGTGGGTGAAACCCTCCAGATGGGTTCACTCAAGTGTTTGAGACCGTGCAATGCTGACCATATGATCTACTGGTTCTCGGCACACTCTTCTCTTTCAACCAATATGAAGCACTATTAGCCACATAAAAATACCAGAGACGGCAATTTGGCTGGATTTGATGTCTCCATACAACATTTATCTCCCTTCTGGAAGTCAGTTGTGCTATGTTTACACCAGCTTATTTAATTTTGTTTTCTTTTATCACGTTAACCCACTGCTTGGGCTTCCACAAGTTACAGTAGAGAAAAACCTCATTCATGACTTGTGCCTAATCTTTTATGAGAAACACAGCTGGTCCTATAGCTGTTTCCAGCATATCTGGAAATGATTTTGAAATACAATTACATGCCGTGCACCTGTGGGTCAGATGGTGACTGGAATAAAACCACCCATTCCGAGCAGACAGGGGCTCTGAGCCTGCAAGAAAACAAACAAACCAAAAAAAAAAAAAAAAAAAAAAAATTCACTTCCTTATGTGCCATATTATACGTAATTCAGACATCTTGTGAAATATTTTAGGGTCTAAGTGAACACAGTTCATGGGAAGCAACGGAAGAGAGATCTTTAAATCACAATCCCGGTTACAAAACCAAACCCCTCATATCACCAGCAGGGAAAACATGCGGCAATTACTTAACTGCTCTACGCTTCAAGTTCCTTTGCGGTGAAGTGGAGGTAATAATAATACCCACCCTGTCAGGCTGTATTGAGAATTAAATGAGATATTGTCTATAATCCATGATAAGTACTTAGGAAATGCTCAAAACAGTGTAGTTATTGTTGACATTGTTACATTTTCATTGGTTTCCTTTAGGAAGTTAGAACGTAAAATTAATTCCAGGGCCAAAGATTGTACAGCTGGAAAGGTAGTGGTTGTAACCACTTCACAGGCAAATGCACTCTGCATCCAAGGCCTCCTGTGAACCACCTGGCCCACCTCCACCCTGACTCAAGGCTCCTCCCTCTGCAGGCCAGGGCTGCCTCGGTACCAAGCAGATCTGTAACTGCTTTTCCTCTTCTCCCAGCACTTGTCCATGACTTCAAGAGAGTCTCTTTGTCCCTTTTCTTTATTTAGAAAGCAAATCTTGCTTCAGGAAATCAGCTTGAGAATCATGCCTGTGAAGTGCTTCTCTAAGGAAAAGTGCCTTTGTGAGATCAGTCACAGGAGGACCCGAGAGGACACTCACAAAATACGCAGAGACCCCCTTACCAATTTCAAGAAAGCCCTCTTCTGCCTTCTTCTACCGGGCAGAAGTGTCAAATCCCAGCTACACCTCTGGAAAGTAGCTTACCCTGCTTGTAAGATGGACATACTGATATATACCTTCTGGGACTGTTGTCAGGTTGAGTAAGTGCATAAGTAAAATGAATGGCTCAGTGTGCCTACAGGTAACCATCATTTGTGTATCGTTTGTGTTCCTTCTGTAAAACGAAGGTAATTTTCAGAACAGACTAACATTTTCTGCAATCTCCTCATAATTTTAGAGTTACTTATCTGAGTTTGTCCCATTTAATTTGAAGACTTAAAAAATTAACATTTTACTATCCAATGGGGAAGATTTCAGATGTATAAAGCATATATTTTGTTAAGACAAACTCAATGCTGCCTATAAGAAATTGTACGAGTTGCCCACGTTCTTTTTGGAGCTGGCATCACCTGTTCTCTTGACTCTCCATGCTGGAAGCACAGGGAAGTCCCGGCTGCAAGCTGCTTCCTTCTATTTCACAGGGAGTGGAAGAGACAGCCTCTCGGACTCTACCCTGGACCACATCAGCAAAATCACTCTGATCATGTGACTGCTTTAGGATCCCAAGACAGTCTGAATTATTATAACCTTGCACTCTCTCTACACCCATCAAGGATTTCTTGTCTAGAGGTCCCTTCCTCACCAAGGAGAAAGAGAGAAAGAGAGAGAGAGTTAGGGAATTGTCTTTAAATATCAATAAACATTTCATTTTTCACCTAAACTTTAAATTTCATCATATATTACTTGTATTCATTATATCACTGACTAATACTTGCTAAAAATAAATTAAAAGCTTGTATGATCCTGAGGGGAAAAAAGTATTCCAGCAAAGCCCCTTCTAAAATTTTTCACTTGCTATTATTACTATTTCTAACTGAAAATAAACCAGTATATTTCAGTTATATTTCTGGATAAATAATAACACATGCCCTGAATATTTTCATGTTTACATAGCACTTTTGCAAATTACCAGGAAATCTATCTATCATTTGTAACATTTCCTCCCTGGGGCAGCAAAATTTGCTCTAAATTACACATATAAAACATACAAACAAATTTCAGGGTAGCCTAATTTTAACTCTACATTTCTGTATTATCAGAATGTAAATATCTGAAACATTTCACAGAAATCCAGCTAACGGAAATTTTCAGTGACAGTGGCAATCAGTGTACACTTTAAAATCTCAGCATAATCAGGAGACACCTTACTGGTATGCTGTCTAAACTTGAGGACATAATATCTGATACAGAGTTCTGCAGAGTTGTAATTTACAATGTATTTGTTTAAGATTCTCAGACTCTCCCAAATCCATTTGGCTTGATTTCTGGAGTACCTTAGAGCAGTAAATTTGCATGAACATTAAATTAAATTATTTTGCCAAGTTAGCTAGGCATTAATAGGAAGAAAAAAGTGTGTTAAAAGAAAAAAGTTTGATGTCATACATGTTTAAAATAAGTAGACACAAAGATTTTTTTTTTCCTTAATTTCCTATTTGTTTTAGAGAACCAGGTATCAAATTCCACAGGTGGCGTCAACGGCAATGCTGTTGGCTGCATATGACAAATGCTTGACCATCAGAGGCCTACAGACTGACTGTTAAGACTGTTCACTCAACAAGATGCCCAAAGGTAGACAGACTCTGATTGCTTTCACAGCTCCATGGAGTCATCAAGGGCCAGGCCTTCATCCCCAGGCCTACAGTTGCATGGTCCCGACATGGATGCAGCAGCTCCAGGCATCACGATCCCATTGAGAGTTTGCAAATATAGGTCAGAACACACAAGTTCTCCGATGGCTTTCCCTCCTTTAATTTGTATAAGAAATCCTTTCCTGCTGCCTCCAGCACATTCCCCTTAACCTCTCTTTGGCCAGAACAACACCGACTCCTAAACCAATCACCGGCAAAGAGCAATGGCATCACCATGGACGGCTTACCCAACCACAGTTCATCCCTCTGGGATGCCACTTTTCACCAATGACCAGTATATCAGTTAGCACAGATGATGAAACAATTTTACTATTTCACCTTAACTAACAGAATGTTAGGTGAAAAACAGTACTTGCATGGAATAAAGTTCCTTGGTAGCAGTGTTGGCAGTGATGCATTAATACTGAAGGGATTCTCATACGTACCAGGGATTATACAGCATGCTTTCTCACTGGTTATCCCATTCAGTTTTTGTAACACCTTTGAGAGGCAGATACTATTATTCCAAATTTAGAAAATCAGATAATAAAATTCATAATTAAACTCAGGTAAAATTAAGAACGTATTTATCAATCTCTTTTAAAATACCATTTCAACTTTTGTTCTTATTAAAATCCCACGATATCCGAGCTGCGTGAAAAATTACGGAAATTTAAAATGAGATAAAATGAAATTTAAGTGAAAAATGTAAAATAATTAAAGTTGACCATAATCCCATAACTGAGCAAGAGCTGTTTTTTACAATTTTGCGTATTACCAATGCTTATTTTCAAAGAGATTCATGTATAACCAGTTATATACGGTTTTTAAGCCTGCTTTTCACACTTCACATTACATGGTAAATGTTTTCCCATGCTATGATTTTAAAGACAAATGTAATGCCTATATTGTTAAAAATATGTGTTAGCAAACCTTTTCAAGTATGTATTTGTGTGACGAACTCCCTCACACAAAATGTATGAACACATTTTTTTCGTTCGTTCATTCGTTCCTTCCTTCCTTTCTTCCTTCCCCCCTGCCTCCCTCCCTCCTTCCCTCCTTTCAGAGAGAGTCTGGAAGAATTACTGGACAAAGGTAAGGATACCTATTGAAATATCTCACATCAAATGATACTACCACCCATTTCACTCTGCCTTTAATAATGCTGGTATTATAATGAAAATTACTGCCAAGTTGTTACAGAAAAGAAAAGCTTAGGTTTTCTGTAAATAATTTTGCCCAGATGATAGATTCAGCCAACCCTAGAGATGGAGAGGCGATCTAAGTCTGAGAATTGTCACAGGAGCCTTGCCTCGGGCTGAAGTGTTTGCAGTGCTTGGCCTGTCAGGGAGGTGTTACGTGGGAAATTCACCCTTTCCCTTTCCTCTCACTGCTGTCCTCTTTACAGGCCATCTCCTGAGCTTCCTGACATGGCCAACCGCACCAAACAAAGGGCCTTGGCTGGCTTTGGTTTCCAGCCACTGGTGCCGGTAGGGACCATGTGATTCCCATCCCCAGCCTTGCAACACTTGGCCTTCCCTCATTTCTACCCTTTTTCTTCTCAAAGGATACAGGTTGTAGGTTCTGCTGAAGTGCTTCCACTTCCCTATTACAGAGCCACTTCCCTAAAGGAATCAGCAGCTCACCCCTTCCTTTCCTTTAATCTAGCTGCCCTTACAACCCTGGCAACACATTAGAATCACCTGGGGAACGTTATAAAAACTACTTAAGTCTGCCACTCCCCTGCCCCCCTTAAAAAAGGATTCTGATTGGTCTAGGGTGGGATCCGAGCATGGGTACATATATATACATATAGTTTATTGTTCCCCCATGGGATTCAAAATGCAAATGCAAGCAGGGTTGGGAACTACGGAAAACGTCCTCACTGCATCGCAACTATGAGAAATTCCCCCCAGTTCACATCGCTGGGTATCCCCTCCCTGCTGATACAGGTGCCCATATCCACTCTCCTGCACCACTGCCCTTCTTGTTTGCTCTTTCAGTAGGCATCTACTCTCCTCCATTACAGTCTCTATCCAATTACCGTCTCAAAATAGCCACTTGCACATCTAACAAGGATAGACAACACAGGATGCTTCAAACAACTTTCATCCCCATACCCCACCCCCAAATCCTGCTCCTCTCTCACTCCTCCCCATTTCAGTTAGTGATGCCACCACACCCCCTCTTACTCAGGACAGAAATGTATTTTCTTCACAGAAGTCCTTCTTCCAATCTGTAGGGCACATCCAATCTGACAGTGCATCACACCCACCACACCTGTCTCCACTCTAGTCTAAGCTGCTTGGATCTCTTGGTTGGAACACTGCAATGGCCTTCTCGCCTGTCTCCTGTCTGCAACTGCAGTCCCTAGAATGAAGCTCCACACAGGATCCAGAGGGACAAAAACATAACACATATTAAAGCCTTCCCTTACCTACATCCCCCCTGGTTTTCCATCACAATAATAATCAAGTCCAAGTTCCCTAAGGGCCTTAATTTGTCTACCTCTCACACTTCACTTCCTACCACTCTTAGACATACTCATTATGCCCAGGCACATGGGCCACTTTTCTGTCCCTCAAGCCCTTTCAACTTTATTTTTTCTCTTTCTGATACACTTCTGTCCCAGGTATTACCACAGCTGGCTTCTTCTCACACTTGGGACTCAGTTCAACTACCATGACCTCAGCGAAGGCCTCCCTGAATGCCTATGTAAATTCAAACTTTCTATCCTATAATCCTGTTCAGCATTTCTCGCTGGTAGAAACTATCAGCGAGAAATTATGTATGTGTTCCTATATGAATCCCCCACTAGAATGCTGCAGGGGGTCAATGCTTGAATCAGTCTTCATCCTTACGGCAGCCCAGGAGCCGGCTACCTAAAACAGCATCTGGCAAACAGTAGGTGCTTAATAAGTCACTGCAAAATGAAGGCTCTCGATAAAGGCTGTGAGGAAGAGGAATCAGGCATGCTTGTTCATGTCACTAACTTATCTGAACAGATACATTTCCCCCTTAAGCCACAATAAACATTTTAAAATCACACAATGTTTCAATATAAACAGAGATAACAAAGCCCTCAAGTCTCATCTTCTGGAAATTAAATCTACTATACTCAGATTTTTTTTTTAATATTTATATGGAAAAGAGGAAAATGAGAAGAAATAGGAAAAAGTCAATGAGATAAATTTTCGCTTTCTCCAGAAACGTAAGTCATCTTATATCATCTCAGCAAATGAAATCCTGCTTTAGAGTGTGCAGAATCTATCAAGATATACTTTGGGAGAAATGCTTTAGAAAAGTGTTCTTTACTCAGCACTAAGAATCAGTTCTTGAGAACAATCAACATGAAGAGAAGTGGCATGAGACAGGATAGTGAGAAAATGAGAGCGAAGGTTCTTCACTCCTCAGAAGCACATTTTCTCTCTGCTTGTGTTTAGCGTGTCAGAAATTGAGACATCAGGGATTGACACAGAGCTCAGTTTCAAACAGAGCATCCCACATTTCTGGGGCAATCATACTGAAAGGGCATGCTCGTTGAGTCTGCCTTTCTCAAAGGCTGAGAAATTCATGTCCAGATGCCTGGAAACCGATATTTTTTGAGTCAACACCGCTGCAGGATTTAAATTTTCACAGCATCAGTCTCTTCCTCTCTACAGTGCTTTCCAGCTTGAATTTTACTTTGCAAACTATCAGTTCCTAAGTACTGTACAAAATATCCCAAAAAGAAAACATTACCCCGTGACATAAATAATGTTTGGCCTCTCATCATGACTTCAATTTGCCCCGATTCTCATATATCCAAACATCCCTTGGCTATCAACGTGTAAGTTATCAATCTGTTCAGCACCTTGGTTTGTCAGATCCACTTCACAGCAGCATTCTGTGCTAAGATGTAACCATTATCTCAGCTTCTGAAGATGAGGAAACTGACAGACTCCATCAAGCTCAGGTATCCAATAAGAGGCAAAATTTAGATTCAACCTAATCTTCCAGACTTAACCTCCACCACTGTTCTACAGTACACACACTCCCACATGTACGCACACACTATAAATCACATCATGAAGAGTGTAACTATGAACAAAAGAAAAATAACAACTCTTAAATGCATTCCAATTCTAATTGCTGATTTTCAACCTAATTAGATGGTAATAGCATCAGATAGTGGAAAACAAAACAATAAGTTAACATCCACATTAAATGGAATCCAAAAAACAGTCCGCCAGATTAAATTGGTAGACTTTCCCTTTGGGCAGCTGAGGTTAAGACTGCTGAGGATATTTGAACTGATAATCTCAATATGCTTGTCTGTCAATTTGGAGGTGTCATTAGAATTTATCAATCCATGATATAACATTTTTGAGTATTTTTTAATGTCAAAAAAAAAAATGACCACATGACAGATGCTAAGGCAACTTGCCTTGATCTTAAAACTATAAAGCTCAAAGGACAGATCTGTCAATCATCAGCGAAGCCTTAACAGGTTCTGATTGTTTAATCCAAGTCAAATTAATCAATTTCTTGTTTGAGTGTCAGTGATATGCCAGAGAAGGGGCATCTCAGCCCGACCAATCCATGCAGAACACTGGAGCAGGGAGTCTCCCTGCTCCTCATGGAGAAGACTCAGCCAAAGGGAAGCAGATGCCAAAAAAGCAGGGGGCTACAGGATGCTGGCCCGGCCCTGCTCTTCCTCAGCCGGTTCTACTTTTATAATGCGACACTTGAAAATCTAGGGTCTTTTAGTGATTTGATGCTCAACCACCTCTCTACCACCCCTGGAGCTCACTGGGTTTCCATGGCACTTATTAATGGGAACAGCAGTAGGCAGCGGCTGTCGCAAGGCCCAGGTGCAGAGCAGAAGACGCCATTCTTTCCTGGAAGCTGACCCTCATCTCCCCAAGCATTGTCCCCAAGCATTGTCTGTACTCTTGGAGAAAGTTACAATGGAAGCCCTCTGGACTTTTAGGAGTTATTATTTTTGATCTATGCATATGTGTGGGTTCAGGCTCGTGTTCTTTATCAGAATCTTACTAGCTATATAAGTACAGGTTAACATTTAATACAGGCTGACACAGAGGTTAACATTTAGCCAAATAACCCAAGGTACTGCAGCCCCTAAGGTCACTTAGTCAAGAAGAGTTGCACCTTATTCCTTATCTGCTGACTCCTCGTGACCATGACCATGACCGTGACCCACCTTCTATCCACAACACTATTTCTGGGTTTTAAGGGGAGGAAGATTTGTCGTTAAATTACACTGGGCAGTTTAGTACTTTTGATGCTCTGCTCTTCCTTGCAGCACCCCCAGTGGGATGAAGCCCCGGACGACGCACAGAGGCATCTGGCCATACAGCGCATGCAGACACGAAAGGCCTGGGAACCTCCCCAACGAAATCCACCTTCCATTTTAATAACTATCTAAAATGTTTACTCTCATTTGAATTAGAGAAATGAAAGACAGAATACCAACAAGATACAGTTTTAAAACTATCCTCCTGGCAAAGGGTTTTTTTGTTGGTTTGCTTGTTTTGTTGTCAATGATATGTTAACGCCTACAACAGTGGAAGCAGGGGTTATGGAAAGAGTGGGCATTCTGACACCATAATGGCGGGAAAGTGAATTGTTCAGTCTTTCTGGATGAGAATTTAGGAATGCAGATTTAAAACGTACGGTTTTGGGGCACATATACTGGCCAAAAGTTTTCATTCCATTCTGTGGATGTTCAGGGTAGAATTTTATATAATTATGACCAAACTGAAACAAACTAAATTCTCAACAGGTGATAAGCGCATTATATTTTAGTATGGCCATATACTTCAGCACAGAACCACGTTATAGATAGAGTGACAAAGAAATATTTTAACATAAAGTGCAAAAAGATAGCTAAAAGAGTATTAGAGTATAATTTCATTTTTGAAAAAAATACATTTTCACAGAGGAACAAATTAGTCTAATAGTCAACAAAAAGATAATAATTCTCTTATTCTGGATGGTAGAACTCAGTTGACTTTTCCTCTTACTGCTTATATTTTCTAATTTTCTATACTGAACATGCCTTATTTAATAATGAGGAAGGTGCTCTAAGAAAAAAGGTCAAATATCAACATTAGCCACCTCAGGTTTGAATTAATGTCACTCTGACTCTGTCACAGGTCAGAGCTGTGCTCTAACGCACAGCTAGGTTACATCTGACAGATGGAACCACATTCTGATATCAGAATCCCCATGCCAACCAACATGCCAGGAAATAATGCCTTACATTTAGACACATTTATAATACTGCCTTAGAAATACCACTCCTTAGTCCTCTGTTCTTCTTGTAACACTCTGGAAAATTTGGCAACTAGGAATTCTGTTTAATTCAGTGAGAAAGATATTGTGATTATATCTAGAACTGGATGAATTTATTTATGCTTCCAAACGAAATATTTTGTGTGTGCCAGTAACTCCTGCGGGCATACCTCTATTTTTGGCATCCATTTACTTTTCTATGAATATCTATATATATTTTGCAGTAACAGACCTACAGCTGGCTACCAAGCTCTACATCTGTCAGGGGAAGGATAAGGAATTCTTTTTTAAAATTGTAAACAAGCAAAGTTCCCTGGACTTTAGGATGTAATCAAGGCACACCTATGCAGCACACTGAAACATGGGGGTAACTAAATCCTGAACTGCAAAATATCCCACCAAAAATATCCCGCCCCCAAAATACCCCTGTGTGTATATGTATGTATGCCTACATATGTGAGAGAGGGAAAGAGAGAGAAAGGGGGCTGGTGGTGGGGTGGGGAAAAAGCCAGCAGAATTAGTAACCCAAAAATTCCACTAATATTTTCATCTCAAATTTACAACTTGGCTTCAGGGATTCTTTGCCAAAAGGAGACTCAGGGAATGCCTTGTCCAACAGCCTCATTTACAGAAAAACCTGAGTGACAGCAGTAGGCCTACATTCCTAAACCAGGCCCAGTGGCCTTCCCACTGTGCCTTAATTACTTTTCTCCCATTGAAAACCACTCTTCTAATTATCTTATTTCCAATTTTCCTTGGAAGCAAAAAAAAAAAGTAAGAATTAACAAGTTTATACAAAAGAACATAAACTTCCTTAGGGTAAGACTCTCTAGCCTCTCCCTAGGCTCCATGCAAATCACCTCCTATTCATCAGATTCTTTTGTTCACAGTTTACAACATGGTGGAGCATCAAAGAGGAAGTGGTAGACTAGGCATATGGAGATTGTTAAAAAGCCTGGATAGGGCTTCCCTGGTGGCACAGCGGTTAAGAATCCGCCTGCCAATGCAGGGGACACGGGTTTGAGCCCTTGGCTGGGAAGATCTCACATGCCGTGGAGCAACTAAGCCCGTGCGCCACAACTACTGAAGCCCGCGCGCCACAACTACTGAAGCCCGTGCGCCTAGAGCCCGTGCTCCGCAACAAGAGAAGCCACCACAATGAGAAGCCCGCGCACCGCAACGAAGAGTAGCCCCCGCTCCCTGCAACTAGAGAAAGCCCGCGCGCAGCAACGAAGACCCAACACAGCCAAATAAATAAATAAATAAGTTTATTTATTTATTTTTTAAAAAAAATCCTGGATAATCTATAAACTTCAGAGTCCTTGCTCAGATGCCTGAAGTGGACCGTACTGCTAATGCCACAGTGCCACCTACACCAAACTTTAGATGGTAGATGGTCAAGAAGGGGAGCCATATAGTCCATGCATCAAACAGCTTTCCTTCCTTGACTCTTTCTCTCCCATGAGACAGGACCACAACTCTTTTTCATCTAAAGCAACAATATTCTAGAACATTCAAACAGCCTGATTTTCCTGGCATGAAACCATGTCTATTTTGGCAAGGTCCAGAGGTTCAACTGATTGCATGTAACTGATAATTGAGGTTAAGATGGACTTCCCAGCACAGCAGTGAAGAATAATTGATGGAACAGCTAGGGTACACTTTCCAAAATGCAGTATGTGTAATTTATTTTTATGCAATTCATTTCATACCTCATAGCTGATATCTGGAAGAAAGAATGTAGTTCTAGTAGGGGGAACAGATGATTTCATTTGGCAAAGTAATAATGTCTGGGGAAATGTGAGGAAGTTCCATGGCAAACTTCAGCAAAGTGTTTGAGTTTAGAAGTACCACTGGCCAAAGACCACCCTTCTCTATGTTTTGCTCACAAAGAGACTCTCTTGGCAGTATAAAGAGCTCCCTGACCAGCAATTTAATTCAATTTTCACAATGGGATGTAGTACATAAAGACTTTCTGTACCTGGCAATTAAAGGCTTCAAACCCTAACACTTAGATATGCAGCTATTTTATGGCAACAAGGATGAGGACACACATATTCACTGTGGACAACATTTAACAACTGTACTAATACATTACAGAGTATGACAAGAAAGCTGAGAGTTACAAATCAGATATATGTTTGCTATGTCTCCATTTTTGCACATGTGGATGAGAGAAAACGCAACACTGATAAGAGTTAATTTTGAAAAAACATCTATATAATTTTTTTAAAGCATCTATAAAGCTTTGTTCTGATAAAATCATTTTAATGTTTGCTTTTTAATATCCATTTTCAATATCTGTGCTCGAACAAAACATTTTAAATTGTTGCATCCTAGCATCCAAGTCCTTGCCACTGGTAACACCATTTTTTAAAATTAATTAAAGGTTTCAAATTGTAAACAAATTTTGCAAGTTCCTCCCTTCCCCCACTCCAAATAAACAAACCACTGTTGCTCCAAGCCAACCCAACTAGCTGAAAGGCATAAACCTCTCCTTGCTATTCTAGAAGATAACTGTTCAGAGGCCAGTCCCAGAGTTCAGAGTTCAGATGCACAAAGCCTATCAGATGCAGAGTTCAGATGCACAAAGCCTATCAGAAGGTACCAGGCAGGAGGAACTGTGCTTAGCAAGCAGCATGTGCTACTGGACCTTTTTTCTTTAGGGTTAACATTTTTGTGTTATCTAATCATTTAGAAGTAATAGAGCTCTTTAGACTTTTGCAGCACTCAGCCATTTGCAGCGCACTGTAGGAAACAGCATTTCATTATTTATCATAAATTACTCAGAGCTGCTCATGATGAAAGATTAGCATCAATGTGGTACCACAGAAGGTCACTTAGAAGCTTAAAAACCAAATGATAAAGGAGAAACACCGATTTAATACTGACTTTGTTACAGCTTTGCTGCCTGCCTTTCAAAAATCTCTTCTGATCAAATACACAAAGGCCTAAACAAATAACTAAAAAAAAAAAAAAAAAAAATTACCCTTATCTAAGTCAAAAAAAAAAAAGATACACTGAGAATATTCCAAGCAAATAACAGTAGTATCAACTGGCTTATTATAAACGTTGACATCAGTGAAAATTGTCTGATCAGTAAGAAATATAGGAGAGACACCACTGGCTCTTAATACTAATTTAACATTTACACTTACACAGTGTTATAGCCCCTCTATCTGGTAACAAGGAGCAACCAAGTAAGCCCGTAAGAGTGATGAATCCAATTTTAATCTGAAGGTTCTTCTTTATGGTGAACAAGGTGGGGTGACACAACTAATTTTAGCTGTCGATATGTAAATGAACGGCTGTAGTTCCTGCATCTACAAGAGAAGCTCTCTGGCAGGCCAGCCAGACATCCATCCTCAGGGTTCCTGAGACATCAGGGTCTTCCCCCTCTCATTCCTCACCATGTGATAAGTGCACAAGGGGATCAACAGTGCCTTTGCCTTTTGAATGTCATGCAGTGTCAGCACTCAATCCCAAAAGGTGCTGAGTGGCTTCTGGAAAGACGACCTCAGATGAAACAAGAGGGATGGCATGGCCATCAATTCATAGAGTAGTTTCTTGCCTCCGGAAAATCTGAAGTCACAGGTTAATTAAGGTGAAGCAGTAAAAATCAAGCATATCTTCTTGCTATTCTCCTTGTGTCTCCACTTGCAAATTTTTAGATATTTGAAAGCTACTATTTTGGGTTAAATCTAGGGCTGTGTTGATGTGACTATGGAAAAAAACTAAACATTTTAAAACACACCAATTCTACTGATTCTTGCAGCACTTTGAAGAGGCACTGGAATGAAGTCAATACTTAAACAGATTCAGCACGAGTCAAGACCATATCTAAATGACGTGGGACAAATGAGCCTTGGAGAACCTTTACAATTTGTTGCTTGTTCCTCCCTCTAAGTCATCCTGGAGACCTTGCATCTTGTGAAAATAACACAGATTACTGTGCACATTCCTTGAACCAACCCTGACTGTGATTTCCCATAGCAGCCTAGCGAAGTCCTCCCAAATCCTCCCTCCTGAATCAGGCCCTGCCCTAAGGAAAAGGTGAAGCTGTTTCGTTAATTCCAAGAGGCCCTCTTTGCCCACCAGGCCAGACACACAGATGTGAGCCAGCTGTTATGTCCCTTTAAAGCGGTAACCTGTTTGTTAATGACCTTTTTCTCCCCTGGCCTCACCTGCCCATTTCTCTGCCTAAACAAATTCTCCCTTGAAACTACCTATGCCTGCTCTGATCACTACTTTCTGAAAGGGCTTAATATACTTTTCAGTTGGAATCACACACTGCACTTAATTATTCGCTGGAATGTAAGTTGTGGGCTTCTCGACAAAACCATAAATGCAGATAATGAATTGGCTTTCCCTTGTATCACTCTAATGCTTGCAGAACTGTATGTATAAAGTCACTCTTGGAAATAAGTATGGTTTACATGTGTAAGATGTGTGAAAAGCATGGTAACTTATGCTGTATCAGAAACACTCCTGATACGGGTGAAAGAAAATTTTATGTAATATAAACACAAGATGTCCATTCAGAAAGGATACAATTGAAAAGGAGTGTGGGCATCTCCATGGCGTCTCACTAAGCCAGGATCCTGAGAACAAAGGAAGCTGCTGAAGCTGCGAAGACCCTCTTTGCCCTTACTAGACTGTGAGGCATGAACAACAAACACTGAGAATTACAATCCAGTGTCTATAAATGGAACAATCCACACATTCAGGCTACCACCCTGGGAACACGAAGTATAGGCCAAAGGAATGTTTTGAAAGATTTCTTTTATACAGTTAAGTTTGTACTGATGTATATAAAAAGTGCACAAATCATAAGCATGAAGCTTGGTGAATTCTGGGAAATAGAACACACCTATGTGATAAGTCCCCAGATCATTAGCATATTACCAATATCCTAAAGCCCCATATCTTCGGTCTCCTTCCAGTCAATACCTGCCTCCTTCCCAAAGACAATCACTATCTTGACTTCTAACGTTTAACATTATATATACAGAATCATTTTTTTGTTCTCTTTTTGCTCACCAATGTATTTGGGAGCTATCTTAAAAGACTTTGACTTTGAGGGCTTCCCTGGTGGCGCAGTGGTTGAGAATCTGCCTGCCAATGCAGGGGACAGGGGTTCGAGCCCTGGTCTGGGAAGATCCCACAGGCCGCGGAGCAACTAGGCCCGTGAGCCACAACTACTGAGCCTGCGCATCTGGAGCCTGTGCTCCGCAACAAGAAAGGCCGCGATAGTGAGAGGCCCGCGCACGGCGATGAAGAGTGGCCCCCGCTTGCCACAACTAGAGAAAGCCTTCGCACAGAAACGAAGACCCAACACAGCCATAAATAAATAAATAAATAAATAAAGTTGTCTTTATAAAAAAAAAAAAAGACTTTGAGCACAACTCATGACCAAATTAAGAACTATGTGTCCTACAAATCACCTCTTTCCAACCACCTAACTTTTTTATGTGAATAAACACCTTATGATTCTTTGAGAGGCTTACAGCATCTAGTAAATCTTTGAATTGGTCATCCCACCTGTTCGTATGTGACCTAAGCCCTCCCTTATAAGACCCAGCGCTACAAATTAGCCTTTGCATTTTCCTGTCATTTGATCCTTAAAAAAAGACCAGGTAATTGGTTAGTATACCCACAACTGGTTGACTTCTACAGGCTATATCCATCCTTAGCAATACTACTAAAGACTGCCCAGCTTCTGCAGACTGGAAGAGCCATTAAGTAACACAGTAAAGCTACCATCTTTTTTATCCTTATAAGATCAAGGCTAATAATCCAAGGCCCAGGGTAAGACACTGCCTTCAATAAGGCATTACTTCCCATGAGCAAATGAAATGCATTTATATTTCTCCACATCTGCATTTCACAGCAGGAACCCAACTCAGCCAACACTTTAATGCTGACACCACCAATGAAGACACAAACTCCTAGACTAGAAAAAAAAATCTTCACAGAACCAAGACCAATAATTGAACTGATTCATGGATCTTATTCTTTACTTCTTCAAAAGTTTAATAACTTCTAATTAGAGAGATAATTCATGACCATTAAATAAAACTTTGAAACTACAGCAAAGTGCAATAAATTAAATGGCATTCCTATTCCACAAACCAGAAATCATCACCATTAACAATTTTGCATACTTTCCTTGACTATAGTTACTATTTATTAAATCTATTAGTCGACATAGCTTTATATAATCAGCATCTTATATAATTTTCTACCCAAGAAGTTTTAGATAATTATATAGTAAACATTTTCCAATATACTTAAAATTATTAAAAACACAAATTAATGGCTTTGTAAATCTATCACATGGGTAAAGTAAAATTTATTTTATTTATTATTTCTTTTATTTGAACCTAAAACATACAAATGCACATTCACTTGCCAAATATTTGGCTGTGGTATTCAAGACTTTTCACTGAATAAATTTCTGTTACCCTTCTTGTGAAAAACCACACCACAAATGTATACTGTGATTTTTTTCAGTTTCAATTTATTTACTGAGGAATGAGAACTTAAAGCCACATGTGAAACAATCCAAGTGCAGATTTCTTATGGATATATAAATATATTTTCCCTTAAAATTGCCCACAACTTCTTCAACAAGCATTTTTTCAGTGACTTCTCATTATGGAGTATATCCAAAGTAATCAACTTAGTTCTAATAAAAACCACAATTAATTCATTGGTTTGAGTATTATTTAAATACATTACCTAATTACAGTAACAAGAACAACCAGCATAAATAAGTTTGGGAGCTAATACAACTAACATTTGGTAAACACACCACTCATTTGTTGAAGGCAGAAGCCCTACCAACTGTGACCGTTTGGCATGAAGAGGGCATTTGTCAGTTTTTTTTAACACAGAAAAGAGTCTCATATTGAAGACTCAGTTAAATGGAATTCAGTCAAGACAGTGTTTAATATAAACATTGCTGCACCCCATTTTCACTTTTCTATTCCTAGAGTCTCTAGATTTTGCCATCATGCTGACAAAAACTTTTGTTTAACAATAAGTTTGGGTAAGCAATCTCATTCCCTCTCTTCTTTATGAGTACAGCCGTCATTCTTAGTCTACAGAATTCATTCACAGTCTTATGGGATTTTGACAATACTTGTTTCCTGACGTTACAGTATTCCTACCTTTCAGCATAGCTATTCAAAGACTATATAACCTGATCTTAGTATTTGATCTATTTCTGTTTTCTTTTTACGAGTTAGCAAAAGTAAACATCACAATCACCTTTCATTTTAACCTTCAGAAAATCTGTTCTTAGGGACCCCTTGCTACACATCAAAATCAAACTAGTAAGTAATGATTGGGTCCAGTTGGTGGTATCCTTGGCAGACTATCAGGCTCTCACCAAAGTTCCTCTTCAAATTACCATGGGCTAGTCAATGGTGGGTAACTTGCAGGATGGTTCCAAAAGGGAATTCAGACGCTCTGCAGGAAACACTGCATACCTGCAACACCCAACATTTACTTGGTAGGGCTGGTATTTTAGGGTCAGGAGAACCTCAAGGCTATTACTCCAAATGTTCCCTAACACGTTTCCACAGGCCACTGTCAGCATACGATGCAGTAACTACTGCAATCAAAAGCAAGTTTAGAATGAGCAGAGAAGACAATTTTGGCTAGATTTCAGGAAGTAGAGAAATAAAGTCTGTAACTGTTTTCTGTCACTGTTCTATTGAATCACCTATAAGCAGCCACAGGAGGAAATAGAGAGTTAAGAAAATCAAGGAATAGAAGTTTAGAAGAACACATTCTTTATCTTTTGTTGAACTATCTCCCTAAATTTCTCCTTGGACTGGAAACCAGGGAAATTTCTCTGGTTATTAAAGGCTCCCTTTACTATAGCAAAGAACAGGTATGAGCAGATGTGCCATTTATGCAGTTTATAATGGCAAACGTCACTGGCTATGAGCTAGGGGCTTGAAACAGGTAATATACATAGATATATCAACACTGTGTCAATGCCTTAGGATTTAAAGTGGGAAGAGATTACCTATAAAATGATCTTCCCATCTTCCTGATTCTTCAAACTATGCCACTTACACATGTCCTAGGCAAATTATATAACCAATCTAAGCCCAGCTCGATTACCTGCATAATTTAGATAATCAGACTAGGCTACAGGTCTAAATGCCTGTCTTTTAATCCTTGTTTCAATAAATAAATAAGACAAAGTATGTAAAGTGTGGACCCTCCTAGCACAGAGTAAAACTCGACAAATGGCAGCTCTAGTTATCACCTAAATTCTCAAGCCCCTTCCAAGACTGAGATTCTGTGAAGAATTCTTCCCCATGTCTAAAAGTAAAATTCAAGGCACAGAAATCAATTAGAGTCTGAACCCAAAATGATGATAAGGGTGTGATTTTCTCTTAGTGAAATTCTAACTCCCTGGCAATTCACTGGAAGATCAGACCAAAGGTCATATGTAGTCACGGGAAGGGTATCTTAGGAAGTAGGCTAATATGTTCAAGAATTCTTATCAAATGCTTAGCATAAAAATTCTCTTCTCAAAACCGCGGCTGTAATGTATTACTGCTAAAGTAGTTGCATAGATTCAGAAGATTTTTTTTCTTGCTCTTACACTGTATATTGCATCCATGATACATACTATCACTTCTAGGAAGAGTCCTCAAAGACAAAATCTTATCATTGGAAGCTGCTGAACTTCTATTATTAAACTAAATTCTGAATTCAGTTTACAGGCTTGTTTCTGACTAGCCTCTTTTTATGCCTGGGAATGGCAATCTATGATTTATGTACAATCACCAACATGTCTTGAAAAATAAAGGCTCATAACAAAAAGAAGTAATACTTTGAAATATAATTCAGGATGAAGTTTCCAAAAAACACAGACTTGAAGCAAGATGTTTTCAAAATGCTAATATTAAAGTGCCCTGAAGTACAAAAGCATACATCTAAAAGAGCTCTTTGGTGGGCACAAGCAAGCCATTAATCCTCTGGAACCTAAACCACAATAACTCTTCAATTAAGAGGGGGAAGAGAATGCAATGCAGACGTGACCCATTTTTACTAAAGTTCTCTCCAAACTCCAAAGATTCAATGACAATAAGACAGTGTGGGAATGGAACTAAAAGGAACCATAAGGGCATCCTTTCTTTCATCAAAAATCTTCAGATTTTTGCGGGTTTCAGATTTCCAGATAATTATAATTCAACAATCTCACTCATTTTCTCCCAAATTTCAGTTCCTCTCTTTGAGAAACATATGTGCAAAACAGACTACAAAACCATCTACCAAGCAAAGGATGAGAAATGGTGGGCTCCAGTTTGTGATTAAACTTCCAAGGTGATCTGAGGGAGATTTCCACACCATATTCTATTGTGTGTGTCAGGGTATCAGAGAGGAATACAGGAGAGATCCAAGGGCATGCAAGAATAATCATCCCTCATTGTGATGGAAGATCCCTCAAGCTAGATATAGCAAACTAGCTCCAATATTTCAACTGAATTCAATGGCTTAATGTGGTTTTGGATGAAAATACCTAGTCTATCCATTTCCCATTTCTCTTGACATAAAAACAGTAGAGTGGGGCTTCCCTGGTGGCAAAGTGGTTAAGAATCCGCCTGCCAATGCAGGGGACACGGGTTCAAGCCCTGGTCCAGGAAGATCCCACATGCCACGGAGCAACTAAGCCCGTGAGCCACAACTACTGAGCCTGCGCTCTACAGCCCACGAGCCACAACTACTGAGCCCATGCGCCACATCTAGTGAGGCCCGCACGCTCTAGAGCCTATGCTCTGCAACAAGAGAAGCCACCGCAGTGAGAAGCCCGAGCACCACAACGAAGAGGAGCCCCCACTCGCTGCAACTAGAGAAAGCCCGCACACAGCAACAAAGACCGAACACAGCCAAAAATAATAAATAAGTAAAAATAAATAAATTTATTTAAAAAAAAAAACAGTAGAGTGTTTGCAGCTTATAAGCTCTTTTAGAAGTGGTATACGAAGCAGGTTATTATCATCACCCCCTCATTATCCCAGAGGAGGAAGTTAAAGTTCAGAGAGAATAAACTGGTTCTTTGAGGGTGCATAGTTATCATGGTATTCAAGGCTACAGGTTTTTTGGATTTTTTTCTTTCTATACCAAACGTTGTCATCCGCCCACTGAAGTTCCTGAAATATATGGTCATGACTGACTTACATTTTCAATACTATTACCTACAAAGGAGGCGCTTTCCTAATCCTTAGCCAGCTTGCTGTCACCACTCCTCCAGTGTGATGGACACAGTCAGGGCCACTGCACTGTGAGAAGGTCACAGCCAGCAGGCAAACCTGAAGGAAGCCTGCACACCTCTGTAAACTCCTTTTGGGTTGTAGGCTTACCAACACTCAGTGGGGGTAACAAACCTGTTTATATCAGTTGTTCTTATTGCGATTATGTAATTTAGTTAAATTTTATGTAAGCCAATGATATATGATTGTAGAAATGAAAGATAACTGTAATTTCTATTAAAACATAGCTGAATGCTTTGAAGAAACTCCAAACGGTGAGTTGTTGAAAGAAAGAAAGAAAGAGAGAGAGAGAGAGAGAGGGAGGGAGGGAGGGAGGGAGGGAGAGAGAGAAAGAAAGAGAAAGAAAGGAAGGAAGGAAGGAAGAAAGAAAATTACTTTGAATTATATGGGCAAGAAAACTGTAAAAGAAAAAAAAAACTGCAAAAGATTTCCAGGGCAGGGGGGATATTATAGTATCTATGAAAAATCTGGGTTAAAATTCCTTCACCAGTGTCTTTGAAGACACTTATGGAAAAGTGGCTTATGGAAAAGAAAAAGAAAAAGACGCTAAGTTCAAACTAAGAGACACATTCAAAAAAAACGCCTACGTCCAAGATATGGGAGAATGAATGTTGTATACATTTGAAGTTTTATTTTAATTTTCTGTTTTTTAAACCATTACTTTTATAGACTTTTTAAATTAACTAACTACCAGCATAGTAATACCCCAAATCAGGGTTTAATAAATATTCATTAAAATAAATTTAAAAATCAAAACATGACATTCCGAAAACATAACTATATGAATGTATATAATAGCGCATATTCAATTGTACAATCGTTTTATGGAATCAGATAATAAGTACTGTCAAAATTAGTATGATCTGTAAACCAATCTATGTGGGACAACAAATGGCCATTAGTCTTCCACCAAGTTTTTGGAATCTTCAAAAAAAATGTTTTTTAATTAAAAAATAAAACACCAAGACAATTTAATAACTCAATTGCATAAATGGGTAGGTTTTTTTCTGAACATTCTACATCAACTTAGTCTAACATGTCTTACCAAAAGGGTTGACTTTTAAAACAACTTGAAATGACAAGGCAATGTTAAGAATATCTAAGAAAATTTCTTTTAATGACTACTGCTTATAATATAAGCTAAGGAATAAAGGGCTAAAATAAAATAATCAAAAGTCTGTAAGGGGCCTTCAGACAGAGTCATGTAGATCCAATTCTATAAAAGACTGGGTAAGGTAGGAGTACCGGAAGTCCTCCGAGAAAAAGTGGTGAAAATGGAAAACCAAACTAACCATGTGTCCTACTACTTTCATTAATAATCACATGAATGGATTTAGGTACATTTTCATCCTGATATTACAAAGCTTTAAACAGTCTATTCCTCCATCCTGCCTTCCATATGTACATGGTTCTGGAGGAAACACTTTTTTTGGTGTAGATAAGTAAAATTTCTAGGATCCAAAAATGTCTCAGTGGTATTTGCCAAGGCAGTACCAGCTCTGTGCCTCACCCAACACAAAAGTCTGAAGATAAAAACAGATTCAAAGGGAGAAAAATGAATTTCAGTTCTATTCACAAGCAATTCAAATGCATTTTACAGACTTAGATTTATGGCTCTTTCCTTGCTCTTACATATTTCAGGGCCAACTTTCATGTTCCATTTTTGACACCTGAGATAGAATATTGAGATATGTTTGGCACTGGATAGGAGAGGTTATGAGGAAAGAATTTCTACATGAGAAGGGAGCTGAAAATCATCCATCTTCTCATTGTGCTGGGTAGAGGGGGAAGAGCCAGGAGAGTATGCCAGGGGGCGAAGAGAGATCTTGTTCCTCCAAACACTAGACCTCCCAGGACAGCACTGCTTTCAAACTCTGCACTCTTGCTTATGGCTCAACCTGGATTTAGAAAAGTTGGTTTCTTTAGTAACAGAGAGAAGCTGCCACACACCAGCTTTTTTGAAGCTTTTTTTGTTTGTTTGTTTTTCTTTCTGACAAATATGTGGATCAACACTGTGTTAAAAAAAAAAAAAAAAAAAAAAAAGGCTGTCCGGGAAATTGCACAGATACAAAGGTGGCTGGATTCACCAACCAAGCATGCAAAAGGAGCTCTCAATTAGCACTGCCAACCCCTTCTAGCTCAGTCACGAGTAGCGGAGGAAGAAAGGCTTAAACCACAGCCTTAAGGCACTGAGACCAAATTAACAATGTTCTAAAAAGAGCCTTGCCGATTCTATGCCCACACCCCTCCCCCCCCCTTTTTTTTCTGTTAGGATCATGAAGCAAAAGGTAAGTGTCTGAAGAGTAAAATGTACAGTATAATTGACTAAAGTAGAAAAGTCTCGTAATCCTGTATTAAGGCCAAAGGAAATCAAAACATACTCAGGCTGCAGCATGTGCTCATAAACAAAGCTCTCAACTGAATTTCATATGAAATATTGATCTCGAACTCTGAATCCTCTCACTTTGGCAACCACACATGATTGGGGTCAGTCCTTTCTATGTTGGAATTCCTCTGAAGGCCTCGATTCATGTATCAATAGATAGAAGACAACATAGGAGTAACTTTATTTAAACAAATTATACCTGAGGCTGCTTATAAAGCAACTCAGAGTACTTTTACTGAAAGACTGAAGATGTCTAAAAAGAATAGTTAAGGGCTTCCCTGGGGGCGCAGTGGTTAAGAATCCGCCTGCCAATGCAGGGGACACGGGTTCGAGCCCTGGTCCGGGAAGATCCCACATGCCGCGGAGCAACTAAGCCCGTGCGCCACAACTACTGAGCCTGCGCTCTAGAGCCCGCGAGCTACAACTACTGAGCCCACGTGCCACAACTACTGAAGACCATGTGCCTAGAGCCCGTGCTCCACAACAAGAGAAGCCACCGCAGTGAGAAGCCCGCACACCACAATGAAGAGTAGCCCCCGCTCGTCTCAACTAGAGCAAACCTGAGCCCAGCAACAAAGACCCAACATAGCCAAAAATAAATAAATAAATAAATTTATAGAAAGAAAGAGGACAGATAAGAAAATTGTCAATGTTATCAATGGAACTCTTCAAAATTACACGTTTGACTGGGTAACGTTTGATTTAAGTAGACTTGGTTATACTAAAATTATCACCCTACCATGTTTAAACATCAATGATACACTTTATATTTATTTCTTTACTAAATACACTATTCAAGATTTGTGATCTTACTCATTGGAATTAGCTATATACCTTCCAAATATGACCCAAAGAATAACCCATTGAAAGTGGCTCTTTGTCTTTAGTGCTTGAATTTAGCCAAGGACTCTTGTCTTCTATCTGTTAAACAGTGCTTTCTGCTGAGTAAAATAACAATCCACATGTGCACTGACAACATTCTACATATGCATATGCCTTTCAAGTCTGAAAATACAATTCAATGTGCCATAAAAGGTTGCTTACACACTGGTCAAAATCACTGTTCCTCTACTGTCTGCAGTAAACCTCCCTTTGGACTAAAAAATGTGTAAACTAACCCTACACTTACAGCTGTAAAATGTTTCAAAGACATTTTGGGGGAAATAACCTCTTAAAGGCAGTATGTTCAAGATATTTGTTTTTAAAGCATCTGAAGGAAAGGCGAGTCCTGGGAAACTATTTGGGAACCCAAGACACCCCAGTAACACAGAAGAAAGTTTTGGTCTGGCTCATGTTCTAAAGGTTGCAGGATGAGAAGAGTCAACTTCCAAACCCCTCTTCTCCTCCCTCTGCCTTTCAAATTCAATCTTTCTTTGCCTTTAATCCTACAGAAAATTAGAAACAGTCTCCTAAAATGCGCCTTCCCATAGCAAATATAGCTTTTGCTTGCAAAAATCCTATTACCCATTAGCAAGGGTGTTTATTCTAGAATGAACCCGCCTCTTCCACTCCAAAGAGCTGTGCTGCCTTTACAGACAGGATCCTTCGGACTGACCTAAGACGAACACAAAGACATTCATTCTATAAGCCTTGTGTTCAATTTAAAAGCATAGACCCTGGCAATTAAAGAATTTGTGAGTTAGTCTCAAGGAAAAAAAAAAGAAAAAAGCATCATTCTTAGTTGTCCTCGGGTGCTACAACACAATCCATGCCTTTCACTTAAAAAAAAAGAAAACAAAAAAATCTACTGAAGTCTGGAAGTAGGAGCTAGAAAAAAAAAGGGGGGGGGGGAATTTCTCTCCTGGGACCTTTGGTGACATAATCGAAACAAGTGAAAAATACAAATGCAAGATATTCAGCCCATTTTTCAGCAGTGCTGATGATCCCTCAAATGAAATCTTTATTTCCTTTTGTTAATCATCCTACAATCTTGGACTTAAAAAAATACTTAAACTATCCTTTTTCTTTAAATAACCATACAACCTACCTATTTAAACTCATCTTTTATGGAAACTACATAATCTTCCTTTCATTAAAATTTCCCTTGTTGATATAGGCAAACCAGGTCAGTTTCCGCTGGATTTGCACACTTGCAAATCCCTTAATTCAACTCCCTGTTGAAGGTTTAAAAAAGAGCAAGAGCTGAACCTCAGATACACATAAAACAAATACTCCTTCTATGTCTAAGTGAACATTGATACCATTTACAGATTCTCCCCCCACCACCACCACCCTTTTCCTTGGGGCTGAGAGCCGTGTCAATAATCATTATTTATTAAACAGGCTGCCATTCCCTTCTACAGAATGTAGGAAGGGAGCATGGAGGGGTAGAAAATAATTACCTTGGGTTTTTCTTTAAAGACCTCTGGAATGGAAAGCAAGGAAATCAATTCAGAAAGAATATGAAATATCCCCCCATATGCAAGCCCCCCAACACACACACAAGGCTGAGAAGTACATCCACACTCCATTATTCATATCAACTGTAACAAAAGAAAAGATTAAAAACCTGGGGTCTTCAAGATAAACGCATCTATTTTCAAGCCATTGAATATGTTCGCACATACACTTGCACATCCTTTACTCATCCACAAAACTCAAGCAGCTAGATTTGTTGAGAGAAACCTCTACACACCTCCTGAGAAAATGTGCTCTCAAAAATGACTGCTTCAGCCAAAGGAGAGAGAAGCAGCAAGTTACCAGTTTGACTGCCATTCTGGTTTGTGGCAGATTCCCTCCTTTCCCCTCTCCTCTCTCTCAATTTATCTTTTAGCCTATTTTTTTTCCAAAGCAGAGTAAAAGCATAAGGAATATCTCTCCTTGGACTTTAGCCACAAATACAAAAAATCCAAAAACAAAAAGTTTCAAGGATTAAATAACACCCCAGCTAAGACCACAGGTCAGAGAAATGAAAAATTCCCAGATGACTGAAAGCTTGGTATTCCTACTCAAGAGTTAATGATGAGCAGTCAGTCTTCCTTCCCCTCCAGATGTTATGGCTCAAAACAGAAATACAGTATAAAGAAGGCATAGCCAGGCAGTTTTTGGAGAAAAGCCTTGCACAGAACTTGAACTGGCAGGCTTGGGGTTTGTCCTAAATAACCTTCACAGGTTGCACAAACTGTTCTCAGATCCTGATTGATAGTCAGATTAAGAACCTTCCTAAAATTTCCTTAGAATAAGAACAAGGTGGGGTGGTGGGAGGGTGCTGGGAGGTCAATTAGTCATCTAAAACATGTATAAAGGTATAGAGAAAATATACACCTCCTAGACAGATAGAAAGCTATCATGCTTGGGGAAACTGGCCAGTAGTGGCAGCAACTGAGCCAAGGGTGAAGAAGCTACATTCAAAGAGTGACCTGTTTCAAATGAGTTCATTTTCTCACCCTTGAGTGCACAGAACTCTGTCCCATTTTGCCTAAATTTTTCCGGCATATAGGGAGGGGAGACGAGGTTCACACTCCACCTTTGGGAAACGAACAAAGCAAATGCTTGGCAGAGCTGAAAAAACTCCTCCTCCGTCAGGACCCTAGAGGCGGCAGCTCTGCAGGGCTCCCTTTCTAATTCCCCCTAGTTAACTCACTCTCCGCGGCCACAGAATCCGTTTCTACACCTTGGAATGGCCATGGGCAGGGTAGGAGGTGATCAGTTTAGCCCTTCGCCGTGGATCGCCTCCTTTCCCTACCTCCCACAATGGCTTCTAATTAACCCTTCCTGGTCCCTGCCCGGGTCAGGGCTGCTGGAAGTGTCTACAGCTTCACTGTACCAACATCTCCATCAAATCACCACACACACACCCCAGCCCACCCCCACATGGATACAACTTCCCTCCGTGGTTTAACGTCGGTCGATTTACATGTGCTTTTCTTTCTCTCCTTCCCACGGGCGGGGAAAGGGCTCAGTGCTTTTGGGAAGGCCCTCCCTCCCCCCCCTCCCCCCCCTCCCCCTCCCCAGCTCTCAACAGGAGCCGAATCCCAGAGCTCGCCAGCAGGTCTGCACTCGCTTTAACCCCTTGAAGGGAGTTAGTTCTCATTTGGGACCCACTGAAGTAGGGCCCATGGAGCTTGGCTGACAATCTCTCTCTGCTTCACACCACCCCTACCCCCACGCACACACACACACAGGAAAAGGCCGGCACCTTTTCCGTCCCTTGTGGCCAGTTTTAATTCTCTCACTCCGTGTTCCAAACCTGGAATGGAGTGGGGGGGTGGAGGAGTGGTGAAGGATGCTAGAAGACAGGCGTTGGCGAGGGAAAAGGACAGCAGGAGGGCAGAATGGAAACTCAACAGTAAATCAGAGTTCAGACACAGTGTTTACTTACGAAATTTGGGGCTGGTGCTAGTTTCTGGCGTGGTGGTGGTAGAGGAGGAAGACGAGGAGGAGGACGAGGAGGAGGCAGCATCCTGAAAGGGAGACAGGGTCCAGGAGGGAGTAGAATCATGAAGGTAGGAGGAGGTAGCGTATGCCGCAGTGGGCCAGGAGGGCATGGCCGGGGTACTGGGGGTTCCTGGCACCGGGGGGCGGGAGCCCGGAGTGCTGCTACCGAAGAAAGGGGCTGTCGTGGACAAGACCGTCGGGGGGGCCGCAGTGTTCCGTGCCGTAGTGGAGCGCGGGCTGGCCCGGATGGGCACCCGGTGCCCGGGGAAGCGAGTGGGCGCCCGCGTGATGGTGGTCAGCCGGGTGCTAATCCGGTTGGGCGTCCTGGAAGAGGCGGCGCCGCCGGCGGAGGTGGCTGGGGACGTGGTGGAAGTGGTCGTGGTGGTGGTCTCCATGGCCTTGGGAAAGGAGCTGGGCTTGGAGAGGAAGAAGGGGTCCTGGCCCATCCCCTTGGAGTCCACCAGGTCGGTGGGCACGTATTCCTTGACGGAGCCCACCACGATCCATTTGAGCAGCATGAGGCTGAGCCCCAGGCCGATGAAGCCGATGAACAGAGGCACCACGCACAGCCACGTCTGCTGCCGGTTCCACACGATGCAGTCGCTACAGCGTAACTCCCGGGGGGGCTCGGCCGCCCCTTCGCCGCCGCCGTCCGGGCCCCCGCCCGCCGCCGCCGCCGCCGCCGCCGCCGCAGCCACAGCCGCTGCGGTGCCCTCCTCGGCCGAGGCGGCGGCTGCCGAAGCGGCTCCAGGTGGCGAGGCAGCGGCCGCCCCTTCACTCATCCTAGGAGCCGGTCTTCACCTTCGCCCCCCCGAGGGCCGCGCCAGAGGCATGGGGCCGCGCGGGCCGGGCGCAGGCGCGGGCTCCGGCGGCGGCGGCGGCGGCGGCGGCGGGCTCGGGCGCAGGCAGCGGCCGCGGCGGCCGCATGCAAATCGGCTCCCTGCCCCCACGCCCCTCCCCCCGAGAGGCGGGCGGCGGGCGGGGAGGAGAGGAGCGGGGGAGGGGACGCGGGCCGGGGAGGGGACGCGCCGGGGAGGGGGCGGCGAGGAGCTCGGAAGAGGGGCTAGACTGGCCCCCTGCGCTGCCGGCCGGTCAGGGAGCGGCGGGGCGCGTCTGCAGCCCGGCAAGCGGTCTCCTGCGCGCCGGGGCCCCGCGTCTGCTGCTGCTGTTGCTGCTGCCGCCCGCCGCCTGCATGCGCTCCAGCCGCGCCGGCATCCTCGGGGCGCCGCACCCGGCCGGCTCCCCGGGGCGCCCGCCCGCGCCGCCCCTGGGCCTCGCGCCGCCTTCAGGGGCTGAGCGGGCCGGCCGCGGAACGCCAGGCGCCGGAAAGCCGCATTCCGACACAGGGGGGGCCGGCCTGGCCGCCGCCGCTCGCCGGGCCCGCCGCGCCGCGTTCCTCGGCGGCTGCTCCGCGAGTCCGGGCGGTAAGGTGCACCTGTTCTTCAGCCGGCCCGCAGCCAACCCTCGGCTAGCACTGTCTGGGAGAGACCAATCCGAGCGCAGTGCGGAGGGCGAGCGGCCGGGCTCGCCTAGCTCCCGCCGCCTGAGACTCCGCGCCGGCCCCGCTGCCCGAGAGTCGAACTCCAGCGAGCTGCGCCGCCGCCGCCGCCGCGAGCCCGGGGCCGGGGACGCACTGGGCGCCCGCGGCGGGTGCTGTCTGACCCGCCGCGGAGGGAACCCCGCAAGCCGCAGAAAATTCGAAAGCACTGCCCGGCGCCCCTGCCCGGTCGCACTTGAAGGGGGAGACGTGAAACGAGAGACCGCGTCCGGGATCCGGGGGAACCGGGACCCCGGGCGGGAGGCGGCTCCAGGCGGGCTCTGGCAGCCAGGCGGGTGCGGTGTGCGCGGAGCCGCCACGGACTGGCTGGGCTTCAGGCGGAGTAGCGCCTCCCACCAACACCTAATGGTGGTTTCTTAACGCGTACAAGATAAATGATCCAAGCAAACGCTCGCTTGGAAGTGTGTGGCAAAAGCAGCTCCCGACCCACCGATTGTGAGCCCCTTTCCCGTGTGGATGCAGTGGGTCAGAGACTGAAGCTGCGGGGCGAGAGAGCAGGGGCGTGTGCGCGTGCGGGGGGTGTCTGTGCGCTTCCCCGCCTGGCAGCGGGCGCTGCTGGATCGAGAGCCCGCTCCCTCCGACTTGCTAAGAGAGATGCTGGTGAAACAGACCTTTGTGCAATTACACCCGGCAGATACCTCTTAGCCGACTTGTGCTAACTTACCTTTTTAAAAAGTATTGTCTTTAAATGTAGATGTACACACAGGTGCACACGTCACAAGGTAACTGATTGTGAGAGGTAACATTTAAAACGATTTGGGTTGGTATCCAAAATTCTTTCCTTTCTCTTCCTTTGGGTAGAGAGGCACCTGTGTACCTTTATCTCAGGTGCAGTGTGGGGCCCGCCTGAGGGACTAGGGGACCGGCCTAAGAAGGAAGGATGAAGGGGTAAAGAGCCAGCATCAGTGTGGTTTGTGCTGATGGTGCAAAACCTCTCTAGTCGACTCTTCCCAGATTTCCTGATCTAACGTGGAAACCGGAAAGATGTTTTACAAACTCCAAAAAAGAGAGTTTGAGGATGGCAGCCTCCTAATACACCTTCGCTGCACTGTATGATTGGCGCTGATGATGAAAACAGCATTCTCTTGGCCTGTAATCGTGTCCCCAAAGATGAAGTTTTCGAGGTATCCATTTTATTCACAGGTGAAGAGCCGAATGGTACACTGAAAAGACCGCAAAGAGAGAAGGATGTATTGAAACAGGAAGCCCCTGGGATTTGGTGCCTACCAGAGTATTTTGCACAGACACGGTTAATAAATTATTTTTGATGGCAGTAATTCGGCTGTCACCTCTTTCAGCTATAACAGTAATACTTTCCCCATAGGAAAGCTTTTGATTCTTAGTTTGATAGAACATGCCCTAATCCAGTAGTACTGAATTATGGTTCCAAAAATTACGAGTGAAAAAAATACCACAAGCCCTTGAATCTATATTCCTTCAGCTTTCCAGTGCAAGGCACAATCCTCTTAAGTAAAAACTGACCCAATCTCTACCTTCTGTTAGCGCTGGGCAGTAACTGGCCAACCTTTCCTGTATAGCAAATAAAGGTTAGCTTTCACACAAAATATTGTGAAATTATAGCAGGTGCTGTTGTCGAGTATATAAGACAGAAAATTACTTTTCCAAAACATTCCTAATTCATTGCTGCCCCCCATTATTCCTGTGGCCCCTCCCTTCTTCCTTCCCCACTGAAATAAATCCAGTGTACAAAAAGGGATGTTGTAATGCTGCAGCTGGGCAAATGCTCCCCTGAAACTGCATTCGCACAAAACTAACCCCGTGTTGTCTCAGTGCTCCCCAATGCCTTCTTCATCTACCTCTCAAAATTACCCCCACTTCTCATTTCCACTTGGCTTTAACAGCTTATTCATGGTTTCCTGTTCAGCTCATTTTCTCCCAGATCCCAAGCCTCTGCACTTGACTACCCATTAGCTGCTCTCGCAGTGAACATTATCACTAGTAGAAGGAAAAAAAAAAAAAAAAAGGACCTATTGCTTCGATAGCCTTGTATTGGGGAGTGGGTTTTATCAGCCCATCCAAGAAACTCTGGCTGGTACAATCATCATTAACTTGCAGTTTTACCATGAGGCTCCCTGGTAGCAGGTGGTAAGCACTACAACTAGAATTGGGGGCGGGGGGATCCACGACTGAGTCAAGGACAAGTGGCAGACATTCTCACTGCCAATGAGCAGCCAGCTCATCAGTCCCATGGTAGGGCGGAGTCTCAGCCTGGTGACTCACAGCTCGCTGAAGCAGAATGCTGGAGTAAGAGCTTCACACTCAGGCTCTGAAGACAGGGATTCAAGTTTGAGCTCTATAAGCAATAAAGTCACTCTGGGCCTCTGTTTTTCTCATCTAGGAGATGAAACTATAATACCTACATTCTGTATAATATAAAATTGTATAGCTAAATATACTATTCACTGATGGCATCTTTTAAGCATGATTTTTAAAACACATCAGAAACCAGTTTTATTAATATGTATCAAGTTATCACATAGTCTAAATAAAGCTTTTCAAAATACACTATATGGTCCTCAATCAAAATACAGATTACAACTTTCAAGGAACATTCTTGTTCTTCTGATATAATGATCTGAAAATTGTTCTATGTTTTTTAATACTGAGGCTAATTATTTCATAAAGATGGATGTGCATGACCTATTAGGGAAGAGTTACTCACACTTTTCTCGGCTATCTCTACCTACTATAGACAGGGGTGTGGATTTTTCTAACAAATGGGAATGACATAACTCAGCCTCTCCTGAGCTCCATATCCGCCTGAATATAATCACCTTCTGGATGTCTCCTGTATAATCCACTAACACATTAAACTCAGAATTTCTAACCATGATTTAAAGTTTGCCTACAAACAAGCATTTCTGTTGAATTACAGTTTTTCCCTTCAGTGGCACCAATATCTCCAGACTGGGAATCTCAGTGCCATCTTTGACTCCTTACCTCTTGTATCCCAAGTTCAATAAGTTGTCATCATTAACACAGTATGATTGCCCTGGGTTCCCTCCATTGTAAATTCTTTGGCAAAGGCCCATCCTTAGAACCACAAGGCTGGAAGTGAACCTGGTGGCCAAACACCTCCAATGTGTCGTCCCCCAAAATATCCCAGGCCAACAGTCATCTGGATTTAGCTGGAGCTCTAGAGAAGAAACCACTTCCTGCTGAAGACCACACAGCCTGCGGACAGTATACAAGTACAGAGGTAATTTAAAAAGTCTTTGTGTTGAGTCAAAAACCTGCCTTCCTATATTTTCACCCTTTCTTCTTAGCTTATTCATTATATAAACCTTCCAGGAACTAGGTGCCAGGCATGGAAGATGCAACAGAAAACAAAACAAAGCTCCCTACCTTCATGGAACTTATATTTTAGTGGAAGAGACTGACAATAAACAAACAATATAGATAAATTATATAGTCTATCAAGAAATGGGAAGTGCCGTTTTGGACCACAAAGAATATATCTTGTTGGTGTGAGTACACAGAACATCTCTTCTTCAGTCCCAGCATCCTCAATTTATTTACCATCCTCTCAGGCCAAGAGGAGTTTACACTCCTAGGAGTAATAGCGTGCTCTTTTATTAGCTGTGGGTTCCCTGGATAAATGTAGTTACTACAGAAATCAGTCTAGCTTGTAGAATCATAATATTCTTCATAATATCCACTGGAATCATGTGTGTAGGCAATGTGATACCTCAAAACATTTCATGAAGTAAACACTTTATGAAGGGTTAATGCCGTTAGCCTTCTTCCCATGGTTGCATGTTCCTTTTTCTCTCTTGCTTTAGTCCACTCCTGTTATTATAATGATACACATTCCATAGTATATCATTGTGGCCTTTTTTAAAAAGAGAAGCAGATTGTTTTCTTCATAGTTCTCAACAAATAACCTTATTTATTTCTTGTGGGAGCTTTATGTATTATACATAGGATTCATTCACAATGTACTGGAAAAATCCCCTGGTGGATCTGTCTGTTCACAACACCTTGACTCCAAGGATTTTTGCATTATATTCTAATATCATAAATAAACAAAAACAATAATATGTAAATTCTACAGAGCAAAAAGCACAAATTGGAAAGGTGAAAAACTTCCAGCCGCCAACTATATCCTAGTCACAAAAAATGATTGTAACAATGTTCAGATTTAAGGTATGTAGATTGTCACCTAATTGCACTCTTATGAATTAGGAAATGTTGAATGCTGTATAATAGGAGGTGAAATTAGAAGTTTTGAATGAGGCACTAAGATAAAATAAATGTGACATTTCAGTGGGAGTTGCCAAAAGACAATGCCAAAATTTCAAGATAGGTTAACTAAGAATTGAGTAGATGGGGGTTTCCCTGGTGGCACAGTGGTTAAGAATCCGCCTGCCAATGCAGGAGACACGAGTTCGAGCCTTGGCCCGGGAAGATCCCACATGCCACGGAGCAACTAAGCCCGTGTGCCACAACTACTGAGCCTGAGCTCTAGAGCCTGCAAGCCACAACTACTGAGCCCACGTGCCACAACTACTGAAGCCTGTGCGCCTAGAGCCTTTGCTCCACAACAAGAGAAGCCACGACAATGAGAAGCCCGCGCACCGCAACTAGAGAAAGCCTGCGCACAGCAACGAAGACCCAACACAGCCAAAAATAAATAAATAGGTTTTTTTTTTAAAAAGAATTGGGTAGATGGTACAACATACTGGAGGTTGAGGGAGGATTTTTTGTGAAGAGGACTTCTTTAGCAGAAGCTGTGCTCTGAGTTCATGGGGGAGGAGCACAAGTGAAGAGCCTCATTACACCAAGTATAGTGAGAGGGGTCTCAAAGGAGTCCTGGAGAGCTTAATAGAAGACCCCTGCTGTTTGGGCAGGTCTCATTGGATTGGGATGGACACACAAGCGTCAGGAATCTCAAGTCAGGAGATGGCTAGAGTGGACTGTGGCGGCAGAGGGCACTTTATGCCTCTGCCATACCAGGAGGGCATGAAGCCATCCTCCAGCAGTGAGAATCCAGTTGGAATGTACAATGAGTGCAGCGGAGAAGCAGAGGCAGACAATGAGCTGGAAACTCAGTGCTGAAGGATCTGAGTGTCACAATGAGATATCTATGTAATTTTTGTTTTGCACTGAATTCAAATTGCATGTCCTTTAGGGCAGAGGTCCTCAACTGCCCACAGAGGGCCACACAGCAGGAGGTGAGCGGTGGGTGAGCGAGTGAAGCTTCACCTGCGCTCCTCTTAACTCCCCATCGCTCGCATTACCGCCTGAACCATCCCCCTGCCCCCAGCCACGGAAAAATTGTCTTCCAGGAAACCGGTCCCTGGTGCCAAAAAGGTTGGGGACCGCTGCTTAAGGGTACCAACATGGATACTTTATCTTGGCACTAGAGTTGCCACCAGCATTTGTCTTATCTAGTTTTGGGTTTCTTTGTCAATAATTTCGCCTTTTCTCCCTGCTATCTTTCCCAAACGTTGGTAAATATATTTTTCTTAGATCACTTTACTGTACAACTCTATTCTTTTGAAATCATCTTCAGATCTGAAATTGGAGGACTGGTGGATGAAAGTTCACCTTGACAATTCACTGATCAAGCAGAGGACGTGGTGCTTTGGAAAGATTCAAGGACATGTCTTCTCAGTGTGGTCAGAAACAGAAGTCATGAGTTCACTTTCTCTTTCCCTCTCTCCAAACCGCAAACAGGATTCCATTTGGCAATTCACAAGCTTCTCACCACTCCCAGATTGGCTTGAGTATCAGCGAACCCAGGTATAGAAGGGACACAATGCAGAAAGCCAGCTCCCTGAAATGGTTTTTTATAACTGAGGAAGAATCATCTCTTGTCTCAAACTTCATTATTCCTAAGAAAGGCAGTTTTATACAGCTGCACATCCAGAAAGAGCTGATGTGAGTTCATACTGGTATAAATAACATTTTGCCTTCATCTCACCTTCTTTCTGGAAATCTACATTCTGCTTCCTCAGATTTGGGGATGAGACTTTCATAACACCCTCTAGGGAGAAAACAATCAGATAATTTCCTCCAACTCTTCACTGGTTTTCTTTATGTCTGTACCATCACCTCCCGCCCCACCACCACCACCGGGATGTTCAGAGAAGCCTGAGAACAGACAGCCTTGGCACCAGCCCTTGAGACCTTTAGTCACAGTAGTTTATGTGCCCATCATGGGCCTACCTTCTTGCTTCATTTAACGGAATATAAGATAAGAGTGTGAATTTAGAGTTATGCCCCCCCAGAACTTCTTCCGAGGATTACTGGTAGTCTAGGAAGGTTTTCAAGTGCTCTACAATCTATGATTTTCCGTAGCAGATTCAGTAGAGGAGAGAGCAGAAATTCTGGAGTCAGATTTGAATCTGACTTTCAGGAGGTTGTTGTGCAGTTGAAAACATACCGCGTGTGATGTGCCTGGTGCTGAGGTTGGCCGTAGGCAGCTCAGAAGTGGTAGTGAGTATTCTTATTTAATGAAAATCCAGTTGCCTCTATGGTGCATTATCTCAGGAGCCCTCCTTTTCCAACAAGTTTTGCAGAAGATTTTTACGGGAGTTTGGCACTGCATTGTTGACATTAACAAGGAGCAGCAAGGAGGCACTGCAGAGAAGCACTGGCCTCACAGCCCCAGGTGATGAATGTACACTCATTCATTCCTTTCTGTGCGCCCCCAGCACACACGCCACGTGACCTGCTCAAAGGTGACCCACAGAATTACCAAGGAATAAGTTGTAACAGCTCATAGCAGATTTGGACCATCTGTTTTGTCTCAAAAAAAAAAAAAAAAAAAAAGAGGGTATCTCAGGAGGACAAAGCTTGCTTGGTGCTTATGAATTGAGAAAGAAGGAAGGAAAACACCACCTAATTTTTTTAGGAAAAAATATCAACTAAACCCAAAAGGCTAATAGTGCTTACCCCTTGTGAAATAGATACTCCAAGGGGTTTTGAAGACTTAGAAAAGCTGTTCTTTATTCTGCCTTTGAGACTTTTACATTTGACGAAGGACAATTCCCTGTTTTAAGCAAAGAGCTCAAGAAAGGTCCAAATGTATGTTTATATCTGTATGTGACCATGCCTGTGTGCAGTGCTGAAGCCAAATGCAGAGAGTGCAGGAAAGAAAGATTATTCAAGGAGTGCTTGGTGACGAACTTATCCACTGGTTCCAGAGTTTTGTTTGATGTTATCTGAATGGAGTTGTAGTTTTGTCTAGCATCACTGGTTGTAATAAGGAGAGCAGCCCAGATCCAAAGATCAGAAGGTCTCAGCATGGTGCTGTGACCTTGACTCTCATAGGGAGAAACCAGGAGTGATTTATAGTTGGAGTTGTTATTTTGCTGTTAGATGAGTCTCAGCTAAGCAGGAAATGTTTATCTCTGTGTCTATCTAGTTTCAGGGGGACAGATTTAATCTTAGCTAATCATGAGATAAAGAACAAGACATTAGAGGGTCTGTGTCTGCCCTTTACAGCAGGTTCAGGAAAAAGGAGAAAGGTCTGTGTTTGGTCTCATCACAGGTAAATAAGGAGGGTCATCTGTGAACCTTATGGGAGTCATGAGAAAGAGTTTACAAGGAGTCTCATCTAAGTCATATGGGGAAGCACAGTTCTTGGTGGTAAGCCATTTCCTGGAACATAAAAGGGTAGAAAGATTTCTGAAAAACAAAATTGTGCAGATGGTTTCCTTAACCACTGCCATTTTCCAGGAGCACAGGGTCCTGGTAAAATTTAACACTGATATTGACATATATTTATAGCTCTCTTTTTAGCATTTTAAGAATGTATATGTGCTAATAATTATTAGTTAAAATAAGAGTGATAACGTGTTTTATAGATTTATGCTTATTTTTTACATGGGAAATACGAAGTAAAATTATCTGCCAATCTTTAGTATCTGTGAAAAACAGTGAAAAAAACATAGGAATTCCACCAGGAGGAGATAAAAAGGGGATCAGAATTTGACAAAATATTCTTCATATTCTAGTTAGCTTAACAGAGGGTATTTTAGAATTTAGAAACCATAAAACTGTATCACGGTAAATCCTTTAAGCCATGGATATGATCCTATAAAATTTATAAAACACACAAACTATATTAATGTATTAGTTGTCTTTCTTGGGAGTATGGCTAACATACTTTTTTTTTTCAATTCAAGGTCTCAAAAATCATTTTTTAAATTAATGTTGGAATGTAAGGATATTAAAATGTCTTCCCTTTTGAATATAGACTTCTCGAGACATTTGATTGACATATTTGACCAATAATTGTGTTTGCGCATGCTTGCGTGTACGTGTGTGCATGTGTGCGTGTGTGCGTGTGTGCGTGTGTGTGTGTGTACTGATATATGTAAAGAAGTAAGGGAGGGTGTGGAAGTAGATTTTGTGTTAAGTATTTAGGGAATAAGATGGAATAGGAATGGGATTATATGTATGAATTAGAGAAAACTATCTATGAAACGGTGATGATTAGATTCCAAACACAAGTAAGTTACAGAAAGTAAAAACAGATAACTCTTTGGGCTTGTTTACCCAAAGGAAGTTCTCGGGGTTGGGGAAATGCAAAGTTGAGCCTCTCAGAGACTAACTAGGCCAACTGGCTCCCACTGCACTTTGGGAGGAAAGCCAGCTTTGCTTCGGAAATAGACAAGAGGAGTTTAGATGGCGGCCAACTGCAATACTGATGGTTGCTTTTATGAAAAACTCTCAACCAGGGACTGGAATAAGAAGATCCACCAAACTCTGGCCTCTCCTGAATCACTGTAAATGGAAACAATTTACAGTCCCTACTATATTGGATAAGACTAAAAACAAAAATGATACTATTTATGGTTAACGGTTTAAGTATTAAAGAAAACATTAGGCAAAAATCTCAGAATCATCACTTTGGGAATGATGTAATGAGAAAAATAATCTCCTTGGGAAATATTCAATTAGCTAGGAAGTATTCCCCTGGCAAGCAGACCTAGTAGGAGATGTTGGCTCTCTCTGGCCTTAAGGCAGATTTGCAAATAATTATACACTATTTGCCACCCCACACACAGATCTGCCCATTGTCCTTTTTCTCTCTGGAAATCCTAAACCCATAATTAGCATTCTTAGTGGTACTCTGGGGTACACTGGGCAACTGGCAGAGCAGCAAGAGAGCTCTTAGGCAAAGTATGATTTGTTTCCTGAACTTGAACTCCAAATGCACCCTTACTTCTCTGATCATTGAGATGAGGTATATATATATCTATATCATTGAGGTGAGATATATATATATATATATATATATATATGTATGTATGTATATATATATATATATATATATATCTTTAAGCAAGAGGAGAGAACCCTAGTCTAACCTCTAGAAGTTCCATCTGGGCTTGAACAATGACAGAAGATACCTCATGTCCTCTATGGGAATTTACATGAGGGACCCAAAAAGATTTAGAAGTTACATTAAAAAGTTTGGTGAACACTAAAGGTTGTAGCAATCTACAAGTGTGCTTAAGGAAGGCCCTGGAAGAAACCACACCTTCACAAAAATCTTTCAAGCAGTCTTTCCTGGAAGATGAATTGCAATGACCCTTTGAAGTAGCAAGGCACACTCAGGATCTCATCATTCTACAAGGCTAATGGGTAAAAAGTGACACTTTTCATCTTTAAAGCTTTCAGACAAACTTTACATCATTCAAATTCTCCAAGCAGTTCCCTTTCCCTTTGGAAAAATGGCCATTTCTTCTTTCTTTCTTTTTAATTTAAAAAATTTGCATGTGTGTGTGTGAAAGCAGATGGAACATCCTGGGTCGTTCCCTCTTTTGTCTCCAGGCAGCGCGTCAGAAGTGTCATTATGGAGAAAGGGAATCCTGCACATCAAATTTGGTCTGTCACACAGTGCTTTCAAAGAAGCCTTAAACTGAGTTGCACATACTTTGGTTAAGTGAAGTCAAAGGTCACATATCATTTCTGAAAATACAGGTATCAAATACTTGATAGATTGAGAAAGTATGTGTCCATAAAGCAATAGGTAGAGCTGATACTATGACCAGTAAATTCTTGATTCTTTGGCATAATTAAGGATATGGGCAGTGAAGGGTGCACTGAACAAATAGTTAGGAAACCTTGGCTTGAATCCTTACTGCTCCAATAATCTTATGAGACTTTGAGTCCCAGTTATATTGTCCATAAAATTTGGGCAACACTCCCATATTGGGCAACACTCCACAATTATTATGATGTTAAAAATGGAAAACAAAAGTGAATATATTTTGCAAATTTTTTAAAAATGTGCATATATTAAAAAGCACTCTGGCACTATCAATTAATGTGATTAATGAAAAGTTACTATTTCCAATTGTAACTTTACATTGGATTATATGGAGAATATATGAATCTCACTATTTTAATAAAAACCTCAAACTAAAATGTAAACACATTTTTTTCACAATTTTAAGAATATGTGTCAGGTTTGCTTCTTTCATTTTATCTAAGTACCTCTCTCCTACCAGCAGATAAATGCTTTCCAGGAGATACATACCCGAGGAGCACGGGCTAGGTCATTCCTTGAAAACTGCTGCCTTGGACAAGTTTATAACCAAGAAGAAGAAACACTATGTCCAGTGTTAGTCTTTGCCCTGAGGACTTGGGGTGTAAGTAAGAAGATTGATTTGGATCCTCCCTTTGTCTTTTTTTTTTTAAGTGAAAAATAGTTTATTAACATGTGCAGCATGCACACTTATGGGAGAGTCTTCTGCCATTTACAGACAGTTGTTTACTTGGATGTTTTTGTGTTTGTTTTTTTTTTTTAACAATATAAAATTAATTTTTTTCTTTTTTTTTTTCCCTCCCTTTCTCTGAGTTGCCCTCATCTGGCTCCAAACACTTTTCTTTTGGATCTTTTGTGTAATCGTTTTCACTCCTCTCAGTACTTCAGGGGCCAGGAATTTTAAGCTCACATCTTTGGAGGAAGCTGGCTTTTCTTCAGAAAGTGACAAGCTGATTCTAACACTAATTTGGAAATTCTAAGGATATGGAATAGCCAAAACAATCTTGAGAAAGAAGAATTAAGGTGGAGTACTCATGCTTCCTGGCTTCAAAACTTACCACAAAGCTACATTAATCATGACTGTTAGTTACATAAGAATAGACATATAGATCAATGGAATACAATTGGGAATCCAGAAATGTACCCAATATTTATAGGAAATTATTTTCTATAAGGGTGCAAGACAACACAATGGGGACAAGAATAGTCTTTTCAACAAATGGTGCTATGAAAACTTGATAACCACGTGCAAAAGAATGAAGTGGACCACTTGATTTCATCATATACAAAAAGTAACTAAGAATGGATAAAGGACCTAAATATAAGAGCTAAACTATTAAGCTCTTTAAGAAAACATATGTATAAATCTTTATTCCCTTGGATTAGGCAACCAAAAAACAAAAAAGGCAGATAAACTGCACTTTGCATACTTTAAAAACTTTAAGTGCCACTATCGAGAAGTAAAAAAAAAACAAAAACAACCAACAACCCAATCACAAGTCACAGCCCCAAAGTCTACTACATTCCATTCCTTCCTTCCTTCCTTTCTTTCTCTTTCTCGCTCTTTTTTTTTTTAATTAATTAATTTATTTATTTATTTTTGGTTGTGTTGGGTCTTCCTTGCTGCGCTCAGGCTTTCTCTAGTTGTGGCAAGCGGGTGCTACTCTTTGCTGTGGTGCATGGGCTTCTCATTGTGGTGGCTTCTCTTGTTGCGGAGCATGGGCTCTAGGCGTGTGGGCTTCAGTAGTTGTGTGTGGCATGCAGGCTGTAGAGCGCAGGCTCAGTAGTTATGGTGCACGGGCTTAGTTGCTCCGCAGCATGTGGGATCTTCCTGGACCAGGGCTCGAACCCGTGTCCCCTGCATTGGCAGGTGTATTCTTAACCACTGAGCCACCAAGGAAGTCCTCCCTTTGTTTTTTTGTTTTTTTTTTTTAACAAATGCAATATGTGAAAAATGGTACCTCTTTTAATTTATATTTCTTTGATAATTTTAACCTAATATATTTATATATTTGCTAATTTTATTTCCTCTTTTGTCAATTGATTGTACCTACCTTATTTGTATTTCTCTTCATTTTCTGTATTAATGATGACAAAGCTTTATAAATTATATACTAATTCCAAATGTATATATTTAGAATGTTTTCTTTAATAAATATTTACAATTTTATTAACTATTTAGCAATCGAGTAAACATTTAGATTTTTTCTTTCTTGGAATGCATATTAGGTAATCTTAGCAGATACTGTTGGTGCTCTGCCCAGATTCCTTTAAATCCTTTTACCATTTTTGTGTGACCCTCCTCTGGTTGCCATGTGTTTTTGCTCTGGGTGGAGATATTGTTACTCTTCCTTGGGAGACAAGCCTCAAGGTACCAGAACCTCCTTGACTGACCACACAGAGAATCTGAAATCTCTGGGAATTTACATTCCCATCAGGGGTGCTGTTAACCTGAAACCAGAGTTAGTCCCCTTGTTTCTGGTTGGGACAAACTCTGGACCTAATTTACGTTCCCATTTCTCCTACAGAATTTGGCTGACACCTTTTTTTTCTGTGAGACTTGCTAGGTTCTTCCGTTTTCTGTTTCTGCTTCCTCCATTCCCTAACTAATCCTCCCTAGGAGTGCACACAAATCTTCCTGGCTGTATGATCTATGACAGTAATGTTTTACTGTAAAGAGCGAAGAGAAAGAATGCTTTGGAAAAAGGTAAATTGTGGGAAATCAAAAGAATTAAAGCTACAAAAAACCTTTACACATTAACCTTTGAACATCAAGTGAAACTCATTCTTTATTCTTCAGATATGAAAGCTAATGTGCACTAAAAGAGAGTATGTGGTTTTTTGCCTAAGGACACACATGCTGGACTAGTACTAATATTTTATTTGGCCACTTACAGGGGATCAGCTTAGTACATGATTCTGGAGACATACTGCTTTGAATGAAGACTCGTTCTATTACTACGTCTAGTTTCATGATCTATGTCATTTACATAAACTTCTCTGCTTCAACCACCTTGACTATAAAACTACTTTATATAGTTAATGTCATTATTAAATGAACTAATACATTCTAAGGGATTAGAACAGTTACTGACTAATCATTACTGGAGAAAAAAAGCTACTTAATTCAATATTCTTTATATCATGTAAACTTGGGCTAATTAGTTTAAAATGTTATTGCAAGTTAACATTTCACAGAGTACTTTAATGTAACTTCCTTTTATTCTCACAAAAACTTTTATATTTCAGAAGGGGAAGTTGAGGCTTCAAATGGAACCATCTGGATATTTCGCAACCTGGTAGAGTTATCATTCCCCCGTATCTCAGCTACAAATAACAAGCCACAAAGAACATAAAGGACCAAGATACAGAAGGCAAGTGACACCTTCTATGACAGATCCTAAGACAAACTTATTGGTGCAACCTGGGACATCAGTAATGCTAAGTACAGGTCAGGTAGGCCACTGCAACCCAAGCAATGGACAATTGGGTGGTTATGCTCAAAAAATGTATTGCAAGGTCCATGAATTCCTCTTAGAAAATGAAGGGAAAGCTGGAATAATCTGACAACCAGATAATTCATTCTATGAGGGAGAAGAGACACAATGTGGATTCCTATGTTTGTGAAGATGTCTGTGAAGCCAAGCCTGGGTAATTTTTAATGAGACTCAGTGGATGCATCTCACATGAAAATTGAATATATGACCATACAATGTCCATTACAAAAAAGCGCTGTCATAGGAACTAGAGAGTGGAAATAAGTACATTTTCCTTAGATACCCCGTCAATCCAAACTGAGATTGCTTTAACGTTCAAAACCTGATTAAGAGGCCCAGTAATATGCCTGTTAAGAGTACCTGACTGCCAGATCCCCATTGCGTGAAATAGCAGCAAATGAATGCTAGAATAAATTTTAACTTGCAGCCAGAAACAACACCAAATTGCCATTTTTAATGCTCAGGAAAGCCTAGTTCATGTAAAGTCCCAAATAACAAATTTTCATGGAATCATGAGCTGTGTTGCATTATACAATTTTCCTTTCATTTTCACTTTATTTTTACTTTCATGTTAAAGATTTGGCTCATAAATAATACGTAAAGATGGAACAAAATTTTACCTGAAGGCTTCACTATCAAATAATAAAATGCTACTGAGGACTTTCGTGGTAGCTGGGGAGGACATCTTTCTCACAAATACATGATGATGGGGCTGCCATATTCTAGGGGAAAGATGCTTTCCTGACTTCCTGTTAGTCAAAATCCACACAATTTAAAAATAATTCAGACAAAGATGGTGGGTAGATCTTTTTAGCAGCTAAAATAGCACAGCCATGTTGCAACAGGATGAACACAACTTACAGTTCACTCAATTTCTCAGTTTTGTAATTATGTAATTCTCAATGAAATTTTAATTGTATAAATTCACATTACTTCACATTTTGTGCCTAAATTAAGGCTTTATTACTATTTTATATAGTATTATTTTGAATGTGCAAAAAATGTACTCACCCTTTATTAGGTAACTGTAGTAAACATTAACCACAGGAGGCAACTTTCTCTCCAAACCTTGATCCCTCTTCTCTCACCACATAAAAGAAGGAGATTTTTATAGTTCAAGGATAAATTGTGTCTCAAGCACAATAAATCAGATACGAAGGGAAGGGAGAGGAAAGTGTCAAGGATGACCACTAGATTTCTGGTTTGGCTACCTGTTTATATGATGGTGCCTTCCTTGAGAATAAGGATATTGGAGGAAAACTACATTTGTGGAGTTCATAAATTTGGTTGAGGGAATAGAGTTGGAAAGGCCTATGGAGCAGTATACTGAGTAGGAGCAGTATAGTAAGTTGGATATAAAAGTCTGTGGCTCACAAAAAGTGTAAACATGTATATAAACAAAGAGCGCCAAATTAATGTTTTATTTGCGTTTATGATGTTTGACATTATTCTTATACTCGAAAATGTGTCCTTGAAAAATAAAGGAATGAAAATTCTGAACATGCCAAGATCCACGTGAAAATTCCTCTCAATATAAATCAAATATGACTTTGTTGAAAAACAAATAGACTTTAATGGGACAAAATTCGCCTTCAAATTCTCAGGGACTCGGAGGTCTCAGAAGACAGACTATCACCTGAATGAAGATTATGTACAATACGTATAATTCATCCACAGGCATTGCATCCTCGTGGAGTTATGTCAAAACATTTGAGGTACAAAACAATTTCTTATCAAATATATCCTGAGCCATACAGAAAACAAAAATAAAACCAAAGTTTATTCCTCTAATCAAAAATGTTATTTTTATAGTTTAAAATGTTATTTTTATAGTTTTATAGTTAAAGTTAGAATCTGTCTATAGGAAATTTGGGAGATTTAAAGACTGTCTGATACTTTGTAGTCATATGTTTTTAAGAACTGAAATTTAGTTTAAAGTATTTTATTTCTAAGCATTACTCTGTCAAAAAAAGAAAGTTATACTGTCTCAAAAATTTTCAACTTGTATACAACAGTCGTTATGATATTTGGTATTTTCCTAAGGGATACTTTTTTAAATAAGTTAAGTCCCATCTTAACCCTGTTCTCTCTGTAGTGGCTTTTGTTCATAACCCATGTTAAAATAAAGCTACTTCATTTCTGTTGATGTGTGACGCTAACTCAGCCCTTCCAACCTGTGATTCTTTTTCTAGTATCAACTCTGTTCTCTGCCAAGTGATTTATAAGCATAAGCCTAGAAATCTAGACTCAGATTATGACCATTTGCAAGGCTAGTAACTTCGATAGTGGGACCTAGTGCACTAAATCAAAGCACAGAAGTGCAAGTATTTGCCTGACTGGACAGGGAGTTTTATAAATGCTGTATAATCACAGTGCCAAAGAAGAAGATAAATGATTCGGTGTAAGCCAAATGTCATGTTTTTGTTTGTCTTGAATATAAATACATGTCTGGGAGAGTAAGAGAAGTATGTTAGAAATAACTCCAAACAAAGGAGTAAGCTTGAATTCCAGCTCTGTTTCACACGAAGTGTGAAGCTGTGGGCAAAGAGATTGCATGTCTTTGAATTTAAGATCCTCATCTGTAAAAGGGGATAATCATGCTTTCCCCAGGTGATCATTGGGAAGACCAAATTTCATAAGCCTGACTTGTGCTCCCTTTGGCATGTTAGTGTGAGGATAAAATACCATGAAAATAATGGTTCCAGGAAAGACAATGTTTATAACAAATGTATTTTAGGTAAGTCATTAGGGGGTAAGAAATAGAGTCACAGTAACCATTGCAAAGGTGACCCCTCACTCACTCCTCTGGAACTGCAGCTCCTTTCAAATTCTTCCAAAGAGATGTGTCACAAATATAGGCATGTGTCGTGTTAGATTAAATGCCTTTCAGATCCAGACACAGAAATTCTTCTGCCTCCTATCATGAACGAAGGTGCAAAAAATATCAAAGTGGCTCCCTCTTTAGGGAAACACATTTCTATAGGAACTCTTGTCCTTCATCCAAAGATAGTTTGTGTGGAAATACTCTAGAGACTGTATACCATTACGTTCTCAGTCTGGCCCCTTCCCTCCAAAATTGGTCCATTATCTTTGCATGAAATCTATGCATCTTGACCCTCTCATCCCTCCTGCTCACAGTAGGACACTCGATCCCTTTTGTAAATGAACAGAAGGTGGATTTTTTTTTTTTTCTTCAATACCTGAGACCTGGAGTAAACAGTGCTTAGTTTTCAAGCTGTATCTTCTGGCACATATATAAGGCGTCCATATCCATGCCAAAAATGGCTAATTATGACATCACTTTAATGATTTAGTTATAAGACTTCCCTATGAAACCCCCTTGCAACAAGAACATTTTCTCTCCTCAGCTATTAACAGCCATTCTTTATTAGAGATATAGCCAATATTTCTTCACTTTGCCTTATAGAATGGGAGAGAAAGGCTAAATTGTTATCTGTTGGGTCTTAATCTAAAAACAATTATTTTTTAGTTGTCTCTCCTCTTCTTGATATACATGTAAAGAACAAATTTCTCTAGTATTTAATCCTATTTTTTTGTCTTCTAAGAATTTGGTCTTTTCTGGAATCTGTCATACATCCTTTTTCTCCTTGAAAACTAGTAACTCATAGATAAATCTTGTCTTCAATTGCAGAAGCTTCCCATAGTCTTTATTTCTGATACATTTATCTCCTTAATATGGTGCATGCTGACTTAAGCCATTAAGTCAAATGATCCAACAGTGCACGATGGGTCTGGGTTTAGCACAAGGAAGCAGACGCACTTTCATTGGTGATAATGATCTAAGGACCCCTTTCTCTAACCTTTTGTTCCTACTTCTATCCTAGTCTACTCATCCCTGGACCTCTTGATTTTCATATGTGCTCAATTCCATTTTGCAATTTGTAATCGTTCCCTGCTCCTCTTTTTTTCTGACTTTATCTTGCCCCACTCCTGGGATTTTTTTTTAAACTATTTCTGTTGGTTCTTTCCACTTCTGACTTCTTTAAGCAGCATCACTTGCCAGAGTGTCAGTTCCCTGGTATTTAAATTCCCATCTTGAGAAGTATTCCAGCTGGATTTGCTGGACATTATTGAACTCTTGTTCTGTTACTTTAATAGTCTTATTTCACTTTTTTTTTTTATTGTATGCTGCCCAATTTTTTTAGAGGTAGGCAGCAAATAAGTAATAAAACATTTACTTTAAACATCAAATTCTTGAGCCAAAAATCATCCATCTAAATTCTAGTATAACTATGTCAAACTCTACCAATCAACATGTAAATAAATTAAGATCACTAACTCAGAGTGACAAGTTTGGAGAATGGAATGTTCACGATATCACTCTCTTCTCCCTGCTGAGTTCAAAGGCCTGTTATTCTTTTAGGAGGGCCTTTTTCTTTCAGGCCAGAAAGAAAAAAAAAAAAATGCAGTGCTTAGTATAACAAAATCTGATGACAAGGAAATAAGGAAAAGCCAACAGAATTTATTATCATATGGTAATACATTTGTGTACAGTGTACACATGCAACTAAACATTACTAATTGGGAGTGATTGGAGAGGACTCCATTCCACTTGAATTTCAAAACTTTTAGATAATGAAAGAGTTTCAAAGAAATATAATTTCTATCATAATAAATACATTCACTAACACAAACTACTGGTAAATTGCTGCCAAATTGATTTCCTGCCAGACTTGATTTAATAACAAAACATTCCTCATATTTAAATGTGTCTTTAAAACAACCAGGAAGATGAATAAAACAGCATATTTTCCTCAAACAATTCATAGTCCAGAAAGCAGAGAGAGAAAATTCTACACAAGCACACCAGCAGGGACAAAAGCTTGAGAGAGACAGCTGCCACAAGTGAGGAACACACAGAATTCTACAAAAAGCCCAAGAAAAGTGACCTAACTTGCATGGGAGCTTCAAACTTACAGTAGGATGCACAGTCCTTGCACAATAAATGTTTGATTTCAGTCACAACTTTGTGTTGTGTGTCAAAGTGTTAGGAAAGAGTTGGAAAGGGACTCAGGATTTTCTGTTTCAAAAATTCTCATTTTACAGATAAGAACAGTTTTGAGATCAGCTCTGAAAATGGAGAGATGAAGAGAAACAAGAAAGAATTCCAGGTAAATAAAAGAACTCAAGCAGAAGTAAATATGGAAAATAGAGATGAGAATTATTAGAGTTTTGAGGAAACGGGTCTTATTAGAACAGACATATTTTAAATACCTCGACTTTACGGGTTTCCTATGTCTTCTGCTTCATCTTTGTAATCCAACACGAACAATTTCGGTGAACTGGATGAAACAAGCTGCCACTAATTTTATGTCAAACTGGAATGTTTTAAAAAGGTATGTTGAGGCCACACTGTGGAATTCTGGTTTCATAGTCCATTGTGACGTCAGTTACCGCCACATTCTACTCATTGCTCATATTGGCTGAACTGGTCCAACCTGAGCTTTTAGGATGGCAATTGAATGTATTCATTCATTCAGAAGTAGTAACTGACATCTACTACGTGGTGGGCCTTTAACTAGGTACCGGGATAAAAACCAGTGAAATTAATAATTAAAATAATTCCAATCTTTAATTTGGATCTGTCAAAAAATCTTCATAATATTAAAATAAACTTGAAAACACTCATCTCTTTCTCTCCTTCACAGTTTCCTCTCACTTAAGGCTGCTCAAGAGCTAATGACTCACCACCACTCTAAAGCTCTCCCCCATCCCTGAAGCACCCCCTCCATCCCTGCCTCTTTACTCCCACCTCTTTCCCCCAACCCTCTCAGATCTGTACCATAAAGATTCACTTAGCCTCATTGTCTTTCAGTTTTTTCTCTTTTCCCATTTCTCAGGCTGAGCCCTCCTTTGTTCATTTTTTTAGATACATCTGAAAGTTGTAGAAAGCCACACATCTTAGAGGGTGGGGAAGATGGAGAGTCAAAATAGGCAAAGATAACATTGTCCTGAGGGATTGGAAGGAGGAGGAGGTATGGCTACAGCATCACAAGTCCCTTTTTCCTTTCTCCCTCCCTTCCTCCTTTACTTCCTTCCTTTCATCTATATATGTTTTACCATGTCTTAATGTTCTCCCAATCAATCTTTGACAACTCTCTTCCTACCTCTTTCACACACACACACACACACAAATATAATGTGGCTCATTGAAGTTACCCTTATTTTTATGATAGCACACTTCTTTATGAGAATGCATGTAAATATTGTTAGATGCCTTTGAAGATACTACCGGGTATGGTCTGTTTACAATCTAATAAAAATCTTTTATATCTTTTTTAAAACTTGAAATCGGTGGCTGACTGGCTTCCTGGAGAACAGACAGAACATCAGTACCTCCCACTCAGAATCTCTATGCATTAACCTTCTCAAGGTTATGTGCTTACCAGTTGACAGCCCTCCCAGTTTCCAGCTGCCACTAGATGTCCCTCCTAGCCAATGCTGAAATGCAATCACACTTTCCATCCTTCCTGGGGTCTCTGAAGTGTAAGTGGCTAGATGCGTAGGTGCACCTGACCAGCTCCACCACAGTGTTAGCAGATTAGAAGGGGCTATTTCCAACCTGGTCTTGATTCTACCTCTGGGAATGTTTGTATGGCTCTGATGGGGATTGAGGAACTTGTTTATTCATACTAAATCAGATGTGGCTTTTTGGTGATGTTTCTTTAAGAGAGTCGTATCTGCTTTATTTCAGTTCTCTCATGTCCTCATAGTGCCTCAGGTCTGAGCTTTATTACTCATCCCTGCTTCCCAGTCACTACATCTACCTTTGTCCCATGCCTGGCTTGATTTCATAAATGGGAAAACTTTGAAGTTCTCTGGAGTAATAATGTAGTCCAATATAGTTTATTGAATGGCATGGCAGATACACCCTCTGGTGACCCATGATGAGTCACACCCTGGTTTCATCCTCTCCCCTTCTGTGCTGTGGAATCTGGGACTTTCTTCTAACCAATACAATATGGCAAAGGTGATGGGGTGTCACTCTCAGGGTTATGTTACATCATAGGGTAAAGATGAAAGGATTTTACAGATATAATTAAGGTTCTTAATCTGTTGGTTTTGAGTTAATTAAAAGGGAGATTATCTTGGGTGGGCCTGACCTAGTCAGGTAAGCTTTTTTTTTTTTTTTTGTATTTATAGCTTTATTTTAAAATAACAATAATAAACTCATTACATGGTAACATTTAACACATTATTTTTTTCCCAAAATCAAAACAAACAGATAAGTGGACTGGCATTGTTGCATTTTTTTTACGGCTCTTTTTTCTCTCTCGCTAAGTAGAAGACAAGGCAGAAGTATTTTTCATAGTTTTTTGGTAATGGTGGATATTCTTTGATACTGTTCCAAAACTCAACAAACAGTTGTCTTTCAAAGACTAGTTGCAATGTAGAATCTGAAACCATTATCAATGAACTTTTCATAATCTACTTTGGATGATCTTTTATCCATTGATGAATTTGTGAGAGCAAAAAGATATTAGTCTTTGGAAAATATTGATTCACTGAGCTATATAGATCTTCCAAATGTTGCCTAATTTCATTATGTAATATCTAGAAACCACATTTGTTAATATCACTAAGAGTATTCGGGCCTTCCCTGAAGTTAGGGGCTCCAAGTAGCAGAGACCTTCATTCATATTCTCTCTCTCTCTCTTTCTCTCTCTCTCCCTCTCACTCTCTCCCTCTCTCATTCATTCACTTTGATGAATCAAGCTGCCATGAAATCTGCAGTTGTATGACCCTGAGCTCTGCCAACAACCTGAGGGAGCTTAGAAGTGGATCCTTCCCCAGTCAAACTTCCAGATGGGAACAGAGTCTAACCAGCACCTTGATGTGAGTCTTGTAAGAGTCTGAGCTCAGGACCCACCTCACTTGTGCCCAGACTCCTGACCCACAGAAACTGTGAGACAAGAAATGACAAATGTTTTAAGCTACTAAATGTGTGGTCATTTGTTATGACAAAAGTAACATAACTACTCCTATTAAATGCACTCAAACATATTCAACCTAGCTGCTTGTGAGTAGCCAGAAGTTTTATCCTGCACCCCATCCAAATATTATGCATTCTTCCTGTTTTTTAGCCCAAGTACAAAAATAGAGAACACTTATTCCTGTTGCTGTCGTAAAGTTATTTTTTGGCATTAGAATTCCATTACTATCATGAATTCATTTCAGTATTCTTCAGAGAAATTTCAGTCTTATGGCTCCTTAAAGATTTTTGCACACTACTGGGCATATACCCAGAGAAAACTGTAATTCAAAAAGACACATGCACCCCAATGTTCATTGCAGCACTATTTACAATAGCCAGGTCATGGAAGCAACCTAAATGCCCATCAACAGACAAATGGATAAAGAAGTTGTGGTACATATATACAATGGAATATTACTCAGCCATAAAAAGGAATGAAATTGAGTCATTTGTTGAGACATGGATGGATCTAGAGACTGTCATACAGAGTGAAGTAAGTCAGAAAGAGAAAAACAAATATCGTATATTAACGCATGTATATGGGACCTAGGAAATGGTACAGATGAACCGGTTTTCAGGGCAGAAGTTGAGACACAGATGTAGAGAACAAACATATGGACACCAAGGGGGGAAACCGCAGTGGGGTGGGGATGGTGGTGTGCTGAATTGGGTGATTGGGATTGAAATGTATACACTGATGTGTATAAAATTGATGACTGATTAAAAAAAAAAAGAAAAAAAAAGTTTAATTAAACATTTTCATATGACAAAAAAAAAAAAGATTTTTGCATATAATCAATGACATTTCTTCCTCTCTGAGCCTGAGCCTCTTTACCACTGTTCTATGGATTAGACAGTTTTTGTTTGTTTGTTTGTTTGGCAGCAACACCTAATCCCAACAATAAACTGCAAGTTTTCTTTGTAGCTTTGCAGGTTGGCTACCTCATCATGCTACAGGTTGTGAATGGGACTCAGGTTTTCTTATTCTAGGACCATCAGTCTTGCTGTGTTCTTCTCAAAGTGGACAGCAAGTGTGGAGGAGAGAAAAAGTACATATGAGTGTCGCTTAACATCTTCACTCAGTGGTGGCATAGGGTCGCTTTTGCCCACATTCGATTTCTCAGAGTGCCATGGACTGAATTATGCCTCCACCCATTCTCATGTAGAAGCCCTAACCCCCAATGTGGCAATATTTGGAGATGGGGACTCTGGAAGATGATTATGTCATAAGGGTGGAGACCTCATGATGGAATTAATGCCCTTATGACACCAGACATGAGATACCTTTCTCCCTCTTTCTCTGTCCCTCTCTGCCATGTGAGGATACAGTAAGAAGGCAGCCATATGCAAGCCAGGAAGAGTTCTCACCAGAACTGAACCATGCTGGCACTCCCTTCTCAGACTTCTTGCCTCGGAAGGAAGGAAGGAAGGAAGGGAGGAAGGGAGGGAGGGAGGGAGGAAGGAAGGAAGGGAAAGAAAGAAAGAAAGAAAGAAAGAAAGAAAGAAAGGGAGAGAGAAAGAGAGAGAGAGAGAGAAAGAAAGAAAGAAAGAAAGAGAGAGAAAGAAAGAGAGAGAGAGAAAGAAAGAAAGAGAGAGAGAGAGAAAGAAAGAAAGAAAGAAAGAAAGAAAGAAAGAAAGGGAGAGAGAAAGAGAGAGAGAGAGAGAAAGAAAGAAAGAAAGAAAGAGAGAGAAAGAAAGAGAGAGAGAGAAAGAAAGAAAGAAAGAGAGAGAGAGAAAGAAAGAAAGAAAGAAAGATAGAAAGAAAGAAAGGGAAAGAGAAATAAATTTCTGCTGTTTAAGCCACCCAGCCTCAGGTACTTTGCTGTGGTAGCCAGAGCTAAGACACAGAGCAAGCTACATGGCAAAACCCAAAGCAAGCAGAGAAGTATATTCCATCCCACTGGTGTGGGAGAGAGGAGGAGTATATTTGTTAATAATACAATGAATGGTATTACAGATGTTGAGATCATGTTCAGCCCTTGGCATGCTACCTATCACTAATGTCTTAACTTTAAAGTTACAAGTAACCCATATCATCATCATTCCAGAGTCTGTTTAACTGATAAATTATCTGATCTTGATCATGGAAGCAAAGCAGAAGTCTTAAACAGATAAACAGGTAAGACCTTCTCTTGATAGCCATGTGATATCAATTGAAGTTTGGAAAAATAAAACAAAACAAACCATACGCTTCAGCTTTACAGTTCATGATGTATAAGGTACTTTGCTGAGTTTTGCTTAAGTTAGAGAACATACACAAGTTTGTATATCTGGTTAAAATTTTAAGAAATAAATAGGGCCTTTTTACAAAGTATGAAAATCTTACTAGGCTATCATCCTCTCAGGAACTCTTCAACATCTTTGCATAATTCCTGATTTGATGGACTCATCCTCATCAGTTTCATTGTTCCAACAGCTTAACATTCAGGATGAAAATATACTTTGACTCACATTTACAGTGATGACTTTCATCCTGACTGAGTATAGCTGGGTACTGGAGCTGAAATCCTGCATGTTAGACCCACAACACGTTACCCTAGGAAACCAAAAAGATGATTCAGCCCCAGAGTGATGTTATTTTGAGGAAACATAGTTTACCACCCAAAAGTATTTAAAGAAACATACAATTCTTTCTTTTGCTTCTCAAAGGACATCAGAGGGATTTCCTATATTAACTTTAGTCACATAAGCTTATATCAAACTGTTTTCCTATCTACCATCTGAATAACTCTCAGATGGTCTGGTTCACTTCTCTTCAACCTTCAGTATCTATGCCCCTATTACACTCTCATGACTCACCTACTTTTCCCTTATGCAGATTAACCTGTCCTCTCTTGTAGGAAAGTAGCATCCTTGCCCTTGAGGATGGGCAGAAATATGGAGCAAATAGGGCTACAGGCACATCATTCTTTTAGTTGACTCAGGGTGTCTGTGAACATACTCATGTTCACAGTCCTAAGCACTGAGTTTTAAGACCTAATTGGCCGTTTCTTAAAATCCCAGAAACCAAATTCTGGAAGAGACTTTATTTATTTATTTTTAAAAATGTTCTACTTTCCATTTTTTTTAAAGATTTATTTTTTATTTATTTGTTTATTTTGTTTATTTTTTTGGCTGCGTCGGGTCTTAGTTGCGGCACCTGGGATCTTTCATTGCGGCACATGGGCTTCTCTCTAGTTGTGGTGTGCAGGTTTTTCTCTCTCTAGTTGTGGTGCACAGGCTCCAGGACGCATGTGCTCTGTAGTTGTGGCACACAGGTTCCAGAGCGCAAGGGCTCTGTAGTTTGCAGCATGCAGGCTCTCTAGTTGAGGCGAGCGGGCTCAGTAGTTGTGGCGTGCGGGCTTAGTTGCCTCACGGCAGGTGGAATCTTAGTTCCCTGACCAGGGATAGAACCCACGTCCCCTGCATTGTGAGGTGGATTCTTTACCACTGGACCACCAGGGAAGTTCCCGTAAGAGACTTTAAAGTTGTCTAGTCAAATCCCCATTGTATATCTAAATGTGCTCTGCCATAATATCAGTTTAGGAAATGAGGCTTAACCACCACCAGCAAACAAAACTAGATGTAGAGACATCTGGAGTCAGACTGTTCCATAATCTGTTTGGTTTGCTCTAAAGAAACGTCCAGCATGTTTTCAGAGCTGACATCATCTCAGTGTAACTTCTACCAACAATCCTAAAAGTATCACTTAAGAATATATTACCAATTTCTCTTCTATCTGACAGTCCTTTAAATATTTGAAGATGACTCACACGTATAATCAGACTGAATAAATATTATTTCAAATGCTCTTGTATGGACTTAAGTGCCCTCATCATCATGATTGTCCTACATCAAAGAGATATTTTTCTGTAATTTTCATTGTTTGCCCTAGACTCTAGTAGTCTGGCAAGCAGAGTGTAGAAGGGGATCCATTAAGTCCATGTCCCCATACACTAGAGTCTCATTAATTCAGTTTAAACTTCAAAGTATTTTGGGAGGGAGAATAACATGGTTTTATAAGAGCTCCAACTTGGAGTCAAACTACCTGGGTTCACAGGCAGAGTCAGTCACTTACTAGCTGTGTGCCTGGTTTCTTCATCAATAAATCTATTCAACGCAACTGTATGGGTTTTGCAAGATTTCAGTAAGATAATGCTCACAGAGAACATGCAAAATATCTGGCACAAAATAACAGCTCAGCCAGTATTAATTATTACTATTATTGTTACTCTGAAAACGCCCAGTTTTAGAACTTATAATCGACTAAATTTACCAGCATCAGATCTTATATTCAACATTTTAAAATACTGTTATTGCCTCTTTATCATGTCACATTTATGGTTAATTCTGCTCATTCAGTGACTTACACTGCCAAATTAAACCAAAGATCTCTCCGCCACAATGTCGTTTGGCATCAAAGGCATCTACTCAAACGTGGACATTACCTTTGAAGAGCTAAAATTTGATCTCTTTGCATAGGATAGCATAAAAACAGTAGCAGCAATAATAGCACCATTTATTGAGTGTTTTCTATGTGCCAGGCTTACAAACACATACACACACACACACACACACACACACACACACACACACACACATTATCTTGTTCTTGGTTTTCCCATCAATAATCTGAGAATAATGATCCTAACAGTGATAGTAATAGCAGCAGCTGCTCCACTTTCTTAGTCACAGGGACATTTGAGGGTTAAAAAGACAATATCTGGACGTGTCTTTCCCAGGATCTGCCACACTTGCCAGCAGGATTTGCATTCGTGATTAGAACTGTTTCACAGGCAATTTCTTGCCCCATTGAAAACATTCCCACAAGGCCATTCCAAATATCAGCTCAGCTTCCATTTGGCAAATACATCACAACTCATAACATTTCTATAGAATTTTAATATTAAAAAGTGCTTTCATAAACTTTATCTCATTTAAGCCTCAGTAAAGCCCTACAGCAAGGAACCTGTAAAGAGCTTAACAACACTTATAGTAAAGCATGCATGGTCACCCATCAGGTGATGGAATTAAGACTTGAATTCATATCCTTATGCTCTCTAGAATCTTCTCACCCCATTATTCAGGGCCTCTGAGAGCCTTGGCTTGGGAACCATGTGGTCTAACCAGGAATCCTGTTTCTACCACTCAGCCTGTGTGCGACCATGGGAAAGTCATGTGACCTCTCCTAGAATCTGCTTCCAGTTCGGAAATGGTCAAATTAACCTTCATCCCATAGAGTCTCTGTTGAAGGTGACTGCGGATAAGCACTCTGCAAACTTCCAAGTGTTTAACAGGTTCATGGGTGTTCATAACACAAATATAGAATGTGAGTGTAATGTTTTCCAGAGATTTAGGACTAATTTCCATACTGTTAGTGTGATAGTTACAGGATAATTATTGCTTTCCACAGTCTGACTCACCATTTTGAAGTATATGTCTAATAAAAATGTACAGACTACTTGTAGAGTCATTGATAAATATGTAAATATAAGACCTGACTTTATTTTTTAGTTTGAGAAGTCATTTCCAATATCTCTTAATTTCTTTGACTCATCTTATTTCTTCCCTACACTTTTGCAGATGAAGAAAAGCCAATAAAATAAGAGCGTTGCTTTTGCCTCCTTACAAATCAATCTTGAATAAATATATAAAGTTGCATAGTTGTGGTAGGCGATTAGTGCTGTTTTGTATTTCCTTGATGCTACAATAATAAGGTATTTTATCTATGTCAGCTTCATTTTCATTTTGTAGATCATGGGTATAGAAAAGATTTAACTATCAAATTAATGTAAATTATTTTAAAATTATAAAGTGTTATAACATTTATTATTGTTATTATTATTATTATCATTTCCAAGACTGCTTCCTAGTTTAATAGGCCTTGCTTGGGAACCTCAGACTTAAAAGAAAAGTTAACATATGGCTTCTTCTGTAAAATTCGTTGATTCATTTATTCAAAGAGCTTTATATACTGAAGAAAAAACATCTAAGTATCAACCAACTAGTACAATAGTTTTGATCAAGTAGTTCATCCGTACAATATGATTTATAGTGAATAAAGTAAAAACATTTTTTTAAAGTGCTTTGCAATTTTCAAAATGCCCTTATCATACACACATATTATCCACATACATAAAGCACACACACATATCAGGGAAAAATTATTAAATATCACAGTGTGAGAACTGGCTAGCTGTATTTGCCTTATACGGCAGTGCCACTGGTAAAGTGCTTAGGATTTGTCCGATGTACATCTTGTTTCTTAAGTCACAGTAAATGAGGCAAAACCTTAAATAACGCTTACCAATTCCACTAATCCCACTAAAGTTAATAAAGCAGGATTTCAAGATCTTTTGCACAACAAGCATCAGTTACAGCTAACCAAATACTACTGAGTAAAAAAAAAAAAAAATGTGTTTGTTATTCAGTTTTCCAGGTCTTTCTCTTTCTTTAACTAATCAGTTTATTCTCTTCCAGTATAATCCACCCCATGGAATTAGAGTGAATCAGTTTAACCCTTCAAGCAGATTACAGGATCAGTAGAATTAGCAGAAGGAAAGTCTGTGCATTTGCTGTTTTCTTTAATAACTAATGATGGAGGGCCTTCCCTGGTGGCGCAGGGGATGAGAATCCACCTGCCAATGCAGGGAACATGGTTTCGATCCCCGGTCCGGGAAGATCCCACATGCCACGGAGCAACTAAGCCTGTGCACCACAACTGCTGATCCTGCACTCTAGAACCCGCAAGCCACAACTGCTGAGCCCGCGCACCACAACTACTGAAGCCCGTGTGCCTAGAGCCCATGCTCCGCAACAAGAGAAGCCACTGCAATGAGAAGCCCGAGCACCGCAACGAAGAGTAGCCCCTGCTCGCCGCAAGTAGAGAAAGACTGCGTGCAGCAAAGAAGACCCAACACAGCCAAAAATAAATAAATAAAATAAAAATTTTTTTAAATTAAAAAAACTAACTAATGATGGAAATGTAATGAGATATACAGCATAATAAGGCAGAAAACCACTAGGTTTAAATAAACCGAAGAGTGAAAATATGTCTTTAAAAGAGCTATCCTGGGCTTCCCTGGTGGTGCAGTGGTTAAGAATCCGCCTGCCAATGCAGGGGACACGGGTTCGAGCCCTGGTCTGGGAAGATCCCACATGCCACGGAGCAAGTAGGCCCGTGAGCCACAATTACTGAGCCTGCGCGTCTGGAGCCTGTGCTCTGCGACAAGAGAGGCTGCGATAGTGAGAGGCCCGCGCACCGCGATGAAGAGTGGCCCCCGCTTGCCGCAACTAGAGAAAGCCCTAGCACAGAAACGAAGACCCAACACAGCCATAAATAAATAAATAAAAAAAAAAATAAAAATAAAAGAGCTATCCTGCTTTCTTTCTGTTGCTACGCTGAAATCTTTAACTTCACAAATATTTTTCCCTCAACCCTCATACTACTTGGAGCAATCATCACTACTATCTCTGTTTTCTTTCACCCTAGACTTCTGAATCAGGAAGTTTTCCTCCTGACTGTCTCTGCATTCTCAGAATTTACTCATTCTCAAATTCCTTTACAATCCAGCTTCCAATAGTTTTCTCTCATTAAAATCACCAGCTTTTTATGTGGCCACAAAAGGCTCCTTTAGGCTAAAACTATGATCTAGTTTCTATTCTCTTTCTCTTTGATCTCTATGGAGTTCTTTATTTTCCACTTTTTTTCCCTTAGTATTTTCTACTCCCTTAGCTTAGCTTCCTTAGCTGTACCCTCTCTTTACTTTACACTCCTACTATCTTCTTTTTTTAACATCTTTATTGGAGTATAATTGCTTTACATTGTTGTGTTAGTTGCTGCTGTATAACAAAGTGAATCAGCTATATGTATACATACATCCCCATATCCCCTGCCTCTTGGGTCTCCCTCCCACCCTCCCTATTCCACCCCTCTAGGTGGTCACAAAGCACTGAGCTGATCTCCCTGTGCTATGCGGCTGCTTCCCACTAGTTATCTATTTTACATTTGGTAGTGTATATATGTCCATGCCACTCTCTCACTTCGTCCCAGCTTACCCTTCCCCTTCCCTGTGTCCTCAAGTCCATTCTCTAGTAAGTCTGCGTCTTTATTCCTGTCCTGCCCTTAGGTTCTTCAGAACATTTTTTTTTTTAAGATTCCATATATATATGTTAGCATACAGTATTTGTTTTTCTCTTTCTGACTTACTTCATTCTATATGACAGACTCTAGGTCCATCCACCTCACTACAAATAACTCAATTTCATTTCTTTTTATGGCTGAGTAATATTCCATTGTATATATGTGCCACATCTTTATCCATTGATCTGTTGATGGACACTTAGGTTGCTTCCATGTCCTGGCTATTGTAAATAGTGCTGCAATGAACATTTTGGTACATGACTCTTTTTGAATTATGGTTTTCTCAGGGTATATGCCCAGTAGTGGGATTGCTGGGTCATATGGTAGTTCTATTTTTAGTTTTGTAAGGAATCTCCATACTGTTCTCCATAGTGGCTGTATCAATTTACATTCCCACCAACAGTGCAAGAGGGTTCCCTTTTCTCCACACCGTCTCCAGAATTTATTGTTTGTAGATTTTTTTGATGATGGCCATTCTGACCGGTGTGAGGTGATACCTCATTGTAGTTTTGATTTGCATTTCTCTAATGATTTAGTTCTCCTACCATCTTTTGATGTACTTCTTCTAGGCTTCTGGTCTGGTCCCTACCCCACAAATATATACCTCCACCAGAAATCAATTTTCAATTTTCTGCTTATAAAAGTCTATACACTTTTCCTGTGAGATTTCAGGCATCTATTAATTTTTTTCACTAGGTAATCATATTACATTGCTAACATGTTTAAGAATTGTGTTAAAAGCTATGGGCTACAAAGATGAAAGTTTCCAAAAAAGAGCTTAATTATCAAATTACCAGCAACGTGCTTATATTCTTTCAAATCTAAATATATTACTCTCACTTCTTTCCTGAGAATCAAGGTACTGTATCCCTGGCCATCACTGCTATAGCCTCACTCTCAAAACAGATCTAAAAAAGAACTCATTCTCTTTCTTCCAACTTGTCTAATCCTCTGAACTCTGTTCTAAGATACAGCACTGTCCCTGTCACTCAAGCTTGATGTATTAAAGTCATTGTTGACTTTTTTTCTCATATCCTCAACATACTTAAGTAGTTAGTAATTTCTATCAGTTATTTCTGAATCACAACTGTTGCATCTATTCCTTCCTTCTTAATTTTAGTGCTAACCCTCTATTGAGATCCCCTCACAAGAACTCAGAGCAATTACACCTGCAGTATCCAGTAGCTGTGCCCAAACCCAGCTCATCCCCTTCTTCTAGTCTATTCTATTCTTTATTGCTAGAATTATCTAGATAAATACTAATTAGAATCAATTTCCTCAAACCATAATGATTCTTCACTGTTTAAATAATCACACTTTTGGGGGGCCCTCCATGAGCTAGCCACAGTCTACTTTCCCTTGCTCAAATCCAATTGTTCTCTTTCATAAACTTGAAACTCATATTGAAGGCATTCTAGATCCTACCATTAAAATTTCATTCTCAGGTCTTATTCACATGCTGAGCCCCATGTTTGGAATATGCCTTCCTCCTCTCTGCTTTCATCATCATATTGTTCAATCAAGATATACCAACTTGCCTTTTAGTAACTTATAGATCATTTTTGCCAAATTTTTCATCCTTTTTTTTCTTTTTTTAAAAAAATATTTCTTTATTTATTTGGCTGCACCAGGTCTTAGTTGTGGCATGCAGGATCTTTAGTTGCAGCCTGTGGTATCTAGTTCCCTAACCAGGGACCGAACCCAGGCCCCCTGCATTGGGAGCGTGGAGTCTTAGCCACTGGACCACCAGGGAAGTCCCCATCCTTTTTTCTATTACACTTCAGCCATTGACTCTTTCCCATAACTGATGTCATACACTGCTTATTATTGTCACCATTTATTTGACCACTGCAATCATGGGTTCTCAAACAGTTATTATACTTCAATCAAGAATTGTGGAATATTGAAAATGAAGAATATGCAATAAGCTAGACAGAAGATACAGTAATAGCCCAGCCTCTCAGAGACAAATACGACCAACATCTTTAGATGTCTCCAATATTTCTGCTCTACTATGCTTTCAACAATGTAAATATGTGATTCTCCATCTCCAGTTGGGCCGTAAGACTGCTGAAGGCTGGTCTGGGTTTTATTACCTTTGTTTCCTCAGTGCTTGACATCTAGAATGCACTCCATAAGGGTTGATTAATATTAAATACTGGATGACAATTACACACATAGCCAAAATTAAAATTATATATTCATTTGTGTGTAATGATCTTTTAAAATAAACATTTATACCAATAGTCAGTACATGTCATGATGGTAGGGGAATAGCAACTCTGTTTAGTACTGCCTACCTAACAACTACCACAGTACCTGAAACATATTACACAATTGTTGAATAAAATGAATTAAAATCACACTCTAGAAGACATGTACTATAGAGGATTCAAATGGAAACCTCCTGTGAATCATCCATTTATATAGAATTATCTCTTTAAATATTACTGTCAGCTTATCATGTAGAATGTAGCCAATGTAATATTTTAGATGATAGTAAATATTGTCATAGCCAATATTTTGGTTATGAGAGAGAGAAAGAGAAGACAAGAAGCAAAATTTCCGTTTTGGGAGCTTCAAAACCCACCAAAGGGATGATGTTATTAATTAGGTATTGGGGGGATATGATTGCATATACAATTCATTGATAGATATATACCAACAGTGTACAAATCAGATATACTAAGGAATATTTATGTTCCATTTTGTTCAAAACAGTAGAAATAATTATGAAATGGAAGACATTAATATCTAGTAAAAGCATAATCCAACCCTTGTGCTAACAAGCCTCTTGTGGTCCTCACTGTCTCAGATTGTGCAATAGTAATGCCATTCAGACTGCCTTCCCCTCCTCATCTCTTCCATGAGAATGGCCAGAGCCCAGGACAAGGCCGGTCACTGGGCTGCAATTCTAAGGGGAACAAAATTGAGTGCCAAGAGCAAAGGGTTAATGCTTTATCTGCAGGTTTATTTTCTCATCGTCAACTAGTTCATCCACTCCTTGTGGTCAGCCTCTCTTGGAACTCATGATTTTGGGTTCTTTACTGTCTCCATTGCTGGTGAAAGCCCACTGTAGCGACGATTTCACTTTTGTTTAAAGCCTTAAGCCTTCCTGCACTAGGTAAAATGCACTTTGATATATACAGGCAGGTAACTCAGATTTTTAGGGTAAATTCTGGAGGTAATATCCAGCAATTCCTCCCTGCAGTTTGACTGGCCTAGCACTGTCCTATCTGTATCTCCTCTGTGAGATACAGGATACAAGATACAGTGGTCCTTCCGTGTCTCTGTGACTGCCTGTGGCCATGGTAGTTGGCTCGGCTGCTTGAGGATTGATTCAGGATTAATTCCTGAGAACTCACCATTTCTCACTCTTCACTAGGGAAAAGAATATCATGAGGTACTAGTGGGATGAGAGCAGCATGTGTAGGAAAACAGATGTCTGACTTCATCAGGCTTATTCTTGTGGGTGTCTGGGTGCATGTAATTGCACCTGTCAAAGAGGCTTGAAAACTGCCTATTATTTGATGCATACACCTCAGAACAGTGACGATCAGCAAAGAAAATTTGCTTTCCCAGAACAATAGCAGCAACAGCAGCAGCAACAATAACGGAAAACCAACCAAATTATTGTTAAGCCACTCCTAAATCAATGCATCTCAAACACTGTGATTACATTTTTGTATAAAACTAATGTGAATTTTGGCCACAGCCATGCTTTCTAAAACAATTATAAACCCAGGATGTCCGTAGGTAGAATAGGGCTAAGCCTTATCTTAACTCCACCTCTTCATTTTGATGGGAAAAAAAGCCAGAGGTTTTAACTGGGGATGAGATTAGGCCAAACTTATGCAACTAGTCAGTGAAAGAGCTAATATTACACCATGCTTCTTCTCTAAACCCAGAGATTTATCCCCTTCAACAAATGGCTTTTTTCCCCTTCCCAAATTACTCTAAATTCCAGTGGTGTTTCTCATTTAAATAACACAGGGATTTAGGGACACATCAAAAATATCATACATTTTAAATGTTAATGTAGATGTCTCTATGCATACATGTATATGATATATCTATTATCTTTATTCAATGTTCAGTTTTATGCCCTAAATGCAAATCACTTACAGTCATTTTCTCATGTGGCAGAACAAACAAACAAGCAAATTACCTCAGAAACTAGTGCAAAGATATTTAGCTTTTCACAATTTAAAATAAATCTCTTTCTCTCTCTCTTTCTCATACACACACACACACACGCATACACACACACAAGGTTGTTGGTTGAAATTAATCCTCATTTTAATTTTCCAGGTCACTGAATATTTGTCCATAGCCTCCTGCTACTTCTCCTTGATTAAAAACTTCTTTCTCTGCTCGAATATTGCTTCAGTTTTCAGTACACATATATTTTGGGTGTAGTCAAAGTTCAATTGTAGAGGCCTAGCAACTTGAATATTACATAAGTGGAATGTGTATGTGAAATTTGGGGTAAATTCTGTGATCAACTCTTCTGAGGAGGTGAGACCTCCCCTTTTGCTCTGGCTGGAGTACCTGCAGGTTCTGCCACACATTGCATTCCAAGTGAGGAGGGTTTTAGTTAATTGCAGGCTTTTGTTTTGCTAAGAGGTAGGAAGGGCTAGAAGGTTTATGTATTAAATGGGACAGAAAAGAAAGAGAAGGTGTGGTTTGCTCATGTTAAGAACTTGGAGGATGAAAGAATGAATATGTCTAATAAGGATTTTAAGTCTGTGCTGTGTGTTATACCTTTTCTTCCCCATCTACCCATGGGATAAATCTTCAGTAAAATATCCATATTTTAATGTGTTAAGGGTTTGAATCCGTTTTTGAGTCGTGCCAAGTGTTTGTCTTGTTTCAAGGTGAGTGAGGGAATAAGAACAGGAACAACCTATGCTTGCCCCGCCTTCCCTGCCCGCCACGTGTGTGTGTGTGTGTGTGTGTGTATCTGCAATGACCTGTATTAACCAAAATCTCAGAAATGGAGACCTGATTGAAATACAAAGGTGCCTATTTGGGGTTTATTAGGACTGCAGCCAAGGAGACATAGGTTCAAGAAGCACTTGGATTGTGTTCCGCCCAACTACAAAATAGGGGAGGCTTATAAAGGCAAAAAGCATAAGGTTGGGACTTCCCTGGTGGTCCAGTGGATAAGACCCCTCGCTCCCAATGCAGGGGGCCCGGGTTTGATCCCTGGTCAGGGAACTAGATCCTACATGCCACAACTAAGAGCCCACATGCCACAACTAAATATCCCACATGCTGCAACGAAGATCCCATGTGCCTCAACTAAGACCCAGCACAGCCAAAAAAAAAAAAAGAAAAAAAGCAAAGTTACAGTCAGTTACATGAGTTGTTTATCAAGAATTATAATTGGAGCTGGCAAGAAGTAAGGGTGTTTGTTAAGTTAGGATTGGTTAGGGTCTGAAATGGTTGCATAGTTACAAGGAGAGACCTTGAGACCATAAGGTTGCAGCTGGGAACTGTTCTGAATATGGCTGGTAGTATCCTTGGTACAGTTCAAAGAAAGTTCAAGTTCTCAGTGATACAAAGATTAATCTGAGACCAGATCGTCAATGGCCGCCCAAGCCCGTTTTTGTATGCCTGAACTGCCATCACTCCATTATAATTTCAACTTGTCATCACCTGGAAACACCAGGGAAGATGAGTTCCCAGACATTGCCAGTCTGCAAAATCTAGAGGACTTAGGGGGTTTTAAAAAGCCCCAAAGCCAGGATCTGACCTCCATATTTCAGGAAGTATAAGATCCCTTTGAACACATCCTTTATGGGGCTGGGATAGAGGAGAATATAGTAGCCACATTTTTTACCTCCTTCTGCCATATTTGCATGCCGACCCCAACTTTACTCCCCTCTAGTTTGACAGGTTAGTTTTTAGGGGTCTGAGCACTACCTTCCATTGAATGCTAATGCTCTAAACATCACCAACACAACATGCTGATAAAGCAAACGAATGAATTACTTACCTCAGTGAGGGAAAACACCACCTCCACAGAGCTCTGTTGTTCTCAGAGGAGAAACGGCAAGGACAAATTTGTTGAAAATAAGTTTAGTTTAAACTGAGTCTTTCAATGAGAGGACTAGATTGGGATTGGGAAAATAACATGTTATAACAGTTTAGAACTGCTGGAAATAGCAAGCTGAAGATTTTGAGGTGAGGGATTCAAAACATCTGAAGACCTAAAGTATCTGTTGATACTTCCTTCTGAGGTGAAATTCTAAAGTTTGCAGAAAGTCTTGTAATGAAGAATGAAGTTATTTGCCTGCGCAGAAGTCTCCTGGAACGGTAAAATTATGCTAATGAAAATAATGGAATAAATGGAATAGTAACATCCTGCTAATATAGATTATAATGTAGATGTTAAGCTATGTGTGTTGCGGAGGGTAGGAGTAGGTAGCTAGTTTTGGAGTTTCGGTTTTCACATTCATATCCTGAGTATTAGAGGCAACCTTAGGAAAAAGTTCACGAATTTCTTCCTACCTCAGCTCTTTTGATATTGTATTCTTGATATGAAGTATTTATTTATTTATTATATCTTTATTCAAGGGGAAATTCTCTGCCTATAATATTTTATTAAGTGCCGTATGAAATCATATGTTTATGGTTCTATTTGCACAGGTGAAGAGCTGTATAATAGGATGGTGACACAGTCTCAAGTTTCCTAGGATCTCAAGTTCTTTTATGATCTCATTTTACTTAGACTATGATTTGAGTGGATATACCACCTATATTAAGTAAGAATCTCAGTCAAGATTTCTGCTTGTTAAGTCTGGTGGTGGTAAAAATAAGCATTCATTTCATAAACCTGAGCATATTTATTCGCGTTCTTAAATTTCAAGAATCAACTTATCATGGGCAGAGTTCTATCCTGAGCACCTCTGAAAATTCCAGATTGTGTGGAAATCTATTCATCAAAATATGTTTTGGGGATTTGCTCTGGAATGCAGAGGAATCTTATTTAAATCCTCTGTGTATAGGGGTCACTACTCAGCCAAGGTCCTTTCGCATCTATTGGATATAATCTGACATCTGTGGGAATAGAAATTATTTTCTAGGGCCTCAGCTGACTCCATTTAACAATATATCGCCTTTAGGTGAGCAAATATCAGTGTGTGGGATGGTGTTCATGAAAGTCTCAAGTGATTTTCACTGTATCATTAGGCTGGCCTTATGATCTGAGGAGTTATTTCAATTGAAATGGGATCAGAAACTGAAGAAAGATATTTCAACCAATAACAGAGTCTATTCAAGGTACAGGTAAATTAAACGTGAAGGAAGGACAAAGATTTGGGGAGAAGCCTATGTAAGAAGAGGGCTATACTGTTTCTTAGAGGGATCTGAAAGCCCATTTATTCCTTCATTTATTCAACTTTCAATAGCAATGGCTTGAGGGCTAAAGGAGCTATTGAATCCTGCTGTGTTAGAGAAATAAAAAGAAGGCAGCTTGAGCTTGTGTTTGAGGAAGGCAAGACCATGAAATTTCTTGGAGCTTTGCCTGTTATAAATTTGGTGTAGGGAATGTAGGTTTTATCCTTGGACGTAGGCCACTCGATTTACTGTTAGGATGGTAGAAATGTAAGGAACTAAAGGAAGGATTTGGTGGTAAGTATATTTGGCACAGTGGAAGGAGAGGTCAAGTGATATTAGATATGTAGCTTGAGTGTTAATGGGAGAAAGGGGAATTCAGGAATTACCTGGGGATTGGGAGCTACCATCATTTAAAAATTGTGCCTGAATATTTACTTTGTCATTCACAAAGAAGGGTCAGTCTGTTTGCATTACTTATAAAAATTATTTCCCCGAGGTATGGAAGCCATAGAATCATAATTAACCTCTTGTTGTGGCGAGTCTGCAAAGATGTCTGCCATCAATTTCTTCCCTACATTTTTGTGCATGCTGCTTGTCACCTTAGGAGCTGGAATCTAATTCATCTCCCCTTAAATCAGAGATACCTCAGTGATTTGCTTGACTGATTCTAATTTTAAAAAGTGATGTTATTATAGTTCTAAGGTAGGGTCAGAAAAGGCTTTACAGCTTCTTCCTAAGCCTCTTAAAATGTTTGATTTGGGGACAGTTCTTCTTGGATACAGCCACCATCCTATGAGAAGTCCAAGCCACAGGAAGGGGCCACATGTGATCCTCTGGTTAACAACATCAATTCAGCTCCAAGCCAATAGCCAGCGTTTGACTACCTGTTCTGGGCGTGAGCCATCTCTTCATCCACCTCAGTCAAGCGTTCAGATGACGGCAGCCCCAGCCACCATGTTACTGAAGTCTCAATAGATAACTCAAGTGAAAGCTGCCAGCCAAGCTCAGTCAACCCACAGAACCTGAGAGAAAATAACATGTTGTTGCTTTAAGCCACAAATTTTGATGTAGTTTATTACCCAGCAATAGATAACTGGAACACTTCTCAGTGTACTATTTATGCACATTTCTGTCAGTTCACAGTAGGTAGATTCCAGACAATTAGAATGAATGAACAGATCTTGGAGATACAAAAAACTGAAAACACAAAACCGTCTGTTGTTCCTCCTTATGTTTCCCCTGCCTACCCTGTTTCCCCAGATAACACCATGCTCTGTGGTATGCAGCAGTGAATTCAGACCTGGCAATATTGTGTTTTCCTTTTTCTGATGTTCCCACTTTATGATGGAATTTGTACTGCAGATTATAAACTGCTTCAGTGATCACATTTATTTTGGGATTCTGATTGCATTGTCTGAATAATGGTGGTGGTAACTTGGTATTCTAAATTTTTCTTATAGTTCCATGGAACTTTGTAAAAAGACAAAAATTAAGAAATTTGGGTAGGAGTAATTCATCTTAACATGTTAAAGGAGCAACATTAATTTCTGTGACACACCAGGTAGTGTGAAGAGGCTTAACCAGAAATAAGCTTTCCCACGGCTAGGAGAGTGGGAGGATAACACAAGCTGAAAAATCCTTTTTTAAATATTTCAGGATTCAGCTGAGGGTATAATCACTTTGTTAGAATTTACCTACTCTGTGGCACCAAATTGTTAAATTGATAATAAGTTCTAAGTATGTTTTTGAGGAAAAATTGAGAAATTTGGCTCATTTGACATTACTGGCACTATATGTTGTTATATGTTGTCATCTGATACACATTTTATACGCCATACTGGTAATTTTAGCTGGATATATGGTTAAGTGTGATTAGAAATGGGAAAGTGAGAGGTTAGTAACTGCTTGCCTAGTATGAACCATTGCTGAGTCTTCAGCAGTCCTATTGCCTATGCCATTTTCCCCAGATGGCCATTAAGAAACAATTTAAAGGATTGGCATAATACAGGAAAGGTCTTCTTCTCTCTTTGATATTATATTGTCCTCTCTGGAGGAACAGCCTTCCTCTAACTGCCCAGGGATAAGGGTAAGAAGAAGAAAAAAAAGAAAAGATGCAGAGGAGAGTTACCTGCACACACCAGCCTCACGGTTAGGGGGAACTCACAGCTTTCCCTTATCCATCACATCTCCCCTGCCCCTTCCTCCACTACCATTCTCCAATAGCTCTTCTGATTTTCAGTCCAGAGCTTCTTCCACTTACATCATGTTACCTTGTTGTCACTATTATGTTCACAATTTTGCTCACCATAAAATACTATCCCATATGGAAAAAATGGTTATCACTTTCAATGGTGTTAGAGTTAATACATTATCCCTCATCATACGTTCTCACTCTTGTCAGAAATCCATATATATATTCCATATGTATCAGTATATATGTGTGTATATGTATATATATGTATATTCCTTATGCAGTATCAGTAAAGATGGGTTTCTCTTCTATAATTCAGTAGCGATGTAAAGTTGCTGCATAGTAAACAAAAATGCAGATAGAAGCTTAGCTGAAAAGCCACTTATTTTTAACTGAGATGCTGTTGAAACAACTAATTCAAAGAAACTTGCAGATAAGTCATGCTCCCTCCTTGCAGTCACTGCCTGATCTACAAGTAATCTGAAAAATGAGACAGCTTGATAAATTTTTTTCCCTCCTGACAAATAACAGGGTATAATGTTCCTATAATTATCCTGAAATATTTTAGCAGTACAAACCAGAATCATGTCAAAGTAACTGAAATTAGGTTTACAACAGAATTCCAAAATAGCAGTGGTCTTTTAAAGGAATTTAGCCATCTATATCTGGAAAAAAACAAATATTTAAAGCCTCATATTTCTGTAGTTGGACTAAGTTCACCTCAGAGAACTTTAAGAAAAGGTAGCCTATATTCTATATACGACTGGATTCTTGACTAGCTAGTTCTCTGCTGGATAGAGGCAGCAAACCCTGGTGTTAGGAATGTGAAACATACATTTTATAAATCTTAATTTTTATTTTGCCCATTATTTGCATTTTTAACTTGGGAAAATCTTAAATTTGATATTCTCCATAGATGTATCTAATAATTATGTGATATCTTATGATTGGATGGATTATATTTCAGAAAAATATATACAATTTTTATCATTAAATCTAGAGTAGGGACTTCCCTGGTGGCGCAGTGGTTAAGAATCCGCCAGCCAATGCAGAGGACACGGGTTCCAGCCCTGGTCCAGGAAGATCCCACATGCCATGGAGCAACTAAGCGCCTGTGCCACAACTACTGAGGCTGCACTCTAGAGCACGCGAGCCACAGCCACTGAGCCCGCGTGCCTAGAGCCCGTGCTCTGCAACAGGAGAAGCCACCTCAGCGAGAAGCCTGCGCACCGCAACGAAGAGTAGCCCTGCTCGCCGCAACTAGAGAAAGTCCGCCCACAGCAATGAAGACCCAATGCAGCCAAAAATAAATAGGTAAAAAAAAAAAAAATCTAGAGTAAAACCCTTGAGTAACACGTAATTATTGTAATCTTAATATTGTAATTCTTAAGAATTACTGTAATTGTAATTCTTATTGTAACTCTTAAGACAAAGAAACTGAAAGTAAGAGAAATTGGGAAAATTTTTCTCAGACCACACAATTTGAAAGTCAGGATTTAATCTAGGATTTCTGACTCCAAATCCAATGATCTTTTCATTACAACAAATTATTTACAAATCACCCAAGAATTTATGTTGAGCTATTTTGCTGCTTAAAGAAATACATTATAAGAATAAAAGTAGCATTTTAACTCTTTTTGTATAGGTTACGTCCTTTAGAGTTCTAGTAATTGTATAAACCATCTCAGACAATGTCTGTCTGACATTCCTGGTAGTAATTTTTAGGAATGATAACAAATGAACATGAACATACACAGCCTATTTATTAGAGATTGTTAAATTATGAAAAGTCGTCCTCTACATACGGTAGAATCTCAATAACTTATTGGTGTTCACGGTAACATTTGACAGTTGATGTTTCGGATATTCCCAAGGCTTAAAACAGCCATTCAGATATTATTTGATTAGGTTACTGGAAATCACTTTTCCAGGGTTTTGAAGAGCAGGTTTCAGCAATAGCTCAACCCTTTGAAGAGTCAGGGAATTTCTTCTGCCTGTGCAGTGTCATACTAAAATAACCCAAACCAAATAACCCATACTAAAATGACACAAGAACCCTTTCACTGGGAGCATGTACTAAAATAACACAAAACTAAATAATACATGTGTACTAAAATAACCCAAGCCAAATAATCCATACTAAAATAACCAAAAAGCCCTTTCACTGGAAACATACAGAAACACATACTAAATTGTTTTTCCCCTAAATTTAAACATACATAATTTAAACGTGTAACTGGGATTATTAGATTGAAAGAGAATTTCTCAGGTGCCAGGAGAGAGAGAGAAGAGTGCCCTGAAAAACACTGAAATAATTGTGTGAGGAAGCGCTGCTGCTCTTTGATGGAGGGAGGAGCTGGCGTCTGGGAGGGATTGTGATGAATAACCTAAAGCAGTGGTCCTCAAATGCGAGAATTTTGCCACCCCCCCACTTCCTGTCCACTCCCTGCCTGGAGACGCTTGACAATACTTGGAGACATTTTTTGGTTGCCACAACTGAGAGTGTGCTGTGGTGTGGGCAGTGTTAATAGCATCTAGTGGGTAGAAGCTAGAAATTCTGCTAACCATCCCACACTGCATAAGAAAAGCCACCCAGAACAAAGAATCATGTGGCCTCAAAGTCAGTAGTGCTCAAGTCGAAATATTCTGGCTTAATGACTGGGGGTTTATGCCTATAGGGACATTGAGGGAAGACTTTGGTCCAGAGGTATGGAAGTGAGAGACTTAATGAGAGACTTAATCCTGTAAGCGTTCTATCCCAAGTTGAAGGGAGAACCACAAAAGAAAAACAAATCACAGAAATTGCCAGGGAAATATTTTGTTCTTTTCCTTTTTGTCTGGAATATAGGTTAAGAAAATTCCCATGAGCCTAAGCCACCTCTCAGTTTGTGGTTCATATTTACCCCCAACGTACCTTGGATTCCAAATATTTAGAAAATAAAATGAACACTGATTCTAAATATGTGATATTACAGGGGTTTCTTGCTGAAGGATACACGAAATACTCCCTGGCAGGACAATTTCAGAATCTATGCTACAAAAGAATATTCACAGAAAGAAAAGAAAAAAAGGATAGAGATTAGCTCACAATAAAAATTTTAAAAGTTAAACAATGCACTAAAAGAGATCATTGGTACATTCAACCTTAATATTAAAGTCCTTAACATTTGAGATAATAAAATAATTTTAAAAGGAAAACAAAGTTCAATACCATCAACATATTAAAAAATAATTAAAATTCTATGAAAATGCAGATACCATAAAAGAAGTGGATCTGTATAAAGAAGCAAATCAAACTTCTAGAAATGAAAAATAAACTCAATGAAATAAAAAACAACAATTTAAACAGCAAATTAGATACAAATGAAGAGAGAATAGTGAACTGAAATAAACTTTGAGCAATTAGGCAGAATACAACAGAGATGGGGGAAATAAAACCTCAATAATGTTGGAAAATATGAGAACTTGAGAAAGATGAAGTTGGGAATAAAAAGTGTCAAAATTCATATAGTAGGAATTTTTGAAAGAAAGACTAGAAAATTGGGTAGATATCACATTCAAAATGATGGAACCTGTAAAGATGGATTAGCCTCTTTGGACAAACTCTCATGTTGACAACTAAATATTTTATATGAACTATGGGAAAAGGTCTTTATAAGAGTTTAGAAGAGCTAACATGTTACTGATACATTGTTGGGCAGAATCCTAGAGAACAGGAAATCCAGAGAGACAAACCAGTTACTTGGGAAACTCACTGAAGAGTGAGGGTTTGCTGGTCTCAGCTAAGAGGCTAAGAATCTTCTAACAGTATATTTTCATTTCCCTCTTCCTTGTCTTTAGGCTATTGGTGTCATACGTTTTATTATACCTAGGTAACAAACCTCACAATATGTCATTGTTGTTACTGTATTGGTAATAATTTTTAAAAGAGATTTACGTAAGATGAACAAAATATTATACATTATATGTAATCTTATATCTTAGGTATAGTCATAAATGCTGTTACTATTTCCTGTGGTTTCATCAAATTTGGGGAAATTTCACCCATTAGTTATTCAAATATTTTTTGGTCCACCTCTCCCTCTCCTTTGAGACTCTAATCATATGTATATTAGGCTGTTTAAAGTTATCCCACAACTCACTGACATTCTTCTCATCTTTTGGATTCTTTTTTCCCTCTTGTGTTTTCCTTTCGGTAGTTTCTGTTACTAGATCAAGTTCACTAACCTTTTTTTTTGCCCTGTCTCATCAACGAATTATCCCAACCAGTATATATTTTTATTGCAGTTGTTTATCTCCAGAAATTTCATCCATGTCTTTTTAATATCTTCTATCTCTTTACTTAAATTTTTGAACATACACAATATTGTGATAGTAATTATTATAATGTCCTTGTCTGCTGATTCTAATATCTTTAACAGCTCTGCATCAATTTCAATTAATTGATTTTTTTATTATGGGTCATAGGTCATATTTCCTGCTAATCTTTGATTGAAGGCCACACATTGTGAATTTTATCTTGTTGAAACTGGGTATTATTGCATTTCTAAAATCCTTAGTTATACTCTGGGATGCTGTTTAGCTATTTCAAAACAGTTTGATCCTTTTGAGTCTTACTTTTATAGTTTGTTATACATGTCCAGAGCTCTATCTAGTAATTTCCTCATATGCATGTGTTGGTCAGTACTCTGATTAATATTCAAGGAAAACTCTGAACATCTCCTGTATGAGTACTCTGTCCTGTCAACGATACCCTCTTTAGCTCCTCGGATTGTCAGCACTGTCTCTAAAACTTAGCAAGTCTGCTTAGCCCCTTCTGGATTCCCCCTGCCTGTACTGTGGCCCAGAAACATTAAGGTAGTGAGATGGGGCAGCTGTAGGACTTAACCTCATTTATTTCCTGTCTCTGGGGAAACACTGTTTTTCATAGGCTATGTCCAGTGTCTTTAAAACTGTTGTTTCATATAATTTGTTTCTTTTTCTGGTTGCTTTAGACAGAGGTTATATCCGGTCTTTTTTCTTCTATCTACGACAGAAATGGAATTCCTATCCATTACATTTTAATTATCCTTTGGAGATAAACATCTAGGTTGCCTCCAACTCTATTCAATCAAAGAGAACCAAGGAAAACATTTTTGTGCATGCCCATTAATGCTTAAGAATTTGGGGGGGAAGACCTGTATGCAGAAAACTATAGACACTGATGAAAGAAATTAAAGATGATACAAACAGATGGAGAGATATACCACGTTCTTGGATTGGAAGAATCAACATTGTGAAAATGACTATTCTACCCAAAGCAATCTAAAGATTCAATGCAATCCCTATCAAACTACCAATGGCATTTTTCACAGAACTAGAAAAAAAATGTTCACAATTTGTATGGTAACACAAAAGACCCCGAATAACCAAAGCGATCTTGAGAAAGAAAAACGGAGCTGGAGGAATCAGGCACCCTAACTTCAGACTATACTACAAAGCTACAGTAATTAAGAGAGTATGGTACTGGCACAAAAATAGAAACATAGATCAATGGAACAGGATAGAAAGCCCAGAGATAAACCCACACACATATGGTCACCTTATCTTTGATAAATGAGGCAAGAATATACAATGGAGAAAAGACAGCCTCTTCAATAAGTGGTGCTGGGAAAACTGGACAGCTACACTAAAAGAATGAAATTAAAACACTCCCTAACACCATACACAAAAATAAACTCAAAATGGATTAAAGACCTAAATGTAAGGCCAGACACCATCAAACTCTTAGAGGAAAACATAGGCAGAACACTCTATGACATAAATCACAGCAAGATCATTTTTGACCCACCTCCTAGAGAAACGGAAATAAAAACAAAAAGAAACAAATGGGACCTAATGAAACTTAAAAGTTTTTGCAAAGCAAAGGAAACCATAAACAAGATGAAAAGACAACCCTCAGAATGGGAGAAAATATTTGCAAACGAAGCAACTGACAAAGGATTACTCTCCAAAATTTACCAGCTCATGCAGCTCAATATTAAAAAAAACAAACAACCCAATCCAAAAATGGGCAGAAGACCTAAATACACATTTCTTCAAAGAAGATATGCAGATTGCCAACAAACACATGAAAGAATGCTCAACATCACTAATCATTAGAGAAATGCAAATCAAAACCACAACGAGGTATCACCTCACACCGGTCAGAATGGCCATCATCAAAAAATCTACAAACAATAAATGTTGGAGAGGGTGTGGAGAAAAGGGAACCCTCTTGCACTGTTGGTGGGAATGTAAATTGATACAGCCACTATGGAGAAGAGTATGGAGGTTCCTTAAAAAACTAAAAATAGAACTACCATATGACCCAGCAATCCCACTACTGGGCATATACCCTGAGAAAACCATAATTCAAAAAGAGTCATGTACCACAATGTTCATTGCAGCACTATTTACAATAGCCAGGACATGGAAGTAACCTAAGTGTCCATTGACAGATGAATGAATAAAGAAGATGTGGCACATATATACAGTGGACTATTACTCAGCCATAAAAAGAAATGAAATTGAGTTATTTGTAGTGAGGTGGATGGACCTAGAGTCTGTCATACAGAGTGAAGTAAGTCAAAAAGAGAAAAACAAATACCATATGCTAACACATATATATGGAATCTTAAAAAACAAAAATGGTTCTGATGAACCTAGGGGCAGGACAGGAATAAAGACACAGACGTAGAGAATGGACTTGAGGACATGGGGAGGGGAAAGGGTAAGCTGGGACAAAGTGAGAGAGTAGCATGGGCATATATACACTACCAAATGTAAAATAGATAGCTAGTGGGAAGCAGCTGCATCACACAGGGACATCAGCTCTGTGCTTTGTGACCACCTAGAGGGGTGGGATAGGGAGGGTGGGAGGGAGACGCAAGAGGGAGGGAATACGGGGATATAGGTATACATATAGCTAATTCTCTTCATTATACAGCAGAAACTAACACAACATTGTAAAGCAATTTTACTCCAATAAAGATGTCAAAAAAAAAAAAAAGAATTTGGTTGGGGGGTTGGGGAGAGACAATGTGTATTTCCAGAAGTCAAAATATTGTCTGTTTTTCTCCCATAAGCATGGAATAAAAGATATATATTTTTTTATTCTATTTTGTTCAGTAGCCTTGTCTTCTTCTTTGTTGGCTTTATGCCTTAAAAAAATAATACATAGTTTTATATACAATCCACTATGTTCTCCAACTTCTTTTTATTTATTTGTTTTAATGAACCATTTTTCCTTTCATAACATTTAAAACAATTTATGCATATATTTGTTTCATGATCACCTCTCATTCTGACTATAAGGATCATATATGTTTTATTTTCCTTGATATTTCTAAGACCTAACAGAGTGAATGCCACATAGGAAAAGGGCTCTAGGTATTTTCAAAAGAATGCATAAGAGGATGAATTCTGGCCATCTAAAGGCAATAAATAAGATTTCTGGCTTTTCAAAACCACAGTATTATGGAAGTTTAGGCAGAGACTAAGTAAAGGGCAGTACATTTGAGAATTTCAATTTGAGTTCATTTCTAATTCTATTTTATTTTAATAATATGAGAACACAATCATAAAATATTGATAAGATGAATGTTTAAGTGGCTTTGAAAAATCAGAGTTTATTGGTGAAACACCAAAGGAATTTCCATTAAAATTAAGAACAAGAAAATTATGCCCACTATTACCTGTATCATTTAGTTTTTCTAAAGTTATACTGAATAAAATAATACAGAAAAAAATGAATAAAAGGTTTAACTCCTGAAAGGGAGATAAAATTTACCAATATTTCTAGTTGTTTCAATTATCTATCTAGAAAATTATTAGTACCAAGTAAAATTTTACTTTAAGTCGTAAGTCTTGGAGGTTGTGGTAAGCTGAATAATGCCTCCAAAGATATCCAGGTCCTGATCCCTGGAACCTGTGAATATTACCTTATATGATAAAGGGGTTTTGTAGATGAAATTAAAGATATTGCAGTGGTGAGATTTTACTGGATTATCTGTGTAGGTCCTAAATATAATCACAAATGTCCTAATAAGTGGGAGATTTTATTACAGAAGAAGATGATGTGATGGTTGGAAGCAGAGGGGCACACAGAGAGAGATTTGAAGATGCTTTGTGGCTAACTTGGAAGACGAAGGAGATGCCACAAGACAAGAGATGCAAGGAATGCAGCTCGAGAACCTGGAAAAGACAAGGGAAGGGTCTGAAGAGGGAACACAGCTGACCCCTCAGCCCAGTGAAACCCTTTAATTGGATTTCTGACCTCCAGGACTGTAAGAGAATAAATTTGTGTTGTTTTAAGTCCTTACTTTTATGGTGATTTATTACAGCAGCAATAGGAAACTAATACAGAAGAAAAGAGACTCCTTTCAAAAAATCTAGACAGAATATCACACATTTTGGAATGAACTTTATCAGGTATATCCTTTAAATAGCTTTTAAAAGTTTATCTAGAAATATAAAAAGAGATGCACTCAGAAGTGTAATGGTGTTATTTTTTTCAATCCATGTAAAGCTTATATTTCATTCCAATCAATTTATATAATTTTTGTTTTCAAAAATTATGCTATATTTCATATAGAAAAATAAATCTGGGAGAAGAGATAAAAAATTAAAAGGGAAGAATAAATGGGGACTTCCTTGGTGGCGCAGTGGTTAAGAATCCGCCTGCCAATGCAGGGGACACGGCTTCGAGCCCTGGTCCAGGAAGATCCCACACGCCGCAGAGCAACTAAGCCCGTGTGCCACAACTACTGAGCCTGTGCTCTAGAGCCCACGAGCCACAACTACTGAGCCCGTGTGTCACAACTACTGAAGCCCCCGCGCCTAGAGCCTGTGCTCCGCAACAGGAGAAGCCACTGCAATGAGAAGCCCGCGCACCACAACAAAGAGCAGCCCCCACTCGCTGCCACTAGAGAAAGCCTGCATGCAGCAACAAAGACCCAACACAGCCAAAAATAAATAAATAAATTTATTTTTTAAAAGTTGTTTATTTAAAAAAAAAGAATAAATGGAAGAGGAGAGGGAGAAAGGGAAATCTGACTTACATTTTCAGATGTAACTGCCAAATATGAAACTGTCTTGTTAAGATAAAATTGTCTTTTTTTCAAACCCTGATCTCTGATTGTGCTTTGTTGAGGCAAGAGAATCTTTCTCAATGGAGCCAGATTTGTACAGGGCAACAATGACCTCATGTATATATATAAACATTTAGCAACTGATAAATGTGGCATTTCAAATAGTGGAGAAATTATGAATTATTCAGTAAATCATGCTGGGACAATTAGTTATTTCTGTGGAGAAATTATATACTCTATGCCAAGATAAATTCCAGAAAGATTAAAAAATGAAATCTAAAAGTGAAACAGTAAGTAAATAAGAAAACCTTTCTGTAAATAAATTCAAAGGCAGAAATCATATTTAAAATATTGATATATTCAAATACCAGTAATTAAAAATATTTGTATTTCAAAAACTAGGCAAAAATAAACAAAAGTAAAAGGAATAAAGTAAGCTTGAAAAATATATGTGAAAATTTGACAGTAAAAAGTAGTTATTTTTTCTATAAGAAGAATTTTCATATATTAATAATCAACAGATTGAATACTCCAATAAAAATGGGTAAAAGACAGAAGTAGATTACTCAGTAAAAATATACAGATGGCCATTAAACTTTAGGGAAAAAAAGCTTAATCTCACTCATAATAAAAATGCAAATTTAAACAAAGAGGTTCTATTTTATCTTCCAAATTGGTAAAGATGGAGGGGGAGAGGGAATTATACACAGTGTAGCAATTACCATTTTTAATATAATGAACATATATTACTGTTGTAATAAGAACATAAAGCAAAAACCAACAGTGAAGAAGAAATTTCAAGAAATCTTTGCTCTCTTTTCCGGACTGGGCTAGTCATTCAGTTAATCAGTTAATGCATATTGGACAATTATTGCCTTCCAGGCAATGTTCTGGAACTCGAAGTCAAGAACCTCAAATCATTTTATAAGTGGATGTGTATGTGTGTTGGAGAGTGGAGGGTGAGGGGAGAGAGGCAAGCAAAGTCATATTTACAACCTAGTATGATAAGTATAGGGGGTTGCAGGGAGACAGAGAAGGCCTATCACAAGGAGGTCAGGGAATAGTCGATGGGAGGAGGTGCTTGAGCTAAGGCTCAGGACTGCCACAGACAAAAAGGAGCTACCAGTTAAGAAAGAGAGGAAGGGAAGACCTTTTTGAGGGAGGGGGTATGACAGGGAGGTGGAGGGGGAAGCCTGACCCGTGAGGGAACTGCAGGAGTTAAGTGCCCCTGACACACAGGTAAGATGACATACTGATAATGATGAGTTTGGCTGGTGTTGTCATGGAATTCTTGATTGCCAAGTTTAGGAGGTGGGTCTTTATTCTGTAACTCTTGGAGTTTCTCAAGGTGGTAAGATCTTACAATCAAAGAGAGGAGCAGAAACTTGATGAATGCTGGGTTTATTCTATCTGCAAAGAAGAGTTAAAAACATTGAGAAAAATGTATCTGTGACTTTGCTCATGTATATGCTTCTATTTGTTTTTATTCATTAATTCTTTATTAAACAACGATTGTTGCGCTCTCGCTGCACTCTCACTGAGCAATCTGAGGGGGATTCAGCACAGTCGCTGCCTGGGTGAACAGAGATAGAAGGAGGCAGGCAAGCAGACAGGTTGCAGTAGAGGTTGACACACAGTGTAACAGATGTACCCCACTGAGAAGCGGGTGTTCGGCAAGGCTTCTTGGAAGTGGTGATGCAGTTATTACACATTTGTTGATCGAACGGCTCCATGTGTAGAGCAAGCAATCCAGAGGCAGAGTCCACACAAGGAAAAGAGCCACCCTGGTTAGATACATGACCTCGCCCAGAGCCGTGGATCTTGAACTTTGAGAATGGATGATAGGGAAACATTTCTCCAGCTGCAGGTGCCCTGATGTCTTAGGGCTTCAGCTCAAACCCAATTAGGGCTGCCCTAACATTTTAAATTATATTGAGGAATTCAATTGTTTTGTTCTTTTTCTTCCAGTATGTCATTGGAAATAATTCTAGTTTTAAATACCATCCAAGGTACATTTTCAACAATGTTTATAATAATTTTCCTCTCCCTGCAAATAAACAGACTGAAAAAAAAGAAAGGAAGAAAAGAAACGCAAATGGAAAAAGAAGGAGGAAGGGAGGGGAAGAGAGAAAAACAGGTGAGAGAAGGAAGGAAGGGGGGGGAGAGAGAGAGAGAGGAGAACCAGGACTCTCCTGGGAACAGGTATCTGAGACTTTTACTTCTTGTTTTCTCTCCAGGCAAATGTGGAGTTATTATGTTTGGAGTGCTAAATGGGGCCTCGGCCCTGGAGCATGCCAGAGCCGGGAAATCAAAATAAGAGTCCTGAACAATAGTCCACATAACTCTCTGGCATGATGCAATTATTCCTGACTATTGTGCTGAATCTTTTTAAACATCATTTTAATACTTCTTAGTAGGAACAAAATACCTTGGTCTTTAAAAAGAAAAAAAAAAAAAAAAAGCCCTCTCCAGCCCCATCCCATTTGCCAGGTATATTGTTTACCAGGAGAAACACAGAGATGCATGGAAATGAGGGTAAGGAATTAGCTTCTATTCACAGGCTCACTCTGGCTTGCCTCTGCCCTATGCTTCCACTGCAACCCAGAACACTTCCCAGCTGAGCTCCTGCCACCTCACTCTGTGAACAGGGTTGGCCTCATGATATTTCAACAGGAGCATTCGGAACAGGCTCACATAGAGACGCTGACATTTTTCAAGTTCATCAGAAAGGCAAACTCTAACCCCATAGTTGCTCTTTCCAGGAGCAATATTCGGTTTTCTCTGAATAGCTCAAATCTAAGTGAGCAAGAGCGAGATTGAGAAAAAATGAACCAATATTTTTCATTAGAAAAGTGAAGAATTAACCCATGCCTTTATCGATCGCCTCTCATCCACAAAGCATTCTCTAATCTGCTAGCTGGAAAGGATGTCTTACTCCACTGAACCTGAGGAGTCTTCTAACCTGTATGCCATCTATCACTTTTCCTTTTCAATCTTGTAATACAGGTGTAATCCCAGTTTTACAAATCAGGTCCTAACAAAAAAAGAAAGCACATTTAGCTGGGATGCTGAAAACAATTTGATGAAAAGACTATTACAGAAGTATGGACAGGGTTAAGGAGACCAGAAAGTGATACTGAGGTACCCAGGGACTAACCACAGCAAGAAGCCATTTCCACTCTATACCTGAAGGGGAAGGAGAGGAAAAGGAGTTATTAGATTCAAGTGAGACCAACAACTATGAATGGGGCTGCCATTTCTAGTTGCAGTCATAACCACTGCCAGAAGCATGGTACTTAGACAAGGAGGAAGTACCATGTGTGTATGGGTGGCAGAGTGGGAGTGGGGGATGGGTTGGGGATGAGGGAGAGGGGGATAAATATCCTGAAATCTTTCTCTTCATGACCTCTGATCTCCTGCTGGTGCCTTCTCTTCCCTTCTATTAACTGGACCCAATAAAGAACCACAGGAATGAAAGCCCAGAGTTGTAGATTCGTCAAAGTCAGTCTCTGGTGGGTCCAGAGTAGAACAGAGATGGGTGGAGAATGGGTCAGGCATGGGAGCTGGCAGACATAATTACTAGACCATCAGGTGAATTCCCTTAATGCATGGAATTAGTTAAAAATCCATAAGCAAATTTTCTTTTCTGCTAATGAGTCAAGCACACTTGTGCAGTCCATAGGGAAAGTATCAGGAGTAGGGGTAATCTTTGTGTAGCTATTGAGCACTATGATTACATTATTGTGATTATATAATTATGATCATTATCCCACTATTAAACTTCAAGTTAATTAAGGAAGAGATCCTTTCTTGGTTTATTTCTATATCTAATGCCTATATCACTATTTCCCATCAGTGCTGTGGTCAGAGTGGGCACTTTCAAATATTTATAAAAGAAAACAAACATTTACAGAGAAGAAACTCTTAATTTAGCATTAGTAAGAGCATCTATTAACCAGTACATCCTCTTGGAAATATTTCTCTAAGACATAGTATTTCTGTAACTCATATCCTGATAACATTTTGTAGGAATATTTTGATGGTTCGACCATGTTTGTTAAAGAGGACTCTGAAGGACACTTGAATCCTTGTGAAGATACTTTCAAGCAGAATAAAACATAATGCATATGAAGTTAGAAAAAAGGAAAGAAAGCCCAGTATGGAAACTATTGAAATAGACATACAAGAAATTTAGACTTGAATATTTCGTTGTGAGAACAATTCCCATATTTGTATTAGAGAAACAATCCTACTAATACTGTGTTATAAGTAGTTTCAAAGCACTTTCATAGAGAGTAACAATTGGAAAAGAAAGTTAATCTAGATGTCTGTTAAACTTGCCCAACATCTCTGAGAGAAGTTGAGGGACACCCTTATTTTGATTGTTCTGTAGGGAAAAAAGATCTCATTAAGTAATTTTGACCACAGAAAACACAGTGGGAGACAGAGGGGAGAAGCTAATAATAAATTTGAATCTTATCACACTCATAATCACTGGTCAAGACAATTAAATATAAGATTGTCCATTGATCAATGGGTGATGGATAGGAAAATGGGAATCCCTTGACCTGAACCCCAGCAAGCAATTAGAAAATTGATGCTTCATTGGCAAATAGGTTGACAGGAATTGCTATGGTTAGAGGTAAAATTCATCTGGATACACAGCTAAGCCAGGTTCATCTGGGTAAATGCATCTGTGACCACCAAAATAATGGCATGTCCGAATGAAAATGATTAGGCAGAATACATCAGTATTACTAGTAGGACATTCTAGAGTCAAGATATGGTCTCAAAGCAGGCTTCCAGCATGAGTACAGTTATCACAGGTAGTGATGTCTTGGATGTCATCGTTGACATAAGGGCCATATGAATATGTGGAATAAATGCAGGTGGCTGCATGAGTATTGTAAAGGTGTAACTTTTGAATGCTGGCTTCTGTGGCTGGGATGTATAATTGATACTTCGACTTTGTCTCTTCCATACTCCCACTCCTTGGTCCCTGGATCTCTTGAAGGTTGCACTTAGAGAGAGACTATATTTATCTCCTACTTCGATCCATCAACATCAGCATCAGTTGAAGATGAAAGGCTATGAAACAGAAGATTCATTTGGGTAGATGAAGTTGCACCCTCCAACTGGATACATTCAATTTCCTTGAAAATAATTTCTGTCCAGCCTTTTGGCTGCTTGGCACACATGATGCAGAAAAAGTGAAGGCTAAACAGTCTACTCTCTTTTGATTCTATCTGAAATATTTGAGGTTGTTGGTTCTTCTTGTTATTGTGTGGGCCTGAAGACAGTCTTAATGATAACAGCCATGTGAGAGATTGATTACTGCAGTTGGCTTTAGGGAGAAATAAGTGTAGAATCAATTTTTAAAAGAAAACTTTTTTATTTTGAGATAATTATAAGTTCATATGCAGTTGTGAGAAATAGTACAGAGAATTCCATGTAACCTTTATCCAGTTTCCCCCAATGGTAACATTTTCCAAAATGATAATATCACAACCAGGATACTGACATGATACAATCCACCACTCTTATTCAGATTTCCCCAGTTTTACTTATACTTATTTGTTTGTGTGTCTGTGTATGTGTGCATTTAGTTCTAGACAGTTTCATTACATGTGTAGGTTTGTTGTATATACCAGCACAGTCAGGATACAGAATATTTCCATCACCACAAGTTTACCTCTGTTACTCTTTTATGACCACACCCACTTTCCTCCTCCCACCCTCTCCACTCTGGCAATAACTGGCAACCACTAATCTTTTCTGCCTTTATCAAATGTTATTATATCACATTTTTAATATAAATGGAATCATACAATAAGCATTTTTGGAATTCACTTTTTTTTTTTTTGGCCCAGCATAATTCTCTAGAGATGTGTGTGAATTGTATAGTTTTTCTATTTTATTGCTGATTAGTATTCCATGCTATGGATATACTACAGTTTGCTTAACCATTTACCCATTGAAAGACATCTGGTTTGTTTCCAGTTTTTTGCTATTACAAATAAAGCTTTTATGAACATTCATAAAAGTTTTTATGTAAACATAAGTGTTTACTTCTCTGGGATAAATGACCAAGAATTCAATTACCAGATCATATAGTAGTTACATATTTTCTTTTTTAAGAAATTGTCAAACTTTCTTCTGGAGTGTCTGAACTATTTTGCATTCCTACCAGCAATGTATGAATATGTCTTCATGTCTCCAGGAGTGCAATTGCTGTGTTGTATGTAGTTGCATGTTTAGTCATAAGAAATAGCATACTATTTTCCATGCCTATCAGCAATGTATTAGTGATTGAGTTTCTCTGTATACTTGCCAGCATTAGGTGTTGTCAGTATTTTTTTATTTTAGCCATTTTGCATTTCTCTGATGGTTAATGATCTTGAGTATCTTGCCATTTGATTATTTGTCATCTGTATATCCTCTTTGTTGAAATGTTTGTGTATGTCTTTTGTCCATTTTTTAATTGTTTCTTTTTCTATTATTGAGTTTTGAGAGTTTTTTACATTTTTGTCCCCATGAAAGCTTATTTCTTTTTTTAAATATTTATTTATTTTATTTATTATTATTATTATTTTTTGGCTGAGTCAGGTCTTAGTTGCGGCATGCGTGATGTTTTGTTGCAGCGCGCGGGCTTCTCTCTAGTTGTGGCATGCGGGTTTTCTCTGTCTAGCTGTGGCCCGCGGTCTCCAGGGTGCATGGGCTCTGTAGTTTGCGGCACATGGGCTCTCCCACTGAGGTGCACAAGCTCAGCAGTTGTGGCGCCTGGGCTTAGTTGCCCCACGGCATGTGGGATCTTAGTTCCCCAACCAGGGATTGAACACATGTCCCCTGCATTGGAAGGCAGATTCTTTACCACTGGACCACCAGGGAAGTCCCTACATGTTTTTAGATACTAGTCTTTTGTCAGATATGTAGCTTGCACATATTTTCTCTCTTTCTGTAGCTTATCTTTCCATCCTTTTAATAGGGTCTTTAGCATAGTGAAAGTTTTTAATTCTGATGAAGTTGAACTTATCAATTTTTCCTTTTAACGATCATACTTTTGGTGTCAAACTAAGAACTCTTGGGACTTCCCTGGTGGTCCAGTGGCTAAAGGTCTGTGCTCCCAACACAGGGGGCCTGGGTTTGATCCCTGGTTAGGGAACTAGATCCCACATGCATGCTGCAACTAAGAATTTGCATGCCACAACTAATGATCCCACATGCCGCAACTAAAGAACCCGCATGCTGCAACAAAGGTCGAAGATCCTGTGTACTGCAACTAAGACCCGGCACAGCCAAATAAATAAATATTTTAAAAATCATTAACAAAAAAAAGACTAAGAATTCTTTGCCTAGAAATGATTTCCTCCTATTTTTAATTTATAGTTTTACATATTACATTTAAGTTTTTGTTTGTTTTGCTTACGGATGTTAAACTGCTCCAAAATCATTTGTTAAAAAGACCATCCCCCGTCCATTGAATTTTGCACCTTTATAAAATTTTGGGAGGAATATTTGTGTGGGACTATTTCTGAGCTTTCTATTCTGTTCCATTGATCTATACACCTACCCCTCCACCAACACCACACTGTCTCGCTTACTGTAGCTGAATAGTAAGTTTATGAATTAGGTAGAATGATTCCTCTCATCTTATTCATTATCAAGATTGTTTTAGAAATTCTAGGGCTTTTGATATATTTTTAAAGAACTGAAGATCTTCTGTGATGGGATGAGTCTTGTTTTGGGGATGTCGGCCTGAGTCTGGATAAGGCAATATCAGTGTACAGATCACAAAACATTTATGGTCACTGCTACTTGTCATTTTAAAAATTTGTTTATTTATTTTTGGCTGCATTGGGTGTTTGTTGCTGGGCACGGGCTTTCTCTAGTTGTGGCGAGCAGGGGCTTCTCATTGAGGTGGCTTCTCTTGTTGTGGAGCACGGGCTCTAGGCGCACAGGCTTCAGTAGTTGTGGCACGTGGGCTCAGTAATTGTGGCTCACGGGCTCTAGAGCACAGGATCAGTAGTTGTGGTGCACGGCTTCATTGCTCCGTGGCATGTGGGATCTGCCCAGACCAGGGCTCGAACCTGTGTCCCCTGCACTGGCAGGCAGATTCTTAACCACTGAGCCACCAGGGAAGTCCTACTTGTCATTTTTTATACTTTCTAAATTCCTGTTAAAAACTTCTAACTTCTAGCTCTGTGCATCCATTCTTCTCCCAAGTTCTTTGATCTTCTTTACAATCATTACTCTGAACTCTTTCTCGGGTAGACTACCTATCTCCACTTCACTTAGTTCTTCTTCTGGGGTTTTATCTTGTTCCTTCATCTGGAACATGTTCCTCTGCTGCCTCATTTTGTTTACGTTGCTATTTGTACTTGTATGTATGTGGTAGGTTAGTTACCTTTCTAGACCTTGGAGAAGTGGCCTTCTGTAGGAGGCGTCCTATGCATTCCAGCACTCCCCTCTTGTCACTCAAGCTATATGCTCTAGGGGTTCCCCCTAAGAGGGCTGCTTGGGGCCTTCTGTTTTGGTGGGCTGACTATGTGGACAGTCTTGTAGGCTTGGTTGGCCCCTAGCCTGGTTCGTTGTCAGGCTCTGCCCTGTGTGGACACTGCTGGCTGGCTGCTGGTTAGCAGGACCTGTTCAGAAGGCGGCTGACTACAAAAACCCAGGAGGCCCTGGGGCTACTGCTGGCTCACTGGTGGACAGAGTCAGGGTCCAGAAGACTCCAGGGCTGTTGCCCCCCGTCTGGTGGGTGAAGCCAGGTCCTGGAATTAGTGCTGGACTACTGGCAGGCAGAGCCAGGTCCTGATGTCTGCTGCAGGGCCCAGGGATCCCAGAGCTGGTGTCAGATCACTGGGGAGGGGGGAAGGGCAGGGGGCAGGTCAGTTCCTGATACAGTTGGGTATGGGGTCCCAGGTGTCCCAAAGCTTGTGTTGGCCTGTTAGTGGGCAAGGCCAGGGGCCAGCTGGTCCCAGGGCAGGTTCTGGCCTGCTGTGGGCAGGCTGGGGGATTGTGTGTTTCTTGCATCTGTCTGGTGTCTGGCCCCTGGTGGGTGGGGCTCGTCTAGAGGTTTGTACAGGCTTCCTGGAGGGCAGGGCCAGTGACTGCCCACTGGTGGGTGGAGCTGGGTCTTGGCCCTATGGAGGGCTGGGCTGTGTCTAGAGGAGGCTGTAGACTCAGGAAGTCTTTAGGCAGCCTGTCTGCTGATGGATGGGGCTGTGTCCCTGCCCAGTTAGCTGTTTGGTCTGAGGCATCCCAGCAGACCTCCAGGCTGTTGGCTGGGGCCAGGTGTTGGCGCTAATGAGCTAACTGCGCCTCCAGCAGCGGCTTCCGGGTGGTAGAACGAGCGCCTCTGCCGCTGCCGCTGCCGCTGCCGCTGCCGCTGCCGCTGCCGCTGCGCCCGCCCACCTCCCGCCTCGCCAGGAGACTCTCCTAGACCAGAAGGTAGGTCTGGCCCAGGCTCCTATCAAATTACTGCTTTCGTGCTGGGTCCTGGTGCACGTGAGGTTTTGTGTGCGCCGTTTAAGAGTGACGTCTCTATTTAATCCCCTTCCCGCCGCACCCCCTCACCCTGTCCTGTGGGGCTCCCAAATTTAAGTTTGCCTGGCCTTCAAAGCCAAATGCTCTGGGGGCTCACCTTGCCAGTGCAGGACTCCCGGGCTGGGGAGCCCAAAGTGGGGCTCGGCACCCTGACTCCTGTGGGAAAACCTCTGCACTATAATTATTCTCCAGTTTGTGCGTCACCCACCCGGGGTTATGGGACTTGATTATATCCCAAGTCTGCCCCTCGTACCTGTCTCCTTGTGGTTTCTTCTTTATGTTTCATTATAGAAAATCTTTCTTGGTAGGTTCTGGTCTTTTTCATCAATGGTTCTGCAGATAGTTGTGATTTTGGTGTGCTCGTGAAAGGAGGTAGCTCGGGGTCCGCCATCTTGGTCGCTCTCTAAGAACGCCGACTTATCTGGTCCCTGCTGCTTGTTTTGGTCTCTAAGGTCCTGAGACAACATTCAGTCGTATAATCAAGGCTATTCAGGGATGTGCTGATGCACTGGGTCCCATAATTTGGAAAGCAGTTGGAATAGCTAATGTTACCGAATCAGGTTGTAGGGACCCTGTTCAGGCCCTAGCCTGGCTGAGGCTCTGTGCTTTGGCAGGGCAGGGGGAGGGTTCTTTTTCCAATTGGGTTCCAGCAGCCAATAAGGAAACAGAAGCTGAAATCAACACAGCACAAGCTTTATTCGGTGGTCAAAGAATGGAGAAGCGAGAACGAAGTTCACAGATCAACTTCTCACCTATATGTGAAAGGGATTTAATTTTAAAAAGTAAAGACAAAGGGAGGAGGAGTGAGGCTAATGATGGGGAGGCATAGGCATTAGTTTATTGGGGAAGAGGCAGAGCTTTTTTGAGGGATTGGGGTGCCATCCCCTTTTTATCTGTTTTTTGGTCCTTAATGTCCAGTCAAGGCCACTGGTGGGTGTGTCATTTAATATGATGATATAGTAAAATCAAGGTATTTGGTTGGCCAAAACTTTCATTCGGGTTTTTCCATAAGATGTTACGAAAAACCCCTAACAAACTTTTTGGCCAACCCCAATGAAATGAGACTCAGGGTCTGTTGGAGGTCAGATTCATGCCATCTTGGTCCCAGCTGGTTCCATCTGTTTTTTTGTTGTTTGTCTGTTTGTAGCTTCCTTTCTTATCTCTGATCCTTTAACTTAAAGATTTATGTTACCTGCTGCTGGAGGTGGGGCGTGGCAGGTTTTGAGCTAGGACACTCCCACTAAATGTGGGGGTTGATGGGTTTTGAGCAAAGACCCGCGGAGCAGCTCTGGCAACGCTAAGAGAATTAAAGAAATAACATTTGGGATCTAGGATCTCAAGCGGAAGAAGAAAATATTCTTTTCTTCTCTCTCTCCACCTTTTATCTCTGCTTATCTTTTCATGTTGAACTCACTTTTTGCTGTTGCAAAGAAGCTTCCTCTCTGAGGCTGGGTTGGGTGTCTGACCGTAGACTTAAATTAATAAGCTTAGAATACCATGCACTCTTAATGAGAAAGAGTATTGCTTGGGAATTCTGGAAGAAAAGTTCTGGGAAAGATTATGATTGGCTGGACTTAGGTCCAGAGATTATCCCTCAAACAATATCTATGGTGAGAGGGATGGGGTATTCTTTTTTTTTTTTTTTGAAATGCAAACCAGGTTTATTACTATGAATATATCAAAATCTTTTTAAAAATAGTCATTGAATAGGGCTTTTCACTTAAAGAGAGGGATGGGGTATTCTAATTGGAATGGGAAGTTGTGACTGACATTATGATTGACATCACACATGTCATAGTGCAAGTGGAAGCTTAATTCTGCAACCTCAGGGACCCTTTTTTCTTTCCAAAGATTGTTTTGAAAAATAACTTTTCTTCTTTAGAATATGAACCTTTTCTTGATTAAGGTACATCCCAAGTATTCTCACTATTTCTGACATGTCTTGAAACTGTCTATTTTGGTAATATAGTCTGCTATGAGAGTGATTGGTCCCATCAGTGGTCAACTGCCTTTAATGTAAATAAACAGCCCACCACTTGGTATTAAAGAAAAGTTACAGGTGAGCCCTTTAGGTGATATTTGATCATTGTGTTGACACATGGGTCCTGGTGTTCAGAGGATTCAGGAAGGACTTGTCTGGCAGATGTACCAACCAAAAGTGACAGCACCTGTCATAGTGACCTTTAGTACTTCCCTCCAGCTCTGTCTCTGCATGGATCAAGCTCAACCTTCCCCAAAGCCAGTCTTTGGCCTGCTCATATCTGCTGTATTTAACAGAAGGAATGCCCTACACATCTCCCAGTTGCTGCCCCTCTATCAAAGCCCAGATCATTCTTCTCCTCTATAATCAGTCTTGTAAAAACTGTGGAATTCTTCCTCTGAATTCTGGAGTCACTTTATGCTCTTCTATCACTGTAGTAGACACTGAGTAATTTGTACTCGTGTCTCATACCATCCTCTACACACACACAGAGACACACATGAATATATTGTTCTTGAGTTCTTATGTATTACATTTCTTGCAGCTAACAGCATGACAGATGTTTGAGGAGGAATCTATGAACTGTTGCTTTTCTCTAATTCTTTAGTGATTCCTTGAAACTCAGTCTTCTAACCTCCTAGGATTGCTCCTCCCAGGCTGAGAGGGGTTCATTGGATCAGCTCTAGAGGGCAAATTCCTTTATCGTTTACCATACTCCACAATGAGTTAGGGTGCTTAGAAGTGCAGATGTGATAGGGATGGCCCTGGTATGCCCCTGTTTCTCCCTTCTTTGTCAAAATTGTCCCAGTTTGGATAACAAATTATATGGTCCTCTTGTCTGACATTAGGGCAGTGTGGGAAGGCCATCCACAACAGCACTTCAATGCCAGTCGGGCCTCATGTGGATGGGTGGCCTGGCTGGGCCGTGGTGCTGGTCTCTGCCATGGCTAATGACATAGATTTCTGCTCAGGCTGCAGTGCTTCTTTAAGGAGCAAAAGAAAAGATTCCCTCACTTATGTGCCTTGTCAAACGTTCAGCCAAGTGTTGTGTGTTCCAGCCAAGAATGTCTGGATCGGATAGTTAAAGATCTTTACCAAGCACACTTCTTTTCACCAGGGTTTACCCTGATTAGTTTCTAGGGTCTCCAACCTCGGAAAAACTTAAATCCTAAGATGTTTTATTGGCTTCCATTCTCACATATTTTATAATATCAGCTTTAGGGGAAAATCTTGATCTGTTGAAGGAACAAAATGTAAGAACTATTTACTCCAATGAGGTGCTTTTAGAGGGAGAAATTCAACTTTAACAATATCCCAAATATAATACCCATTTCAAGGGATGTCAATTTATAAAAATGTAGTATTTCATTCTTTTCTCAGCGTAATGCCTAAGTCATACTTTGAACATTTATAAGTGACAACTTTGAGGCTGACTCAGTTATATTTTATTATCTAGAAGACATTTTAAAAGAAATTTACTGAAGTATAATTGATTTACAATGTTGTGTTCATTTCTACAGTATCACCAAGTGATTCAGTTATACATATATGTATATACATTCTTTTTCGTATTCTTTTCCATTATGGTTTATCACAGGATATTGAATATAGTTCTTTGTGCTATACAGTGGGACCTTGTTGTTTATCCATTCTGTATATAATAGTTTGAATCTGCTAATCCCAAACTCCCAATCCATCCCTTCCCCACCCTCCCTAGGAGACATGTTTTTAATTTCAAAATGAGCATTTCTGGTCTCGATCTGTTCCCTTTTATAGATAAAATGCCCTGAAGTGTTTAAGATTGTAAAATAATATTTTCTGAAGTTTTCTGTTTTTTTTTTTAAAGGAACTTTGTTTAATTGGGCTTATTTACTCTGAACTTGTATTAATAATCTTATTTCCCTGAATCTTTTCATATAGCTGGTGGTTTCCCCTCTATTTGCACAAATTTACAAGTATAGTGCAATACTAAGGCTTGAAATGAGTTCTCTTATGGGGTGTTTAAGTCTTGATGGAGAGAGAAGGATGCTTAAACTCAGTCAAGTTACACTTGGCTAAATTAGGAACCGAGTTGCTTTTGGGAAGTCCAGAGAAGTTGGAGTGGGAAAAAGCTCCTTAAGAGCTCCAGGGCTGTGTCACACAACTTCACACATGAATGCCTCGTGGTCCTTACCGTCAGTTGATGAAGTGCCTATTTGTTTACTGGCCTGAGAGGCCTCACTGTGCAGCAGCCGCCACATGTGCCTTCATAGTTTAGTACAGGTATCAGCTGCTCTGGAAGCCCCAGCTCTTGGTACATTCAAGTACGGTTTTTATACGGTCATGATCTCCCACCACCTTGCTGACAATCGTTCCTCACCATAACTCCTGTTGCTTGATTAGGGGTATTAGCTGCATTCCTCTGGCTGATTAGTCTGTTTATTTAGTGCTTGATACTATTTTCCTTTGCGTGTAATCAGTAGGTTAGCCTTCCCTTTGGTGACCTTTGGCTATCACAATTTAGTTTCATTATTAATCATCATAATTATTATTATTGTTAACAACAGCTTTCACATATTGAGTCGTAGATAAGTGCCAAGCAGTGTGCTACCAAGGTCTTGATGAAGTATACTGCAATCTAAACTGGATGAGATGCTCAAGAAAATGACCTGGGACTTGGCACATATGACCACGTGATCCAAGTTCTGTGTTAGAGTCACCTGTAAAATGGGCTTCAGTTTGTCTCCACCTCTTTATGCCCCAACTTGCAATACACAATCTGCATCATGCTCATCTGATTTATTAGAATTACTGTTTTATTGGGGAGAGTATCTCTCATATAGCCTCCAGATTAAGTGATACAACCACTACCACAGCACTTAGAAGCTTCCAGTGTGCCCTCTACCCACAATCAGATGGCATCGTTTTCCAGAGATGATCAGTCTTTTTTTTTTTTTTGGAGATTATCAGTCTTTGGATTTTGTGCACATCATTCCCTCACTGTTCATTGTGATATAACCCTACAGAATCATCTGGGCCATTGTGGAAAGGAAACTGAGAATCAAAGCTCAAGAGAATGTGTTTATGTGTCAGTGGCAAAGTGTATAAAAGCTGAAGTTTGGGTCCTTAACCTTGGTGTTGCCTGCCACCTCTGTGTGTTCTTAGATAAGAAACTTCACCTCTCTGAGTTGCCTACATGTAGAACTGACATACTAAGAATAGCTACATAGGGTACCGTGACAAAGCAAAGCATGTTTCAAGATCTTGCATCATGGCATACAATGTCTAACAATGGTTCATTCTGAAAACCACTACAAAATATAAATGCTAAATAAATGATTAAACATAAGTGTATTGTTGTTTGTGTTCTATTATTTTATTCAGTAATTCTTCACTAGTTAGAACTACAGTCATCCATCAGTATCTGCAGGAGGGGTGGGATTGGGTACAGGAGCCCCCAGTGATCCCAAAATTCATGGATGCTGGAGTCCCTTACATAAAATGATGTAATGCAATGAATACAGTCTTCCCTCGGTATCTGTGGATGCCAAACCCGTGGAACCAGAGGCTGACTGTATTTTCATTTTTTCCTGTATAACTCCTCCAAATGGGCCTGACCAACCTAGCAGCATATATTGTCCCTGATGTAACCGGAAAGCTCTAGGATTTGTCATTCCTCTATGACCTCAGTAGTGAATCAGTCTTTCAGCACTGACATTTTTCTGTTTCTTCATCTTCCAGTAACCAATCTTGACATGCATTTTTTCCATTTTCATTCTGATACAGTCATTCATTTATCTATCCCTTTATTCAACCAACAGATGTCTATTGAATTCTTGCTGTGTTCCAGGTATTGTGCTAAGAGTTGAGGTTAGTTGGTGACTAAGATTGACATGACGACTGTCTTCACAAAACTAAGCTTTTTATAAACTGAACAATTTATGATTTGACACAGCCCTGTTTATCTACCTACCATCTTGGCTCTTAACTAAAATGATTCTTTTAGCTAACTCAGGTTGCTTTGAGGAAATAACCCTTTCTATTTGGGACAGTTATGGCCTTGGGATTTTTCTACTACAGTTAAAATAATTTTCTATGAGGTTCTTTAATAGTGAAGGAATTTAACTTTACTAGCTGTTGGAAATTGTATAGTCATAGCTATACATTTACCTGAGTATCATAAATATTTTACTGTTACAATGAATCATCTCCTTTCATAAATGCCTCATAAAATAAGAATGATAAAAAAACCCCAACTTTAAAAAATTCTAACAAAGAGCTTGTTTCAGGAATATGCCACATTCATTTTCTTCATGTTTGTATGAGCTCTGATCCTTAAGTTACTAACCAGTGTTGTTTCAGATGCTAGCTATGAGCTTACCTGTTCTTACGTCAGAATCCAGTAACTGTGAAGAATCATTTCAGGGCCCCTTTTACCATATCTGTTTTAGGAAATGCCTTTTCCCTACTGAGCCTATCTTCAAAGGGACAGTAAGGACGTTCTCTCCAGATCCCAACCTGACTTTTTAAATGCATGTTTTCATCTCTTTCTAGTGTCTTTCCAATAGCAGAATATCTCCTCTGCTGGAATTTGGCACCGTGGTTTCCCTCTTGACTATAAGGTCTTTCTTTGGTCTATATTTATTTCATGGCCTAAAAGTCTGCTAAATGAACCTTGGGTTATGCTATTTGCCTTACCTTTTCCTAAAGTACCTGAAACAGAAACTAGTTTTTTTTTTTAATGGTTCAGAAACATGTAAATTTCTTTGCTTGAAACTAAATCTTAACTGCAGTAGAGGGTTTTGCCTTAAAATGCTGATAAATTTAAAACATTTCACAAAATAAAATAGCATGGTGTCAGATTTACCTTGCATTCTATTTGTTTTAAGAAACATACCCACAAGCTTCAATAAATTTTAATAGGCTACTAAATTCTATTTTCTTGCTTTACATATGCTAAATAACTAACCCACAACAGGAATAATGTCTTTATTCTTTTAGCTCATTAAGTAAGAAAAAGAAAATTGTAAAGGAATTTATAAGGAAAGTAAAACAGCACTAAAAATTACCTGAAATGTATAATTGACTGTTTGAAGTCTTGTTTTTGGCTATGAACTCCTTTATTTGTCAGTTCTTCTTTTAGCATTTAATTTTCCCAGTATTCATTCATCCAGTCTTTAAGTAAACATTTAAATATCTGTTATTCTGAGTCATTGATTTAGGCATTGTTGTAAAAGGCATGATCCTAGCCATCTAGGAGCTTAGAGAATAGAAAGCAAGATGGTATATAAATCATAAATTGAAATATGATGTAGGTGATATCAAGTCACTTACCCATCCATTCATTCAGTCATTCCTTAATTCATTATTTGGTTCTTAAATATTTTGGAATTTACACAATATATCAAATATGAGCCGTACAAAGACAAATAAGACTTAGTTTATAACATCAAGTAGCAGACAGTCTATAGGAAAAGACAGACACACATACACAAAAATGATGTTTCAAATATAATAATAGAGATATGTACAAGGCATTATGGGAGAAAAGAGAAGGGGAACATTCATCCTTATATGGGAGTTGGGGAAATTTTTCTCAACGATACCTGAGGGAAGAGAAAGGAGAATTTTCAAGGCCTGGAGTACAGTATAAGCAAAGGCAGAGGCATGGAACAATATGAAATATGTTTTCATTTTTCTGGAACGTTATGCATAAAGGAGGGAGTGGTGAATGAGGCAGTCTTTCTTTGAAGTAGCCGTCCTTCTTTGTCATCTGCCATGAGAACGAGGAGATGTTATCCTCCTCAATTCCTACGGTCATCCTCCAAACATATAGTAAGTTCAGCCTCCCATTTCAGCTGTATTCTTCACATCTCTTCCTCACCTCTCCTCCGCAGAAGAAAGGACAGAAGCATGAAAGCTGGCAGAATCTCGTGACTCCCCTTAAAGCTGCTGCTTGCATGTGAGGTGCACCAGGTCTACTCGCATTCCTTTAGCTGAGGCAGTCTTCCCCACGCATGTATGTGTGAATCGTGCAGCAGTGATGATCAAAGCTCATATAGCATCTGGTATGGCACGGGCACAGATCCATCAGAATGGATACACTGGGATCAGGTTCTAGTGGCTCCTTGCTGTGCACATGTTATTACAGTAGTTGCTGACGTGGGTGAGATATCGGGGAATCCAGAGGAGAGGCTGAGTTAGCTTGAGCAGTGTGAAACTCTGGGCAACTCAAGACTGTGGGTGTTTACCAATCAGTAGAAAAGTATTTCAGTATTTCAACAGTCATGTAAGCTACATTGGTGTGTACTGGATGACTGTCAGCTTTGTAAGTGTGCATGCTTGTGTGCGTGTGTGCACGCGCACGTGTGTGTAGGCAGATCGAATGTGATGATAAGGAAAATAGAGTATTCTAGGATTATTCCTGATTTTTGGCTTAGTGAGGTGATGCTGAACAGGAAAGAGACAATGCAGGAGGAAAATGATCAGAGAAAAGATAGTAAATTAGTGCTTTGGTTACATATCAATTACATATGTGCTAAAAAGTTCAATTGTTGGTTCCTTATGTCAGTCAGACCTCAGAGGAGAGTTCTTGCTGGAGATAAACTGGACATTGTAGACTTGTCAAGAGGTCATCAAGACACAAAATGCTGAAGGCATAAAGGAAAGGTTGTTATAGTTGTACAATTGAAAATATACAAATTATGAATATCAAATACTTAACCTTTATAATAAAAGCCACAGAACACTTGAAGAATGTGATATATTATGGCAGATCAACTCTTAATTATTTTAATATATAAAGCACATGCAATCTTAATAAAACACCAACCCAACATTAAAAAAATAAATATAAATAAATATGAATAGCTTATAAACCTATAGGATGATTCCAACTCTCATAACTACATTAAAATGGCTTTGTAAATATTTGACTTATGAAACAGAAATATAAAAATATTTCAAAATAAATAGTGCTGAATGGGATGGAGGGAAATGCACACCCGTGTATGTTGCTGTTGGAAGTGTTAATCGGGGTTCCCTCTTTGACAACCGATTTGTTAATACCTATAAAATATTAAGTTAAAAAATTCTACAAGCAGAGTATCCTCTAATTTCTGCATATGAAAGATGCACAAACATGGAGACTTACAAACACATGTACATATTCTGATAGACTATTCAAGAAATTTTTGTTGTGACTGCTTCTTTGCAGAGAGACTTGGGATCTGGTGAAAGTAAAGCAGTTCATTTACACTGACATGAAACAGTGTGTTTTATAGTTAAGTGTTCAAAGTTTTATCATTTGCTTATGCTATTTTTACCTCTTAAAAAAAACCCATTTTATATACATTTAAATATCTGACAAAGCAGTGTTTGTATATGGATATTTAGACATAGGAAATAATCATACAGATTTATAAACATGTTTCAGAAATATCCCTAACACATCAAGCAATTTCAGAACAATGCTTCTAATGGTTTGTACGCAAATTACTCCAATGCAGATGAGCTTCTCTAGGGTCTGAAAATTTAAAGAAAGAAAACAAGTTGCACGAAGATTTTTGGGTTTTAAGAGTCATATCTACACTTTAAAATGAAAAAATGAAACTATTTGTAACAGTATGTTCACTCAATCTATAATGTGCCTAAGCTATCAGCAAATCTGGTGATTCTATATATTATCCCTGTGCCCAAACCACAATGGGGTTATGTATAAACAAAGTAAAAGATTAATCTCCCTGAATTTTCTGCCACGAAAACTCATATATTTACTCTTTCCTTTTGGAATATATTTGCATAATAAAGATTTAATTTTTTTCTAGACTTCTTTAATGGAACTGGGAGAAAAACAGTTTTATCAGCTGTGAGATTTACATGTCAGTATTGAATGAGGACAGGAAAAAATGGGCATGTTTACCTTATGTCAGAAATTTGAAGGAAAACAGTCTGAAAATGATCTGAATTTGGGTTTTTGGTTTTTACTGACTGGGGCAATAAAGGGAAGTTAGAAAATGTATCTCTCATTTCTCAAGTTACTCTTCAAAATTCAATACAGTGGCAATGTGACATGAAACTTCTTTTCTCTAGAAGCCATGATGCTTTATATTAAACATCCTTATTTCACAAGATAGGTTGTGCTTTGGCCAGAATGTTTCAAAATCCCTCCCAGTGTCCCTGATCCTGTGCTCCAACACTCATTCTACTTGCAGATTTCCACAGGCTCTGCAGATAATTGTTAGACTAGAGCTATATTATTTTAACATATATGATGTCAAATTACCACATATGCTTGTCAGGCTAGAGTTATATTATTTTACCATATGTGATGCAAATCCATAAATGCTTTCCTAGGAATATGTAAATAGGTAAATTATTCCAGCCAAATGCAAAGATGACATTAGCAAATTATTAAAAAGCAAAAGAATCAGCTTTTATTTTATTTTATTTTTTTAAACATCATTATTAGAGTATAATTGCTTTACAATGGTGTGTTAGTTTCTGCTTTATAACAAAGTGAATCAGTTATACATACACATATGTCCCCATATCTCTTCCCTCTTGCATCTCCCTCTCTCCCACCCTCCCTATCCCACCCCTCTAGGTGGTCACAAAGCACCGAGCTGATCTCCTGCTGCTATGCGGCTGCTTCCCTCTAGCTATCTATTCTACGTTTGGTAGTGTATATATGTCCATGTCACTCTCTCACTTTGTCCCAGCTTACCCTTCCCCCTCCCCGTATCCTCAAGTCCATTCTCTAGTTGGTCTGCATCTTTATTCCCGTCTTGCCCCTAGGTTCTTCTGACCTTTTTTTTTTTTTTTAGATTCCATATATATGTGTTAGCATATGGTATTTGTTTTTCTCTTTCTGACTTACTTCACTCTGTATGACAGTCTCTAGGTCCATCCACCTAACTACAAATAACTCAGTTTCGTTCCTTTTTATGGCTGAGTAATATTCCATTGTATATATGTGCCACATCTTCTTTATCCATTCATCTGTCGATGGACACTTAGGTTGCTTCCATGTCCTGGCTATTGTAAATAGAGCTGCAATGAACATTTTGGTACATGACTCTTTTTGAATTATGGTTTTCTCAGGGTATATGCCCAGTAGTGGGATTGCTGGGTCATATGGTAGTTCTATTTTTAGTTTTTTAAGGAACCTCCACACTGTTCTCCATAGTGACTGTATCAATTTACATTCCCACCAACAGTGCAAGAGGGTTCCCTTTTCTCCACACCCTCTCCAGCATTTATTGTTCGTAGATTTTTTGATGATGCCCATTCTGACCGGTGTGAGATGATATCTCATTGTAGTTTTGATTTGCATTGCTCTAATGATTAATGATGCTGAGCATTCTTTCATGTGTTTGTTGGCAATCTGTATATCTTCTTTGGAGAAATGTCTATTTAGGTCTTCTGCCCATTTTTGGATTGGGTTGTTTGTTTTTTTGATATTGAGCTGCATGAGTTGCTTGTATGTTTTGGAGATTAATCCTTTGTCAGTTGCTTCATTTGCAAATATTTTCTCCCATTCTGAGGGTTGTCTTTTCGTCTTGTTTATGGTTTCCTTTGCTGTGCAAAAGCTTTTAAGTTTCATTAGGTCCCATTTGTTTACTTTTGTTTTTATTTCCATTTCGCTAGGAGGTGGGTCAAAAAGGATCTTGCTGTGATATATGTCATAGAGTGTTCTGCCTATGTTTTCCTCTAAGAGTTTGATGGTGTCTGGCCTTACACTTAGGTCTTTAATCCATTTTGAGTTTACTTTTGTGTACAGTGTTAGGAAGTGTTCTAATTTCATTCTTTTACATGTAGCTGTCCAGTTTTCCCAGCACCCCTTATTGAGGAGGCTGACTTTTCTCCACTGTATATTCTTGCCTCCTTTATCAAAGATAAGGTGACCATATGTGTGTGGGTTTATCTCTGGACTTTCTATCCTGTTCCATTGATCTATGTTTCTATTTTTGTGCCAGTACCATACTGTCCTGATTACTGTAGCTTTGTAGTATAGTCTGAAGTCAGGGAGCCTGATTCCTCCAACTCCGTTTTTCTTTCTCAAGATTGCTTTGGCTTTCGGGGTCTTTTGTGTTTCCATACAAATTGTGAAATTTTTTGTTCTAGTTCTGTGAAAAATGCCGGTGGTAGTTTGATAGGGATTGCATTGAATCTGTAGATTGCTTTGGGTAGTAGAGTCATTTTCACAATGTTGATTCTTCCAATCCAAGAACATGGTATATCTCTCCATCTATTTGTATCATCTTTAATTTCTTTCATCAGTGTCATAATTTTCTGCATACAGGTCTTTTGTCTCCTTAGGTAGGTTTATTCCTAGATATTTTATTCTTTTTGTTGCAATGGTAAATGGGAGTGTTTTCTTAATTTCACTTTCAGATTGTTCGTCATTAGTGTATAGGAATGCAAGAGATTTCTGTGCATCAATTTTTTATCCTGCTACTTTACCAAATTCATTGATTAGCTCTAGTAGTTTTCTGGTAGCATCTTTAGGATTCTCTATGTATAGTAACGTGTCATCTGCAAACAGTGACAGCTTTACTTCTTCTTTTCTGATTTGGATTCCTTTTATTTCTTTTTCTTCTCTAATTGCTGTGGCTAAAACGTCCAAAACAATGTTGAATGATAGTGGTGAGAGTGGGCAACCTTGTCTTGTTCCTGATCTTAGTGGAAATGGTTTCAGTTTTTCACTATTGAGGACGATGTTGGCTGTGGGTTTGTCATGTATGGCCTTTATTATGTTGAGGAAAGTTCCCTCTATGCCTACTTTCTGGAGGGTTATTATCATAAATGGGTGTTGAATTTTGTCTACAGCTTTCTCTGCATCTATTGAGATGATCATATGGTTTTTCTCCTTCAATCTGTTAATATGGGGTATCACGTTGATTGATTTGCATATATTGAAGAATCCTTGCATTCCTGGGATAAACCCCACTTGATCATGGTGTATGATCCTTTTAATGTGCTGTTGGATTCTGTTTGCTAGTATTTTGTTGAGGATTTTTGCATCTATGTTCATCAGTGATATTGGCCTGTAGTTTTCTTTCTTTGTGACATCTTTGTCTGGTTTTGGTATCAGGGTGATGGTGGCCTCATAGAATGAGTTTGGGAGTGTTCCTCCCACTGCTATATTTTGGAAAAGTTTGGGAAGGATAGGTGTTAGCTCTTAGCTCTTCTCTAAATGTTTGATAGAATTTGCCTGTGAAGCCATCTGGTCCTGGAATTTTGTTTGTTGGAAGATTTTAAATCACAGTTTCAATTTCAGTGCTTGTGATTAGTCTGTTCATATTTTCTATTTCTTCCTGGTTCAGTCTCGGAAGGTTGTGCATTTCTAAGAATTTGTCCATTTCTTCCAGGTTGTCCATTTTATTGGCATATAGTTGCTTGTAGTAATCTCTCATGATCCTTTGTATTTCTGCAGTGTCAGTTGTTACTTCTCCTTTTTCATTTCTTATTCTATTGATTTGAGTCTTCTCCCTTTTTTTCTTGAGAAGTCTGGCTAATGGTTTATCAATTTTGTTTATCTTCTCAAAGAACCAGCTTTTAGTTTCATTGATTTTTGCTATTGTTTCCTTCATTTCTTTTTCATTTATTTCTGATCTGATCTTTATGATTTCTTTCCTTCTGCTAACTTTGGGGTTTTTTTGTTTTTCTTTCTCTAATTGCTTTAGGTGTAAGGTTAGGTTGTTTATTTGAGATGTTTCTTGTTTCTTAAGGTAGGATTGTATTGCTGTAAACTTCCCTCTTAGAACTGCTTTTGCTGCATCCCATAGGTTTTGGGTCTTCGTGTTTTCATTGTCATTTGTTTCTAGGTATTTTTTGATTTCCTCTTTGATTTCTTCAGTGATCTCTTGGTTATTAAGTAGTGTGTTGTTTAGCCTCCATGTGTTTGTATTTCTTACAGATTTTTTCCTGTAATTGATATCTAGTCTCATAGTGTTGTAGTCGGAAAAGATACTTGATACGATTTCAATTTTCTTAAATTTACCAAGGCTTAATTTGTGACCCAAGATGTGATCTATCCTGGAGAATGTTCCATGAGCAGTTGAGAAGAATGTGTATTTTGTTGTTTTTGGATGGAATGTCCTATAAATATCAATTAAGTCCATCTTGTTTAATGTACCATTTAAAGCTTGTGTTTCCTTATTTATTTTCATTTTGGATGATCTGTCCATTGGTGAAAGTGGGGTGTTAAAGTCCCCTAGTATGATTGTGTTACTGTCGATTTCCCCTTTTATGGCTGTTAGTATTTGCTTTATGTATTGAGGTGCTCCTATGTTGGTTGCATAAATATTTACAATTGTTATATCTTCTTCTTGGATTGATCTCTTGATCATTATGTAGTGTCCTTCTTTGTCTTTTGTAATAGTCTTTGTTTTAAAGTCTATTTTGTCTCATATGAGAATTGCTACTCCAGCTTTCCTTTGATTTCCATTTGCATGGAATGTCTTTTTCCATCCCCTCACTTTCAGTCTGCATGTGTCCCTAGGTCTGAGGTGGCTCTCTTGTAGACAGCATATATATGGGTCTTGTTTCTGTATCCATTCAGCCAGTCTATGTCTTTTGGTTGGAGCATTTAATCCATTTACATTTAAGGTAATTATTGGTATGTATGTTCCTATTACCATTTTCTTAATTGTTTTGGGTTTATTATTCTGGGTCTTTTCCTTCTTTTGGGTTTCCTGCCTAGAGAAGTTCCTTTAGCATTTATTGTAAAGCTGGTTTGGTGGTGCTGAATTCTCTTAGCTTTTGCTTGTCTGTAAAGCTTTTAATTTCTCTGTCAAATTTGAATGAGATCCTTGCTGGGTAGAGTAATCTTGGTTGTAGGTTTTTCTCCTTCATCACTTTAAATATGTCCTGCCACTCCCTTCTGGCTTGCAGAGTTTCTGCTGAAAGATCAGCTGTTAACCTTATGGGGATTCCCTTATGTGTTATTTGTTGTTTTTCCCTTGCTGCTTTTAATATTTGTTCTTTGTATTTAATTTTTGATAGTGTGATTAATATGTGTCTTGGCGTGTTTCTCCTTGGATTTATCCTGTATGGGACTCTCTGTGCTTCCTGGACTTGATTAACTCTTTCCTTTCCCATATTAGGGAAGTTTTCAACTATAATCTCGTCAAATATTTTTTCAGTCCCTTTCTTTTTCTCTTCGTCTTCTGAGACCCCTATAATTCAAATGTTAGTGTGTTTAATGTTGTCCCAGAGGTCTCTGAGACTATCCTCAATTCTTTTCATTTTTTTTCTTTTTTCTGCTCTGCAGTAGTTATTTCCCCTATTTTATCTTCCAGGTCACTTATCCGTTCTTCTGCCTCAGTTATTTTGCTATTGATTCCTTCTAGAGAATTTTTAATTTCATTTATTGTGTTGTTCATCACTGTTTGTTTGCTCTTTAGTTCTCCTAGGTCCTTGTTTAATGTTTCTTGTATTTTCTCCATTCTATTTCAAAGATTTTTGATCATCTTTACTATCATTATTCTGAATTCTTTTTCCGGTACACTGCCTGTTTCCTCTTCATTTTTTAGGTCTGGTGGGTTTTTACCTTGCTCCTTCATCTGCTGTGTGTTTCTTTGTCTCACTGTGTTTGGGGTCTCCTTTTTGCAGGCTGTAGGTTCGTAGTTCCCGTTGTTTTTGGTGTCTGCCCCCAGTGGCTAAGGTTGGTTCAGTGGGTTGTGTAGGCTTCCTGGTGGAAGGGAGTGGTGCCTGTGTTCTGGTGGATGAGGCTGGATCTTGTTTTTCTGGTGGGCGGGTCCAAGTCTGGTGGTGTGTTTTGGGGTGGCTGTGGCCTTATTATGATTTTAGGCAGCCTCTCTGCTAATGGATGGGGTTGTGTTCCTGTCTTGCTAGTTGTTTGGCATAGGGTGTTCAGCACTTTAGCTTGCTGGTCATTGAGTGGAGCTGGGTCTTGGCATTGAGATGGAGATCTCTGGGAGATTTTCGCCATTTGATATTAACGTGGAGCTGGTAGGTCTCTTGTGGACCAGTGTCCTGAACTTGGCTCTCCCACCTCAGAGGCACAGCCCTGACCCCTGACTGGAGCACCAAGAGCCTGTCCTCCACACGGTAGACCACCAGTTGATTATAAAAGGATGTAAGTCAGGAGCAGGCAGATGGAAGAGATGCAGAGGGCAGGTATGGGGAAAGGGTGTGGACCTTTCATGCCCTCTCCAGGAGCCACTCTCCTAGCACCTCCACGTGTTTACCAACCTGGAACAGAATCAGCTTTGAAAGTTTGAACACACTTCTGCTTCTAGGCAGGTATGTTTATTTTGCTGTTACATGTTTTCCTTAGGTTATTCAAGGCAAATTACCTAAATTTTCTTAATGCCACATGACTCACTTTTTTCTAGAAACTCGTATTTATGTGTTAATCTGGAGGACATGTATAAAACTTTAGGTTATTTTAATTTTATTTCTTAGAAAATTTAACTCATACTTACATATATCTAGGTTTTGAAATGATAGAGTCTAAATATAATACAATATTATATATTAAACTTGTTTCCACTATAACTGTTCTCAATTTTCAGATGACAATTAAGAGAGTAGAATAACTTGCCCAAGTATGCAAAGCTATTAAGAGACAAATAAGATCCTTGAGCTGCCTGACTGGGAAAACACACTCTATTTTCACCACCTTGCAGTTCTCTTAATAGCCCTGAGCTATCTTTTCTTCACACCCTTAATAGGAAGCTGCACAACTTTCAGTAGGTGTTTTCATCATTTGGAAAGATACTGTGTAAGTACTTCCCAAAACAGATCCATTGGGTTCACAGTAAGCTATAATGAAATCCTAGAAATTAATGTCCAGTAAAGCTTAACAGATCTCAACCCTCTGCCTGCCTTGAGGCTGCACAGTGCAGCCAAGCTTGTCTAATCAGTGTCCTCCTTCGGAACACTGTTGTAGCTACAAGGCTATGCTCCTGGGTGTAAGCTATGGCCAAGAAATTGAAGCAAGCTAAATGACCTGTAAGGAACTGTTCCAGACCCAGCTCCATAAAACATTGGCATTGAGTAAAATTAATCTGTTTTCTGAGCCTCTTGCTATTGGGTTGCCAAGGAAGTCCCTGCAATCTTTTGGCTTGAAAAAAAGAAAAGTGAAGCCATGGTTCTAATGTGAATCTTCATCCTTGGTCTGGTCATGGAAAAATGTCTCCTTATTCTTTTTTAGCACAAAGCTCTCATAATCGTTCTATCTTGGATGCCATACAGTTGAAATAGCAACCTGGATTCAGTAGGGAGAGAAATGTTTACAGTTGAAGCACTATGTGATTAGGAGGTCTTGTTTTTACATGGGCATGTCATGAAAGATGAATTTAACTCATCTGTGCAATGGTGTTCTGACCACCTCCTATTCACCCCACTGGTGGAGGAATCCTGTACCCTAAGTAGCATAAGGTGAGTAAACATGTGATGCCCAACAGTGGTCTGATGAGATTGGCAGTAGTTTATTAGTCACATGTACTCACAGCCCAAACACACTGCAGCATGAACCAGAGTGACCAGGGGAAGCAGGCTTTGTAGTAACACAAGGATGGGATGCCCCCGGTTCCCATGGGAGGATGTGACTTGTTTGAATAATTTGATGGTTGGTAGGGAAGTGAAACCTATTAGGTTGTTGAGGAACCATCTGGAATTGGGGTGCAGCTAGTTTGGCTGACAGGGGAAATAGCAGGGCTGGGAACATTTCCCAGTGGGTGGGGCCATATCTGGTAAGAGCAGGGAAACGTTTCTGGTGAGACTTAAACATGTCAAAGCAGCACTTGAAATTTTAGTTTTTATGATACAAATATCTATAATAATAATTTTCTACCACACAGAGCTCTGAGGGAAATCAGTGAGATAATTGTGTGAAAACAGTAAAATGAAATGTTTTAAAAATTCTTATTTATTCACATAAGCCTTATTACAAAAACTAAAGCCTCATTCTTATTTTATATTTATGACTCCAGATCTATGTAATAATTTATTACTAAGAAGTGGAGAATATACTTTAAATCTTATTTGTGGGTTTACCTCTGCTCCTTGCCATTAATGAATAGGACAGTACATATACGTTATTGCTGTGTATAATGGTTATCCTCCATTGGAATAAATTGAAAATGGATTGTGTGGGTTATGCAAGTGGTAGTCAAGATAGTGACAGCCTACAATGTTCAAGAGTCTTCAACACTACTCTCAGGTTTAATAATTTGCTAGAAGGAATCACAGAACTCAGAAAAGCTATTATACTCATGGTTATGAATTTTTACACCCAAAGAACATGGGCTAAAATCAGCCAAGGGAAGGGAACACCAGGCAGCATCCCAGAGTCAGCAGGTGTGAGCTTCTACTTGTCCTCTCCACATGGAGTTGTTTGGATGGCACCTATTTTTCCAACAACAGCATGTGAAAATACACATGGAGTATTCCCAGTAAGGGAAGCTCACCCCAGCTTTGGTTTCCAGGGTTTTCATTGGGCCTAGGTCATGTACACATGGGTGACCACCTGCAAGGCTGACCTTAGTCTCTCAACCCTTCAGAGGCTGAGCTTATAAGTGTTCCAAGTTCCTCTGCCTTAAATTACAATTATTAACATTGACAATCCGCATGTCCCAACACCTCTAGGCAAACAAAGCCACTCTTGTTGGACAGGGGCCATTCCAAGGATTTAGGGTTAGCTCCCAGGAGCCAGTGGCAAAGACCACATCTCTCTTTGGGTAAGGTTAATCCTTTACTGCACACTGGCATTCTCTTTCTAGCTCTACCACTAATTCACCAACTTTAATAGCATTGGACATGGGTTTCCTCACCTGTAACATAAGAGGGTTGGACTAGATCAGTGTTTTTCACACTTAGCTTTGAGGAGGATTAGGAAACTTCTTAAACTAACTGAGATATTATTGAGTAAAGGAAGCTACTGGGAAGCTGCCTGAATCAAAGCAATTTATGTAGTGGACTTTTATCTAAGGCTTAATAGGAAAAAGTATTCTCTGATCACTTAGAAGTAGCAAATCCCTGGAAATGCATGGTTTCTAACGTTCCCTCCATGTCTAGTATTGGAGGATAGTATGGTTTTAAGAAAAGACAACCTGTTGTCAGATAATTATTTGGATACTTTGTATTTTAATGTAATAGTATGAAGAGAAAAATATTTTTTTAATTCCAAAGTTATCCTGGACACTTATAATTTATTCTTCCAGATCTGCACATGATTATTCATGATTATAATAACATTCTTGATTGGTGGTAGTTTACGTAACATAAACCTCTTTAACTTCTCTATAGATGTTGTCTTGAACCCTATTATGTAAGTGCCATTTTTCCATTTTCCAGATGAGTGTTTGGTTTTCAAGTGTATAAGAATTCACTATAGTCAGAGTACAATAAATAAATATGAGTACTGAATGCTTCTGTAAGAGAAATATTAGGTCCTAGTAAATTATTAGAAAATATAAAATAAATTTTAACTGGATACCTTAACATAGGCTAAAGACTCAGAAGACAGAAGTAAATTTTTGTATTATCTGTTCCAACACCATTCATTCAACTATTTCAGTGGAGAATTTGAGGGTAGACCCTTGCTTGATAGCCCCTAAGTCTTTTGGACATAATTCAGATAACTTAGAATCCCAAGATGTTTGATTTGTAAACTGAAAAGAATTTGACATATTTTTCTCAAACCAAATTGCAAGCTACAGTACAAAGGTTAAACAAAATTTGAAAGACATTCTGAGGATGCATAGACTAGGAGTTAGTTGACTTGAGTGTTAGTTCCAGCTCTGAAACTCATGAATTTTGTGTCTTTGGATACTATAAAACTCCTTTCTCATCAACTTTTTCATGTGTCTAATGAGGGGATTAAGCTGAGTCCCCTGGTTTTTGCAGTGCCTGAAGTTGATTGCCTGGCCTTTTTATAGTTTAGCTAAGTATTGGATATTTACAACCAAAAACTCAGGATGTATTTTTTTCCTTATTTTGTGAGAAATCATTTCATCGCATCTTAATCACTTGTCAGTGATTGCTTCTCACAGGGCAGCTGGGTAGGTTCGAAATCTGCTAGGACTCCACTAGTATGATTCTGTATATTTTATGCAGTTCTCAAGTCACTTTGCTTCTATCATAAAAATCTGTTTGACTGTGTAAAAGCCTTGGCATTTGTTTTCCAATTCATTTGACCTTTAAGAACAAGTACACATTCCCAGTTTTGCCACTTCTATTAAATTACCAGCAATAAAGGGCATGCATTTATTACTACTGCCAATGATTACTAAGAAACTATGCTCTGTGGTTCCAAGGCCATGCAGTGTTACTGTTTATGTTATGTAGGCTGTGACATCACTTCATGCCGTGCTCATGATGTGTCAGTCCTATTTTGTTCCATAGCCAGCTGGAAGTAGCCAGCTGGAAGTATGGAGGCGAGAACAGGCAATGCCTATGGTGTAACCAGATTTAGTGGTGGCTATTATAGAACCACACCACTATTATGTATTATGAAATGGGTTATTTCACTGTAATGAGATAACATTCTTAGCAACAGTCACTCCCAAGCCCTTAATTTATCTTGTTTGTAAGCAGATGGGATTGTACATATGGATCATATCACTAATTAAGTTTTTTGTTTTTGTTTTTTTTTATAAATTTATTTATTTATTATTTATTTTTGGCTGTGTTGGGTCTTCGTTGCTGCACACGGCGAGCCGCGAGCGGGGGCTACCCTTCGTTGCGGTGTGCGGGCTTCTCACTGCGGTGGCTTCTCTTGTTGCAGAGCACGGGCTCTAGGCGCATGGGCTTCAGTAGCTGTGGCACTCAGGCTCAGCAGTTGTGGCACACAGGCTCTAGAGCGCAGGCTCAGGAGTTGTGGTGCACGGGCTTAGTTGCTCTGCGGCATGTGGGATCTTCCCGGACCAGGGCTCGAACCCGTGTCGCCTGCATTGGCAGGCGGATTCTTAACCACTGCGCCACCAGGGAAGTCCCACTAATTAAGTTTTAACCTGCAAAGTGCATCACCCATTCCAGCCCGTATGCAATAAATAAAACTTAACTTAAAACGTGAATGTAAAGAACCAGCATGCTCAAGTGAGAATGCTCCCTTGAAAGCAAGATCGTTACAGCTATCTCTGAATATATGAGCTAATAACCAATAAAAAACACAATTCTGTGTAGAAAGCTGCAATTGGTAACCAGTACTTTAATTTCCACCAAGTTATTCCACATTAGCAAGAAGTTCTGTATGTTCTCCAAACTGTATTATAAAAAGCTTATATTTAAGCTAAAATCACCACAGTACTTAAAATGCATAGTACATTCTGGGTTCATTTTGAATGAGTGAGATTTTTCAACTAACCTAAAGTAAAGCAAACCAATTAGGAAGCCATCTGGGTAAAATTAAATTTTAGGAAATGGCAAGTAAAAATGTGAACCCTTAACACTGCCATGGCTTCCAGAGGTTCTCAGAAAGATCTACTGTAAGTGAAGGAACACTTAACCCTTTAAATTGGCTAGTGTTTCTCAACCCTGGGTAAGTCTTATAATCACCTGTGAAAATTAAAATAAATACTAATGCCTAAGCCCATCACAGATATCTTGTTTTAATCGATCTGTTTGTGGGGTCCGGGCACTGGCATTTTTAAAAGTTTTTTTCAGGTAATTTTAATGTATAGTTAGGATTTAGGACCCTTGACTATGTGTACTTAGCATCAAATTCCCATTTTTCTCATTATGCAATAACAAACTACATTTTCCACTTCCCTTGATTCTGGAAGTTATATTATCAGTTAATTTACATGTTGCGTATGGGCTTTTAGAATATATTGATAAAATAATGTAAAGTATTTTCTTAAGGCTTCTCTAAGAATGTCACCAAAATGTTAACATTCTCAAGTATTCTTACATGCTAATAATGGTGCTTCTTTACTCCTCTTCCTCTCTTCTTCTCCTCCCCTCCCCCCTCCCCCTTCCTCCTCCTCCCCCCTCCCCTCCTCCTCCTCCCTCATGTGTTTCAATATTATGAGAAGAGTCCAATTTCAGAAAATCTATTTGTAGATTTTGAACTGCCTATTCTAAATGAACTCATCTCTACATACTAAATCTCAAGCTCACATTTTTGGATTTCCCTGAAGTATGGTGTCATTATGTCAGTTTCCTCCCCCTACTTCCTGACTGGTAGACAACAACCCCTCCAAGCCTTAATAATTATGGTTTAGGGATTTTTCCATTGCATTTCAGTGAATACATTTTGGGAGCCACTTACTGCTCTGCTGTTCTTATTTTTTGGTCCTATGTTCATTGTCAGATACACTCTTAAAAGGATTTGAGTGTTCTTGGCAAATGATATATTATTCCATGGGATGTTTGAAAGGGAACTTAGAGATTATCTAATTAAATATAGTTATTTCATTAAGGAGAAAATGTGGCTTCATTTTTATATTCAGGCTAAAAAAGAGAGGTGCCACCTTCCCCCTTCCAATTGGCTGGAATGCATCCATAATCGTTGGAATTGTAGCAGATATCTTGTACTGTGAGGTGGTGTTGGGATTTGAAGTCATTCATAACAGAGGAACAAAATAAAAAGAAAGTAGATCCCTGAGCCAGTGCCTTGCCAATCAGCTCTGGAGAAACAATCTCTGTCAAAGAGAAACAGAGCCAGACATTTGTTAAAGGCAACAAGACAGATTTTATTTTGGCTACTGCAGTAGGGGAAGAGACTTCAGTATAAATTGAGCTCAACTCCAATCCAGGCAGAAATGACTGGGAGTTTTAAGGGAGAAAATGGGAATCGGGAGGAGTCAGTAGGGTCTGGAGCAGTCAGGAGTGTGGAAAATTACAAAAGTTGGTGGGGCTGTTTTTTTAATAACAGACAAGGCAGGTGTTGGCTCAGGGTATATATTTGCAGTTTGGTTTGGAACAAATGGTAAATTCTTCTGGTAGCCTTGAGCTTTCCCAAGCAGGAACTTAACAAGTCTGAGTCATCTCAGGATATGGCCTTGAGCTGCTGGAAATCGTGCTAATGTTTGTTCAAGTCAACTTCAAGAGTTGGGGAATCAAGGAAATCTTTTGTGTTGAGAATCTTCATTTGTCATAAGCCAAGATTTAGTCCTAGATGAGAAGAGGGCTCAGAGGAGCCTGATTAAATTTTGGTCAAGAAGAGAGTGCGTCACCTCTAGACATCTTGAATATGAAAATGAAATTAAATTCCAAGTTATTTAATACTATCTCGGGCTTGTTGAACAAAATTATTACTAATTGTAATGAATACAAGTTATTTTCTTTAAAATAGATTTTATTAAATATTGATGATGAGATATACCATAGCTAATGTCAGGCAGGTAGTTCATATGTGATGCTGAATTTCAGGAAAAAGATCAGGACTGGGGAAGATTCACGTGGATAGTATTGACAAATCTATGAAATTGAGTTTCTCAGCAAAGGATGAGAATGATTGGGGAAGAGAAAACAGCCAAGGATAAAATCTAGAGGCATGCCTACTTTTGCTTATGTCTTGAATTGTGAGGGGTTTACTTTGTTTTATTTACCTTTTTTTTTTCTCCCCAGCTTTATTGAGATATAATTGACAATTAAAATTATATATATTTAATCTGTACAGCTTGATGATTTGATATGTGTGTGCATTGTGAAAGAATCACTACAACAAGCTAATTAACTTACCCATCATTTCACAGTTACCATTTTTTTTCTTTCTTCCTTTCTTTTCCTGTGGTAAGAACACTTAAGATCTATCCTCTCAGCAAATTTCAAGTATAAAACACAGTATTGTTAGCGTCACATTGTTGTACATTAGATCTCCAGAACTTGTTCATCTTGCATGAATGAAACTTTGTACCCCTTGATCTACATCTCCCCATTTCCCCCACCCCACCCCCGATCCCCTGTTAACCACCATTCTACTCTCTGTTTCTATGATCCTTTAATCCTTCAAAAAAGAACAGGTTTATGCATAAAAGATGTACAGAATGTTTGATAAACACATTTAAGTGGGAGAATATCCTACCTTATTTTCTTCTCAAACCAATTCTTCCCACTTAAAAGGTAGAAAGCTCATTTCTCCGTGTTTTTCATTTTTTCTCCATTGTTGTCTAATTTGAATATTCTTTAAAGACTCTGGTTGCTGTGAAACACTCTAATTTGTATTGCTTCTTTTTTATATCTAAGTGCTTCTAGTCATTGCTTTCCATCTATACGATCCACTTGTGCTTATGTGAAAAGTGATAAATACAAAAGAGAACCTAGTTTTCATTGCAATGTTAAAAAGAACTCATAATTTGAAAAACCTTTGTATTAGTATATTGCAGTAATCAAAGATGAAGCTTTATTCTAACATTATGTTGTATATTTCTCTCAAATACCATATTAACTTTTTAATGTGCACTATTATAGTCAATGAATTTAACAATATGCAGACAGTTACCTAAGGTTAGCATTATAAGGGAAAAAAACCCTGAATATTTCCAAAGTGAAATGTGGGTCTCCATATGAACCTTCCCCGACACGACTGAAGGAATAATGAGAGTAGATATTGACGCTTCTTAAGAGAAAACAAATAAGCAAATAAACAACAACTCTATAGCAGTACAGTTTACATTTTTTCTAACATTGTTGACTCGGGGTGACTTGTTGATTTCTGGTGTTCAAGGCCCCACCTCTACTTCCGAGAGTTAAAACATGACCAGCCTGTTGAAGGAAAGGGATGAGGTCATCAGCCCAGAGAGCAAAATTTGGGACTCTTATCTATGATTGTCTCCTCATCTGCCCTATGGGCTCTCTAATGACATACACTAAAGAATAAAACCATTTTTGAACGTCAGGTTTAGGAAAGAGCAATGGACCATATGGTTAATGGGTTATTGTTAATAATCCTAAATGCTTCTATTCAGTTCAATTCAATTCAATTCAATTCAATTCAGTTCATATCTTCTGAGTATTAGCAATAGGCTAAAACTTTGCTAGACCCTAGTGGTGTAGAGATATTCACGATAAGACCCTTGTGTCTGAGTACAATAAAACGGAAGATTAGTAAATAACATGGCTGCAAATCATTGCAGTTTGTGCTGTGTGTAGGACAACATGGTAACAAAGACAACTAACTATTGACAGGTTTATAGAGAAAATGTGACTTAGGGAAGAGTACACTGAAGAAATGATGCTTGGATTGAGTAGAAATGGGTGCATAAAAATCATCAAGGGAAGAGGAGGCAGTAAACAGGGGACAAAATATGTGTGAGTATAAAGGAGCATGTGATGTTTAGAAAAAGTTGTAAGTGTTAAGGATAGCTTAAACAGAGGTAGCATATGGAAGACAGGTAGGAGAGGAAGTTAAAAAAGTAGAAAGAGTCCATATTATTTATTCCATGATAAAAAATATACTCTAACATAAATACAATAGAAGCTTTTAAGTAGGACAGTAACAGTTGAGATTTGTGATTTAGAAATATGATTCTGACATCATTGCAGATTAAGAGCAAGAAGAGTGGAAGAAAGAAGATGTAAGGTGGGTGTTCAGGAGGCTATCACTGTTTGTAAAATTCATGGGGGAGATTGATGTTAGTGTAAAAGTGCTCAAAGAATAAACAACTGAATTCATGTCATGGCAGTAGATACGGGGAAGGAGAAAAGAATTTGAGACACATTAAAGAGGCAGATTAAGAGAACTGATGACTGATGGAATGTGGAAAATGAGAGAGAAGCAAGTGTCTGGGATGATTATGTTTTGTGTTCGATAAAATATGGTAGTCATTCAGTTAAAGACTGCAGAACAGTGAGAACTGGCCTTTAGAGAATAAGGAGTATAAAAATGTAAGAAACTCATGAGTATCACAATTTGCTCATGTAAGTTCCTTGGAATATTCTAGATAAAAAGACTAAAGCCATTAACGAAAAAAACGTGGAGAATTATTGTACAAGGTAATTCATGATGGATTGTATTGTGCCCAGTTATTTCTGAATTTTTACAAAGGCAAATGAAGAATCATGGGGTTGTTTAACATAGTTGTTTGGTACTTGAGATAGTTAGAGCTTGTAATACATACCTTGTGGTTGACATGAACAAATAAGTTTTATTGCAAGAAGTTTAACTTTGACATTTATTAGCTTTTACACACAAATATGAATTCAAAATATTATATACGTGAGGTATGAATTTGCTCTTTTAATGATATATATATAAATTTTTTTCACTTTTTTTAATGATATATTATTAAGTGTTCGGCACATGTAAATGACTGAGATGATATTCTAAATACCAGCATAATAATGATAACTTATGTAAAGATTTATAGATGTTTGTATTCAGGCACCAGTGTGAGAGAGTTTCTCAGTGGAATCTGGCAACATAGTTTCTTAGGTTAGCTTCCCTAAACAAGTTTTCAGATGGAGATTGCATGCACTATGTTTATTGAGTAGTGCTACTGGGAACCATATCTGTGAAAGATGGAAGGAAGGATGGATGAACATACGGAGAAGTTAGGCTATGATGCAATCCGAAGAAAATCTTCAGTTGATTCTGTGGAGAGCTTTGGAGTTCATCCAAACTTTGTGTTTACTGTAAATTGTTCCTGATTTACATTAACGGAAAGAAATGTGAATTAATTAGATATTCAACTTTAGAGTGCAAATTTCTTATTTTTCATCTTTAAACATCTAGATCAGTTTAATTGAAAAGTGTTCTGAGACTACAAAATGGGGTGTTAGAAAAATGCTGCACTTGTAGAGCTGTGTAAATCAAGTTTTCACTGGACAAGATGCAGATACAAATTGCATGGGGAGGTTAATATGAACCAGTTACAGTATCTATTGCCCCATTTCAAATCTTTATCATTGAAGATTGCCTAAATTAAGGCAATAGATATGGGATGCCTGTGGGGAGGGATTAACCTTGATTGAGACAGCTCTCTTTGGCCATGGGTAAATTCTGGAAGGATGTGAGCTTTGGAGGAATGGTCCTGAAGAGGACATCCGTAACTCCATTGTTTGTGCCTCTTGGTTCTACTTTTATATAATATGTTCTCTCTATCTGGGAACAGGTCTTCTGGGGAAAGTTAAAAGAAGTTTAATGGAATGAACTATAGTTCCCATCACTACAGTTTGTCCTGGGGACACAACTGATACTCATTTATATTTCCTCTGCTGCTCATCTAGATTCCCCTTGTCCTTCCAATAAACCCCTAGAAAGCTTGCCCAATCCAGTAACCTAGACCTTCATTTCTGAGAGGTTTGATTTCCTGGGTGATATAATCTTATCAGACCACTGTATTTGTCTATTTACCATCAAAATTAGGCAAGAAAGTACCAAGAGATGTTCCAGGGGACCATGTGATTACCAAAAGTATTCTTCCCTTCCTCAATGTGTTCTAGAAGAACTGTCTTCTGATGATAAGGAACAATTACATCTGACTTCTTTCCTGTCCTCCTGGTCTCTTGACAATAGGAGCCTGAAGTGGTGGCAACTGTAGCTTTAGGAGATGTTGTTGTATCCTTTGTGGAAGCATTTCTCTTCCAGGACCCTGTACTTCTAAAATGCATTGTCCAGATTTGGAGGTTAAAAAGCGTAAATTTACTAAGCAGTCTATAGGAGTGATGTAAGAATTTCTAGAACTTTTATTCTAATTCACTGATTTACTCTTCAGCTATTTTTAATCTGGGATTCACTAAATCCATTGTAATTAATACAGAAGTTATGATTTTAATACATTTTATGTCTTCCTGGGTCTCTTTTTTCCTTTTTTTACTTTTTGTGATTGCTTTATTTTTCATCAAAGGAATTTTGCAATTTTGTTAATAATTCAAATGAGATATATCCGAAGGCATTTTTCCCGTCCTTAAATTTAAACAGCATCCTTAAAGGTTTTGACAGAGGATTTTTTTTAAACATCCTTTTTGAAGTATAATTGCTTTACAATGTTGTGTTAGTTTCTGCTGTATAGCAAAGTGAATCAGCTATACATACACATATATCCCATATCCCCTCCTTCGTGCATCTTCCTCCCACCCTCCTTATCCCACCCCTCTAGGTGGTCACAAAGCACAGAGCTGATCTCCCTGTGGGATGCAGCTGCTTCCCACTGGCTAGCTATTTTACATTTGGTAGTGTATATAAGTCCATGCCACTCTCTCACGTCGTCCCAGCTTACCCTTCCCCCTCCCCTTATCCTCAAGTCCATTCTCTACATCTGTGTCTTTATTCCTGTCCTGCCCCTAGGTTCATGAGAACCTTTTTTGTTTTTTTGGATTCTATATATATGTTTTAGCATACGGTATTTGTTTTTCTCTTTCTGACTTACTTCACTCTGTATGATAGACTCTGGGTCCATCCACCTCACTACAAATAACTCAGTATCGTTTCTTTTTATGGCTGAGTAATATTCTATTGTATGTATGTGCCACATCTTCTTTATCTATTCATCTCTCAGTGGACACTAAGGTTGCTTCCATGTCCTGGCTATTGTAAGTAGTGTTGCAATGAACATTGTGGTACACGGCTCTTTTTGAATTATGGTTTTCTCAGGGTATATGCCTAGTAGTGGGATTGCTGGGTCATATGGTAGTTCTATTTTTAGTTTTTTCAGGACCCTCCATACTGTTCTCCATAGTGGCTGTTTGGCATAGGTTTTAAGATTATGTCTGTATATGTCAACCTTTCTACCAGACAATGCAAATAACAAGCATGATCTGTAAACAATGGATTTGTTATACCACATTTATAGCTTGATTTTGGCATTAAAAGCAATGCAAAAACATGAAATTTTATCTAATTTTATGTTGTGTAATTAACCTGTAGGATGACATATCTGTTCCTTTCATTTAAGTAGAAATAGTATGGAAATTTGGCATACAGTTGAACTAGAATCATGAATGGATCATGCTGATGAAAAGAGTCAGAAACATATTCTAAGAAGAAAGTTTAAAGAAACTAGGGAAATGTGAAAATGTCTTCAGAAATCTCAAGGCTGCCAGGAGATGATTAAGTCTACTATTCCTGTGGAGCCCTAAGAAATAGAAATTCAGATGGTAAATACAAAAAGTAATATTTTTAAAATTCAGAGCATGCCAAACAAAAAACAGTTGGTCAGCAGAAACTGTATGAACATGAGACATGCAGGAGAATCCAAACGTGGGCTTGAGGACACAGGAAGTGACTAGATGATCATCAATATTCTTTCTAACCATGAGCTCCTATGATTCTTCTTTTCCTCCCTTCTTTAATCCCAATTCCTACAGCAGGACTGAATTTCATGGATCTGATATGACAAGAATGACTGAGATACTTCAGGATACAAAGATAACTTTTAAAAAAATGTGTGTTGATTAAAATATAATTTACATACTTTCATAACTGATGAAGAGTCCATACAAAACCTTCACATGAATGTTTATAGAAGCTTTGTTCATAATTGACAAAAATTGGAAGCAACCAAGTTGTCTGTCAATAGGTGAATGGATAAAGAAATGATGGTACCTCCATGTAATGGAATATTATTCAGTGATGAAAAGAAATGACCTATTGAGCCATAGAAGGACATGGATGAATCTTACAAGCATATTGCTAAGTGAAAGAAGCCAATCTGAAAAGGCTACATACTTAATGATTCCAACTAGATGACATTCTGGAAAAGGCAAAACTTTGGAGATAGGAAAAAGATTGGTGATTGCCAGAGGGTTGGGGGTGAGGGGGGAGTGAGGAATGAATAGGTGGAGCATAGGGGAGTTTTAGGGCAGTGAAAGTACTCCGTATGATAATGATGGGCACATGTCATTATACATGTGTCAAAACTCAGAGAATATAAAACGCAAAGAGTGAACTATATGTAAACTATAGACTTTAGTTAATAATGTATCAATATTGGTTCATCAATTGTAACAAATATATCACATCAATGTAAGACATTAATAATAAAAGAAACTGAGTGGAGGGATGGGAGTGCATGGGAACTTTCTGTACTTTCTGCTCTATTTTTCTGTAAACATAAAAATGCTCTAAAAATGTAGTCTATTCATTTAAAAATATGTATAACTACTTACATAACTGTCATAACGGATGGAGGAACCTTTAAAAAACAACACAATAAAAGTGATCAATGCAATATCAAATGGAGACTTTGCTTTAAAAGTTGAAAAGATAAAATACTCTACTATCCCGAGTGCTTTTAATTCTTCTGTCTTAACAGAAAAAGTCACAGGATAAATTTTACGGATAATCAGTACTGCTACCTTAGGGATCAGTCTTCCTACAAGTTTGTTTTATGGTCCACCGTATTTGGCACAGCTAGCTAGGATTATTTACTTTTTAATTGCGATGTGTTTTTTGGCTGACTTTATCACTTTTTTAAAATACAAGGCTCCAGGGCATATCTTGCTTTCTCTTCAATTTAGATTTCATCTTTATGTAGGAAACTCTTAATTGATGTAATTTATATCCAGTCTCATACACACATACATACACTAAACACTATATATGATTGTGTATTTATGCGCACACATACTAGCCCTAGAATCAGCCATGAATTACTTTGAAACTGCTTTACTTCCTAATAGATGCTGTGTGGCCTTCTTTCAAAGATATTTTTTTTTTTTAAATTTATTTATGTATTTATTTATGGCTGTGTTGGGTCTTCGTTTCTGTGCGAGGGCTTTCTCTAGTTGTGGCGAGTGGGGGCCACTCTTCATCGCGGTGCGCGGGCCTCTCACCATCGCGGCCTCTCCTGCTGCGGAGCACAGGCTCCAGACGCGCAGGCTCAGTAGTTGTGGCTCACGGGCCCAGTTGCTCCGCGGCATGTGGGATCTTCCCAGACCAGGGCTCGAACCCGTGTCCCCTGCATTGGCAGGCAGACTCTCAACCACCGCGCCACCAGGGAAGCCCCTCAAAGATATTTTTGATTGTGCATTTTGAATCTGCCTGAGGCACTTCTAACTGGAGGCTGGGAATCTGCTTCTCTCCTCCAGTTAACTCATGTGTGGCAGTAGTGATTGGAAATAATTCATTCTTTAAAATTATACAACATAATTGGTAGAATTTGTGCAGTTGGCAAATTGTTGCTCATACCTATTACCTTGTCTTCTACTATGGTGGCCAAGGCAGATACTATATTTAAACCTGGGCCATTTCTATTCTTGCCTTTGGGTGTAGATCCTGATGATTTTTAGAATTCAATTCAGCCCAAGTGAGGATTCAAACAGGAAATTTCTCTGTTTCCTTGGAAACCTAAAAGACACTTCTTTCTAACATGGAGGCTAGAAGCTTTTGGCATCAGTGTATCGTGCCTAATTCTCAGGACCGGGCTTAAAATATTTGGATAAGTCTCTCACTTTTGAGAGTGGTGGGAGGCACTCTTTTTAACCTGATGAATCTCAACTACCTAGAACTGTCTGAGTTGTTGATACAGTCTAGGAGACTCACTGAATTTTCTTTATATTTTATAGCTTCATTAATTAAAAGTATTCACAAACATCAATGGAAAATTGTCTGTATGATTTGTCACATTAGAAAAAGGTGCTGTTCCTTGGAAGGATAGCATAAGGGCCTAAAAAAAAAAAAAGTAAAAGAGAGTAGGATAGTCTTAATATCTTATTTTGTAAAGAAGTGTACTACATATTGACTGTGTTTATCTGAGTGTTCTATAACTTTAGGGTCAACCAGAATCACCTGGAAGGCTTATTCAAACACAGATTGCTGGTCCCTAAGCCGGAAGTGTCTGATTCAGTATGTCTGGGTGGAGCCTGAGAATTTACATTTCTGAGAAGTTCCTGGGTGTGACTTGGAACTTCTTGAATTCCCAGATAAATTTATTCTTATTTTCTACCAGCAATAGTTGAACGTATGTGGCATTCCATAATTGCAATCCTAAGCAATGAAATGATGGATAAGATAGTCTTCTACTTATAGGAATTCTTAGCCTTCCAGAATTGACAAATAATCATAGTTTAGTGTTGTTGTATTTACATACTCAATGCCATTAGATTATATTAAATGGTTATCTAATGCAGAATGGCTTAATGCAGAGGTGGGGACAGTTTTCTGGAGATTAAATCGACTATCTTCTACAACTGTCGATTGGCATCTTCCTTCCTCCCTTGCTTCCTCCTACGGTAGAGGCCTGTTACCCTTTACCAATTCATGTGTATATGGAAAGAATTGAATCTATTTTGGACCTACCTATCTTGAATTCATAAGGCACTGAATACCTTGACTAGGATATGGCTTCTTTTTGTAGAAAAAGAAAAAAAGGATAAGAAAAAATATCTTTATTGAGATATAATTCATATACCATGCAATTCACCCATTTAAATTATACAATTCAGTGTTTTTTAGTATATTCGCAGACTCAAGCATCTATTACCACAATATAAGTTTAGAACATTATCGTCATGCCCAAAAGAAATCCCATCCCCATTAGCAATCACTCATCATTTACCATACTTTCAGTCCCAGGCAACCACTAATCCATTTTCTGTCTCTAAAGATTTACCAGTTGTGGACATGTTATATGAATAGAATCATATGATATTGGTCTTTTGCAATGGGCTTCCTTTGCTTAGCATAAAGTTTTCAAGTTTTGTTCATGTTTTTTTTAAATTTTTATTTTATAGTGGAGTATATAGTTAATTAACAATGTTGTGTTAGTTTCAGGTGTACAGCAAAGTAATTCAGTTATGCATATACATATATCTATTCTTTTGTGAATTCTTTTCCCATTTAGGTTGTTACAGAATATTGAGCAGAGTTCCCTGTGCTACACAGTAGGTCCTTGTTGGTTATCTATTATATTTTAAATACAGTAGTGTGTATATGTCAATCCCAAACTCCGAATTTATCCCTCCACCCCACCTTTCCCCTTTGGTAACCCTAAGTTTGTTTTCTAAGTTTGTGAGTCTGTTTCTGTTATGTAAATAAGTTCATTTGCATATATATTTTTTAGATTCTGCATATAAGTGATATCATATGATATTTGTCTTTCTCTATCAGACTTTCTTCACTTAGTGTGATAAATTTCGTTCATGTTGTAGCATATATGTCAATACTTTGCTCCTTCTTTATGATTGATTAATATCCCACTGTATGGATATATCACATTGTGTTCATCTATTCATCAATTAATGGACATTTGAGCTGTTTCAAAAATTTAGCTATTATAAATAATACTACGAACATGTACAGACAAATTTTTTGTGTTTTCATTTTTTCCCTAGGAGTGGAATTGCTGGTGATACTGTAACTCTATAGTTAGCATTTGTGGAACTACTGAATTGTTTTCCAAAGTGACTGCTCCATTTTAAATTCCCACTAGCAGTGAATGAGAATTCCAGTAATTGTCTATCCTGTTGATTATAGTCATCCTAATGGGTGTGAAGTGGTATCTCATTGTGGTTCTGTTTTGCATTTCCCTAGTGAATAATGGCATCGAGTGTTATTTCACGTGCATGGCTATTTGTATATTTTCTTTAGAGAAATGTCTACTGAAATCCTTTGTAAATATTTGAGTTGTCTTTTTATTATTGAGTTGTAGGAATTCTTTATACATTCTGAATACAAGTTCCTCATCAGATATATGATTTGAAAATATTTTTCCCATTCTGTGGGTTGTCTTTTCACTTTATTGATTATATGATTTACAAATGCAATCTCATCTGGTTAGGGAATGCATTCCATTGGTAACAGCACAACAGGGACACACTTCTCCTTCTGAAAGCTCTCAAATCTTTGTACCAGTTCCAAAGCATCCACATTCCTTCACAGACAGGGACTTTAATGAAAAATTGGTTTCTTTACTATTACCAAAGCAATATGTGATCTCTGTGAAAAATAAAAAAGTATATAGAATAAAAATTGAATTTTTTATCTTAATCCTGTACCTTCAACCAATCCCCTGTGTGTTTACAGACATCTGATTTATTAACCAAAGAATGAGATTTCTTCTATTTAGCATTGCAATTTTAGATTTAACAAATTTTCATGCATATTTCACACGGTAATAAACACATCTGCTGTATCATAATTTATTTTGCCATCATTTTTTGATCAATGTATTCATTTAAGATCCTTTTTGTTGTAAGAAGTTGAAGTCATATTAATAAGGGACAAATGTTTTCGCTGTGTCATTTTAATTTTAATTCCTACAATAATATTATTGGGCATTTTTAGTACATGTATTGTTCGTATCTATTCTATGAATTACTTTTCCACTTTTGCCATTTTTTCCAGGTAGCTTGTCATTTAAATTTTGATTTGTACAAACTCTTAATATACAAAGGGTATTATTATAATTGTCTTGGTACATAACAAGCCACCCATGAAAGTAGTTGCTTAAAAAAATAACATTTATTTTATTCACAAAGTTGCAATTTGGGTAGGGTTTGGTAGAGACATCTTATTTCTGTTCCACCCTGCCTAATTTGGTCTAAATCAGAGGTTAAGGACTAGAATCATCTTAAGACTTATTCACTTGCATATCTCTTGGGTGATACTGGCTTTCATCTTGGAAATTAGCTGGAATTATTGACCAGAAACCTACATACGGGCTCCCTTTGTGCCCTGGGCTTCCTTATAACATGGTAGATGAGTTCTAAGAGCTAGCATCTCAAGAGAGATTTGGGCAAGAACAGTACTAGCCTCCTATGTCAGGCAGAGTCATTTCTGCTGCCCTCCATTTGTTAGATACAAGTATTTTAGACTGACCCATATTCAACAGGAGGATAATTAGACATTAGGCTACACCTTTTGTTGGAAAGAATGTCAAAGAATTTAAAGAACTGTTTTAAAGTCATCGCAGTTTCATCACAAACTGAAATTCATGCCTTTAGAAATGTCTCGGTTATTTCAGCTGGTCGAAATTGCTCATGTTCTGCTATTTTCTTCCAGCCCCCAGGACCATTTTCATATGATTCGCCCCCTCTTTTAACCTCTTCACATAATTTTAATGTGCTCCTCATTTGCCCAATACTTTCCTTCACGAGATGACTCTGGAAATCCAGTTTTCCCCACCTGTTTTGCAGAGTAAAGTAGTTCTCTTTTCTACTTGCCATTATGATCCTTACCTGAGGCTCCCCATTTCACACCTAAAATGTTCATCTAAATTAAAAAAAATATTTTAAATTCTTTAACATTTAGTTTTCTAGACAGTTTTAGAGTCAAGTTGTCGTATTCCTTTAAAACAATTGGGATTTTGATTTAGAATGTTTTAAGTTTGGGGGTACATTTTATTGGCCATTGCCACCATTATAATCTTGCAACAATTTTTGTATATAAATCTTCCCAAGCATACCTCCTCCCGCCCCCCAGAACAATACTGTCTGTTGCTCAGGTTTTTATTGTCTTTTACACAAATTTATTGTTTTCCACCTTTTGGTTGTTAATCCTTTCCTAGCCCTGCTAGAAGGGTCCAACATTCCTGATTATAATAAGGGACAGGGATAAGTTATTAACCAATAGGTCGCTGTCACTGCTCAGATCCCAAGGCAGGAGGACAATGTATTTTTACACTTTCCAAGCCTTTGTTCTTCCCAGGTAGCAGTTACTCTCTAACACAATGGGTGGACAGTGGAGATAACCAACTCGTGAAATATCACTGGCCAGAATTAGCTGAAGTGCTTTTCGCCTCATGCAGAATTATTTTAAACATACAGGCTCAAGATATCTCTTGTATTTGTAAAGGAAATTCTTTCCCCTGTATCTCATCCTGTGTGGCATAAATCACTCTCAAACTCCTTTCCAATACTTCTCAAGGTAAGGTTAGCCAGCCACTAATTATTGTTTACTTCGTTGTCAAAGTTTAAGTTGATGATACTGTAATTAATGCAAAATGGAGATTCTAGTGCCAGAGTAACTGGCATTGGTGGAGCTGAGTGTCAGCCCTCTTTTGAGGCACTGACTCTATTTTATTTATTTATTTCTTAAAAAATTTTTTTTCACATCTTTATTGGAGTATAATTGCTTTACAGTGTTGTATTTCTGCTGTACAATAAAGTGAATCAGCTATATGTATGCATATATCCCCATATCCCCTCTCTCTTGAGCCTCCCTCCCACCTTCCCTATACCACCCACCTAGGTCATCACAAAGCATCGAGTTGATCTCCATGTGCTATGCAGCAGCTTCCCACTAGCCATCCATTTTACATTTGGTAGTGTAAATATGACAGTGCTTCCCCTTCCCCCTTTGTGTCCTGAAGTCCGTTCTCTACGTCTGCATCTTGATTCCTGCCCTGCCACTAGGTTCATCAGTACTGTTTTTTAGATTCCATATATATGCGTTAGCATATGGTATTTGTTTTCCTCTTTCTGACTTACTTCACTCTGTATGACAGACTCTACGTCCATCCACCTCACTACAAATAACTCAGTTTCATTTCTTTTTATGGCTGAGTAATATTCCATTGTATATATGTACCACATCTTTATTTATTCATCTGTCGATGGACACTTAAGTTGCTTCCAGTGTTTGGTGGGGCTAATGGCAGACTCTGGGAGGGCTCATGCCAAGGAGTACTTCCCAGAACTTCTGCTGCCAGTGTCCTTGTCCTCATGGTGAGGCAGAGCCACCCCCCGCCTCTGCAGGAGACCCTCCAACACTAGCAGTGACCTCGGCATATCCCACCTTATCCAAGGGAGGCAGGAGAGTCTAGCATCAAGGGCATGGACCTTCCCAGCTCTGGAAATCTGTAGGGAGAAGCAAGAAGAACTACAATCCTGCAGCCTGTGGAACAAAAACCACATTTACAGAAAGATAGACAAGATGAAAAGGCAGGGGACTATGTACCAGATGAAGGAACAAGATAAAAGCCCAGAAAAACAACTAAATGAAATGGAGATAGGCAACCTTCCAGAAAAAGAATTCGGAATAATGATAGTGAAGATGATCCGGGACCTCGGAAAAAGAATGGAGGCAAAGATCGAGAAGATGCAAGAAATGTTAAACAAAGACTTAGAAGAATCAAAGAACAAACAAACAGAGATGAACAATACAATAACTGAAATAAAAACTACACTAGAAGGAATCAATAGCAGAATAACTGAGGCAGAAGAACAGATAAGTGACCTGGAAGACAGAATGGTGGAATTCACTGCTGCAGAACAGAATAAAGATAAAAGAATGAAAAGAAATGAAGACAGCCTAAGAGACCTCTGGGACAACATTAAACACAACAACATTCACATAATAGTGGTCCCAGAAGGAGAAGAGAGAGAGAAAGGACCCGAGAAAATATTTGAAGAGATTATAGTTGAAAACTTCCCTATAATGGGAGAGGAAATAGCCAACCAAGTCCAGGAAGTGTAGAGAGTCCCATACAGGATAAACCCAAAGAGAAACACGCTGAGACACATAGTAATCAAACTGGCAAAAATTAAAGACAAAGAAAAATTATTGAAAGCAACAAGGGAAAAACGACAAATAACATACAAGGGAACTCCCATAAGGTTAACAGCTGATTTCTCAGTAGAAACTCTACAACCCAGAAGGGAGTGGCATGATATACTTAAAGTGATGAAAGGGAAGAACCTACAACCAAGATTACTCTACCCGGCAAGGATCTTATTGAGATTCGATGGAGAAATCAAAAGCTTTACAGACAAGCAAAAGCTAAGAGAATTCAGCACCACCAAACCAGCTCTACAACAAATGCTAAAGGAACTTCTCTAAGTGGGAAACACAAGAGAAGAAAAGGACCTACAAAAACAAACCCAAAACAATTAAGAAAATGGTCACAGGAATATACATATCGATAATTACCTTAAACGTGAATGGATTAAATGCTCCAACCAAAAGACACAGACTTGCTGAATGGATACAAAAACAAGACCCATCTACATGCTGTCTACGAGAGACCTGCTTCAGACGTAGGGACACATACAGACTGAAAGAGAGGGGATGGAAAAAGATATTCCATGCAAATGGAAATCAAAAAAAAGCTGGAGTAGCAATACTCATATCAAATAAAATAGACTTTAAAATAAAGAATGTTACAAGAGACAAGGAAGGACACTACATAATGATCAAGGGATCAATCCAAGAAGAACACAGAACAATTATAAATATATATGCACCCAACACAGGAGCACCTCAATACATAAGGCAACTGCTAACAGCTATTAAAGAGGAAATCGACAGTAACACAATAATAGTGGAAGACTTTAACACCTCACTTACACCAATGGACAGATCATCCAAAATGAAAATAAATAAGGAAACAGAAGCTTTAAATGACATGATAGACCAGATAGATTTAATTGATATTTATAGGACATTCCATCCAAAAACAGCAGATGACACTTTCTTCTCAAGTGCACATGGAACATTCTCCAGGATAGATCACACCTTGGGTCACAAATCAAGCCTCAGTAAATTTAAGAAAATTGAAATCATATCAAGCATCTTTTCTGACCACAATGCTATGAGATTAGAAGTGAATTACAGGGAAAAAAATGTAAAAAACACAAACACATGGAGACTAAACTATACGTTACTAAATAACCGAGAGATCACTGAAGAAATCAAAGAGGAAATCAAAAAATACCTAGAGACAAATGACAATGAAAACAAGACGATCCAAAACCTATGGGATGCAGCAAAAACAGTTCTAAGAGGGAAGTTTATAGCAATACAGTCTTACATCAGGAAATAAGAAAAATCTAAAATAAACAACCTGACCTTACACCTAAACAAACTAGAGAAAGAAGAACAAACAAAACCGAAAGTTAGCAGGAGAGAAATCATAAAGATCAGAAAAGAAATAAATGAAATAGAAACAAAGAAAACAATAGCAAAGATCAATAAAACTAAAAGCTAGTTCTTTGAGAAGATAAACAAAATTGATAAACCGTTAGCCAGACTCATCAAGAAAAAGAGGGAGAGGACTCAAATCAATAAAATTAGAAATGAAAAAAGAGCAGTTACAACAGACACCGCAGAAATACAAAGCAGCCTAAGAGGCTCCTGCAAGAAACTCTATGCCAATAAAATGGACAACCTGGAGGAAATGGACAGATTCTTAGGTATAACCTTCCAAGACTGAAGCAGGAAGAAATATAAAGTATGAACAGACCAGTCACAAGTAATGAAATTGAAACTGTGATTAAAAATCTTCCAAAAATCAAAAGTCCAGGACTTTTGTTTTGATTTGCATTTCTCTAATAATTAGTGATGTTGCGCATCTTTTCGTGTGTTCGTTGGCAATCTGTATGTCTTCTTTCTGTATGTCTTCTTTGGAGAAATGTCTATTTAGGTCTTCTGCCCATTTTTGACTCTATTTTATTTAAACCACACTGCCTTGCTGTCAGTACTTTTGTACTGACAGAAGATAGTCAAAGCATTTCACAGTTCTGTGCTTTCTCTCTCTTGCTTATAAAGTTTTGATGGATTTATACATTTTGCTAAGTTTTTTGATAGCTAATTTCTCTTCTGAATGTTCTGCTTAACATAGTATTTCACATGTGTTTCATAAGATATCATATAATTTTGCTACTAATTGATGGAGTTTTTTTCACTTTCTTAGGTGGTTATTACTTTTTTAGGTGGTAAGGATTGATTTTTTGTTTGATTATCTTGAATATATATATATATTGATATATATCATATTGATATACCAATTGATATATGTATACATGCATATATGTATTTTATATATATATCAAGTGATTATGTGCACATATATACATACATATTACATATTTTATACATGTATATATCAACTGATTTTCAAGCTCATTGACATAGAGTATTTGCCTTTTAAAGACATCTGTGTAGAATTACATTAGCTTCATGTTGCTATTGCTCTATATTATTTTTGGTCTGGTAGTCTGGATTTATCTTTATTGTTTTTATTTATTTTTAAAAATTAATTAAATTTTAATTTTTGCTTTTTATTTTTTAAAATACATTTATTTGTTTATTTTTTTATTTATTGGCTGTGTTGGGTCTTCGTTGCTGGACGTGGGCTTTCTGTAGCTGTGGCAAGCAGGGGCTACTCTTCATTGCGGTGCACAGGCTTCTCATTGCTGTGGCTTCTCTTGTTGCAGGGCACCGTCTCTAGTCATGCGAGCTTCAGTAGTTGTGGCAGGCGGGCTTCAGTAGTTGTGGCTCCCAGGCTGTAGAGCGCAGGCTCCGTAGTTGTGGCATATGGGCTTAGTTGCTCCGCGGCATGTGGGATCTTCCTGGACCAGGGCTCAAACCCGTGTCCCCTTCATTGGCAGGTGGATTCTTAACCACTGCGTTACCAGGGAAGTCCCAGATTTTATCTTTAATCTGTCTTTTTTTAAGGACTAGCTCTTGGTTTAGTTTTATTATTATTTAATATTTTCTTTTTTTAAATTTTATTTTGAATGTTTCATTAGTTTTTAGTACTCTGTAGTAATGCTGTGTATACTAGCACTCTGTATAGAGTAAAAGAGTACTCTGTAGAGTACTGCGCTTTACTGAAAATGCTGTGTTATTTTCTAATAACTGAACTGAATAGTGTATTTTTCCTCTGAATGCTATAGATGAGATGTACACAATGCTCTCAATTCTAATCATTAAAAAAAAAATAAATTTATTTATTTATTTATTTTTGGCTGCTCTGGGTCTTCGTTGCTGTGCGCAGACTTCCTCTAGTTGCAGCGAACGGGGGCTACTCTTGGTTGTAGTGTGCGGGTTTCTCATTGCAGTGGCTTCTCTTACTGTGGAGCACGGCCTCTGGGTGTGTGTGCTTCAGTAGTTGCAGCACGCAGGCTCAGTAGCTGTGGCTTGCAGGCTCTAGAGCACAGGGTCAGTAGTTGTGGCGCATGGGCTTAGTTGCTCCATGGCATGTGGGATCTTCCCAGACCAGGGATTGAATCCATGTCCCCTGCATTGGCAGGCGATTCTTAACCACTGCACCACCAGGGAAATCCCAATTCTAATCATTTAAAAAAATCCCTTAGTTTGGTTTTAGTTTCCTCTATAACCCAAGTTATTTAGAAGGTATATTATGTATATTTAACTTCCAAATTGGTTATGATTCGCTATTCTTCTACAGTTAATTACATGTTATTTTATATTGTTTTACATAGTTTTTCTACTTGTTTCTTTTTTTTTCTTTTTTTCTTTTTTCCGGCTGTGCCGCACATCTTGTGGGATCTTAGTTCCCCAGCCAGGGATCAAACCCGGGCCCCAGCAGTGAAAGTGCCAAGTCCTAACCACTGGACTGCCAAAGAATTCCCTACTTACTTCATTCTTTGCATGATTTAGTAGGCTTTGTGTATTGCTAACATTATAATATATATTTGTATTTAAATTTTTCTTGAGCGTCTGAATGTATTTTATTTTTATTGGACAGAAAGCCCGCAAATATAAAATATGTGAATCTTATTAAACTGTTATTCAACTTATTTCTATATATATTGCATTATAGCCACTTCATATATCACTTACTGAGATAACTCTGTTAAAACTTTCACCTTATAATTGTCGTTGTGCCATAGACTTCTATTACATATTAATTTTTATTTCTAGCTTTTGTTTCCTATATTTATTTAGCAAGATATCATTTTTTTTTTTAATTACTATTTATTTATTTTTTTATTTTTGGCTGTGTTGGGTCTTTGTTTCTGTGCGAGGGTTTTCTCCAGTTGCGGCAAGCGGGGCCACTCTTCATCACGGTACGCGGGCCTCTCACTATTGTGGCCTCTCTTGTTGCGGAGCACAGGCTCCAGACGCGCAGGCTCAGTAATTGTGGCTCACGGGCCTAGTTGCTCCGCAGCATGTGGGATCTTCCCAGGCCAGGGCTCGAACCCGTGTCCCCTGCATTGGCAGGCAGACTCTCAACCACTGCGCCACCAGGGAAGCCCAAGATATCTTTTAAATAGGATACCTTGTTGTGGTATAAGGAATATGTGAAATTAATGCTCATTTTTTCTAGTAAGTGATGGAAATAGAAATCACTTTAACCATATCTTTATTCTGGAAAACATTCATTTGTGTGTTCTTCTGTGTGTTTCAAGTGTAGAGTAAGAAAGTATCAACATTTTAAAAAAATTATTTATTTATTTATTTATTTATTTATTTTTTGGCTGTGTTGGGTCTTTGTTTCTGTGCGAGGGCTTCCTCTAGTTGCAGCAAACGGGGGCCACTCTTCATCGCGGTGCGCGGGCCTCTCACTATCTTGTTGCAGAGCACAGGCTCCAGACACGCAGGCTCAGTAGTTGTGGCGCACGGGCTTTGTTGCTCCGCGGCATGTGGGATCTTCCCAGACCAGGGCTCGAACCCGTGTCCCCTGCATTGGCAGGCAGATTCTCAACTACTGCGCCACCAGGGAAGCCCTCAACATTTTTTTGTAAGTATATTTTATTTACCTTTAGAACAGCTTGGCAAAAACTACCTCAGTCCTTGTCATTCAACAAGTTTCACTGTGGAAGACCTGGGCAAGCTTAACATCTCCAGTTGTGAAGTCCAAGATCCAAGGTTAGGAAGATTATTGCAATGGAAAAGTCGTTCTAACCAACCAAATTCTAGTGGTGAAGAAAGCCAGGGAAAATTCTGAAATAATATCTTCTTGAAGAACGAAAGATGAGTCGAGGATAGTGATCCAGCTTTAAGACAAAATGTTATTTGTGATAGGTGGCAATACTGCAATAAGAGCATGTCACAGGACATCTGATCTACGTTGGGGAGTTGGGGTAGGGGATCTTTTCTTGAGGAAGTTGAAATTTGAAGAACAAGACCCATTTAACTGGCAGCTTTGTTTGCAGCATCACAATGCCAGAATTAAGTAGACTTTTTCTTGAAAGTACATAAAATATGTTGAGCTAGATATAACAACAAAGACAATAAAATAAATATGACAGATGTTGAAAGAAGGTTGTGGAATCCCCTTATAGCAGAAATAAAGCAGAATCTGAAAGAACCTGCTTGTGAAGTGATATAGCAAGGAACTGGGGAAATGTCAGAAGAGGATTGAATCTGAGGGTTTAACATCTACAAAACTGGAAAAGATGTGCCCAGTGGGCCTTTGAAAGGGGCAGAGAACCTTGAAGGAAGTGGAATCAAAAAAGGCCAAGTGGGCTTCCCTGGTGGTGCAGTAGTTGAGAATCTGCCTGCCGATGCAGGGGACACGGGTTCGAGCCCTGGTCTGGGAAGATCCCACATGCCACGGAGCAACTGGCCCCGTGAGCCACAATTACTGAGCCTGTGCGTCTGGAGCCTGTGCTCCACAGCAAGAGAGGCCGCGATGGTGAGAGGCCCGCGCACCGCGATGAGGAGTGGTCCCCACTTGCCACAACTAGAAAAAGCCCTCGCACAGAAACGAAGACTCAACACAGTCATAAATAAATAAATAAATAAATAAAAGAACGTGAATTTCTAAAAAAAAAGGCCAAGTGACAAAGAAGCTTGACTCTGTCCTGGAGCTCTGGGTGACTCCTGTTAGAGACATTGTCATGGAGTCTTAATTTAAATACCAGCATGTGGAATGTATCCTCAAGGTGGTGAAATTACTGTGAGATTATTCTAATCACTAAAACAACAGCTGCAAACGACACACACACACACACACACACACACACACACACACACAGCAATTGGCAGGAGGAATTTAAAAACCATCTGTAGGAATTTTGTCAAAATAAAGGGCACGTTAGATTCCACATGAGGGGAATCAGCAATAGAAAGGAGATAAAAATTAAGAATACCCGTGGTGTGAGTGACTAGAACAATTTGAAAGGCACTATAAAGTAAATATGTTGAAAGGATTAGATGGATAAAATAAGGATTAGAAAAAATGGAAACTATAAGAAGAACAGCCATATTTTAAAAAGAATGAAATAAAACTTCTAGAAATAAAATTATAGCCCTTGATATAAAAAACCCCAATGAATGTTAAATAGCAGATTAGGCACATTTAAAGAGAGATTTAGTGAACTGAAAGATAGATCTGAGAATATTATCCACAATGCAGCACAGAAATGGAAAAAGGAAATATGAGAGGTAAAAGTTATAAAGAAGAGATTGGGAACATATCTAAGAATCAATCTGCGAAGATGTACAAAGCTATTATAGAGAAAACTTTAAAATTTTTCAAAGTACAGACACAAGAGTGAGGGGATGTGGGGATATATGTACACGTATAGCTGATTCACTTTGTTATACAGCAGAAACTAACACAACCATGTAAAGCAATTATACTCCAATAAAGATGTTTAAAAAAATTTTTTTTACAAAGTACATAAAAGAAGGCCTGTATTAATAAAGAGATATCTCACTTCATAGATGAAAGACTCAGTATCTTAAAGATGTCACATCTTCTCACATGCAAATAAACATCTAAATGTGTTTTTTTCCACAGAGCTTTAACAGAGTGATCTTAAATTTAGAGAGATGATTTAGAATTTAGAATTCTGATAACAGACAGACATGACATTTTTAGAGCAGAATAAGGTGGGAGGTAAGTAGAAAAAAATTGCTGGACTAGGTACCCAAATATGTTATAAAGCTATGGTAATGAGAACAGTGTGATATAGGCAGAAGAATGGACTTAGAGGGAAACAACAGAATAAAGATTCAAGAAGCAAATCCTTTACGGGAATTGACATATACAAGTCACAGTTTATAAAACAGTAAACAAATGATTGACTAGTCTGGGCACTGGAAAATTTCTTTAAGACCCAGATATTAACTATTTTAGGTATTGGGTGCCATATAGTCCCTGTCACGACTACTCAGCTCTGCTGTTGTAGCACAAAAGGAACCAAATATATTGTATAACAGGGTGAGGGGGGCTGTGTTTAGTACAGCTTTATTTACAAAACTAGGCAGCTGGCCCATAAGCCACAGTTTGCTAGTCTCTGGTCTGTTTAATAAACTGCTTTCAGATATCTGACAATTTGATTTGGAAAATTACGAGATTAGATCCCCACCTTATCCTCCTGCACATAGGACAAATCCTACATGGTCTAGTGCTTTAAATACAAAACAAACAAACAAACAAAATAACCCTTTGCTTAGAGAAAAATACAGGGGAGTGTCATAGTAGGATAAGGTTTTTTGAACAAGAAACAATCACAAAAATTAAAATATAAAATATCGATAAATTCAGCATTATATTTTTAAAGTTTCTATATGTCTAAATATATTACATGAGCTAAGTTTTAAAATAGGCTGCAGTTTGGAAAATGATATTAGCAACATATAAAATGCGACTGAAGGATTCCCTGGTGGTCCAGTGGTTAAGACTCTGCGCTTCCAATGCAGGGGGCTTGGGTTCGATCCCTGGCCTGGGAACCAAGATCCAGCATGCCGCTCGGCGCGGCCAAAAAACAACAACCAAAATCCATCCCAGGATTAATTAAAAGAATGCTTATAGAACTTACAGATCAATAAGAAAAACTAGCCAAAATAAAAATAAAATGGGCAAACAACATCTAGAGTCAATTTAGGAAGAGGAAATTCAAATGATGGATACATATGAAAATTTGCTTAATCTCTAGTAATCAGGTAAATATAACATCTTCTTTAGCCATTCATCTGTCAGTGGACACTAAGGTTGCTTCCATGTCTTGGTTATCATAAACAATGCCATTTGCAGCAAAATGTATGGACCAAGAGATTATCATACTAAGTGAAGTGAGTCAGAAAGAGAAAGACAAATACCATATGATATCACTTATATGTGGAATCTAAAATATGAAACAAATGAACTTAATCTATGAAACATAAACAGACTCACAGATATAGGGAACAGACTTGTGGTTGCCAAGGGGGAGGTGGGATGGAGGAGGGATGGATTGGGAGTTTGGGATTAGCAGATGCAAACTATTATATATAGAATGGATAAACAAGGTCCTACTCTATAGCACAGGGAAGTATAGTTAACATCCTGTAATAATAATGGAAAAGAATATGAATATATATATTATATATATATATATATCTGAATCACTTTGCTATACACCAGAAACTAATACAACATTGTAAATCAAGTAAACTTCAATAAAATACATTTAAAAAAATATTGCTTCCAAAATATATAAACAGCTCATGCAGCTCAATATCAAAAAAACAAACAACCCAATCCAAAAATGGGCAGAAGACCTAAATAAACATTTCTCCAAAGAAGGCATACAGATGGCCAAGAGGCCCATGAGAAGCTGCTCGACATCACTAATTATTAGAGAAATGCAAATAAAAACTACAATGAGGTATCACCTCACACCGGTTAGAATGGGCATGATCAGAAAATCTACAAACAAATGCTGGAGAGGATGTGGAGAAAAGGGACCCCTCTTGCATTGTTGGTGGGAATGTAAATTGATACAGCCACTATGGAGAACAGTATGGAGGTTCCTTAAAAAACTAAAAATAGAATTACCATATGACCCAGCAATCCCACTACTGGGCATATACCCAGAGAAAACCATAATTCAAAAAGACTCATGCACCCCAGTGTTCATTGCAGCACTACTTAACAATAGCCAGGTCATGGAAGCAACCTAAATGCCCATCGACAGACAAATGGATAAAGAAGATGTGGTACATATATACAATGGAATATTACTTAGCCATAAAAAGGAATGAAATTGGGTCATTTGTAGAGACGTGGATGGACCTAGAGACTGTCATACAGAGTGAAGTAAGTCAGAAAGAGAAAAACAAATATCGTATATTAATGCATATAGGTGGCATCTAGAAAAATGGTACAGATGGACCGGTTTGCGAGGCAGAAATAGAGACACAGATGCAGAGAACAAACGTATGGACACCAAGGGGGGAAAGTGGGGAGGGTCGGATGAACTGGGAGATTGGGATTGACATATATACACCAATACGTATAAAATATGTAACCAATAAGAACCTGCTGTATAGCACAGGGAACTCCACTTAGCTGTATAGTAGAAACTAATACAACATTGTAAAACAACTATACCCCAATTAAAAAAATTTTTTTTTAAAAATTCACAATCTTAAAAGTTATTGTGTGTTCTGGCTTGAGAAGCAGTATACCTGAAACTAACATAATATTGTATATCAACCATATTTCAATTAAAAAATAGTTTCAGTTACAATATTTCTGTAAACAAAGTCAGTATTATAATCTTAATATAATACTAAGATAGTATAATATCTGCTCGTCAAACTGGAGAGAGTAGTGGAAGTAAATCACACTTAAGTTAGAAAGTGTTGAAGCTACCAGACATTTTCTTTCTCTTATTTAGCACAAGCCAAAACACTTTATCAAAGCTTGCTTTGGGTATCCATATAAAGCTCCATGTGGGCAAGCAAATGGAAAGGGGGTTTGTACAATACCTATTTAAACCAAAGGACCTGGTTTCAGCATTGGAAGCCTAGAGTTGTAGTTACTGGGAAAATGTAGAGGGGGGAATCATATTGCTGCTTTAAGTGTCTACAGCCATGTTGGAAAGCAATTTGCCAATATTTAATAATGCTGAAGTTGTGTGTACACTAATATCCATCAACTTCCAGTATATATTCAGGAGAAACTCTTACACATATGCATATGGAGACATATAAGGACTTTCTTGTGACATTTTTTATAGTTGCAAAAAGAAAGGCAAGCAAAAAAGAAATATTCCTCAATGGAGGAAAGATGAATACTTCCAGTGTTAATGAGTACATTATTTTCACATACATATTTTATGTATATCAAAATTATAACATTGACTGAAACCTTCTTGCAGAATTATAAGTATAATAATATTACTTTTTCATAACAATGGAAAATGCAAAAAACAATGCAGTATATTGCTGTTTTAGTCAGACAGAGAGAAAGAGGGAGAAAATAAATGGATTATAAATACATAAGGATTTGTGGACCTGGCTGGAAAGGAAAACCACAAATTTCCGGAGTCTGGATGCCTCTTGAGAAAGAGAGGAATGAAATTGGAGAGAAATTCCATGGGAACATTGTATTTATAATATTTTATTTTCTTAGAAGTGACATTAAGCAGTTTTGACAATGATACCTTTATTATATATGGGTGGTGGGTACAACTGACATCACATCTTATTTATGTAGTTTTCTCCATGCTTAAGTAATAATTTTTGAAAAGGAAAAGAAGAAAAACAATGTGTTTGTCTTTTTCTATATGTAAATAGATGTATATATACACATATCCATACACATAAATAGAGTGAGGAAGAGTGGTAGAGGTTTGATTATTCAAGGCAAAAGTGTGCAAAGAAAGTAAAAAAATTGAGAAATTTCAGGGCTGCAGGTACAAGATAAGGTTTGAAATATTTGTAGGTAATAGATCATGCAGAGCATTGTTAGGCAACATAGAATTTCATTGAAGGTTTTTAAATTGAGGTGGGAGAGAAGTTGGTTTTAATAAATTCTGTTTTAAAGGATCTTGGAGAATGCAGCAAAGAAAATGTACTGAGAAGTACACCCGAACATTGCAGATTACCTACTTAGAGATCTATTTCAGTGGTTTCAAGAAGAAACAATGGCAGCGTGTAGTAGTCGAGGGTGTAATATCGATAGAACTTGGTGATAAATTGGGTGAAAGAAATGAAAGTATCAAAATGATTCAGAGTATTTAGCCTACACTGTGCCATCCCATTAGGCAAAGGATATAGGAAAAAGTGAAGATCATAATTTCAGTTTGAATATGTTTAGTTAGGTATGAACTTGAGACATGTAAGTGGAGATGTCAGGTCATCCCAGAGCTTAGTAGTACAGTTTTGGTTGGAGTTTGAGAATTTTGCGTATTTTGGTAATTGAAGTTATGGGCCAGTATTGTACAGCCTAGGAGAGCATAAGAGTCAGAGGAAGAATGGCCTTGATCTTTAACCTTGAAGAACTTCAGTTTCAAATGTCAACATGAAGAAGACGTGCATGGGAATAAGACTGAGAAGTTGTCAGGGAGTTAGGGAGAAAAGCAGGATATAGATATGTCAGTAGTATAAAAAGAAATAAAAGGAAGACAATGCTTCCAGGAAAAAGTAGTCAAATAGGATTGAAAGCTAGTGGGAGGTGAGATAGGATGAAGACTAAAAAATACCTCCTGGACTCAGTGACATGGTTACCAGAGAACTATTCTAGTGTCATAACAGAGGCAGATAACTGGTTTGTCTGAAAATTCGGTGAAGTATGGATAAATGAAGGTTATGAGTATAAACATTTTTGAAATTGGTTCATCTTTTTGGAGAGAGGGATGGTTATATCTGGAAAGGGCTGCTGGATCAAAATTTGATATAGTATATTTAACGGGAAATTAAATTGAAAGGAAGAAAGATGTTGAATATTCCAGGCAGAAAGGCAAACATTCTGAAGTTAGAATGGGAATTCTACACATGGGTAGAGGAATCAGACTCAGATACAAGGAAGGACAGTTTATCTTCTGTAAAAGGAGGGAGGGGAGGCAGATTTGTTGGATAGTATATTCCTCAGAAGGAAGCTGAAGAATTCTGACTTTTCTCTTAAGGAAAAGTACACACATCTGTAGGACTAGGGCTTGGGACTGAGGGGCAGAGTGTTTGAGGAGTGGGGACAAGGTATAAAATTGTTACTGCAGAGAGTGAGAGAGCAGAAAGAACCAGAGTTCTTTCTTGCAGTTTTGCCGGCCCGTTTGAGATCATGTTCATGAATTTATGGCTGTAAGGATGTGCAATGACAAGTGAAATTCTCTAGCTGCCTTTGGCTTTTCAGATATAGGCATAGAGAAAGCATGCGGCTGCAGATATGCTGGGGGGATGGGGTGCTTTTGCTCCCCTGGTGCAATAACGATTCAAGGTGTTTCTGCATTGGGGCAGAATGGCCTGGAATCTAAGTTGTATACAGAGAAAGGACAGGAGAGGACTGACAGAATCTTTTACAACTGGTGCCTTCCTTTTCTGGGGGAAGATAAAAAACAAAATTGCCAGATTACATTTTTAAGCAAATTTTCCTGTAGTTCACGGATAATAAAATTTCTGAGCCCTTATTTGCTCCATATATTTTTTTTCCACATGGTGTGAACCATAATTTAATGAATTTTCATGGAGTCAGCACTCATGTATCCACATCCAGACAATTAGAGCATTTCCAGTGCTCAGAAGAGCACAGTGTACACATCACAAATTATAGCCTCATTATTCTCCCCTAGAGATGATCATTATCCTGAGCTTTATGATAATCATTTTGTTGTTTTTCTTCATATTACTACCCATATATGCATCCCTATAAATTATAGGTTGGTTTTTTCTGTGTTTTAAATTCTATTATATGGAATTATACACTGTGCATACTTTGGTGCTTTTTGAGCTTCATTCATGCTTTGCAAGTGGCTATACCTTGATTATTTTCATTGCTATATAGTATTCCATTGTGTGAATATTGTATAATTTATCTATTTGCTGTTTATGGACATTAAGATTGCACATATTTTGGAGCTACTGTGAACAATACATGTAATCTAATACACATGTGCTTGAGTTTTTCTAGGAGAAGTTGCTTGGTGATAGGGTATTGTAGTCTTCTGATTTCTAAGCCCTTATGTATAGAAGAAGAGTGAGAGCAAGGGGTAACTGTAAGAAACAGGACATACCTAATGAACTTTTCTAAATCTGCTGGTTCCTTAGTACAATGCAGACAATGCAAGTTTATTATATCAGTAATGAACCAATACCTGTTATTTAGGAAAAAATCTTGGTGAGTTAAATAATTTTTCACTGTAAGGGGTAATAAAAAATATTCTGGGCATCAACAAATAACACTTTTGCATGAATTGACTTTTCTCACTAAGACCCACTAGTTACAGTGTATCTGTTCATCTTAGTGACTTTGAGTTCTGTTTCCTCAATCTGGAGACCTCATTCATTGTAAAACATACCAGCAATTTAATAGCAGCTCTTCAAGAAATAAAAAGAAAAAATATCAACACACTAAATATATACATATACTGTAAGAAATATTCCAGTCCCAGAAACATCAAGGTGAGAAATATGTAAATATTGAAAAAAAGGAACTGTGGTGGGTAGAGAAACAGTAACCGAGCTATTTCCTGTGAGCAATCAGGTGATAACAGAGTTCTCTGTGGTTTGGGTGTGTGTGGGATATGGACTTCTCCCATTCTGTGGAAAAGGACATTGAGGCTCAGAGGAGTTCAGTAATTTCCCTATTTAACAAATTGCGAAAACAGCCTGGAAACATATGTCTCCATGATTTCCAATTCCAGGCTTGATTTGGTAAACTGTACTGCCTTTATGAGTCAAAAAGTATCACCACTTAATTCCACCAGAGGCATTGAATTTGGCCTACTTAATAAGTTTAGAAAAATAAACTTCTTCATTATTTCTTTAGTGCTAACCATAGAAATGGCATCACTATTCCTTGGGTGTGAAATCAATCCCAGCTTCTCTTTGAGAATGTTTTTCAGTCTTTATTCTCTAACAATTTAGCAAGCAAGGAAAATCCTTAATAACTTGGTCTACACAGGGAATGTAGACATTTCTTATTTTTTTCAACCTAATTGGAAGTGAATAAAAGTTACAAAGCTTTTTGTAAATCCATGTATTTTCTTTTAACTTTGAACAGAATTTACATTTAAGTACTTTTCTGCTTATCTGCAAAAAGACCACAGAACTTTTCTGCCTATAGGTAACTGCAGGTAGATTCGATGATCTGATGGGGAACTACTGAGATTTCTCTTAGTTTATTCATGGTTATTCTGTATGTGGCTTCTAAAGTGTTCTCAGCCATTTTTTCTCTTAAGGAAAGTCATGGACCACTTCAACTAAAAATATGCAGACACAGAGTGCGTATTTTCTTTTGCTAATCCCAATTCTGAATGCATTGCTTTCCCTTGCCCTGGCAACTTGTATTGCTACAAATGTGCTATTTCTCTGTTTTTGCTGCTCTCTGAACTCAGATTGTTACAGTGCTAGTCATAGAGTAATTCCTTAATAGACTGTTGCTTAGAGGCATTACCATAGACCGGTGATAAAAGAATATGCCACGGAATAGACTGGGATGCAGTCCAATATTTTCATAGTTGGTTATGTGTTCTATCCCCTCCTAACGTCTACTTCTTCATCTCTGAGGTTGAAATAATTAATGAAATTATTACCTGTAATGAGAATTAAATGAGATCATGTGGGAAACCTTTAACAAATGCTAGCTACTTCTCAACATATTTCATTCTAATGAAAAACCTTTTCCCTAGTCTTTAGCTTCATCGCCTGCTGCACCTGTTAACTGACTTGTACACGAGTGTTTTACTTTCTCCTTAGAAAGGTAGAGTTTTATATTAATAATTGGGGTTTCTCTTTCCTCTTCCCTCCCTCCCTCCTCTCTCTCTCTCTTTCTCTCTATTCCTCCCTCTCTCTCTCCCTTTCTTCCTTCCTTCCTTCCTTTCTTCCTTCCTCCCTCCCTCCTTCCCTCCCTTCCTTCCTTCCTACTTTCCTTCCTTCCTTCCTTCTTCTTTTTCCTTTCCTTCATAGGGAAACCAGGAGAAAGAAAAAGGATTAGGAAAATCTGGCAAATTCCAGATATTCAAGGAAAGGATTTCACTTGGAAAATGAATATTATCTTCATCTCTAGTATCATACAAACAAAAATGAGTTATAATATCCAAATGAATTATTCAATCCTTGGGAATTTAAATATCTACAGAGTCAATTCACACTCGAAAATAGATTATGGTATACTTGGATTCTTCTAGGCATGGTCTAAGTTTGTTTGGAAGTAGGTGGTAGTTAGGAGCTTGGTGTAACATATAGAAGATTTTAAAGATTTTACATGACAGTTGGTTTCTAGCTGGGTGCTCAGTAAACCCTTGCCCTAGTCAAGGCAGAAGCCACCTCCATAGGCTATGACCTTCTACTCTTTTTGTTCATTGATGACCCCAGTTTTATTCGTAATTCTCTGTTGAAAACAGCTGGAAGCTTTTCACCCTATCCAATATTATTCCCCTGAGTTTTTCTTTTCTTTTTTTCTTTTCTTTTTCCCTCCTTCCTTCCTTCCTTCCATCCACAGAGGAATTGAATTGTGTAAGGAAAGAGGATTCTTTCATTGTGAAGTGGTCCTTGGGTTCTTAGGAGCCACATAATAGGTACTTGACCTTGCTAATTCGTTTCAATTACTTAAACTAAGAGACCTAGAGAAAGTTGTTTGCTAGCCTTCAACTTCTTCAATGTCAAAACCATAGGCTTTATAAGATGATCTTTGATGCCTTTTGTAGCATACCAAAGGACGACATCTACAGATGGAGAGTCTCCCAACCCTGCATTTGTTGCTGAACATGGGTGTTGGGCATAGCGTTTAGCCACTTCCCATGTTCTTTAAAGAGGAAGTAAAACCACGCAACTAAGGTGATTGTTTATCCATATAGCTTTTTGAGCTACACACGTATCTTGAATGAATGATGATTTTTAAATGGCAGTTTAAGGACATAAGTGATATGTGCTAAAAATGTAAATCATGAATTTTTCACCAAGTAAACTTGTAAGAATAAAACATTCTAAAAACCTATATAACATTAAAATGAACAAGGAATCGGAAAGGGCAAACCACACATTTATAAATGCTGATTTATTCTTCTCGTGAGCATAGTCAGGGTGAATTTTTGAATCAAATATAAACCACACGGAGCCTCTTCCAGTGCTCTAGGATTCCAGAAAGTGGATTGTTCACACACAATCAATTAAAGAAGTTTTTTTCTTGACTGTGTAAACAAAAATTATCATAATAATGTAAGCGGATAGGTTAGCGGGTCCCTGGAGAAAGAGAAGCAGGAATGGCTTTCTTGACATAAGGGAAGCCATTTTGTGATCTACGCCTGGCCATAATGTTTGCCCTTGAACAGGTCTCAATAATTAATGATCTTAAGGGAACAAAGGAATGCAGGAACAGAGAAAGGGCAGTCAAACAATAGTGTATTGATAAAGCAGAACCCTAGTTCCTCCTCAAGGGATATACATAATAATATATCTTTGAGTTCTTCAGTAACTGAGGCTCCCACCCAGGTGGAGAATGGAATGATGATGTTGACCCTCCTGACTTAAATCAACTAAAGCTTGGACTCTGTTGACCTTTGCCCAAATTCTATGCTGAATTCTCCTTTGGTCAAGCCCCTTCATGAATATTCATGTACCCTTAGCTTAAAACTTCCCCAGTTTTGCTGTTAAGGGGAGACACTGCTTTGGGAAATGTCCCTGTTGTTCTTACTTGGGGCAAGTAGTAATAAATCCTTCCTTCCTTCCAATCTTTGGCTTGGTTGTGTCTTTTGGCTAGACACCCACAAAGGGGCAAACCCAGTTTTCAGGTAACAATAATACCAAATATTCATTTTTTTATTTATAAAGCTTACAATATTAGTGCAATATGTGAATTTTCTTTAAAATAACAATCCAGTGTAAATATCTTATTTTTAAATAATTAGATGTTCACAGTTATTTAGTGACTCACTTAAAATCACATAGCCAGTTGGTGACAGATGTCAGAAGCCATGATAGCTTTCTTGAAAAATACTATTTCCATACTAAATGCTCCCCCTTGACCCTTGGGTATGGACCTTTAGGTCATCCTTTTTTTGTTGTTGTTTTCCTTCTAATGTTCCTTCTCCCTGGTGCTCCAAAGTGCCTACTGTTTGGATGTGGACTGAAGCCGGTATTTACTGGGGACATAGTCCAAGGATCCTGACTTGGAGATCATTATGCTAGCTAGCTATGCTTTGTTAAAGAAACATTTTTTCATCATACTTGGTAAAGTCAGTAAGGATAAAGGACTCCTGCAATGAGGGTTTTGCAGTAGGGTGGAGAGATTGGACTCAACTCCACATACAACAAGGGCTAGTGAGGATTTATAGCGGGGGTGGGGTGGGGGGAGCCATCAGTGGATGGAAAATTACTAAGAGGAAACATTAGGGTAAGGGAGATTCTGGCTAAACAGACTTGGCAGGATTCTTGCTGAAGGAAGGCCAGGGTGATAATACATCAAGGGTGGGGGATGAGAAATTTGATCAGGTGTCCAGAGTGAGGGTGGGGGACTTCTGCTAAATGAAGCAGCAGGATTCTTGCTAAACATGGACTAAGCAGGTAAAAGAACTGAAGATCATGGTCTAGTGGAGGAGAGAGCTCCGAGGAGCCTGACTCAGGTTAAGTCAATGGCAGAGTCTTGATGCCAGCTTCTTTGGCCCAGTTGGAACAAAAGGAACCTTCTGTTCCTCGCTGCACTCCCAATGTGGTTGTCCTTTGTTTCCATGGGAGGAAAGATGTCAAGCCAAGGGCCAAATGTTAATCTCACTTCAAACAAGAAGTTAGGGCTTCCCTGGTGGCGCAGTGGTTGAGAGTCTGCCTGCCAATGCAGGGGATACGGGTTCGAGCCCTGGTCTGGGAAGATCCCACATGCCGCGGAGCAACTCGGCCCGTGAGCCACAATTACTGAGCCTGCGCGTCTGGAGCCTGTGCTCCGCAGCAGGAGAGGCCGCGATAGTGAGAGGCCCGCGCACCGCGATGAAGAGTGGCCCCCGCTTGCCACAACTAGAGAAAGCCCTCGCACAGAAATGAAGACCCATCACAGCCATACATACATACATACATACATACATAAAAAAAGAATGTAAGCAGACAAGAATAGCATTAAAAAAAATAAATAAATAAATAAACAAACAAAAAAACAAGAAGTTAATCTCACTTCAAAACTCACTGCTGAGTGGGAGTCCTAGCTTGTTATGCCCAAGTAATGATAACTGCTTGAGTGAAACTCAGATGGTCTGGGATTAGGTGTGGAGACTGTCGCTGCTCAAAACATTCTCACTGATACTGAAACTTTGTCATTAGACAGTAAATGCGTCTTTATTTTTCGTTATTTTATTGTGAATTTAGAGCCTTCCTGCCACTTACCAATTTACGGTGTTAGGGAAAGTTTTCCTTTTATTTGTCTCAAAACTGATCAGTGTCAAACCTGACCATTCATTCTAAAGTCTTAATTTTTAATACTAGAAGATCTAGAAACTTTTGTGCTTTGAAGGAACTTGGTGACAGGTTCCATTAAAGACTGATACATTTTTTGCAAATTAGATGTAGGGTAAATGTTAGTATTATAACTAACAGGTGCAGAGACTTATTTATCCAGTTTGGGTCTGTGCCTACAATAATGCTTTTTTTTTTTTTTAAATTTATTTATTGTTTTGGCTGTGTTGGGTCTTCGTTTCTGTGCGAGGGCTTTCTCTAGTTGCGGCAAGCGGGGGCCACTCTTCATCGCCGTGCGCGGGCCTCTCATTATCGCGGCCTCTCTTGTTGCGGAGCACAGGCTCCAGACGCGCAGGCTCAGTAATTGTGGCTCACGGGCCTCGTTGCTCCGCGGCATGTGGGATCTTCCCAGACCAGGGCTCGAACCCGTGTCCCCTGCATTGGCAGGCAGATTCTCAACCACTGCACCACCAGGGAAGCCCCAATAATGCTTTTTAATGACACAAATTATAATAATTTTATTTGAATACATTAAATTTCACACGTGAACAATTCAGTCATGAATTTATTTGTTCATTTATTCAAGAAATATTAATGAATACCTTATAAATGACAAGCACTGTAGTGATGAGCAAACATAAAAATAAAACAAAAACAACCAATAAAAAATCAGACACAATCCACAAATTGCTTATGATCCTAGTTCATTTTTTGTTATCATCTTTGGTGAGAAATAAGATAAACTGTATCAACTTAAATTGTTCATTTCAGTTGGTTTCAATAGTTATAAAAACCTATGAAGCCACAACCACAGATAAGATACAGACCATTTCCATCATGCCCTAAAGATTTCCTGTGCACCTTTGCAATGCTCCCAATCTCTGCTGTCATTCACAGGCAAGTATTGATCTACACAAGATTAATTTGCATTTTATAGAAATGGAATCATACAATATATACTCTTTTGTGTCTAGCTTCTTTCCCTAAGCATGATAATGTAGGGGTTCAGTTGTGTCGTTCAATGTATCAGTAGATATTTCTTTTTATTGACGTGTAGTGTTCCAGCATATGGTTCCCCCACCTTTGTTTATATATTTCTCTGTTGATGGACACGTGGGTAGTTTCCAGTTTTTGACTTTTATGAAGAAAGTTGTTTGAACATCTCTATACAAGTCTTTAGGTTAATATATGTTTTCATTGCTCTTGGGTAAGTACCCAGGGATGGAATAGATGCGTCATATTTTAGGTACATGCTTAACTTTTTCAGAAATTGCCAAACCATTTTTTAAAGTGGTTGTACAATTCCACTTTACTACCAGAAGCAAGTATGAATTCTAGTTGCTGTACATCTTCACCAGGGTGTTGTTTTTTTTAAATTTTAGCACTTCTCTTAGGTATGTAGTGATATTTACGGTGGTTTACATGTGCATTTCCCTAAAGACTAATGACGAGCGTATTTACATATGTTATTTGAGTACTTTTTAATCTACCTTCTCTTGTGAAATATCTGTCTAAATATCCATTTAAAAAGTTATGTTCTTTATGTAATGATTATATTATAAATGTCTTTATGATATTATACTATGTCCTAAAACTGGGTTACAAATATTTCCTCCTATGTTTTCTTAAAAGAGTTTTATAATTTTAGTTTTTACATTTAGGTCCATGATCCATTTCAAGCACAGTTTTCTATATGATGTGAAGTAGTGTTGTTTATGCTGTGTAGATAACCAGTTGTTCCAGTACAAGTCTTTTTTTTAAAATTTATTTTATTGAACTATAGTTGATTTACAATATTGTGTTAGTTTCTGCTGTACAGCAAAGTGATTCAGTTATACATATATTTATTCTTTTTCATAATGGTTTATTACAGGTAATTGAATCTAGTTCCCTGTGCTATACAATAGGACCTTCTTATTCCAGTACAAGTCTCGAAATTATGTTGTGTAGGTGTTCCAACTTCGTTCTTCTTTTAAAAGATTGCCTTGGGTATTCTACATTTTATGGATTTCCCTATTACTTTATTTATTTACTTAGTTGTTTGGGCTGCACTGGGTCTCCGTTGCTGCATGCGGGCTTTCTCTAGTTGCCGCGAGCGGGGGCTACTCTTCGTTGCGGTGCTCAGGCTTCTCATTGCAGTGGCTTCTCTTGTTGTGGAGCACAGGCTCGAGGCGCGCAGGCTTCACTAGTTGTGGCACACGGGCTACAGTAGTTATGGCTCGCGGGCTCTAGAGTGCAGGCTCAGTAGTTGTGGTGCACGGGCTTAGTTGTTCCATGGCACGTGGGATCTTCCCAGACAAGGGCTTGAACCCGTGTCCACTACATTGGCAGGTGGATTCTTAACCACTGTGCCATGAGGGAAGCTCCTCCCTATATATTTTAGAATCAGCTTGTTAATTTTTGTAAAAATGCATGTTATAATTTGTGAATTGCACTGTTTATGTATTGTACGCTGATCGTTATGGGCATTGTATGCCCATTTCCTATGTGATTTGTATGTTTCAGTACATGTTTTAAAATTTTATTTTCCCATTGCTAGCTACATGTGCATAAAATACAACTGATTTATCTGAATTAACTTTGCATTCTGTGACCTTACTAATCACTTTTCAATTTTACTGGTTGATTTGTAGAGGCTAAAATTTCTGCGTAAACATGATGCCACCTGCAAATAGAGATGGTTGTAATTCTTCGTGATCTTTATTGTCTTTATTTTATCTTTCTAGTTTTATGTACTGGATAGTACTTTCTCTTAGCAATGTTTTGCAGTTTTCAGTGTTTAGTTATTGCATGTCTATTATTAAATTTTTTTCTAAAATTTTATGTGTTTTGGTGGTATCATAAATGTATTTTTAATTTTATTCTTCCATTGTTTGCAGTCATTGGTCTCTCTGTTCTGTTCCATTAATTCATTTGTCTATGCTTTCACCAGTATTATGTGGTTTTGATTACTGTAACCTTAAAAAAAAATCTTAAAATCCATACTGGGAGTTCTCTAACTTTCTTCTTTCTTGTTCCTTTTTTATTATTTTTTGACTTTATTTTTTTAGAGCAGTTTTAGGTTCACAGGAGATTGTGACATTTCCTGTATACTGCCTGCCCCCATATATGCATAGCCTTCCTCATGATCAACGTCCCCCACCAGAGTGGTACATTTGTTACAACTGATGTCACCTTGCTTGGGTCTTACCCGGAAGTCTGGAAGTTAACTCAAGTCTCTTTATTTTGATCTCAGACTCCAGGCTTTGTCTCCACATTACGTAGCCTCTGAGATTTCTTTTCTTGGCAATTTTTTTGTTAATCATTTTCTGTTACTAATATTGAATTTATGTTTACATTTTCAAATATTTATTGTCATTTCAGAATATTAATGGAGTTTCTTACATAGAGCCATTTTTGTTTTTTCCTTAATTTTAATTCCTATTTTATATACTAATATAGATGCATTTTCACCAAAGTTTTACTTTACTCTGAACAGATCACTCATATTTTTCTTTCTTTGATTTTATTTCCCTTAGAAAGATATGTCCAGTCATAAAACAGAAGAATTTTCACCAAAATATTACTTCACTGTTCAGAGATCACACATGCCTACTTTCTTATTGGCCATAAAATTGTGTTTGTATTACTTTTTCAATATGAGTGATGAATTAGTATTTTTAATCCATGAATTTCACACCAAAAACCATAATCAGTAGAAAAATGGACAGAACTGTTTAATAGACATTCACAAAAATAATAATAAAAGAGCAAAAATGTACACTAATTTTTATTCTTTAAAAGTTTAAACTAAAATTATCCAGATTTTTTTATCTTGAGGATTTAAAAATTAAAAAGAATGTTAATATCAAGTGTTGATTCAAATGTACACCAGCAGTGTTGAAGACTAGAAACTATATTAACGTCAAATATTTGAGAAATTATGAACTGCGTGATACGTTCACACAATGAAACATATGCAACTCTTGATAATAATAGTGTATAGTTTAATGAACATAAAACACTTTTATTATTGTATTTAAAAAGTCAATATGTATACAAAATATTGTTTACAATAAAATCCCATAAGTGTGTATATGCATCTTGAAAAATATATGTGTAAATGTTAATAATGCTTATTTCTGGAGTAGTGGCATTTTAAACGATTTTTATTTCATCTTATTTCCCTTTAGAATATCTTTATTTTCTAAATCCTTATAACAATCACACATTAATACACTACTGCTTTTTAAGTTATTAAAAATGTAAAGAAATTGGCAAATCAATTATCACAGCTCTGTGTGTGTGTGTGTGTGTGTGTGTGTGTGTGTGTGTGAGTGAAACAGAAAGAGACTGAGAGAGAGAGAGAGAGAAAAATAAGGGAGAAAATTGTTCTATATAAGTTTGGCTCCTGTTCTGGTTGGTTGATTTTTTTCCCATTACAGTGTGCTTTCCTTCCTATATCTGATCTGAATATTGTCATCAGTGTCAATGAAATCTGCTGATGGAAACTTATAAGTTACTTGAGATAACTTCTTGCATTGTGAAAGGGAAATTCTTTTTCTTCACTGTGCAAACCCTGGCGATATGTAGGCAACAGCCTTAAACAGAAGGCTTAATAATAATGGAGTAAGTCCTATAAACTTGCACATCCTAACCATAAAATATCATTGGAAAGTATTAGCGATTTTTCTGTAAATGCAAAACCCTCATTTATCATTGCTCCATAGAAATGATGTAAAAAAGTTAGCACATTTGTTGTTTTATAGCCTCTATTTTTTATGACCATTTCTTCTTTCTCTACAGAAAGAATTGTTATATGAGCTGTTGAACTACTTCTGTTTTCTTATCTGTCCGTTTCTCTGCTTTACTGTCTTCATTCACCTTTATTAGATCCACAGAAGCTGAAAAAGCCTGTCTAGTTGAAAGTTCTTGTCAATTATTTAAAGAGGGAAAAAGCTCTCTAAGCTGGAAAGGCTTATGGAATTGTTCTGGTTTTTCTTATGTAGTTAGGCAATCCTTGCTGTCCAACCCCATAATTCAGGAGGACTCAGATTTTCTTAAACCCCATAAATCATGGCACAAAACCTTCCAGCCTAATTAAGAAGAGAGGGAAATTAGATCCACTCCAATGGTTAATGAAGTGTGAATGGTGGTTTACATGAGGTAGAATGTAATGACACATTTTAAAAGTTGGCCTTATTCAGAATTAGACTAATTTCTGCAGATCCAGGTAGAGCACCATTCACCTTGGTTTTCTGATCTTAGTTTCTCAAGCCTGATAATAAATAGCATTATTATATTTCCATTCTTTTGGGTTTAGCAACCAATTTCTTTCAGGTATGGCACTCAAGTGCCTAATCCAGAAAGAGGATGGTGCCTGGGGTATCATGCTTCATCAGTAGAGCTTCCTGAGAGGGCATAGGACCAATTTTTACATCTTGGAGCCAAGGTAAGTAAGGTCTGTTGCCAGGAAAGCAGTGAGAAGTACCATACAAAGAGGAAGAATGTAATCCAAGAACCAGTAAGTGACACATGGATAAAGTGCCAACAGACTATTAAGTAGACTGTGAGACTCAAAAATCAGAATGTCTGAAAGACTGGAGAAGCAAAGGGAGACTCCCAGACAGACAGTCAGAGCGATCCAGCACTAATACCGCATACAGTACATTTAATTCCATATTTTTGTTGGGCTCTTAGTATTCTTTTATTTAAAACCTCTCCCATCCATTAAACTTTATTAAAATAATCTGTGAAATATGCATATAAAATTTAATGGTAAAAAGTGTTAATCATACTTCTGTTATACTGTATATGTAATTTTGTAGCTGGTCATGTAAGCATTATCCATAAATTTGTATTAATTAGCTATATAAAGGTATAATCACATGGATGGTTTGATTTTTAGCAGTTTCCATACATTTGAGATATTTTTCCTCTAATATATAGCACTGCCATGAACAGATTTGTGTAGGTACTTTACCTTAAAAATATTGCTGGACTTCCCTGGTGGCGCAGTGGTTAAGAATCCACCTGCCAGTGCAGGGGACACGGGTTCGAGCCCTGGCCCAGGAAGATCCCAAATGCCGCAGAAGAAATAAGCCCGTGCACCACAACTACTGAGCCTATGCTCTAGAGCCCGCGAGCCACAACTACTGAGCCCGTATGCCACAACTAGTGAAGCCTGTGCGCCTAGAGCCTGTGCTCTGCAACAAGAGAAGCCACTGCAGTGAGAAGCCTGTGCACTGCATCAAAGAGTAGCCCCTGCGCGCAGCAACGAAGACCCAATGCAGCCATAAATAAATAAATAAATAAATAAATAAAATTCTTACTGGTAAAAAAGAAAATATTGTTAAATTATTTTCCAAAGTCTTTGTAATACATTGCAGTCTCAAAAGTAGAGTACTTGACCAGTGCTTTCTGAATTTTAATGTGCATATGAGTCACCTGGGGATGTAGTTAAAATACAGATCCTGATTCAGTTAGGTCTTGGGTGTGGCCTGAGATTTTGAAATTCTAACAACTTTTCAGGTGATGCCAACATGACTGGTTTATGGACCACACTTCCAGCTGCAAAGTAATAGGTTACATGTTCAATACATCCTCATCCACTGTGAATATTTTCATTTTTTGAATGTTGGTTATTTTTATAGTTGATAAGGAGTAATCACAGAATATTAATTCTCATTTTTTTAAATTGCTGGAGAGAGTAGACAGTTTTGCAAATTCTTACATTTTTTTTCTCTTTCATTATTTGTCTATGTCCTTTTTTCATTGCTTAAGCAAGAGCTCTGACAAAGATCTCACTATTTTATGGATTTTAATTTTGTATGTGCTTGTCATCTGATAACTTGCTTTAATCCCCAGAACAAGTTTGAATTTATTATAAATAAATATATTATCCATAAAATGGATAAATTTGAATATAATAATGTTAAGGAATTCTATTTATCATTTTAATTTAAAGAAAGTAAAAGATTATAAATTCTGAAAGGATTTTTAAAATGTATAATTTAGAAAAGATTAGTTTCAAATATATAAATAACTCTTAAAATCAATAAGAAAAATCGAATAGAAAAGTCAGTAAAATAAATGAGCATCATTTCAAACAAAAGAAAACTGTGACACATGGCTAAACATTTTAAAAAATGTATCTTCATTAGAACCATAAAAATATCAATCAAGATCCCAATGAAATTCCATTTTTAAAAATAAAATTTCAGGGCTTCCCTGGTGGCTCAGTGGTTGGGAATCTGCCTGCCAATGCAGGGGACACGGGTTCGAGCCCTGGTCTGGGAAGATCCCACATGCCGCGGAGCAACGAGGCCCGTGCGCCACAACTACTGAGCCTGCGCGTCTGGAGCCCGTGCTCCGCAACAAGAGAGGCTGCGATAGTGAGAGGCCCGTGCACCGCGATGAAGAGTGGCCCCCGCTTGCCGCAACTAGAGAAAGCCCTCGCACTGAAACGAAGACCCAACACAGCCAAAAAATAATAATAATAATAATAATTAAAAATTTCCTTAGTAAAAAAACAAAAAAAAAATAAAATTTCAAAGTGAAGCCTGACAGTGCCAATTGTTAGAGAAGTCATGGATCAGGATCCCCCTACACATTATTGATGGGAGTTTAAATTGATGCAATTGCTTTGAAAACTATTCTAGAACTTTTTGTAATGCTGAACTTTCATGTATCATACACTTGGAAATTCCATACTTGGGTATAAACAGATGGAAAAAATATGCATATGTGTAACAAGTGGCATTTACAAGAATGCTAATAATAACAAAAATTCTGGAAGCAACATACATCCACGGAAAAGAGAAGGGATGCCACAATATGTATAATGGCATATTCTTACAATGCAGTACCCAAAGCTATCAAAAAGAATCACAGTCACATACAATATCATGGGTAAAGTTAGTAGTACTATATTGCATAAAAAGGAAAGTCAGAGAAGAGCTATATTACATGATATCTTTTATATACAATTTTCAAATGAGAAAATCTAAATAATTTATTGTGTAGGCATGTATATTTATATGAAGAACAGAAAGAAAGAAAGTACTCACAATTGAGTATACTTGTTACCTCTGAGCAAGGACATAAAAAGATGGGCTAGTGAAAGAAATGGGATAATCATTTTTTTGGTGTTGTTCTAGCTTATTAATTGGACAGTTTACTATGTATTTTATTTGTTAATGTCAGGTCAAAATCTGGTTTTGGATTGGAGGCCCTGGATTACCTGGATCACAAAACTTCTGGGCATAGAAAGGTAATGAGGGAGGAAAAAAAGAGAATTTCAATCAAATTTATAACACATGAGCTAACATATTACTCTAAGAGAGATAGCCAACAAGACCAACAAATTAATAACCAGATGATGAAGAAGATAAACTAGTATAAGAACCTGGAAAATAATTTAAAGCTGCTTATTAGAAAAAAGTAGGCAGAACTAAAGTGAAAATAGTTGGGTATAAAATAAAACCAATTAGAAACTTGTTTTAAATGCAAAACAGAAACTCTAATGAAAAAAAGGGCATTTGTTTACTATTGAATGGGTTGAGTATGAAAATACTTATCTTGTTCAGGATCTGTTTAGAAATATTGAATGATTTTAGATATATTAGAAAAAAGCATAACTATGCATGTATATTAAGCATTTAATGACAAAAGATTCTAATATCAAACTCCTTCTATGAATTGTCATTTTATTTTATTTACTAAATTTACTAAGTGTTTATTTAAAACATTTACATTTACTTTCATTTTATTCGAATTATTTTTCATTTATGCTAATTACTTTTCATTTATGCTAATTATCTGGAATATATTTTCATGGTTTACATGAAAAATGAATCTAATTTTTTAAGAGAATTTTCCACTTAAAAAACCAGTAGTCCTAGCATTGGTCAAAATAGTCCCTTTTCCCACTGATTGATGATGACTCTACCATATATCAGTTTCCAATTATGCGTAAGTTTTATAGGCTCTCTAATCTTTTCTATTTGATTATTGATAAACAAAGAAGAAAGCTGTATTTATTACCATATCTTTGTAAAAACTATTTATATAGTAAATAGCAGGGCAAATCATTCTACCTTTTTCTTTTTCACACTTTTTGTTGTTGTTGTTATGCTTGACCCTGTGCCCTCATATTTATAACTTTCTCCATTAAAGTCTGGCATGTATTCTATTGGATATTCTTAGACCCACTGTGGACATTATGTTATTGTGAATGAAATGTTTAGTATATTTCCTAATTGATTTTGTATATTGATCTTTCATCTACCATCCCTGCCGAAATTTTTTAATACCTTAAGCAGTGTATAGATTATTTTATATTTTCTAATGTGGATAACTATATTGTTTGGAAATGAAGACAGCTGTGTTTCTTTCTTTCCAATTCTCATACTTCCTTATGGGCTAGAATCTCTAGTAAGACAATAGAAGTAGTTACAGTAGCCTTCTTGTCTTGTTCCTGACTTGTAAATTTTGATCCCTATGCAAGTTGTTTTCCTTACAATTTTCATACATACCACTTAGCACATTGTGAAAATTCCCTTCTATTCCTCATTTGCCAAGAGTTCCATTATGAATGTTTGCTGATTTTTTTATCGAATGATTTTTCCACATTATAGACACATTTTTTTCTCATCTATTAATATACATTTTCCTTTGTACATTGCTTTAACTATTGTGGAATTTGTAATATTCACAAATATTCACTACTCCCATTCCCTGTAAAAGGTTTAGAAATCTGCACCTGTTGTCATGTGACTTGATATTGCTATGCCAACGGTGGGAAGACTATATATCACTTCCTCCAACTTTGCTCTTGTCTAGATGAATGTTTTGGTTAAAACTTGAATAGAAGCACAGTCTGGAGCAAAGCTGCAGCTGAGAGCAGAGCCATAACTGACCTGCAGCCTACATGAAAAAAGAGTTATAGAGGAAATTGTCATTTTAGGTCACTGAGACTGGAGGATTGTTTATGAAGAAAAGCTGATTCAAACAGACTTATTATGTAATATCTGTTCCATAATATTTTTTCTAGCATCATTTTATAAAGATTTTGCAAATTAAATTTTGATTTTTTTCTTATAAACATTTCCAATATTGGGGTTTATTTGTTTCCCCATTGAACTGCAAATTTCACTGTACTGTTTTCAAATATGTTGGGTTATATTTTTCCTATGAATTGTCATTTTATTATATTTTATTTTATTTACTGAAAGGTCAATTTTAAAACAATCTCCATGTGCATTTGAAAAGATACTTTTGTTTTTAGAGAACATGCTAGTTATGTGTGTGTGTGTGTATTCTACACATATATGCTATATAAATCAAAATGACCATATTTATTATATCTTTTCACATCTCTATTCTTTTAGTTACTCTAATTTATCTCTGAGGTGTTGAAAATGAAGAATAAAAGTCTATAACAATCTGTAAATATCCATTTTACACATTCATAAAGGACTGACTCTAATGGTTTTTCTCTTTTTTTTTTTTCCCTTGATTTTAATATCACGACTGTTCCTTGCTATTCATTTACAAGTATCTGTTCTTTGTCTATTTTTTTCTTTTAAACATTTATGACATCTTTTGTTTCAGATTATTTTTGTATATTTTAACACTATCTGCATTCCTTTCACTTTTAAAAGTTTTACTTTCATTTATTAATATGAAAATATGTTTGGTCTTTGTTTCTAGCATTTTCATTTGTTTCATTTTTGAGGAACATATATTCCACTTATATCCTATACTTTGTTGTGTCATCTGAGTTTCTTTTCTTTTCTTTTTTTGTATGTATTTGTTTTCCTTTTTAGAGTTTAAAACATTTATATCCCCTTTTTTATTTATAGCTATAACTTTCATATGTAAATATATTGATATATAGTTTTTAAACTTCTTTATTATTAACTTTAATCAGTGTGAATTTACTTCCAGTTTCAATAAAAAATATAAAATCGGTGCTTTTAATCTTTCAGTATTCTCTCTCCCTAAATGCTCATCTTCCCTGGTTATATTGCTATAATCATATGTTTTTTTCTTCTAGCTTTGAATTACATTCATTTGAATAATATACTTAAACTGTTTGCTCCCTTATTTATCATATTTAGACTATATTATGTGGAATACACACTATGAAAGGTGAGAGCTGTGCCCTCACTTCTTTAAGTCTCTTACCCATTTTAAAATTCTATTTTTACATTATCAAGGCTTATTAAATTTATATTCTATTTTGTCCTAAAAATCCTAGACTTTTCTAGCCTTATATATTTCAATTGCTTTGGTTCTCACTAATGTTTTGTTGTTCTTTTTGTTTGTTTGTTTCTAGTTATAGCCGCTGAAGTTAAATTTTAAAATTTGTCTTGTCTCTTGGCTAGAAGAATTTATTTTGGTGAATCTGTTGAGATGATCATATGTTTTTTGCTCCTTTAATGTTGCATATGTTAAATTATATTGATTACTGAATGTTTAATGAAACCTGTCATTCTTGGTCTGGGAAAAACTACTTGGTTATATTGCATGTTACACTTTTTATATCTTGGGAATACACCTAGCTAATATTTTATAAAATATTTTTTATTTTGGTTCTGGGGGATATTTTTGTGGTGTTTTTTCTCCCTATTTTCGGGATCATGGAATTTCTTGCCTTATAAAATAAGTTGGAAAATGTGGTAGGCAGGATAATGGTTCCCCCCAAAGATGTCCATGTCCTAACACCTGGAACCTGTGAATATGCTATCTTACATGGCAAAAAACACTTTGTAGATGTGAAAAAATTAAGAATCTTGAGGTGGAGATTACCCTGTATTATCTGGGTGGCCCAAATACAATCGTTGTTATCCTTATATGAGAGAGACATGTGGGTCAGAGTCAGAGAAGATGTTAAAGAAGAATCTTGAGGGCAGCAAGGGATAAATTATGCCTTATCTATAAAACAATTTGAATGATGTATTTTTCAACAGAACCCATAGAGACCAGAAAGAAGTGGCACACTTTTTAAGTACTGAAAGAAAATAACTGACCACCTGAGACCGTGTAACTCAGATTGGGACTTGAACCCACTGGCCGGAACTGGAACCCAGCCAAAACCCAGACTGGGACTTGAACCCATGGTCTTTTAATTGAGATCACACACCTGGTCTCAGGACTTAATGAAGCTCAGGTTCTTTGTGTCTCAATGCAGAAGGAATTCAGCAAGAGGCAAATTGATAGGTAAGAACAACAACTCTATGCCAATAAAATGGACAACCTGGAAGAAATGGACAAATTCTTAGAAAGGTATAACCTTCCAAGACTGAACCAGGAAGAAATAGAAAATATGAACAGACCAATCACAAGTAATGAAATTGAAACTGTGATTAAAAATCTTCCAACAAACAAAAGTCCAGGACTGGATGGCTTCACAGGTGAATTCTATCAAACATTTAGAGAAGAGCTAACACCCATCCTTCTCAAACTCTTCCAAAAAATTGCAGAGGAAGGAACACTCCCAAACTCATTCTATGAGGCCACCATCACCCTGATACCAAAACCAGACAAAGATACTACAAAAAAAGAAAATTACAGACCAATATCACTGATGAATATAGATGCAAAAATCCTCAACAAAATACTAGCAAACAGAATCCAAGAACACATTAAAAGGATCATACACCAATAAATAAAAAAAAAAAGAAGTGGATTTACTTAGAGAGAAACACACTCCACAGACAGAGTGTGGGCCATGAGAGGCGCCAGGGTATGGCATTGTCAGTTTTTATAGGGATGGGTAATTTCATAGGCTAATGAAGGGGAGGAGTATTCCAGCTATTTGGGTGAAGGGGTGGGGATTTCCAGGAATTAGACCACCACCTGCTTTTTTTTTTTTTTTTTTACATTCTTATTTATTTATTTATTTTTGGCTGCCATTGGGTCTTCGTTGCTGGGTGAGGGCTTTCTCTAGTTGCAGAGAGCAGGGGATACTCTTCATTGTGGTGCCCGGGCTTCTCATTGCAGTGGCTTCTCTTGTTGCAGAGCATGGGCTCTAGGTGCACAGGCTTCAGTAGTTGTGGCACACTGGCTCAGTAGTTGTGGCTCACAGGCTCTAGAGCGTAGGCTCAGTAGTTGTGGTGCACAGGCTTAGTTGCTCTGCAGCATGTGGGATCTTCTCAGACCAGGGATCGAACCCTTGTCCCCTGCATTGGCAGGCTGATTCTTAACCACTGCGCCACCAGGGAAGCCCCACCGCCCACTTTTTGACCTTTAAGGTCTGCCTTGGAACTGTCATGGTGCCTGTGGGTGTGTCATTTAGCTTGCTGATGTTTTACAATGAGCATGTACTGAGGCTCAAGGTCTAGTGGAATTCGACTTGTCCGCCATCTTGGACCTATTTGGTTCTGATCAGTTTATGTCCTGTCCTTGGGCTATGTCATTCTTTTAAAGGTTGTGCCCTGCCCCCTTTCCCTCCTGTTTCAAACCCAGAATCCTATGCCCAGAAAATATCTTTCAATAATAAAGGGAAGACCAAGACATTCTCAGATGAAAGACAGCTAAGATTTGTTACCAGCATACCTCCTCAAAAAGAAGGCTAATGAATTCTTTAAACAGAAAGGAAATGAAGAAAGAAGGCATTCTGGAACATTAATAAGGAAGAAAAATATGGTAAGCAAAAATATGAGAATATACAATAACATTTCTCCTCTTGGATTTTAAAAATTATGTTTGATTGTTGAAGTAAACATTGTAATTCTGTCTCATGTGATTTTAAATGTATGTAGAGAATATATTTGACGGTTGTAAATGGGGAGGGCAAATGGACTAAAGAGAGATAATGTTTCAATATTTCATTCAGACTAGTAAAGTAATACCATAGACAGTGATGGAAGATAATAAAGGGCTCAGTAATAGAAGTACACAAATTTGTCCAACTTATTTTTGACAAAGGTGCAAAAGCAATTCAATGAACAAGAGATGGATTTTTTTAAACAAAGATGTTGGAGCAATTGGCTATCCATAGGCAAAGAATGAACTTCAACTTACACCTCACACCTTATATAGAAATTAACTCAAAATGGGTCACAGAATTAAATGTACAATGTGAAAATTTAAAAAAACACTTTTAGAAAGCAATATAGGCAAAATCCTTCTGGATCTGAGGATAGATCAGTAGTTTTTAAAATTGACCCCAAACCCACAATCTGTAAGAATAGTTTATAAACTGCACTTCATCAAAATTAAAACTTTTGTTCTGTGAAAGATTTTCTTAATGGTATGGAAAGATAAGCTACAGAGTGGGAGAAAATATCTGTGAACCACATATCTGACTAATCACTAGTATCTAGAATATAGAAAGAACTCTCAAAACACAAAAGTAAAAAAAAATCCAATTAACAAATGGGTAAAAAGATATAAACAGAAATTTCACTGACGCTGATATAGAGGTATCAAATGAGTGCATTAAAAGACCTTTAACAGGCATTAGAGAAATGCAAATTAAAACCACAATGTGATATCACTAGACACATATCAGAATGGCTAAACTAAAAAACAGTGCCAACATCAAATGCTGGTGAGGATGCAAAGAAACTGAATGCTTATACATTGCTGTTAGATATGTAAAACGATTCATCCACTCTGCAAAACCTTTTGGCAGTTTCTTAAAAAAAAAAAAAGCATACGACTACTATATGACCCTTCAGTTGTACTCTTGGTCATTTATTTTAGGGAAATGAGTATTTACATTTACACAAAAACATGTTCATGAATTTTTGTAGCAGCTTTATTCATAGCAGCTCCAAATTGGAAACAACCCAGGTATTCTTCAATGAGTAACTGATTAAACATACAAACTTTGCTACCATACCATGGTGTGCCTCTAAGCAATAAAAAGGAATTAATTTTTAATACATAGTTCAACCTGGATGAATCAGAAGAATTATACTAAGTGAAAAAATCCTATCGAAGTTATATAGTGTATGATTCCTTTTAAGTTACATTTAAAAATGACAAAATTATAGAAATGGAGAACAGAGGGTGCCTTGAAAGGCAAAGGTGAAGATAGAAGGGAAGTCGGTATAGCTTTAAAAGAGCAAAATGAAGAATACTTTTTAAAAAAAATTATCTTATCTATCTATCTATCTATCTATCTATTTATTTATTTATTTGGCTGCGTTGGGCCTTTGTTGCTGCACGTGGGCTTTTCTCTGGTTGCGGCGAGTGGGGGCTACTCTTTGTTGCGGTGCGTGGGCTTCTCATTGTGGTGGCTTCTTTTGTTGTGGAGCATGGGCTCTAGGTGTGCAGGCTTCAGTAGTTGTGGCACGTGGGCTCAGTAGTTGTGGCTCGTGGGCTCTAGAGAGCAGGCTAAGTAGCTGTGGCGCACGGGCTTAGTTGCTCCGCGGCATGTGGGATCTTCCCAGACCAGGGCTCGAACCCGTGTCCCCTGCATTGGCAGGTGGATTCTTCACCACTGTGCCACCAGGGAAGCCCTTGAAAAATACTTTTTGTGGTGGAAATATTTTGTATCTTGACTGTATCAATGTCACCATCCTGGTTTAATATTGTATTGTAGATTTTCAAGATCCTACCATATGGGGAAACTGAATAAAGGGTACATGGATCTCTCTGTATTTCTCTTACAACTGCATGTGAATCTTCGCTGATCTCAAATTTAAAAGGTTAATTAATAAGGTATAATAGAGGATGGTTTGAACAATAAATTTGAAAATTTAGATGAGCTTTTCCTAGGAAAACATGTCATCCAATTCATTAAAATTTAAATATCAAATTTAAAGTACCTTACATCTTCCAAAGAAACAATTTTAATAGAAGTAGTTTCTATAAATTAATCCTTCAGTCTATTTGTCTTCCAGGATGAATTCTTTCAAATTTTAAGCAAGAAATATTCACTAATCTTATACAAACTCCAACTATAAAAAAGGAGGGAACACCCCCTCTTTATTTTCTAGTGCTGCCATAACAAATGGCCACAAATTTGATGGCTTAAAACAAATCAAATCACTCTTTCAGAGCCATGGAGCCCACAACTATGAAATCAAGGTGTTAGCAGGGCCACCTTCTCTGAGGGCTGTATGGGAGGATCCCACCTTGCTTCGTCCAGCTTTTGGCCCCAGGGGTTCCTTGATTTGTAGCAGCATAACTCCAATCTCTGCCTCCATCTTCACGTGGTCTTCTCTCCTGTTTTCTTGGACGGACAACTCTCCCTTAATTTAGGGCCCGCATTAAACCCAGGATGGTTTCACGTCAACGTCCTTAATTACACTGGCAAAGACCTTTTTTTCCAAGTAAGGTCACATTCACAGGTTCCAGGCATGAGGACGTGGAAATATCTTTTGGGGGCCATTATTCAACCTACTACACATCCCAACATATTGTATGAGGCCAGAAGTACTTTAATACCAATATTTGACAAGGATATTACAAGAAACCTATAGACCAGTTTCTCATAAATATAGTTAAAAATTTGCTAAAGAAAATATTAGCAAATCAAATCTATATGACTTAAAAGAAATATCTCATGAAATTGTGTTCCTTTAAGGAATACAGTATTAGCTTATATTTAAAAAAATTAATCATAACATTTACTATAATAGAAAGAGCATATGATCATTACAATATTTATTTATTATAAAATCTCTTAGTAATCTAGGAACAGAAAGGAAATTCTTTGGTATAATAAAAAAAAGAATTTCATTGAAAACTTTGAAAGCTTTTTCTCTGCTATCATAACTTTTATCAACAATACAGTGTAGTTCCTTGCTATTGTCATAAGGCAGGAAACAAACAGTAAAAGGCATGAAAAGGAAGAAATAAAATTGTCATTATTTCCAGACGACATGAATGTGAATGAACAAAATTCAAAAGAATCTACACTTAGGACGTAGGACTAAGTGAATTCACAAGGTAACTGAATAAAATGTCAATATAAGAAATCAATTTTATTTCAATTTACTGGTAATCAACAAAAAGAAAATTAAATTTAGGAAATAGTGCCAGTTAAAAATAGCATTTAAAAATCAAATACCTAAAAAAATCTAACAAAATATTTATTCCATTTTTGAAGATTATATGTTTGGTCCTGCAATTTCTGGCAAAGAATGTTATCCAAAATATTGATATGTGAAGAAAACATTCAAATCAAGTTTTTTAAAAGGCAGTCAACTGAATAGAGAAAAGAGGCAAACGATTTAAAGACATTTCACAAAGCGGCCTATCCAAATGGCTGATGAACTTAAAAAATGGTGTACAACCTCATTAGTTATCATAGAAATATAAATTAAAACCGCAATGGCATAATGTCTAAAATGAAATGACTAACACCAAATAATAGTGAGGATTTAGAGCATCAGTGAACATCAAAAGAAACATAACTGTGGTGTGTAACTTTGCATAAACACTTCTTGACAATATTTACAGATCCCACAATTCAGCATTTCCACTCTGAAAGGTTATGTCTCACCATATAATGCAAACATGTTTATCAAAATATATGTACAGTGACATTCGCAGTGGCATTATTTATAGTAAAAAAAATTGGAAATTGTAGAATAGATAATTTATGACATGTTCTTACATAGAATACTACTTTACAACAAGAAGAATCTAAAAACTTAAATTTGAGCAAAAGAGTCTTGGTGTAAAATGTTACAAACTGTAAGATCTCATTTACATAACCATCAAAAACTGATCAAGATGTAATTAAGAGTTACCATGGGAGAAGGATGGTGACTGGGAGGGCCAGGGATACTTCTGAGGGATAGATGCTTTTCCATCTGAGGTCTAGTTACATCTGTTAAATAATTTCTGTCCATTACATGCATCATGCTTCGTTAAATGTTCACAAAATAAACACTAGAGATAATGCCAGCTTTAGTTATCTAAAAATTTTGCTTTGATCTTCACATTTGAGAAAAATACACATTCTGTTAAAAAAGAGCATTTTATACAAGTGGGGGGAATTATAGACTTTCGAAAAAGTTATGATAGAATAACTGTCTATCTCTTTGGAAGAGCATAATTTTGTTGTTCTGAACCTTAAATCATCCATTAAAATAAATTACAGGTGCCTTAAAAAGATAAAAAGGAAAAGTTAACCATATAAGAATGAGAAAAAGTATGAACAAACATTGCTATAATTTTGAAGAAATTTCTGAGCATAAAAGAAAAACAGGATAATTAAAGTGAATATACAAATTTAACTATATATAATATAAATATTTTGAATGAGTAATGAATTATCCCATATAAAATGAAAAATTGAATAATAAATAATTTATAGATTAGGCATAAGATTAACAACCTTGATATTAAAAGAATTCTTCCAAGTCAATTAGAAATTAATCAATAAATAGATACAAGGATATTTAGAGGAGAATCTCTCAAAGGAAAAACTAAAAATATTAATACTATAATAAACAAAGGAGAAAATGTTCACTTTTTGCAATCAAATAAATTCAGATTAATACATATGCTTCCAATAAACTATCAGGTGCAAAACAGAGCAGAGACTGAGAGAGAGACAGAGAGAGGGAAAAAGAAGGAGGAGAAAGAAGAAAAATGAAAATTACATGTCCAGTATTGTCCTGGGGTAGGAGGAAAAAAATCTCACATATGTTGGGTAGAATGTTTTTTCCTTTCTTTTGTTTTAACCTTTTTAATGTAAAAACAAACATTTAGAAAAGCATACAAATGTCTAATTTAGTGGAATATTATAAAACAAACACCCTTGTAAGCACAATACAAACCTAGCCATTGAACTCTGCCAGTCATTCCAGAAATTCTTTCTTTTGACCTCTTTTGACTTGTAAGAATCTTTTCATCGGCAGGACACCCCCCTCTGCCTGCACACCCCGTCCCTTTCCTTTCTTTATAGTTTACTAGTTAAAAATCTTGGCCTTTTAACCTGTAGTTTCCTACAGTCTGGATATTGCTGATTGCATCCTCAGTTGGTAGGACTAAAGGAAGGATAAAAATTTTGGATATATGTCTTTTGTGATTTTAGCGACTCATTGCCTAGACAAAGCCTCAGCCCAGTAATCCTTTGGGAGGATGCCACATGGTGATGTTCAACTTTTATAACTGCTTTTTCATTTGTTAGTTAGAATTATTTTTATAAAATAACACTTTCCTTTATCTACTACTATTTGATTATCCAATGGTATAATTCATAAAGAAAAGGCAGGAAAAATGTTTGATACTCTTTCATTTTCTTCTTTTACATAATAGATTTATTTCCAATCACTTTTCTAGGGGGACTTATTAGCTTTTGTGTTAATATTTTTATGAATTTACTGATTTAAACACATTTGGTGGGTTTTGATAAATCAAAATTATTAGCTGTTTGGGAGCTCAAATTGTCCCATTTCTGACCAGTCAAAGGCTCTTCTAACTAGCTCTTGACATGACCATAGCAGTTATTGAGAGTTTCCTTGTTTTCTGTTATGTGAAAATTTACATTTCCTGCCTCAGACATGGAGTCAGCTCTTTCTTTAAGATGCCCTGGGTTTTTTAATGGTACTTGGTACTTCAAAATCATAATCCAGACACTAGGGTTATTCATTACTTTTGGGTTGTTAATTATTATTTCTAGTCCTCTTCTGTTGTTAGAACAAAGAAATTATATGTGCTAAACACACACACGCACACACACACACACACACACACACACCCATAAATTCATATCGATACTCCAAATTCAAATTCAGGATTAGAGAGTTTTTAATGTAACTTCTTTTGTATTGTGTCTGTATCTCGTGAGAATTCTGGTTCTTAAGGATACAATGGATGATAGAACATTCCATAATTACACATTTATTTTATGTCCACTTACACACACATATCCATCTCAGAATAACATTGCTCATTTACCACCAACAATACACCAAAAGGAGTTAACATTTGCTTGCATATACTCTCCCAATTCTCCCCCATTTTCATACTCGTATAATACCTACATTGCCTGAGCATGTAGCCATGACAACCTGTACTCTTTTTAATCCCAATTTATTCTTAGTTCTATAAGTAACTATGTTTAATGATCATCACTAGTTCTTATAAAAACTTTTTAAGTTGCTTTGTTTGCCTAAGCTCATTGTCTAATAGATTCTTCAGGAAGTGCTCACAGTAACAATATTACCAAACTTTTATGTTAATTAATAACAGTTGTTTTGTATATGGTTTTTAGACTTGAAAGTCACATTTGCTGGATATAAAACACTTGCCTCAAATTTTCTCTCCTTTAGTGTATAAATATTTCTGTTTTTCTCATGTTGTTCATATGCCGCTTTAGAAACATAAGATGATAATAAAATTTTCTTTCCCTTATAAATATCTTGTTTATTTTTCTCCCTTGGTGAGAAACGAGTTTTTTTTTTCCTTTTTCTATAAAGCCCAGAAATTTTACTAGAATATAGCTGGTGGTATTCATCCCAGGTTGGTATTATCAACATGGGGTGGGCTCTTTAATATATATTGTAGTTTCAAATTTTTTAGTTTCAGGAAATTTTTTGTGAATTACAAGTTTTAGTATTTGTTTTATTCCCTTGATTTGGTCTTATTCTTCAAGCATTCCTATTATTCATAAGATGGATATAGTATATTATTTGTAACTTTCAAAAAAAAATTTTTTTTCTTTCTGCTTATTAAAAATTTCATCCTTTTTCACCTTCTTTTAAGGCATTGTCTATTGTGTTTATTCACTCCTGTGTTCTTTCTAATTTAGTCTCCATTCAAGAATTTTCATTTATAATTATTTTCTGACTTCCAGCATCTCACTTGAGGTTTTAAAATTATGATATATGTTGTTCTGTCACGTCTTGTAACGTTTTCTTAATATCTTTTAGCTCACTTTTAAGGTGTGAATTTTGATGTTTTCTGTGACATGTCTTTTTAGTGTTCTTTCATTTTACATAGGAATGTTATTATTATTCTCCTCTTCCGTTGTTAACTTAGTGTGGAATTTGACCTTAGTACTTTTCTATTGCTCATCTTTTGTAAAGTGAATTATCCTGAACTTGTGGAAGGAGGCGTAGTTCAGAGGAGCTTTTCTCATTTCTCGGAGGTCCTCTTCTGTCCTTTTCATGATGTTACCGAACGTCTTGGGTCAGGCGGACCCCAAACTAGGTCCTTCCCTTGCCCTGTGCGGCTCGTGCCAGTCGAAGGAGACCAGGTTCGGCAAAGCAGAGCAAAAAGTTTATGCCTTGATCAAGGAATTGGGAAGGGAGAGATCATGCTTTAAAGACTTCCCCAGAGGAGAGAAGAGGGAAACTTTTAAGGGGTAAGAGGTAGGTACGCCATCAGAATTCAGGGAAAGGGATAGCAATTTCCAGAAACAGCCAGAGAATGTGCAGTCCTTTGGGCTCCCTTGCACGCGGCACTCATTGTGCCTGGCAAAGTACGAATCTCCGTTTTGGGCGGAGATCCTAACATGGTAATGAGGCAAAAGCAGCTTTCGGACGCTCCGCGTCTCATCTGCGCAGGCGCTGCCCTTGTGGTCTGGCTAGAACCGGTTCAGGGCAGTTGAGTGTTGCCCTCGCAGGCCGGTTTGGCTCCGCAGGTTCTGTGGTTTTGTTTCTGTGGCGTCTGCCTTAGTTTCTGTTAAGCCAGCATGCTGTGGGCATGGACTAACGATTGTGGTGCGGAAAAACGAAAGAAAGTAGGTCTGCCTCAGTACAGGTGTGGGTCTCTTCCTGGGAACAAAGACTTCAAAATCATGGTGGACTGCTTTATGGAATTTCCAGACTCTTCCTTTGCCCATTTTTACCTGCACCTTCTCTTTCCTTTTCAGCACTATCTCTGGCCTGCCGGGTTTTAATGCCACAACTAACCGCGTCTTCTGAGTGTGTATCCCTAAAGTGCCCTCCAAGGAAGGAGCCCCAGGAAGCCAGTCCCTGGGACGGTCTGAGAACAGACTGGAAACAACCGTCCAGCCTCTCCCGTCTCCATTCTCCTTGTGCTCAGCTTGAATTAGGAGCGTCGGTACCATCCCCCCAGTTTCAGATGCTGTTCTCCAATTGGTCGGCCACGTGATCCGGTAAGAATTTTGGGGCTATGTTGAGAATCTATTATCCTCCCGTCTGTCAGCTCCTTCACGGCTCCCTTTTGTTCTCTTCACACGGACACTGATGCCATGTACGCCTTGTAGCGATTGGCAGTTTGTCTTCATCTGCTTGTAATTTGAGAGTTTTGGTTATAAGGTGTAACGTAGTTTTATTGTAAATGCTGTTCCCATGTCTTCGGTTTTTGCTATCTATTTACTGTTTGCTTTAATAAGTGTATTTGGGGATATTCAGGATCTATGCCACCACTTCATCTTCCCAGGATACTCATGGGTGGAATTTTAAATTAATTAATCAATTAATATTTTTACGAATTAAAGTAATTCAATAGATAATGCTTCCCAGCTTGGCCACGTGCACAAAAGCCTCGGATACCTATTAGTAACCAAGGAATTTCACTTCTCAGAATTCATTCAAAGAACATAATTATGTAAGACTACAGTGATATCTGGACAAGAGTTTCCACTGGAGTGGGTTTATAATTGCAAAAACTAAGCACAAGGTACATTTACAATAACAGTTGAACGGTTCAAAAATAAATGAATAAAATGCTGTCTACTCATTAAGAATCTGATACAGAAATATGTTCAGAAATAAAGGTAAGTGAGAAATAAAAAATAGGCTCTGCAGTACAATACTCACAGCTTATAAATCTATATATAGACATATCTCTTTATATACGTCTATCTGAAGATAAATGTTACAGTGATTGGTAGTATGGTGAACTTTAATAATTTATTTACACTATTAGCTTATATTTTTTAAAATGTGAATTGAGGATCCTGGTCATTCAATAATCTGACCTGCATTCGGTTGTTAAATAGTAATCTAGAAGGAATAGTTGCCAAGATGCATTAACATTGAAGTTGTAAATAAATTTCGGAAAGCCTTCTGGCATATATTACAAAAAGGATTTTCCTTCTCTACTGACCTCTGCAACTTGGTTTATTTTGCAATTACTATAGAGTTACAGGTTTGCAATTTCTGATTTTGATTTGGGGTATGGAATTTGCCATTACTCAGCAAAGTCTGTGACTTTCCATTAGATTTTTGGAGGTGGAAATACTGAAGGAAATAAGATCCTCTAGTCCATAGGTAAACTGAAAGGAAATAAGAAAACAAAGCCTCTAATTTTTTTCTGTCATGTTTCATTGGTTTTTAATGAACTGTTTAATTTTATTGAGTAGCAAAGACAAGCCAGATGTTTAATGGTCCAATAAAGTAATTAATCGGTACTTCTCATTTAACAACGTTTTGCCTGTCAGCCTCCCTGGCACAATTTCAAATACATTGGATAGTTTAATTGCACTAACCATGCCCAGTTAACTCTTTATCAACAACTAATGACAATGAAATATTTTTATTTATCACTTTTCTTTTACTTTGTGTAATTATATATGATCATAGGAAGTTGGAAATTGAAACTTTATCAATTTCCCCCTTCCTATAACAGTTATTAATATTTGATTAATCATTATATCTTGTTCATTCTGCCACAGATTCTTTGCTCTTTTATCTATCTCTTTTGCCATTGTTGTAGCTCAGATACATGTTGTCTATCTTTTGGGATCTTAAACTTGTTTTTCCTTGTTTTAATACATTTTCATGAGGATGTTCTTTTTTTTTTTTTTTTTTTTTTTTTTTTTAATTTACTTATTTTTATTATATATATATTTATTTATTTTTGGCTGTGTTGGGTCTTCGTTTCTGTGCGAGGGCTTTCTCTAGTTTTGGCAAGCGGGGGCCACTCTTCATTGCCGTGTGCGGGCCTCTCACTATTGCGGCCTCTCTTGTTGCGGACCACAGGCTCCAGACGCGCAGGCTCAGTAGCTGTGGCTCACGGGCCTAGTCGCTCCGCGGCATGTGGGATCTTCCCAGACCAGGGCTCGAACCCGTGTCCCCTGTATTGGCAGGCAGATTCACATGAGGATGTTCTTAATAATCCAGATCTTATATCACTCTAGATTCAAAATGTTTGTTGGATCACCATGCATCATAACAGGAGTTGCACACTAAAAATGCCTTTGTGGGCCAGGCAGGTCAGTAGGTAAACATGAACAAAAGGAGTGTCTAGACAATAGGTCCTAGAGTGCTGGGTGGCCAGTTAATTTAAAAACATCCTTCTGAACCAACGGAATGCATCTGCAGGTTAAAAAGATACAAGTTTTTGCCCTCTGGGAAAATTGAAGTCCAAATCCAGATGCAGGCATACGAAGCACCTCATAACCTACCCCATACTCATCTTCCCATTTGTCACTATTCTCAAGTATTGACAGTCACTGTTTCCAAATAGGCACCAACCCTCGTGCCTCCATACCCCTGCCCCCAGTACAAACATACACTTTAGGATCACACCTGGTCATTTTTCAGTATTCAAATCAATTTTTTTTTTTCTTTTCTGAAGAATTCCCTGGCATCTTAGTATCCTCTGCAGCTGATTAATTATACTTTGAGCTGTCTCCTATTGTCCCCTGTTGATAACTCAGTTTGAATATATTATCATTGCATTGTGATTATTTATTGATGTGAGCTTCTTAAGTTATGCTCCAAGCTTTTTGGGGAAAGGACTGTGGGCTCTTCCCCAGTTAATACTCTATCCCTGTATCTAGTACATGCTTAATGAATACATCTGACTAAATTTATTCAGCCTTTTAATTTGTTTATAAGGCAATCAGTAACATTAATATTTTGTTTATTTTGTGTGTGTGTGTATTCTAAAACCTGGACTCCAATGTGCATTTCAGAAAAAAACTCACAGTGGTCCCCTATCTAATGTATGATTCTTAAGTTTGCTTGTAACATTTGACTATTGAAAATCATCTCCAGACAGTAGGTTCTTTTAGTAATAGAAGGACTGATTATGTGGATTGTAAACAGGTCAAAATAAAGACTTCTGGTTTAGTGGGAACATTTTATAAACTGCACCACAGTCGGTGGAAATCTTGGTCCCATCCATTTACTATAATATTTTGGAAAGAAGATTTTCTTTTTTCTTTTTCTTTTTCAGTCTATTCAAAGGAATTGACCATACACACTTTATCAAGTTGCTGTCAACATATAATTAGGTACTTGATACAAAGTGTTAGCACAGTGCCTGGCACATTGCAAGTATTGACCTTCTTCACAAACCAAGAAAACGGCTTCCTCTTCCCTCCATCCCTCTGCTTGGGCAGCTGAATAGTAGCTCCTCTAACAATATTGCAACACAATCATATCCTAATGAACACTGTCCTAGACATCATCTTTACTCCACAATATCCTTGGGATCTAAGCCAGGTGTGGATATTTTTAAAAGTTTTAGAGAATGTCCAACTCTTCCTTCACCTACAAACCATCCGTCAGTTAGACCTAGTTTCAATTCAAGTGCTCTGCTGCACTTGAAATTCGAAATGTGTTCTTAATCATCTCAGGAATAAGAATCCCAGTCAGGACACCAGAATAGTCTTAGAGTGTCTTTCACAGAAAAGGTCAGCATTTCTGCTGCACAGGAGAAAACAGGTATACCTGTATCACACCCTGAGCTGTCGTACTTGTCACACAAGATGGGCACATTCGGTTTAGGACATAAAGCAAGATGATGTGTTGACTCTTTGGACATCTTGAGTTTGAGTTGTTCACTGAACATCTTCAAATGGAGGAGTAGTCAGGGGAAGACTTTTCACTAACACCCCTTGGAAAATAATATGAGGGAGAGAAATAGAGGATAGTTACTTATATAGAGGTGACATTTCTCATTGACCCAAACAGAGTTGCTCAGTCTTCACTGGTCTGAATTTTTCTGCTTTGGAGATTCATGAGGAGCATTTGGATAATAAATACCAGTTTTACAAAACAAAACAAAAAACAGCTGCCAGCTGGTTTTATGCTGAGGGAGGCAACCAGGTGCTGAGCACAGGTAACCAGAGCCCCAAATTCCAAGAGTTTCATGAATTCCAGTATTTCACTGTCTTGAGATTAGAGTATCTGACCATGCTAGGTGTTTAAGCACACCTGAAATCCATCACCACATACAGAAAAGAATATCATGCATCTAAGAGCACCTTACGTATCATGAATATTTTTGCCACTAATTTTTGTTCCCATTTCCAAGCCAGAAATTCTTCAGCAATATGCATCTGTATTCATGAATAACAAAAAGAAAGCTGGCACGTTCCTGTGACTCATGTTCCGAATCTGGCCTCAGTTCCCATCCTCCTCTTACCATGCAGTGCCTAGCACTCTTGGTGTGACTTTTCAGTCCTGTTTTTGACTCCTGTGTCCAGTATATGATATTTCAATCCACTCTAACCCCAATTTAATACATCCAAAAAATGAAACTCTGTTGTCAAATATGAAAATGAGATAGACAAATGTATTTGTTGTCAAGTATATATCTTCATTTCAATTTATTGACTTGCTAAGAGCAACTACCATGAGGAACAATTCAAATCTCCTAAGCATTCACATAAACAATCTTAGAAAATTTCTATTCTAATTCATTTCCTTTGTGGTAGCTTAATGGACTTCTGTCGTTTGCCTATACAACTCTGGGAGGACTTGTCAGCTTTGTAGAAGAATAAACCTTTACTCAGTTGTGGTTTATCTGTCATTCTTAATGACTTACCTTCTCTGTTGCTTCTAGTTAGAATTAAGCTGTCACTTCACCACTTGATATTTGTATTATCCATATTTTTGAATTTAATATATTTTTCTGGAATCAAAATCAGCCACGTAAGCATTAAACTTCTCTGCTTGAGGAAACTCTGATCTTAGTATAAGGAACTCTTTTCTTTCCAGCATTTGGAGACCACACATTTAGAGCCATTGGTAAGGTCTGTGTCAGTGCCCTTTGCAAATCAAATCAAATGTAATTTTTAGTCAAATTAGAGAATTAATTAGGCAGATGAGATTGCAATTTTTCCTTAGGATTCTGTCGAGAGCATGAGTGGATGGCTGCCATTTGTCTTGCAATCTGTCTCTTAACCGTATAGTACCCCAGATTTCAAATCAACCTTCAATTCAGTTATTCAATTTTGGAACTGGTAACGTTCTCAAAGATAGCCAGTCCCTCATTTTAGAATGAAGATGCTGAGAACTGTTATTACTCAAAAGGCGAGTTGTAAAGCTGGCAACAGAAATCACATCTCCTGAACCCTCAGTTCAGGTTTAGGTTCTGGGAAGTTACTAATAAGTTAGAAAACCATCAGATCGTTCTAATGCAGAGCACATTAAACATATATAACACAGAAAGATTTATAACCACGATTAAAAGCAAAGTGTAGCATTGTTTTATTTGCTTAAGCTGTTATACAAAAGGAAAAATGAATATGTTTTTATGTTTATGTATGTACATCTGTTTGTGCATATGTGCCCAGATATTATCTAAAGAATGAGATGACTTATAAGAGTGGTTTGAGGATTTCCACTATTAAAATTTAATAAGGAACATTTTCAAATGCAGATGCCCAGAAATTTTTCTAGAGATTTTGATTTAGTGATACAGGGTAGAGCCCAATAATATTCATTTCCCTAAACCCCTGTCTGAATTCTGGTGCAGTTAATCATGGATCATACTTTTTTAAAAAATTTATTTATTTTATTTTATTTTTGGCTGTGTTAGGTCTTCATTGCTGCGCACAGGCTTCCTCTAGTTGCAGTGAGCAGGGGCTACTTTTCGTTGCGGTGCGCAGGCTTCTCGTTGTGGTGGCTTCTCTTGTTGCGGAGCACAGGCTCTAGGTGCGCAAGCTTCAGTAGTTGTGGCTCGTGGGCTCTAGAGCACAGGCTCAGTAGTTGTGGCGCATGGGCTTAGTTGCTCCGCGGCATGTGGGATCTTCCCAGACCAGGGCTCGAACCCGTGTCCCCTGCGTTGGCAGGTGGATTCTTAACCACTGTGTCACCAGGGAAACCCCTTGGATCATACTTTTAATTACACTGATTTATAAGGTTACTTCTCATTCTTATTGTGGACCAGTCTATGACTGTAAGTAATAGATTCACAATGCCAGCCAATAAGCCTTATCCTTAGATACCATTGGCCATTGGCCATCCACAGGAAAAAAACAAAAACACTGATGTGTATTTAGAGCCTTAAGAATTCAGTAATGCTGCATTTGAGATTCAACTTGAAGAGATCCAGGAAGTCAGATTATCAGCTGAATCAGAAGGCGTCTTTGGGATAGTACCCTGATTTAATCCTATCTCTGGGGCTTTAAACTTGAGGGGAGGGAAGGATGGAGGGGGACTTGGACTTCAGAAACTTAATAACACATTTGCTCTTTTTTTTTTTAGTAAATTTATTTATTTATTTATTGGCTATGTTGGGTCTTCGTTGCTGTGCGTGGGCTTTCTCTAGTTGGGGTGAGCGGGGGCTACTCTTCGTTGCTGTGCGGGGACTTCTCATTGTCGTGGCTTCTCTTGTTGCGGAGCACAGGCTTAAGGTGCGCAGGCTTCAGTAGTTGTGGCACGTGGGCTCAGTAGTTGTGGCTTGCGGGCTCTAGAGCTCAGGCTCAGTAGTTGTGGCGCATGGGCTTAGTTGCTCCGCAGCATGTGGGATCTTCCCGGGCCAGGGCTCGAACCTGTGTCCCCTGGTTGGCAGGCAGATTTCTAACCACTGCACCACCAGGGAAGCCTTGCTCTCTTTTTATAGTTAAAAAATGTACAAGCTTTCAGGTTTTACAGAAACCCCCAAATTTTAGTTCTGGCCTTAACTTATTTTATTTAGTTTGGGTAGGTATTAGAGGAGGGGGACAGATACGGAGCTAAACCTGAGTCTGGTCTGTGTTTAAGGATTGGTGAGAATGAAAACTTAGAGTCATTCCAAGGTTGATTTTACTTCTGTTTATTCTCAAAATAGTTAGGAACTAGGATAATGGGTGTTAAAAGGTGTAAGACAGGGAATGTGGCTCCCCATTGACTCTCCCATGAAGTTAGTATTCTTGTGGAGTTTGCCCAAACTTTGATGGTCTTAGTATTTTACAGAGAGGATACCCTTTGGGTACAGGGGGCTTAGATTGAGGGTGTGCAGTATTTTAAACTCCTGCAATATCTGTATCCACAAACTCTTTATACAATACTAAAAAAAAAAATAATTCTATTACTAAGCAAGCCCTGTCCTTTAAATATAAGATCAAGGTTCCAGTCTTTGAAATGGAAGCTGGATCAACACTGGGGCAATCTCTTTTTTTCAGCACTTGTGCTGTAAGACCTGGGGGTTTTCACTGTATATTAGGAATCCTGAATTGTGGAACACTCCTCCACCCCATTATAACACGCAATTTTTCTTGTATAGGTATTAATTCTTCCTGCTACCACAGATGATTTGTTTCTGAAACCTTACAGTGGGTGTGCCATGTCTGTGTTTGTGGAGGGAAACACAGTGTGGATATTATAGAAGTACTGAAGGAGGGGACTCCAGTGGGGCACAGGCTGCCAGGGCACTGAGCTAAAAGCAACCAGGGAGAGAAAAATGAGTGAATATACATAAAAAATGAATAAAAATGAATGCTAATTACATAAGACAGGTTCATCAAGCCTGTTCCATCCATAGGAAACAAAATGCACAAGGATTAAGACTTTTAAAGACATTACAGGTCCAAGTGCAAGATTTGTGTGGAGGTGAAAAGACTAGGTGAGTTCTCATGTGTCTACAAGTAATGCTTCTAAATGAGCTGTACATGGTTGTAACTTAAAAGTGAACTATGTAGCCTTGCTTTCTAAGTAGAGTTACTACTGTTATCAGTGGCATTGGCAGTGTTTTGAAGTCTAAGGAAGGAAGTGTATGCTCTTGTAGATGCTTGCTCAGCCATGCCGTAGAGTTATAGTTGGGAGACAAGAAAGAACAAAGGAGAGTCTGGAGTTTCAACCTTATGGGTTCATGTGGAACCTCTGGTGAGGCCACAAGGACTAGCTTGCCATTCTTGCTAAGTGACATGAAGAAAAAAAGAAAAAAAAAAAGCAAACCTTTAATTCCCAGACTCTGGGTTATTTGAGGTTTATTATATTAACACATCCTCTGTAAGAGATTTCAACCATCGTGTACTGGTCCATCATTCTAAAAGTGGAGAGCATCTTGAAAACTCAACAGATCGCTGCCTCTTTTCTTTGCAAGTATCAAAGCATGAGGTTACACATAGACACAACCTGTGGGAAAGAACAGTTGAGGGGTTCCAGACTTTAGACATAAGTACTTAAATCTTAAAGTACAAGAAGATTCCCTGAGATCCTGTTCGTACTTTTGATTGCTGTTTTATTCCCAGTAATTGTTGAACTCTGTATATTTTGCATATATTTGTCATATTTGTGTATTTGTCATTGTAGGGGTGGAAAAATGTTCCCTTCTTCCCTTGTAGACTATTTGGCTAGTCTAATAATTCAATTGATATAAGACAAATTAACAGGAGAAAAACAAACAAAATTACAAACATGCAGAAGCCCCATAAAGATATGAAAACTCAAAGGGCAGCCAGGTAATTGAAGTTTATGTTACATCCTGAGCTGAGGAAAGGAGTATAGGGGCTTGGGGATACAAAGGGAGGAAGGCTATTCACAGGAAGGGAGAGAAGATGTTTGACAAACAAAGGTTACACTGTTATGCAGATGAATTTATTAGGTAAAAAGGAATCTCTGGTATAGCTGTCTTACTGCTATGGGCCCCCCTTCCTGTGTCAATTTAGGCAGTTGAGAGGGAGGTAAAGAGCTTTTCCTGAATCTGCTGGGTTTTGATTGCCTTTAGCTCAAATAATCCTCATGCCAAAGTGACATATTTTAGGGTGACAATTGTTGCTCCCCTGCATCATGTATGTGGCATGTGTGACTTTGTTTATAGTGTCTATACAGAAGTGTAACATATTTAGGTTAGATTTCACTTGATTTACATACTGATCTTGGCCATTATAAATTCTCCCTTTGTTGTTTTGGGCATTTGGTTTAGTTATTAAAGAGCAGAAAATGCTGATGCAGCTACTTTCCAGCCCCTGACTTAATCTTAATTTGAGCAATTGACTTGATTTTTTTTTTTTAAACATCTTTATTGGAGTATAATTGCTTTACAATGGTGTGTTAGTTTCTGCTTTATAACAAAGTGAATCAGTTATACATATACATATACCTCCATATCTCTTCCCTCTTGCATCTCCCTCCCTCCCACCCTCCCTATCCCACCCCTCTAGGTGGTCACAAAGCACCGAGCTGATCTCCCTGTGCTATGAGGTTGCTTCCCACTAGCTATCTATTTTACATTTGGTAGTGTATATATGTCTATGCCACTCTCTCACCCTGTCACATTTTACCCCTCCCCCGCCCCATATCCTCAAGTCCATTCTCTAGTAGATCTGTGTCTTTATTCCTGTCTTGCCACTAGGTTCTTCATGACCTTTTTTTTTTTTTCTTAGATTCCATATATATGTGTTAGCATACTGTATTTGTTTTTCTCTTTCTGACTTACTTCACTCTGTATAACAGACTCTAACTCCATCCACCTCACTACAAATACCTCCATTTCATTTCTTTTTATGGCTGAGTAATATTCCATTGTATATATGTGCCACATCTTCTTTATCCATTCATCCGATGATGGACACTTAGGTTGCTTCCATGTCCTGGCTATTGTAAATAGAGCTGCAATGAACATTTTGGTACATGACTCTTTCTGAATTCTGGTTTTCTCAGGGTATATGCCCAGTAGTGGGATTGCTGGGTCGTATGGTATTTCTATTTTTAGTTTTTTAAGGAACCTCCATACTGTTCTCCATAGTGGCTGTATCAATTTACATTCCCACCAACAGTGCAAGAGTGTTCCCTTTTCTCCACACCCTCTCCTGACTTGATTTTTTTAATCCTCCGGTTTTCGAACTATAAAATTGTGATAACAGTTGTATCCACTTCACAGATTATTGTGAAAATTAAGTGAGATAGTTTACATAAAGCACCTAGCACATATTAAATGCTCATCAAATGGAAGATATTATTAAATATTATTTGAATTATCTATCACACTGGACTATCTAGATTACATCTCCATATTATCAAAATAAAAATAAAAAAATAACAATGACAACAAATGCATATATTGTTTATTATGTTCTAGACACTGTTATAAGAATCCTGTTTACATATTAACTCATTTAATCATCATAACAGTCCTCTGAGGTAGGAGTCTTACTGCTGGCATTTACAGATGACAGTGGAATCAGGAACTCCAAGCCATGGCATCTTTCTTTGAGAACTTTTCTCCAGGCTTCTGCTTTGGCACTATTGATTAAATGGTACTCTTTGTGGTCTTCAGTTATTTTCAGTTTTTGGAGTTGAGACAAAGAAACATGACAGGAAATTTTTTCTTACAATAATAAAAAAAATTTTAGATTAAAATATTTTTTTTAATTTTAAGAAAAACATATTATTTGATTTTTCTTTTCCAAAGTTAGTAAAAATAGGGTTTAGAAACCAAATACCAATTTTCCTATTTGGGCCTTAGTTTTGATATATATTGGAAGCCAGATTCAGTGCACTGATTAAGTCAATCTTGGTTTTGCTGCAGCAGCAAAGTGATGTCAAAACACACCTGCTTGACCTCAATTCTACTGAAGCTCTTCTGTTATGCTCTGAAGACAAGGCTCGGACTTACAGTAATTCACCTCCACTTGATTCCCTTTTGGGACAAGCCAGCTCCCTGAGCTCTTCTTCCTTTTGCTGGGCTCCAGGGAGGTACAGTCATTGATACCTTCCGTTCATTGGGAGGGTGTAGTTTGGAGTGAATATTGGTTATTTATTATTTGAGCTGCTCCCTGGATTGGATTGCAAGTTTTTATTCCTACCTTTTAAAAAATAGTTTGCTGGAATCATGTGACTTAGATATTCTGCTTCTAATGATAGATTTCATGTCTTCAAAAATCTCCAGAGTGGTTACAGTGAAACTTGCAAAAACTTAAGGTTTTGCAGCAGAATCTTTAGGAGTGCATAGTTTTAATGTTTAATTGTGTGACACAAATGCAGTTTTAAAAGTAAGCCATATTTATCTCACCATATGGTGTGTGATGCCTTCGGTCTTCTCCAGCTAGTTACTAACTGCCTATAAAAGACCATGAAGCAAGACGTTTATGCCTGGGTGTCATCCATATTTGATTGGGTTTTCATTTCATTTTAAAATGCCACCTGAATCTCCTTAATTCCCCTTCATTAAAATGTGTCTATTTAAAATGCAGGGCAGGAATAGTCTTTATTGTTGAGTGTTGATTGGGGTCTTATTCACTCACTGTTCATTTCAAGGAATAAATTACCAACAGATTAGGTCAAATAAGAAGAGACCCCACCTAAGTGACATAAAAGACAGCAAAGCAATGCGTTTGATTAATACCCACTGGTCAGAGTCTGATCAACACACCAGGAGAGAGAAGCCAGGGATGGTTCTACACAGCACAAATGGACTAGGTGTGAAGTAGAGACAAGGTGTTCCCTTCTTTGGAACTACACCTCCGACGAGTACACCTCTTCCAAAAAAATTTCCTTGATTCCTTCACTCCCACTTTTTTATTTTTTTTATAACCTTAGGTTGAAAATAGTTCCTTCTTCTGCAAATATCCAGAGCCCAAAGATAATAGTCATAATAACAGTAACCATTTGTGTGCTTACTATGCACAGATCAATTATCTTATTCAACCAAATTTAAAATTTTATTTTTAAAAAAAATTAACTGCAAGTCTCATACCATGTGTCTGGCATATAGTTAACACTTAATAAATGATTGTTGAAAGAAAAAATAAATAGTGAGCCTCCATTCCATGGGGCCTTACTATTTCCAATTTAATCTGATTTCTATTTCCAACACACAAGTTGGTTTTCTCCATTTATTATTTCTCCCCACATTTTATCCTTTTCCATGATATTCTGGATTTATCATCTCTTTGCAGTTCCTGTGTCTCATTCCTAAAATGTGTAGAGCTTCGAGGCTAAATGGTGACTTCTATAGAGATTACCCAAATCCCTGTCTCTCTATTCCAATTGAAATGACCAAACTCAGGAATGTGGCCCACCAGAATCTGGACAGTGCTCTCTCTACAACATAGTTTGCTTATCTCATGAGTGTCTTCATTGAGCTACCAGCATGAGAAGAAGATCTAGGTCTAGAGGAGCCAGAGTTGGAGGACAGGAGGTCAAGATGTCTGAACACAGGGCGCATTACCCATGTATGTCTAACTGAAGCTCCAGCAGGGCTTCCAAGTGCAGGAGAGAGGCAGGGGGCAAACCTTCCTGGGAAGAAGAAAATTCAAGAGTAATTTTGGGAGACTCTGGGAGGGCTCACGCCAAGGAGAACTTCCCAGAACCTCTGCTGCCAGTGTCCTTATCCCCACGGTGAAACAGAGCCACCACTCGCCTCTGCAGGGCACCCCCCAACACTAGCAGGGCCCCTACTGACTTCAAAATAATGAAATTAAAAAAAAAATGTTAACATTGCTTTGGCCATGGAAAAAATCTGCTTTTCAGTTACAGAAAGAGAAGATGAAAAGGCAGAGGGCTATGTACCACATGAAGGAACAAGAAAAAACCCCAGAAAAACAACTAAATGAAGTGGAGATAGGCAACCTTCCAGAAAAAGAATTCAGAATAATGATAGTGAAGATGATCCAGGACCTCGGAATAAGAATGGAGGCAAAGATTGAGAAGATGCAAGAAATGATTAACAAAGACCTAGAAGAATTAAAGAAGAAACAAACAGAGATGACCAATACAATAACTGAAATGAAAACTACACTAGAAGGAATCAATAGCAGAATAACTGAGGCAGAAGAACGGATAAGTGACCTGGAAGACAGAATGGTGGAATTCACTGCTGCGGAACAGACTAAAGAAAAAAGAATGAAAAGAAATGAAGACAGCCTAAGAGACCTCTGGGACAACATTAAACGAAACAACATTCGCATTATAGGGGTCCCAGAAGGAGAAGAGAGAGAGAAAGGACCAGAGAAAATATTTGAAGAGATTATAGTCGAAAACTTCCCTAACATGGGAAAGGAAATAGCCACCCAAGTCCAGGAAGCGCAGAGAGTCCCATACAGAATAAACCCAAGGAGAAACACGCCGAGACACATAGTAATCAAAGTGGCAAAAATTAAAGACAAAGAAAAATTATTGAAAGCAGCAAGGGAAAAACGACAAATAACATACAAGGGAACTCCCATAAGGTTAACAGCTGATTTCTCAGCAGAAACTGTACAAGCCAGAAGGGAGTGGCATGATATACTTAAAGTGATGAAAGGGAAGAACCTACAACCAAGATTACTCTACCCGGCAAGGATCTCATTTAGATTTGATGGAGAAATCAAAAGCTTTACAGACAAGCAAAAGCTAAGAGAATTCAGCACCACCAAACCAGCTCTACAACAAATGCTAAAGGAACTTCTCTAAGTGGGAAACACAAGAGAAGAAAAGGACCTACAAAAACAAATCCAAAACAATTAAGAAAATGGTCATAGGAACATACATATCGATAATTACCTTAAACGTGAATGGATTAAATGCCCCAACCAAAAGACATAGACTGGCTGAATGGATACAAAAACAAGACCCATATATATGCTGTCTACAAGAGACCCACTTTAGACCTAGGGACACATACAGACTGAAAGTGAGGGGATGGAAAAAGATATTCCATGCAAATGGAAATCAAAAGAAAGCTGGAGTAGCTATACTCATATCAGATAAAATAGACTTTAAAATAAAGAATGTTACAAGAGACAAGGAAGGACACTACATAATGATCCAGGGATCAATCCAAGAAGAAGATATAACAATTATAAATATATATGCACCCAACATAGGAGCACCTCAATACATAAGGCAACTGCTAACAGCTATAAAAGAGGAAATCGACAGTAACACAATAATAGTGGGGGACTTTAACACCTCACTTACACCAATGGACAGATCATCCAAAATGAAAATAAATAAGGAAACAATCTTTAAATGACACAATAGACCAGATAGATTTAATTGATATATATAGGACATTCCATCCAAAAACAGCAGATTACACGTTCTTCTCAAGTGTGCACGGAACATTCTCCAGGATAGATCACATCTTGGGTCACAAATCAAGCCTCAGTAAATTTAAGAAAATTGAAATCATATCAAGCATATTTTCTGACCACAACGCTATGAGATTAGAAATGAATTACAGGGAAAAAAACGTAAAAAGGACAAACACGTGGAGGCTAAACAATACGTTACTAAATAACCAAGAGATCAATGAAGAAATCAAAGAGGAAATCAAAAAATACCTAGGGACAAATGACAATTAAAACACGACGACCCAAAACCTATGGGATGCAGCAAAAGCGGTTCTAAGAGGGAAGTTTATAGCTATACAAGCCTACCTAAAGAAACAAGAAAAATCTCAAGTAAACAATCTAACCTTACACCTAAAGAAACTAGAGAAAGAAGAAAAAACAAAACCCAAAGTTAGCAGAAGGAAAGAAATCATAAAGATCAGAGCAGAAATAAATGAAATAGAAACAAAGAAAACAATAGCAAAGATCAATAAAACTAAAAGTTGGTTCTTTGAGAAGATAAACAAAATTGATAAACCATTAGCCAGACTCATCAAGAAAAAGAGGGAGAGGACTCAAATCAGTAAAATCAGAAATGAAAAAGGAGGAGTTACAACAGACACCGCAGAAATACAAAGCATCCTAAGAGACTACTACAAGCAACTTTATGCCAATAAAATGGACAACCTGGAAGAAATGGACAAATTCTTAGAAAGGTATAACCTTCCAAGACTGAATCAGGAAGAAACAGAAAATATGAACAGACCAATCACAAGGAATGAAATTGAAACTGTGATTAAAAATCTTCCAACAAACAAAAGTCCAGGACCAGATGGCTTCACAGGTGAATTCTATCAAACATTTAGAGAAGAGCTAACACCCATCCTTCTCAAACTCTTCCCAAAAATTGCAGAGGAAGGAACACTCCCAAACTCATTCTATGAGGCCACCATCACCCTGATACCAAAACCAGACAAAGACACTACAAAAAAAGAAAATTACAGACCAATATCACTGATGAATATAGATGCAAAAATCCTCAACAAAATACTAGCAAACAGAATCCAACAACACATTAAAAGGATCATACACCACGATCAAGTGGGATTTATCCCAGGGATGCAAGGATTCTTCAATATACACAAATCAATCAATGTGATACACCATATTAACAAATTGAAGAATAAAAACCATATGATCATCTCAATAGATGCAGAAAAAGCTTTTGACAAAATTCAACACCCATTTCTGATAAAAACTCTCCAGAAAGTGGGCATAGAGGGAGCCTACCTCAACATAATAAAGGCCATATATGACAAACCCACAGCAAACATCATTCTCAATGGTGAAAAACTGAAAGCATTTCCTCTAAGATCAGGAATGAGACAAGGATGTCCACTCTCACCACTATTATTCAACATAGTTCTGGAAGTCCTAGCCATGGCAATCAGAGAAGAAAAAGAAATAAAAGGAATGCAAATTGGAAAAGAAGAAGTAAAACTGTCACTGTTTGCGGATGACATGATACTATACATAGAGAATCCTAAAACTGCCACCAGAAAACTGCTAGAGCTAATTAATGAATATGGTAAAGTTGCAGGATACAAAATTAATGCACAGAAATCTCTTGCATTCCTATACACTAATGATGAAAAATCTGAAAGAGAAATTTTGGAAACACTCCCATTTACCATTGCAACAAAAAGAATAAAATACCTAGGAATAAACCTACCTAGGGAGACAAAAGACCTGTATGCAGAAAACTATAAGACACTGATGAAAGAAATTAAAGATGATACCAACAGATGGAGAGATATACCATGTTCTTGGATTGGAAGAATCAACATTGTGAAAATGAGTATACTACCCAAAGCAATCTACAGATTCAATGCAATCCCTATCAAATTACCAATGGCATTTTTTACAGAGCTAGAACAAATCATCTTAAAATTTGTATGGAGACACAAAAGACCCCGAATAGCCAAAGCAGTCTTGAGGCAAAAAAATGGAGCTGGAGGAATCAGATTCCCTGACTTCAGACTATACTACAAAGCTACAGTAATCAAGACAATATGGTACTGGCACAAAAACAGAAACATAGATCAATGGAACAAGATAGAAAGCCCAGAGATTAACCCACGCACCTATGGTCAACTAATCTATGACAAAGGAGGCAAAGATATACAATGGAGAAAAGACAGCCTCTTCAATAAGTGGTGCTGGGAAAACTGGACAGCTACATGTAAAAGAATGAAATTAGAATACTCCCTAACACCATACACAAAAATAAACTCAAAATGGATTAGAGACCTAAATATAAGACTGGACACTATAAAACTCTTAGAGGAAAACATAGGAAGAACACTCTTTGACATAAATCACAGCAAGATCTTTTTTGATCCACCTCCTAGAGTAATGGAAATAAAAACAAAAATAAACAAGTGGGACCTAATGAAACTTCAAAGCTTTTGCACAGCAAAGGAAACCATAAACAAGACGAAAAGACAACCCTCAGAATGGGAGAAAATATTTGCAAATGAATCATCGGACAAAGGATTAGTCTCCAAAATATATAAACAGCTCATTCAGCTCAATATCAAAGAAACAAACACCCCAATCCAAAAATGGGCAGAAGACCTAAATAGACATTTCTCCAAAGAAGACATACAGACGGTCACGAAGCACATGAAAAGATGCTCAACATCACTAATTATTAGAGCAATGCAAATCAAAACTACAATGAGGTATCACCTCACTCCTGTTAGAATGGGCATCATCAGAAAATCTACAAACAACAAATGCTGGAGAGGGTGTGGAGAAAAGGGAAACCTCTTGCACTGTTGGTGGGAATGTAAATTGATACAGCCACTATGGAGAACAATATGGAGGTTCCTTAAAAAACTAAAAATAGAATTACCATATGACCCAGCAATCCCACTACTGGGCATATACCCAGAGAAAACCATAATTCAAAAAGACACATGCACCCCAAAGTTCATTGCAGCACTATTTACAATAGCCAGGATATTCAAGCAACTTAAATGCCCATCAACACACGAATGTATAAAGAAGATGTGGTACATATATACAATGGAATATTACTCAGCCATAAAAAGGAACGAAATTGAGTCATTTGTTGAGACGTGGATGGATCTAGAGACTGTCATACAGAGTGAAGTAAGTCAGAAAGAGAAAAACAAATATCGTATATTAATGCATGTATGCGGAACCTAGAAAAATGGTACAGATGAGCCAGGTTGCAGGGCAGAAGTTGAGACACAGATGTAGAGAATGGACATATGGACACCAAGGGGGGAAAACTGCGGTGAGGTGGGGATGGTGGTGTGCTGAATTGGGCGATTGGGATTGACATGTATACACTGATGTGTATAAAACTGATGCCTAATAAGAACCTGCAGTATAAAAAAACAAAACAACTAATACTAAACTTTCATTGGGTTATTTGTATGGAAATATGTTAATATAAATGTTTCGGACATTACATGAAATTTCTAAAAATCTTATATTAGTATGTGTATGGAAATATGTATGGAAATATGTTAATATAAATGTTTCAGACATTAAAAAAAAAAAAAGTAATTTTGGTGTTAGATTTAAGTTTGATCACTTGTAAAATTGCTAAGTGCCGATGTCCTCAGGAAAACATTTTTAGGTCATGCTTCTTAGGTAATAAAATGAGGAGATGTCCCAGAGTTGAAAAAGGGCTCAAAGTGATACGATCCCTATGATCATCAACAATAGAAGGGTGGGAAAGATGCCAGCACAAGAGAGAGTGAAGATCTTTAATTACACTTGGTAGATTAAAAAAGATCATCATTTGCAACAGAAAAGGAAGCTCCCTTTAATTTCAGAGTAAAAGTAACGAGGTTAACATAATAGATTGTGTTGTGCCTAGTCTCGTATCAGCTAACATGTCTTCTCAAGAATACACCCAAAATGTACAAAACCTAGCATTGCAAAATGCAGAATTTTTATAACCTACACATCACTGCCTGGAAGAAATAGAAATTAATAACAAACCATAACATCAAAATCACAGAACTTGGACTTTTGTAAATAACAACATACAATATCTTAAATAAATGTTTGGCCAAAGGATAAATCAGACCCCAAAATATAAAAAACTACAAGATACAAAAATAAGAACCACGTGCATAACGAATGCCTGCATTCTCACAGAAGCTTTTATTGGGCACAAATTCACAGCCTTGGGTATTTTACTGGCAAGCAAAAATAATGAAAATAAATTAACTAAGTATTCAGTGTAAATAGTTGGTAGAAGAATAAGAGAACACAAAGAAACAGAACAGGCACATTGATAAATACAGAGAAAAAATTAAAGAATTTGTAAATAGAAAATGGTAAAAATTAAATAAAAATATCCAGACTTAGGAAGACAGATAAGAACATATCTAATTTTGAACTTGCTTCATCAAGAAAAAAGATGGAAGGAAATCAACTTTATAATATATGAAAATCTAACAATGTATATGAAAGGTAAAAAGATAATTCTCTATATAAATTTATATTAATAAAAAAGAAATTATTTTTTAGAAAAGTAGCACTTTAGGAAAAATAATAGTCATAACTCAAGAAGGAATTGAGGAGCAGGTAAGACTATAATAACCGCAGAAGCTCTGTCTTGTCTATTTAACTGCCCACTTAGTGTCTCAAAGACATCTCAAACCAAACTTGGCCAAACGTAAGGGCTGAGTTTTCTCCCAGCCAATCTGGTCCACCCACAGGTTTCCCCTACTCGGGAAATGACACATCGCCCACTTTCTCAGGCTAAAAACCTTGAACTCATCATTACCAATTTTTTCCCTCATATTCAGCAAATCCTGTTGTCCTTGCCTTTGACTGCATCCAGAATCCAAACTCTATCCACCCTCTCTATCCTACAGCCCTGACACTCTCATCTGGATTATTGTAATGATCTCCTTCCTGGTCTTCGAGCTTTGACTCTTGATTTAGTAAAAACTTGAATCAGATTACTGCTTACAAACCTTCTATGCTGCCCATTTTGCTCAGGGTGAAGGTCAAAACATTTATCATCCCCTCTAGGCCCTGATCTGCCTCCCAGTTCCCTCTCTGACTCCCCTCTCCTCCCACTCGCCCCATCACGCACACACCCATGCTTCCCACTAGCTGCCCCACTGCCTGTGGGAGTTGATACGGGTAAAACATTTTGCAGGCTAATTTGAAAATATGTATCAAAACCTTTAAAAATGCACATACCCTTTAGTCCAGCAGTTTTTTTTCCTGAATTGATGACATAACCACAAGTGTGCACAAATTTGCAAGAACAGTCATTATAATGCAATTTTAATATTAAAAATAGAAAACATCTTAAACATCTGGTAAAAGTAATGAGTGAATACTTTAATAAATTATAGTATATGCATTGAAAGGCACAATTAAAACTTCTTATTTTATAATATGGGAGATTTTTACTATATAGTTTTGTGACTATGTTAAGGTACAATATACACACTATAACCTAATTTTAAAGACACATTTATATTATATTATTATTTTATATTATATATATATAATATCATCTGAGAGAAATACTGCATAGATTTTCACCAACGTGAGTATTAAAGATATATGTCTCTTAATAATTGGATTAAGCATGAATTTAAACATTTTATATTCTTTTCAATATTTCCCCCACATTTAAAAGAAAATTACTGATTTTTAATCAGAAGATTATAGTAAGATTAAAAAGAATTGAGGAGACTTTACATGAGAAACTCTTTCGAAGTTCACTGATATGTCCCTACCGTTATTGACAATGGTAACCATTTATTGAGAGCTTATTATTTGTGACAACCACTCACATAGAAGCTTCAGAGTTTTTTAAAGTGAACAACAATTCTATTGTTTTCTTTCTTTAGCAGATGAGAATACTGAGGAAAAAGATAGCCCAGTGCATTATACTGATTTTCACCCCAGTACACAGCAGTTCTGACTTCACATGCTTGTGTGTCTGTGTATGTATATCTTGACTTCACAAATTGTGAACACTTTCAAAGGAGAATTGGTGTCATACGAGAACATCAAACAGCAAGCATTTTTCAAGCATTTTTTGATATCAAAGATCTCTTATTTTATAAGATGGTATCTTTTCCCCCTTCCTATCAGTCTTCTTTCATCTGTATGTATAAGTCATAATAGCTATTTTGAAATCCACAGTCCTGATTGTCTAGTACCTTCCTACTCAGTATGATGTCGGGATACCAGCAGCACTGGCCTCACTTGGGAGCTTGTTGAAATTCAGCATCTTCCTCCCTCCTCCTAGACCTGTGGATTCTGAATCTGCATTTGGATAAGGACCCAGTGATCTAGAGGCACATTCATGTTTGAGAAACTCTGGTTTAAAAACTTTCTTAAAACATCAAGTGAAGAAAAACCTTTCCTTTTCTCTTGGTTTTTCCTGTAAACTGATTCTGACTCATTGTCCTTGGGAGCACGAGAATTATTTTATTTTGTGATGCAGACAATCGCATTTAGATCTCTTCTGTGCAGTTTTGCTCTGTGGTATCTCCTACAGAGCATCTGGCTTAAAGTAATCTGAGGTGTAACAAATGAACTGTGCTTCTCAGTGCTAGGGAGACATGATTGATATTTTCAGTTTGCTGCTTTTCACATCTGTGAGTTCACCTTGATTTTTGGCTCCTTTTTCAGCTCCCACTACTTGTGTGGGCTTTGGTAGCTGGGAGGTGCACAGAGAGAGGGCCTCTGCTCCCTGCACTCTGGAGGTGGCGCGATGATACCAGCGCCTACACGACAGTGGTTGGCAGAGAAGCGAAGTATGCCTTAGAGGCTGCCAGATCATCCTCCCTCTTACATTATACCTGCCAGAATTGGAACTTCTTGTCTGAGGAAAGGACCAGGTTCTCACAATGGAGGGATTCCCAATGCCATCTTCCTGCATTTTATCTGGACCTTGGACTGTAAGTGCCCAGCCCCTCAGAAAAATTACCTGCTACAAAACAATTCACATAGTAACATTACATAGTAACTTAAAATTTACGATGTGGTTCAGATGCTGATCTCATTTACACAGTCATATGAGGTAGGTATTATTGTTCCGTTTGCTAGATAGACCAGTTATGTCTCAGACAGTTTAGTTACTGCGCTAGGTGTCACTTTAGTGAAGGATGGAATCCCATGTCCCATATCTAGATCTCTGTCTGAGGCCCTGGCCCCAGGACTGGGAAGTTAAAGATAGCAAAAGTTGGTTAGGCGCCTAAGGAATATCAGGCTCTGCTGCTTTTTGGTCACATCAGATCCGTCTCCATATCTGTGCCCTCCTTTTCTCCTTTGTATAAAACTACACAGTCCTTAGGACGTATCCTAGCATCAAGCAGCTCATCTTCAGTCGGGTATGGTTCCTTTAATCAGCTGTTGTCCCTTAAGCTGGAGTTTCATTACCCTATAAAAGAGACATCCCTCTCTAAGAATGGAAGCGTCTCCTCTGTCCCGCTCCTCAAACCTTATTGTGTCCCCGTTTCACTAACTTAGTAATTGCAAAACTCACCCATGCTACCCTTCAATCCCTGTCTTCTCCTTCAGATTTGCTGTATTTTGTTGTGGTTTCATATCTTCAATTCAGCAATTCTTTCTTGGGTTTCCTAATATGCTAGACCATACAACATGGTCTGATACCTTATATTTGTCCAGAAGCCACTGCCCCAGGGGCAGTGAGTGCTACCAACTTGCCCCCTCACATCTTATAGGAAGCACTCAGATGGCTCCACCTCACACATCTGCAGCTCAATCAAAATCACATTTGTGCATCTATTTTCAAGTCCTGGGTTTGTCTTTCTGTCTGATCTCTTGTCTTGGTAGTATGTTTATTCCCAAGAGTAGCATCTGGCCTCTGATTTCCCTATTGCTTCATCTTCTCTCTGCTCAGAGCTTGAAATCCAGGTTTGTGTCTTGGATCCCAGCACTGGCTAACAGTGATGGCTGCGTACTGGTGAAGCATCCTCCTCTGTGTACCTGCCTTGTGCTACACTCTCCCTCTGGGACACCTCAGTCACTTTGTCTGGGTCCCTGATACCAAGGCTTACCTGTATTATGATTTATGGATGATGAGCATTTTGGATATTGTGTTCACATTGAAGGTACCCACCTTTCTGTTTTCTCCACCCAACTCCCTTATCCCCGACCACTTCATGTTCTCTCCATAGCAAGAGAGTCTAATTCTAGTTCTTACTCTCTCATTGCCTGTAGTTATCCATGCCCTGACGGACTAGCCTGCTTCATAAAACAGAAGATAAGGAGAGAGAGAAACAAGTGTGAAAATATTTTAACAACAAACTGCAAACTTCACACTTTTTCCCTTCTGTTCAGTTTTGTGTCATGATGAATAGTAATTTTTTATGAAAACTGAGTGACACTAACACATCATTGTCTGTCCTGCCCTTTTCAATCCTCGGCTGAAGATGGATGCCTGGGAAACAACTTATGTCTGGTGGGTCTTTTCCCATTTCCTTTTTCATATTCTCTCACCATTTCTATGACACAGTGACCTGAGTGGGCATAATGGGAGGCATGCCTGTTACTCTGAGAATGAGCAAGATTGAGATATATTGATTTTTTTTGCACTGTCACTGACTCTACAAAAGTAGCCTATTGAATGTGATCAATTTTTTATCTCGAAGATGATAGCATGCATTAGGAAGCTGTCCTTTTTCTTCCTCTCCTCTTCCTTTTATTCTTTTCTTCCTCCTTCTCCTTCCTGTTTTTTCTCTCTCTCAATAATGTAGTTGATAGGGATAAAACTTGTAAATGTAATATACCAGAAATTTCAAACTGACTCTCACACACGGGAGGGTATTTTACAAACCCATGATCATCTTTTCAATATACATAAAACCTGAGTCTTCTATGATTTTTCTAAATAGGTTAGCTTTGGAGAAATCAGTAGAGAAATAATCTGTTTGGAGTATTAGTTATTATCCTTGATTTCATGGTACTCATCATATGGGTATCTCAGGTTCTTCAGTTGAGTGGATGCTCTATCTTGTCAGCCCTGCTCTCAACTATTCACTACAATATCAGCAGTAGCAGCCTATACACTCAGCATTGACCAAAAGGTCATCCCGTAGCTCCCTCAAGGCTTCTTGCAAGATCATCATGCTTCTCTAAGTTAGCAGGCATTCTGTGTCCGAGTCAAAAATGTATGAAACCCTGTCTAGGAATCCAGATTCCTCTATAAAATCCCTGACTTGAGTATGGTATTCAAAGGCATCATTTAAGTTCAGTTGGAATGGGAAACTATGGTCTGTGATATGCTTGCTACCCTTGAGATCTTCCCAGGGTTTGAGATCCAGGACTCTAAATACAACTACTTCATATCTTCTTTTAGTTTAATTTTTGGTCTTCTGTGATATCACTATGTTTTCAGTTATAGCAAGAAAGGTAAGTATTATATCATCCACTCATAATAGCCCACAGCTTCAAATCCTAAGTGAAGAGATGAACAAGATAAAACAGACATATTCTTGAAAACCTGCTGTGGATTATAAGGCATCTTCACAGTTATAACAAGGTTTTGCATAGTGACTTGAGTGTGGAGAATGACAACCCTCTGTTTTAGAGGATGTGGTGGTACCTTACAGAATAAGAGAGCATATACCCTTGATTTTACTAAATGGGATAGAAAACTGCCATTCTTTGGTTTATAAGATGTTATTTTTGCATGTACAATGTGTAACTTATGTATTTTTATTCCTTGTTTCCCATGCAGGGATTTGAGAACTTATTGTGGTAAATGAAAATCTTTTTAGAGTTGCTTTCATTCTGTATGACCATGGGCAAGTAACCTAGCCCTTTTTAGGCTCAGTATATTTTTAAAGTAGGGACCTAGAGCTATTTTCTTTGTAATGTTTTGTGAGAACTTACTTTGATTATGAGAGATTGTAGTAAAACCCAAAAAATGTTATGCAGCTCTCTTTCTCTTTCTCCTTCTCTCTCCCTTTCATTCACTCTCTAGTTTTTATTGTTATTATTCATTTTGAGAGGAGATTATCTTCTGACAAGCATATAGTATCTGGTATAATGCTCAGTGCCTGATACATTATATAAATTGAGCATATATATTTGAATATATGCTGAATGAAGATTTGGCATCTAGATCAAGGGTGAGATGTTATATATTGATTTTAAGTATAGTAACAGTATTTACTGAGCATCTACTATTTTTTTGACGTAGAGCTGGATACTTTATATTTTTTATTATTCTTGCTAACAAAGATCATACAAGGTTAGGATTACGTCCCGCACTTATCAATGGTGGAATTTGAGCCTAAGTTTGAAAACTTACATATAGTCAGTAAATGTCAAAACCAGAATTTGAATTTGAGGACTAGCTCAGCACTACCCCAACTCCTGTTTCTCCACTACTCCATTCTAACTATCTTAGGAAGGTAATATTGGAAAGCATAGGTGTTATGACCACTTGGAAAATGTTTTCAGAATCTTGTTTAATCATCTGATTAATTTTGGCAGTAAACTTACTTCAGTGCATCTGGCAATAAAATTACTTTGATCAACCAAAATCCAATTACCACGATCATATTTTTACTACTTTAGACTATGTTTAACATATGCTATTTAAAAAGATTATATAAGATCTACTCAATGACATTTGAATCATAGTTTCTAAAACTCCTAATTAATTAAAATAGGTGATATTTATATTGAAATCTGACCTTGGCTGTGGTGAGATGATTCAGTCACTTGCTTTACTGACTTTTCCTGAGTAATTAGGGTCTTGCTTTGAAGTTAAGCTTTCACTGCTCGTGTCACGACTCTTCTGCCTGGTGAGACATGTCAAATAGGGCCACCATATCTCTGTTCATGCTAGGCAAATATACATTCCTCATCCAAGGGGAAGCCAGTGTCAGGACATAATCTCATAAGAAGCTCTGGTTTGCAGAAGAAGGGATGGGTAGAGCTTGGTGTCTCCCACTTGGAGTTCTCTTCAGGCGGGTTCCCAGTTGGACTCGCTGTAGATCACTGGATGGAGGAGAGACTGAATATTAAATGAAGAGAACTGTTTCATAAAAAAATCTCTTGGGATACTAAGACCAAAGACGCCCACAGAACAGTGGATGTCTTAAAGGGCGAGAGGTATTCTTCCCCATTTCTCATCAGTACACATCTACAATCACATCTGTATCTCCAGGACACCAGTGTATTGGACACTGTTGTGCTCTGAGGCCCTGTATGATATGGCAGCTGAGTCCAGATAACAGCCCCAAGCTAATATGGCATCCTCAGAAGTTCTCAGAGTGGCAATGTCTGATAAAAGCAGCAACAATCCCAGGCTAGGAGAGGTAGAGTCTAGGAGAGGAGACTGGGCACAGAGGAAAATTTAAGAAACCACAGACCTCCAGGGCAACTGACCTGGTCATAGTTGCTTGAGATCACTGGGATGATGCCCTATCAATATCCCCTTAAGTCTCAGTGAACGCCTTAGGGCTTTCTCCTGGGCTTTTGACCTTCATTAGCAATTCATTACATGGAATTTTAGGTTACATTAAATAACTTTATTTTTGTGTTATTTTCCTTCAAAAGTTAACAATATTATGGCTTTCGGCTTTTGGGGCCGTCTTTTTCTTTTGCTTTAGTTTTTAAATGCAGTCAATATTTCTGAACATGCCCCAGAGCACTGAATGCATTTACTGTATATGTTGTAGCCTAAGCCTCATTTCCAGTGTAGAATTTATGATGTTACTTCAACCGAAATACAATTTTAGAAAATACAGACTTTTAGAAGTTAAAAATGAGCTGAGGGCCAGCAATTGGTTTTATATCACAGGGTACTGTGTCACAGTTCGCCATCCTGTCCTGCTTGAGTGGAGGACAGTGGACTCTATAAGCACAGTCCTGGGACCATGACTGGATATATTTCATGCCCATGAATTGGGGGGGGGGTTCATGCTTATAAGGCTATACACCAATACCAAGAAGAATAATCTGTAACTGGTTATAAAATTCAAATGGGACAAAGGAACCATGGGGAGCCATGACATGTGAACTATGGATGTGGGCAGAGGAAAAGAAACCTGGCTGAATTCTCTGGAGATCAGTTATCGGCTGCAAAATATCGATCATCTGTAGGTTCAGCTGAGTGAAATAAGCCAATTGGAAACTGCTAACAGTGTGTTTAGGTACAGGAAAGTTAAACAGCATTACTCAAAGTATCTGATTGCAGCTCAATATGCATTTGACTCTACCTTTCCCTGTAAAAAATTCCATCCTTAGTGCATTTTCCATTTCTGCAAAAACTCATGGGCTATTAACTGATTTACACATACTTTCCTGGAGCAAAGTGACTTGGAAAGAAAACCTTTAAGCCAAACTTCTCTGTCGGATATGCTAAAGTATTTTCCATACCAATAAACTACTGTGTGTCCAAGTAATTTCCTCCATGCAGCTTGAAGTTGCTCTAAGATAGGAAAGATAGTGATTTCCAGCCAGATGGATGTATAGTGATAGTAATCACCTCACGAAGATTAAACTCACTAGGGCTGCAGGGTGCTTGGTTAGAGGGTGAGTAATCCTTACTGTCACTCAGTGAAAAGATAAAGAGTAGCTGGAAGCAGGAATGGCTCAGAATCCATTACCACCCTCCAAAATCTCTGCTCTTCCTACGTCTTCCCTATTTCATAAGTAGTATCAGCTTCCGCAGTCTCCAACCACAAATCCTGCTGTCATCCCTGTTTTCTCTGTCACCCTTACTTGCTCATCTAATGGGTCTCAGGTTGATCTCTAGCATGAAGAGAGCTGTGGAGTTTTAAATCATTTGGAGAGATGAGTGTTAAGGAGTTGATGAGCCAGAAAAACAAAACAAAACAAAAAACATATATTAAAAGAAGAATTGACATAATTACCAAGACTGGAAGGCCTTAGTGACCTTAGTTATGGACCTCAAACACCTCAAAACATCTGTGCAGTCATATCCTGATTTATGTGGCCTATTTCAGTCTTCATCATTTATCATTTCCCAATGTTGCCAGATCCTTAAAAATCCAAATCTAAGTTAGATCATTCAAAAAAAAAAAAATCATCCAATGCCTGTCATTTTCACACAGTGTATGGCTTCTTAGCTTCAACCCTATTCATCGTCCTATTTTCCAGGCATAAAAGTTTATATATAGTTTTTAAGACAAGTAATTAGTTTTCATACTTGAATCATGCTGTTTCAGCTCCATGCAGTTTTCTCCCTTCCCAATCACCCCTATTCACCTACCATCCTCATATCATCTACCTTTTGCCACCTCCTGCTAGTTGACCTTGAAATTCTCTTCTCAACATTAGGAGTCAATTCCTGACTCAATTTTTCCCCTAATTCTTCATGCAGAATTAAGGACTTCCATATTTCTGGTCTGATGATCATTTTATTGAAATTGCCATCACCATATGTCATTCACTGTATTATGATTAGCTCTGTGTATATCTGCCTACTCTGCTGGATTGTGAATTTCTGGGAGTTCAGACTTATCCCCAGCACCTAGCATACTGTTTGGCAAACAGTACTCAACACATATTTAAATGAATTAAAAATGAATGGTAAATTAATTGATCAGTTTACTTTTCAAGGGTTTAACCCACCAGTGCTTGGTTAAATATGTATTTGGACTGAATGCCAAACCCAGGTAATGATTTTCAGACATATTTTTCTTGTTATCACTGCTTCTAGTTCCTGAGATTTCTGAGGACTGGTTTAAGTATGGAGGATTTTTCAGAGGAGAGGGAGAACGGTAAAACAGGTACAATTACCAGACAAATCACTTCTTCTTTTAAGTTCTTGTATTTAGAGAAAATGATAGTGCATACAAAGAAACGTAAATTTTTGCAACTGCCTTCTTATTGATAACCTTGGAGAAAGTCAGCCCTACCTCTAGAGCTGCACTGTCCCATGTGGTATCTCCAGCCACATGTGGCTCTTCAAATTTCAATTTAGATTACTTAAAATTATATAAAATGAAAAATTCAGTTCCTTAGTAGCACTAGCCACATTTCAAATGCTCGATAGCCATGCATGGTTAGTGTTTACTATATTAAACAGTGCAGACAGAGAACATTTCTGTCATCATCACAGACAGTTCTACTAGACAGCAGTGATCTATAAGATTGCCCAAACTACTGAAAGAGCCATCTTTGTAAATCCAGCATGTTTATGTCACTCTCATGCCTAAATCTTTTAGTGTCCAATATCAAATTCAAAAGCCTTATTATATATCCCTGCCCTCATGAACTGCCTTTCCTGATGATCTCTCCAGCTTCATGGCCTGTTGTAGTCTGACAATCACCCTGTGTGCTGGAGGAAATGGTGTTCTTACAAGTTGGTAAATTAGCGGAGCTCTAATCACCTATATCTACCTTTTGCCTGGAATTCCTGCCCATGTGCCTAATTCCCGCGACTTTTCCAGGCATAATAACATGAAACCTTCCTTGACTCTGTCCATTGGTAATACCCTTATCGGTATTGCTGAATTTTCAGGTACAGTTTTCCCTGAACAGTAACAGTATGCCCTTTACCTCTATCATATGGTAAATATGGTTGATAAAGCATAATGATTATTCCTATGGAATGAACTCATCAATGTTAGATACAACGTCCTCTTACCATCCATCTTCAGCCTCCAAAATGGGTATAACACATAAATAATTCCTAAATTTGACAATAGTTTGAATCAGATATCTCTACATGATGACTCTACACTCTCTGGCTACACTCTTCTCTGATTTACAAATTTATGCTCTTAACATATCTTTATAAAAATAAAAACAAAGCATTTATTTTTTAGTTTAGTTATCCACTTATTTAATTTATTGATTTAAGTAGATTTCTGTTTTGCCTCTACGAAGATTATGGTTACATATATTCAGAGATGCTTTTTTGAACACAAAGAATAACACAGGAAGTTAAAGAAATGTATCATGAGATGCAATATTCAGAGAAATTGGAGAATGTATTATATTGTCAACATTTAGCTATTATAATCAAATTTAATCATCAAAGCTGCCTTGGAGTCTTTAGTATTTTAGCATTAATTTCAAAATAATTTATTCTATTATTACACTGACTTTCATACTAATGTAAATGAGCTTAATAAGATGAAACTCAAATGTAATGTTAAAACAGAAACATAATAGAAATTGTAACCCAAATGAGAACACTCCAAAGCAAAGAGGCTTTTTGGCTGGCTTCTGTGGAGGAATTTTCATTTCCTTTAATCCATATCACAGCCGTCTTGTCACATCACCAAAAGGGGAGATAAAAATTCTAATGAAATCTTTTTGCATTTAAATGATAACTTGTGTTCTGTGTTCATTTGCCTTTGAAATTGACTGAAATTGTTCTGAAAACATGTGCATTCTAGGGTTAAAAGTACAATTGTGAGCCTGACTTGATCACACACATACCTGCTCCCTCCCCTATATAGCCTTCATTCCACAGAGATTTTTCTGACTCTTCATCCTTATTTCTCAATTAAAGAGAAAATGATCTTTGTTTAATTTTAATTTTTAGACATTATAAGTAGTTCTCAATTAGTCTTTGTCATTAAGTTTAATCTGCATTGATTACCTGGGAAATAATGACAAAATTAAATGTGCCTGTTTAACTCTTGAATCCTGGATAAATATTTCTTGATGTTACTTCATTCTAATTAAAAGTGGTGAGAATATAAAACTACACCTTGAATCCAAGGGTATGCAGTGTGCACATCGGAAGTGGATTAGTCTTTGGGACTTCAGTCTCTCTGTTCATCACTGTGCAAATTTCTAACAATTAGTTCATATGAACTGGGGTTAAAACTCTGGTGTAAAATATTAAATATATGAACTGTAATGTTTTGATACCCTGAAAATATATGAAGATAATATCATGACTATTAATAAATATATGATAATAGAGTACATTATTTCTCAGGTCAGGCTAATGGAAATACATTTTAAGACTAATAAGTAAACAACCAAACTAAAAGAGAAAGTGAGTGATAGAACACATACATGACACAACACCTTTTATCCATTTTACTATTTGTGTCATTCTTTTATTCTGTGCGTGCATACACACACACACACACACACACACACACACACAGCTGTACAACCACCATGCCCCCCTGGACACTGAGTCATTTTGTAGGTCACCCTACCAAGTGTGAGACAATAAAAAAAAATTGTTCTAGTCCTAATACCATTGGTTCCATGACAGGACCCAGTCACTTCTGTGTTCAAAGTGCTGATATCCGCAGAATTGCCTTTTATCCTTGTCATACTCTTTCTTCCATGGTATACATGTGTCTTTCCTCCTGTCTCTGTAATCATCACTCCAGAGGCTATGCTTGTAGATGAGTTTCCTTATATATATGCTCAATTACAATTCTTTCTAAGGTAGGAATTCCAAGAATTACAATAATCTGTGCATGCTTATAACATCCAGATCATCCAGGATACAGCTTTAAAAGCACAACTGGTTTGTAGTTACCATTTGCTATAACATGGAGTATCTGCTCTTCTTTTACTGGAATTGTGTGTTTTGTCCTCCTAGGTAGGCTGTAATTAAGGCCCTTGAATACAAAAGGTTTGTAGCAAGAATCTATACTACTGCAATTGCTTCTGACTGCAGTATCTCCAACAATAAGTTGGCTGTTTCACAAGTCCCACTTGGACTCTTATAGTTAGAAACTGTCTATGTAAGTCATATTAAACTACTTTTTTTGGAAAAGAAAATAGAATTCTTTGTATTAAGATTGGTTTTTGATGTGGACACCACACCTAATTAAGCACCATTCCTATAATCTGTGGCTATTCTATATGGGTCATGGGTCACTTTGCACTAAATGTCATTAAAATATTTTGCTAAGACAGAGTGCAGAGTGTTGAAAAATTTTATGTCTGAAATCAGATTACTGGATTTGAGTCCCAATTCCACCTCTTCCAAACTGTGAGACCTATATCACAGATTCCTGGGTTTTTATCAGTTTCCTTAGGTAACAGGGGGTAATAATAGCACCTCCCACGGAAAACTGTGAGGATTAAATGAAATAATTCATAAAAATACTTAACAGAGTGCCTGACACAGAGTTAGCTTTCTATAAATGTTATTTATGATAATTTTGGAGAAGTGAAAAGGAGATTTCTAAGTACAAAACCTATCTACTATAATCATGGATTTAGCAAACTGATTACATAAATGGGATTTTGCAAATGTAATTAAGTATTTATGTTAATTTGAATCAAACATATCTTATTACTCATTGTATTCCCATTACTGGCATAGTGCATTGCATTGTACATAGTAGGTATGGAATAATTTTTCTTATCTGACAGACAGATGAATGATTTGATGGATGAATAAAAACATTACATGAGCATGTAGTTGAAACTGTAATATAAATGGGTAAGACTCTAATAGTTTTAAAAATATTATTTTATTCATTAATCATATAAAACTAACCATTCTTCTTTTTAAATATTTATTACATTAAAATGAAATGAAATACTGTTAGTCTGAAATCTCTGGACAGCATTGGTCAGACAAGGTCCACTGTGCTCAAACGCTTTGGCCTAAAATGGCTCCAGTTAGAATCTTCTTGTCTTATCCTGTCTCCCTACACATGCCTTCTTGGCTGATTTGTACCATCAGAGAGAAATTGGGCTCTGAAGCATCCCAGTCGACAGGGTAAGGAGAAAAAAGAAGGGAATGTGATGTAAAGTAAATATGTTGTTTATTTAGCATTTCTTCCTTGGAGGGACCACCTCTTTCCAAATCCATAGTCCTGGTAAAGCTATGAATACTATCCTGACCTCTGGCAGCCCAACTAAAAGGTAGACAGTAACTCTCATCTGGACAGCCAGAGCCCTTCACAAGGCATTTCTGAGAGTTCTAGTGGGAAAGACTATTTCCTGCTTTGGGGACATAAGGCTGACAGGATGCGAATTTGGGGCTGCCAGAGCCAACTTCCCTGACGACATGGAGGAAGCCCATATGTCTTAGGAAAGAATCAGGTCAGCCTTCAGAAAGAAATAGATCCAAGAAATTGAGAAAAAGAGAGAAACTTAGTAACTTTATTTGAAACCTTGAATGAAACTGTGTTTGAAACCATTTCCTACACCTCCTCCAGGAGCTTCCCACTTAACTGAAGCCAATACACTCTCTTTTTAAACTCAAGTTTATTTGAGTTATATTTTTGTCACTTTTCTACAGGAAGTGTCCTGATTAATTTAACTAGGGAGAAACATTAAGATAACTTTGATTTTAATTATTCCCTAGTGTACAAGAAAAGGGAAGGAAAAATTAAAAGGGAAGCCATGCTCTAGAACCAAGACATTTTCTTCTTTCAGTTAATCGTACATTTATTGAGTGCTTAATATGTGCTAGGCATTTTTTTCTTAGGTGAGATTAGTTGCTTAGGTGAGATCCATATACAAAACGGGCAGATATTCTTGCTCTTGTAAAACTTACATTCTAGCAGGGAGAGGCAGAAAATAGTAAAACATAATAAATAACTATATTATTCGTAAATGTCATTTATTTGAAGGTCATATTTCCAGCAAAATGTGAAGTGGTATGGAAAAATAAAGTATAACAGGGTAAGTGTGGGTGTATTGGGGAGACTAAGGTAGGAATTTTGTATAGGGCGATCAGAGTAGGCCTATTGGAGAAGATGGGCATTGAGCAAACCTTTGAAGGAAGTGGAGGGGAAGAGCCTTCTAGTTGTAGGGGACAGCCACTGCAAGGGCCCAAGTTGAAAGCATACCTGAAATATTCGAAGGTGACTCTAACAGAATCAGCACAAAGGAGAATAGAGGAGAAGATGCTAGAGGTGATGTAGAATCCTCTCCCAGAAGCTTTGGTGGGCCATTTTAGTTTTATTCTAAATGGAATGAGGAATAACTGAGAATTTTGAATAGAAGAGTGACATCATATGACCTCCAATTTAAAAGTATATTCTGCTGCTCTATTGAGATTAGACCTTGGAATGTCAAGGGCAAAGAGAGAAGGAGGGAGACAGGAAGATATTGCAGTGATACAGATGTTGGTTACTTGTCCAGAGTGGACAACAGTGAAGGTAATGCAGGATCACTAATTAACATGTATATTTGGATTGAAGAGCTTCCGTTATTTCCTTTCACATTTGGCATGGAGTGTGAAAGAAAGAGAGGAGATAAGGGAAATGTCAAGATTTCTGCTGGTATGGAGAGGCTTCAGAAGGAGTCTTTGGGGAAAGTTAAAGAGTTTAATTTAGGGCATGTTCTGTTTGAGACGTCCAAGAGATTCATAAGTGGAGATTTTTAATAGGCATTTAAAATATATGTCTGTAGTTGAGGAGTGAGATCTGATCTGGAAACATAATAATGGGAATTGTTGACTCACAGATAGGTTTTAAGTCATAAGACCAGCCAAGATCGCCAAGAAAATATCATTGTTGGGTAAATGAAGAGGACCAGGGATTGGACCTTGGGGAATTTTACATAAAGAGTTAAAGTAGAAGAGGCTGGCCTAGAAAAGGAAAATGAAATATGACCGGTGAGTTAAGAAAAAATACAAAAAAGGGCACAGTATCTGAGAAAGCTTGTGGAGAAAGTGTACTAAGGAGAAGAAAAGAATGAATGAAGTCAAAAACTAATGAAGAATCAAGTAGATTAGGAACTGAGAATTGAGCATTAGAATTAATAATGCAAGTTGTCATCTGGTGACCTTGACAAAGTATTTTTATGGTGCGTGGGAACGGGAATGGCAAAAGCATGATCAGAGTAGATGTAGCAAGAACGAGAGGAGAGGACTTTGAAACAATGAGCATAGACAACGGATTCAAGAAGTTTCCTGCAAGGGGAGCAAAAACATGGAGTGGTAGCTGGTAAGTCAAGTGAGACTTTTTTTTTTTTTTTTTTTGCTTTTATTTTTCTTTCCTTGTAAGATTGGAGAGAATAACAGATTGTTTTTTTTCTGACGGGAATGACTTAACAGAAGAAAGAACAACTGATGATGTAAGTGAGAAAGGAGAAAGAGAAGTGCTGAAGTGGTTTCCTTGAGTATGTGAGACATAGGATGGGTCCTAATACAAACGTTAAACAATTGACTTTATAAAGGAACATGGGTGGTTAATTTATGGTAGCAGGTGAGAATGCAGAGTATGTGGATATATGGATATATATGTTAGTAAGTAGGTAGATTTGGGGACGGGGGTCTACAGAAGACTCAGTATTCTCATTGAATTAGGTACAAGGTTATCAACTGGGAGGGAGAATGTGGGAGGAGGTATTGGGGGTTTCTGTGAGAGCGGAAGATATGAGAAAGTCACCTAAGCAAGAAAAGAGAAAATGGGTAGGCTAAGCAGAGTACAGGCACTTGGCAGCGTTAAGGGTCGATTTGAGATTCACAGCCATGCCTTCAAAGAGAGGTGATTAGTCAGGTTTTGTGCATTGTTCCAACTACCTTCAACTTTATGAACGCAGGCACAGAGTAGAAAGATTTGGGTTAATCAGCATTATAGTTTTACCAAATGAATACCGCAAAGAAAGAAAAAGCGGGTAAGTGTGTATATGCAATATAGTAATCATACTTGACCATGTACCATATCTAGGAAAGGAGGAAGCAAAGGATGTAAAAGGGACAGTTAAATTTTATAGAATCAATGAGTTTCAGGACCTAGTAGGGTTAAGGATAGTTGTAAGCCATTGTGCTAGAGTTAGTTAGCTGGAAAAAGAAAAAAGGTACTTGCTGAGAGTACTCAGAGTACAACACAGATTATGGATGGGCAACTGGTATTGTAATGATAAGATCTAACATGTATGACCAAGGGGATGCATGAATGAGGTGTGAGGACAGAGGATCATCGGGGGAGAGGTTGTTGAGGAAGTGGCAGGTGAAGGTACTGAAAGCATCATTTATTGTACATGTACATTGTAATTCCAAACAATTAAGGCAGAAGTGATATTAGTGAAAAATGGCAATAAGCGAGATACTGAAGTCATTGAGACATGAGGGGGAAATGGGTATTCTAAAAGAGGAGAATAAAACAATTCCAAGGGACCCCAAACTCCATCGGGACCATTCTGAGAGGAATGCTCTATCATAGAACAATGATTTATGAGCTATATTAAAGAAGAATTACTTAATGACATTATATCTGAGTCTCAGTGTCAGTGTGAATTCTTGATTTAAGATGAATTTAAGAAATTTGGGAAAATTTGGTTATTTGTGCATAATTGGCCTTAATGCATCTTGGACCCAAAACCTCTGCCTAGATTTCAGGAATCGCTATGTGGTTTGTAAGGGAGCTGGTGATCTTCTGTGTCAGGTTTAAGAACTGAATTGTTTTACATACTGATGGCTAATGAGGAAAAGAAAACAGCCAACATTTGTCCATTAGGATTTCTTTTCTTTCTTCCTTTTATTTTATTTTTTCTGTTTGAGAGGATGCTGCAGAGTATCTCTGAAGTCTTGCATAATTCATCAGTAGCTGATGAAGAGGGTAGTTGGGGCTATGGACTATTTGGTCCAATTACCTAATTTAGATGATATAATTTATAACATAAATAAATAATAGTCAGCTACAAAACAGATGTGTACTCAACTGAAACTCTGTTTTTCTAACAGAATTTAATTTTCTTCATGAGCTCTCATGTCCACTTGGCAGGGAAAACTTTAATTTCAACACCTTCAGGAATACTCAGTCTGATTCAGCAGGGTTTTTTTTTTTTTTTTCGGTCAAATTAAGCACTTTTTTCTGATTTACTGTCTAAGTCTACATTACCACATCAGTACTGCCTCTTCCCTTCCCTCAGGGTTTCCTAACATCCATGCAGAAATACATGTCACTATGAAGGTGTTGGAAGAGAACAAGGCATATGTATGGTCTTGGGCACTGGTGGCAACTGATTCAGGTTTTTGGGATGACTTAAGGGAATGAGTGGCTGAGATAAGTGGAATGACAAGATCATTTGAGGAAGGCATTTCAAGGTACTGGAAAACTAGGATATTGTAAGAATTCTCTACATGTATGTTGAAATAGCAAAGAATTAATATTAGAGGTAACATTAGAAAAAATTATCATAGGCAGTATGTGTAGCTAACTTGGTTATCTGGAACTCCTGTAACTTTCTGGCACATAAATGGTTCTACAGAAGTTTGTGAATCTTCACTGTTACTCCAGGAAAGAGGACTGTTTCACAGAGACAATATTTTTTCTTTTTTAACATCTTTATTGGAGTATAATTGCTTTACAATGTTGTGTTAGTTTCTGCTGTATAACAAAGTGAATCAGCTATATGTATACATATATCCCCATATCCCCTACCTCTTGTGTCTTCCTCCCACCCTCCCTATCCCACCCCTCTAGGTGGTCACAAAGAACTGAGCTGGTCTCCCTGTGCTATGCAGCTGCTTCCCACTAGCTGTCTGTTTTACATTTGGTAGCAGCACTAATTTTTGATTGGGTTCAGTAATAGAGGTACTGAGAAAACTGTCCAATCAGTTTCACCTTCAGACCACTGACATTATCTCCAAGAAGAGGACTGGCCATTTAGAGGTACATAGAGTGTATTTATGATGGAATATGGCCTGCTATGAATGTTGTTCAGCTCCCAAAGACTGTGACCATGGGACCCATGAATTAATCAACCACAATCCTTTAGCAGATTCTCTTGTGCTGGTTGTATTTTGGTCAAGAAGTTATAACTAGGACAGATGTAAAGAGTAAGAAATGTTTAAATTATCAGAAATTTAAAATTTTATGGCTGCATTTATTATCTCTAAATACCCACATAATTTTAAATGGTTTTGTTGAACCTACCAAGAACTTTCAACTCAGACAGAGGAGAGAGTGGAGATGATATTTGGTATTCCTGGTCCGTGACATTAGAAAATCCAGCATTTCTTTCACTACCTTGCTCATAGTGAGTGAAAGGATAGGGATCCCAGTTGCCCATTTTTCCTGCTTTTGGGTAGATGAAAAAGTGATTAGGACAGGTAGTGCTATTTAGTACTCACTTTCCATTCTCCTTCCTTTGTAATAAAATTCTCAGTAGAACATGGCCACCCAACTAAAGACTTTATTCCCTTTATTGCTTGATATTGTGTGTGGCTCTTCAGCTAAGTTTCAACCAATAGAATGTGAGCATGTGTAATGAATACCATTTCTGAGTCCTGCCCTTAAAGAGAATAGGCATGAATTCCTTGGTCTCTCTCCCTTGTTTAGAAGGCAATTATGATGATAGGAATTGAAGCAACCATTTAGACTATGAGATGGAATCCACATGTTGAGGATTGCGAAGCAAAAAAGCAGAAAGAACTTGGTCTACAATATCAATCCTAGATTCCTAGTCTTGGACTGATGTGTGAGAAAGAAACAAACTTCCTCTTATTTAAGCTGCAACATGTTATTTTGATCTCAGATTTAATAATTTAACTGATAATCTGACAATTATAGAAGAAAATAACTACTTTCTATGAGTATGTTTGAAAGGCTAATTGATTGGGGGTTATGGTACTCAGCATTAAAAAAAATCACTGTGACATTCAGGTTCAGTGTCATGAGATGCAGAATCTGGTGGTTTCAGACAAACATAAGCTAGCAAATTAAAAGTCGTTTCATATTTGAAAGTGAAGACATTAGCATTCTTGTCTATGAAGTATAGCTAATGGTCAAGGGGGAGGCAGTCAAGCTGATGCATTGAATTCATCTCCTATTTCTGTTTACTTGTTGGGGAGCACGCAGACAGGACAAGAAGACCCAGGACTTTGTTAACCAGGGAAGCTCCAAAACAGGTAAAAGGCACCTCACTTCCTTCCTTGCAGAAAATAGAAGGAGTGAAAAGTCAGCTGTGACTCTTAGAAGGTGACTAGCTGATGTGGATAGGGGCAGGAATCTCACAACACTGACATAAGGAGAGCTCAAACTGTCTTCTATATTCCTTCACAAAAACAGATTAAGCATTTGAAACTGCAGAAACTGGTCAGTGCAGGTGGGCAAGTCACACAGTCACTTACTCATCCATTCATTCAGTTACATTTAACTCTGCACTTAATAAAGAATCTAAACTAACAAATAAGAATTCACTTCCATCCACTTCTTTGTACTACTGGTGGCTGGACTTGGGACCTAGTGATTTAAAAAAATAAATTGTACCACTCCACCTTAGGAAGACTGTATCCTAGAGCCTTACGCTAGCTGTAAGACTAGAGAATTTATAATCTATTGTGTTAAATGTTATATTACTTCTTTAAATAAAGGGAATTTCTAGTTTTCATGTATTAATTGCTAATGTGCTTGGGGATTCCCATTTTTTCAGAGATAAGTAATAGACTCTACTTTTCTCTGGAAAAAAAAGTGGGAATGCTATTTCCTGTGCTTTATTTACTTTATTGAAGTACTGCCCATCTTCCCAAATACAGTTCTGTTAAAGGAATCTACTCCGCCATTTGGACCTTTAGTAGAGCATTTATATTCACACTAGTCTGTACTAAACTAAGCATTTTGACAGTCACTAATGGTACAGTAATAAAATAATAGGTCCAATTTTCTGGTAAAGCAAAGGGAGAAAATTGTTCTACTTCTTGGAAGTGTTGAACTAATTGGGAAGAATAGTTATGGTAATCACAATGGCTTATTCCGATAAGAAGTTGGTTGCAGTGATTTTATTTTGTCTTTTACATATTGATTATCTCTATCTCTATGATGGTTAATGAGATCAAATACTCATTTAATGATTGATTGTATTTTATCACTTAACAAAAAAATCTTTCCAAGAGCTCTCACAAGGAAATCTTGTAATAAATTATTTCATGTGAACTCTAAAGACATTTGGCTATTTAGTTTATATAACATGAAGAAAGCTAGTACTATTAACTTTGGATAGGATGTGAATATAAAGAAATCTGAGTAGTTTAAATAAATCAATTAATGGCAGATTAGGATCTTTATGTAAAAAATTGTTATATTTTGAAAAGAACTTGAAATTCATACAGTCCCTATTTTACATGTGCTGAATTTTTCAGAGGGGGAAACTGAACTTAATTTACAAGAAATTACTTTCTACAGATCATACAATGAGTAAGATTTGATAAGCTACAACTAGATATGATAGTATGATAGTATCATAGCAACTTAATCATTCTCAAACTATTTCTGTTCTTAAAGTTGGAATCTGAGTTGATTATTTCCTCTTGTCTTACATAGTTTGGAATACTGTAATTTTTTTGTTCTGTATTTTCAACCAAATCTTTAATCTTCCTTGCAGAGGTCATTGGAAATTGGAATTATTATATTTAGTTATTTCTGATATCCTATCGAAAGAATATTTCATTTTGTTTTTGTATCTGAAATTGTAATCCACTTTTACAGGTGTGGAAACTATATCACAGAGAGATTAAATAGTTTTCCTAAGGCCATACCTAGAAGTAGTTAGAGTTCGAATACCAGTGTTCTGAATCCAAAAGTTTATTCTTTTAGTGCTAATTCTCCTATTCTAGAAGTCAAGGACCTAATATATTTCCAAGGTGGGTTGTGACTCACTGTTCATTTTTTTGGTCATTTTAAGTCTTTTATTTTATATATATGGTGATTATATTCGAGTTGTATGAAGACTGATAAATTTTCAGCAGTGGTCAAAACTATTGAAGTTTTGCTGACAACTAACCTACTTTTTTTAAAAGTGGATGTAAAGAGGATATAGAGCTGGACCTTCTATATTGGTGTCCTCCGTCTAAATTCCTAAATCTAAGAAAACTCTTGAGCAGCTTGGTCTACTCTCTATGTTGCTTATTTTCAAAAGATGCTGTCTTATGGGATAAGGAGAGCAGTCATACCGGCATTTCCCGACAGCAGTTATTCTTCGCATATGGTAGATGCCAGAAAACTACATGCTACTGGAAATGAGAGATATTATAAGCTGTGATATAATGAAAAGGGTTTAGTAATCAAATAGACCTAGGTTCCAATGCTGGCTTTACCATTGATTACTGTGTGTACTTTGATAAATTAAGTAACTTCTCTGATCTTGCAGATTTAAGAATGGTAATATTTTTTAACTGTTACTCTTAAAGGGTCTATTCCAGGATTTCACAGATAATAAGTGGCCTCCATATGATTGTTTTCTTTCCTAGAACTTGAAACTAAACATGAAAGGGCATCCAGGGATTGAAAGACAATGAAGAATCGATTATCTATTTTTACCAAATTATTTTGTTGCTTTTTATTGATATTTAAACCTAATCACACAGCTGTTGTAGAATTTTATTAAACCGGTCTCTAGTATCAGAAAGCTTAGGACTTTTTTTCTGGCTCTGGCCCTCTCCAACTTCGATTACCTAACTGTTCCGAGTTTCAGTTTCCTCAATTGTGAACTGGGAAATATCTTCCTTACAGTATTATCCAAAGGATTAATTATGGATAAGTATTATAAGAGTTATAAAAACAAATTTTCAATTATATACTACAATATAAATGCACAGGGCACTTTTATTACTTTTATTATTACCATTGTTTCCAGTATTTATGACTTAGAAGATCTTTGAAAAGACACCTAACAAAAATTTACAGAACATTAATGTGCTTCCTATTTTTATACACTGAAGTTGACAAAATCAAAAAACAGTCTAGAGGAAAACACAAATGCAGGACTAAGAAAGGCACTTGCATTTTCCCTGAAATAAGTATGTAATTTAAGAATGTGCATACTGCATTATACAATGTGCAAATTTTTTAAAAAGAGAAAGAATGTAGGTTAAAACCTATGTTCTTTGCAATTCCGTAATCAGCCTTTTCAAATACGAGAAATTGTGACATTCTATTCGATAGTGAGTAGTCTGTCAAGAATTATCCTTTCAAAATTCTCATCTGGTTTTCCATAATTCATAACAAATCACATCTCCTATTTATGTGGGAACTGTTTGCTCCAAATGCCACCTCTTCCTTCTGATCTCTTATAATCAGGCTGAGATGTGCTCGTGCTAGAGCATCACAGCAGTAACCACAGCCAAGAGCTCAGGATTTCTAAACCTGATTAGTTTCTGCAATTTATGTTTCATCATTGACATATCAGTCTTTAAATAGATTGAGGACTGTGCATGTTTGAAATGAAATTTATACATTTAACAACTGAAGAAGATCATTTATTTCTTCAAGAAATTAATTCACTCCTAATGAAGAATGAAAGACTGTCTCAGTCATTCATCAGTGTAACCTTTTTCATCTCCTAGAAATCAACCCTTCATTTACAGGACTGTACAGAGAGTATTATTTTCCATAAACTTAATCATTATTCAGAATAATTACTTCAACTTTTAACTGGGCATTTTGCTTTAAACATTTTATTTCACCAAGTTATTGAAACATGAATATTAGACAAATTAAGAATAAATAAAATTGGCATTGAGTTAGTACTCCATGAGTCATTCTTTTGTAATTTCCCCTTAAACACTCGTAATAACTTATTGAAAGGAAAGCACCTTTAACAAACACTAAGACAGAACACGTTTTTATTTAAAAAAAATTTGTTAAACTAAAATCTTATATAGGTAATCTAGTACTATACATAATGTTTTACAGAGAGAGAAAATCTGCCACATGAACCCTCTGACGGAATAGGCTTAATCCCTCTTTTACCCCCTATAGATTTAAGAGTCCAGGAATTGTACCAGTTTGAAAACTGGACCTGCATATTCTGGCGTGTGTATGTGTGCAACTGTGTGGCCAGATGTGGTTCTTGTCTATTTGCCCCACTTCTATCACTTCTCATTTTGCTAATATTTGGTAACAATATCAGCAACCAAAAAATAAGGCAGGATGTAGAAGGCCTTGGAGGTGGAATATTACCCTGTTTATTCCCTGTAATATTGGTCAGGAAGAGAAATGATGGTGCTTTATGGGGATTGCAGGTTTTATTGTCCATAATTTAGTGTCAGATAATTCAAATTCATTTTGTTCCTTGATGTTCAAAAATCTGAACTGAGTTGATCCAAATATTGGTCACATTTCATTAATGTTTCCATTTACAACAACTCATTTGATCTTCAGATTTGTAAATTTAGATAATAAAATTATTCTTTGATGAAAATGTTTGAATTTAAAATATAACATTTAACAATATCATGTAATATTGAGTATGCATTAAGCATGAACTAACAGGATGTCATAATTATTTTATATGTATTATCATTTTTAATATTCCCAGTAATTCTATAAGAGAGATATGACTATTATACTTATTTCTCAAATGATGACAGTTGGGTATGGAGAGGATAAATATATTTCCCAATATTGCTACCCTGTGGGTAGTGATAAGGGGTAGTTCAAGTGGAGACCAAATTTGAGCCTGGATCTTCTAGTGCTCTTATCAGTGCTCTACTGCTTGTATGTTCTCTTCAGGGACACAAAGTTCTGCCTTTTATGTCTCCATTATCTGTCTTCCACATTTATCAACTTCTATGGAATATGTTTTAAGTCTTAGTACTTTTCTTCTACATTGTTACATACCAGCTTAAACTTTTCCTCCACATACAAATTCAATATTCAGAATTTGATACAATTTAAAATCTTTGATGGCATGGTATTTTCCTTTACTTCATTTAACATTTCAGCTTCATTTTAAATTACTTCCTCAAGAATGGAAAGCAGCAGCTTTCTCATAGTTTTTTCCTGTTTCCTGAATTATCGTCATCATCATCATTGTCATCACTATCATTAACATCACCCTGTTACTTTTATGGTAAAACTAGTGTCTTCTATTGAGAACTTGCAATGTGTCTCATGGCTCCAATTGGAAATACCTCCATTTCTCTCATGATTTGCTGTGCCTTCAAGACTTGCCTCAGTTGGTCCCCAAACTCCATAATTCCTGTGGGTGTTACCATTTTCTAGTTGCAGTTATAATGTGTTTTCCACCCTGTTACTTTTTTCGTTTTGGTAGTTTTAGTAAGTTTTCACATGAGGGGCTAAGACACCTGCTTTTATGCCCCCATCTTTTCCTAAAGTCAAAGTTTCATGTCCTTTTGAAGCTTATTAAGAGTCCAGTCAGATTGCACTGAATTTTTTTTCTTCTTCCTCACAATAGAGCATTTTATGAGGGAGATAGTTGCAAGACTGTCTTGTAGTTTCAACTGACTTCTCTGTTTGCTCTTGTTTTTAATACATTGGGTTGGTGAAAGCTATTATTTAAATTTTACCATCCCAAATAGAGGCAGCAGGAGATGGGTTAGTTACCCTAGGGTAGGACAAATAACAAATAGACTCAAATGGGTAATTTGACAACATGATAGATATTTTTTGATTGCTCCCATTAAGGTTCAGTGCAGTTCCATTTTGGGGCAGGAGAGTGGGAGGGTGGGGAAGCTATATTTAATGTACCATTGGAGGACCCATGCTGGCAGTAGCTCTGTTATCTTTAACACATGGATTCCTGGGTTGCCATCAGTTAACAAGAAGTAGAATGATTTGGAGCAGCACAGGAAGGTTTTTTTTTTTTTTTTTTTTTTTTTTGGCTAGGTCTGGAAAAGGCACATATATCTGCTCAAATTCCATGTATTATAGCTGACTGCAAGAGAGTTGGGGAAATATTGTCTATATGTATTCCCAGAAAGAGAAGATGTTTTTGTGGGAAATACTTGGCAGCATACTTTATTCTGTATAATTTTATACTGCCTATTTAGAAATCTGTCACCTTCTCTATGTGGGTTTCATAACTCTTTGCACAGTGTATATGCTGGGATCAAGTGCTACCTTGATCTTCCCTTCTACTTGTAGCCTCTATTGTAAAAGATCCTTTTCATGGGGCCTCCACACAGGGAGATACTTTACATGGATAATGGAAAGATTCTCAAATACCATCCACTCCCAACTTCCAAATTCTGTTTCCAATGTCTGTACATCGTTTGTGGTTGTATTAGTTGTGTTGGGGACTGCCCTCTAACTTTTCAGCACACTCCTTTTTCAAAGTTTAGAGACAAACATTAGTGTTTTTCTTGCAGAAAATAAGTTCTATATTTAGGAAAAATATTTAGAACTTTCTTGGTTTCAACTCTACAGTAATTCTTAAGAGTAATAGAGTTTTCTACTTTTTTGATGTATCATTTAAGTGGAAAATCAGGATGGGGGTTAGTCACCTGCTCTCATTTTGCCTTCTTGCCTGGAAATAAGAAAGTAAAATAACATTTATGCAAAGGTTATTCTTGTTTTCTCAAGTTGCTCATTGTGAAGGATTTTATGATTGAAGAATACAAGCAAACCTTCATATATCTTTTGTTTATATTTTCATTTAGGCTTATTAATTTGCTTAAATTGAGATATACTTAAAGTCTTTAATACAGATAAAGACTGTGGGTCATAATTTTGTATTCTAAAAATATGAGGATTTCCATTATTGGGAAGATACATTAACAAAATATAATTTCCAAAGAATTTAGGAGTCCTGTGCTGCCATAGAAAAGTTTTGCCCCAACAGGCTGTGGAAAGAGACGTAGGATGAGTTCCTATCTTCTCAGTGCAGAAGAGGTGAATGAATATGACACCCTCTGGATTGTAGATATGTGAATGCTGCAGTTAAGGCTTTACTCATTTCTTCTGCCTTTATCTAGGTTGTGCTGCCTTAGGTGAATAGCAAAGATGTGGTTAAAGTGTGTAATGATATTCATATTCAACCTTGGCAAAGTAAACTCAGAAGAATTAGACTCTGATTTTTTGTTATCGTATTTTAAAAGTACAAATACTATTATGCTTAAATGGAAAAGACTTCTCCATTTGATATTATTATGCATAGCATTTAAAAATTGTGTAATGTTCCAATATCAAGTACTTTTCCTTGGCAAACTATTAATAGCTTGGACATGTTTTCCAGATTTTAGGCATACTTTGTGTCCAAAAACCTTGCATCTTCTCACACAATGGACATGCCAGCCTCAGTAAACAGTTTGGTGACCATTTTCTTTAAGGCCCAGAACTAAACTAATCCTGAATCAACTTAATTCTGTTATTTCACTGTGTATCATATCTTTTTTATTCTGCAATCAGAAGCCATCAAAAAATGAGAATATTTTTATAGTAGCATGAACTTAATAGGCTGGGAGAAAGCCCTGGGGGTTCTTTCTGTTTGGCTGAGAGCTTTCTTGTCTGTTAATTTTTTAAAAAAATTTATTTCATTTATTTTTAAAATTTTTGGCTGTGGTGGGTCTTCGTTGCTGCACACGGGCTTTTCTCTAGTTGCGGAGAGCGGGGTCTACTCTTCATTGCGGTGCATGGGCTTCTCATTGCAGTGGCTTCTCTTGTTGTGGAGCATGGGCTCTAGGCACATGGGCTTCAGTAGTTGTGGCACGTGGGCTCAGTAGTTGTGGCTTGCGGGCTGTAGAGTGCAGGCTCAGTAGTTGCAGCGCACGGGCTTAGTTGCTCCGCGGCATGTGGGATCTTCCTGGACCAGGGCTCGAACCCTTGTCCCCTGCATTGGCAGGTGTATTCTTAACCACTGTGCCACCAGCAAAGCCCTTCTTGTCCATTTATTAACATCAAGTTTGAGGAATCTTCCTTTCATTTTGAACAATTTGGCTTTCTTGGGAGGGACTTGTGTAGTCTCTACCCTTCTAAGTTCTTGGCTGAGATCCCTCTTAATAAAAAGACAGATTAAGAGGAGAAAAACAAATTTAATTATGTACATATGGGAACCCCACAAAGATATGCGACTCCAAGGAAGCCAGGCAAGTGAGGCTATATGCTATCCTGAGCTAAGGGAAGGGGCAGAGAAGCTTCAAAGGGGGAGGAAGGCAATTCACATGAAGGTGAGAAGAGCAAATATTTGGTAAATAAATGTTTGTCCTGCCATACAGATAAGTCTTTCAGATGAAAGAGTTATCTCTGGTAATAGCTGTCTTCCTGATACAAGCCCCCTTTCTAATTTCTTTTAGGCAGTTAAGGGGGAGATAAAAAGTTTTTCCTGAGTTGTCTGAGTCTTGATTGCCTTCAGCTCAAAATAATCCACATGGCAAATTGGCATATTTTGTGGTGGCACATTGTGCTACCCTTCACTTGTAGGCATTTCCAAATACCTATCTCTTTAACCTCATTCCCTTCTAAACAAGATAGATAGGAAGAATAAAAGATCCTGAAAGATTCTAAAATATTTAGAGTATTTCAAGAAAGAAAAAGGAAGAAGATAAATAAAAGAGAAAGACAGATGCCATGTTAACTAGAAGTAAAGCGTTTTAATCTCAGACACATAACAGAACTCTTTTCAGGCTTATAAGTAGTTAGAGAAGGTGAAGACAACATCCATTAAACCACTCTTTTGGCCTCAGCAATTGACATTCTGACTACCATTTGAAGATGGTTAAGGCAGAGACAGAGATATTGACTCATTAGTACTAATGTAGAATGTTTTTATAAAGCTCATCTAACAATGATAGCAATCCTGTGAAGTAGGTCATCTTATTTTTATGCAGTATTTAAAAGATATTAAAACTAAATGTCAGAAATGTGAGGGATATTCAAGACTGTGCAATTAGGAAGGTCTTGAATCAATATTATTTCTGACAGTTGTTCTTGTGGTCATTGCAAGCTATTGCATTGCCAACACATTTGACAAGAGAATACAGAATTTTAAAGAACCAATTTAATTTAGGAATATCAAGACCATAAGAAGGGTGTAGCAATACTGAGCCAGAAATGTAGGAGAGTAGAATTTCTACTCCATAAAAAACATACTAGTAGAGATGGCAATGTTTTGGGTCTCTGTAAGTCTGGAGTGTAGTCAGGGAGGATCTGGGAACCTAGAAAATAGAAAGTATCAGTCAGTACCATGTTTGTGTATATAACATTTCCCCTAATTTATTTAATTAATTAATTTATTTATATTGAAGTATAGTTGATTTAAAATGTTGTATTAGTTTCAGGTGTACAGCAAAGTGATTCAGTTATACGTATGTATATCTATTCTTTTTCAGATTCTTTTCCCTTATAGGTTATTACAAAATACTGAGTAGAGTTCCCTGTGCTATACAGTAGGTGCTTGTTGGTTATCTATTTTATATATAGTAGTATTTATATGTTAATCCTAAACTTCTAATTTAACATTTCCCCTAGTTTAAAAGAGCATGTGCTTTGGGATCGAAAAGACACTTTTGAGTCTTAGTACTATTATAAATTTGGTATGTATTCATGGAGAGTATATGTAAACATTTTGAGCCTAAGTTTCTTCCTTTGTTTAGTAGTGATGGTAATAATACTTAACTGCTAGTATTACTGTGAATAATCATATAGTGAGTTCTACATAACTTTAGATACTGTAAATTGCTGTCGATTACTGTTGATTTTAAGTATACTTTAAGGATACTTCCTCTGTACTGAGCCCTGGAGGGATAGCCAGTTAACTGTTTCTTTGTTTGCTGTACACCTTGGGACCTGTTTGACCAATGCAAGCCCCACTGGCCAAAGAGCCAGTTGTTCAAGGGGTGTGTCCCTGGTGCAGCAGCCACTAAAGATTGTGACCCAGGCACAAACTCAAGCTTCTTCCAGGGAGATACAGGCAACTGGAATGGGCCAGAGAGAGAATGCAAAGACAGCACCCGCTGGCCTCCTCTGTCTCCAAGGAGGATAACAGTCCCTAAAAGTGTGCTAACTTAGAAGCCTGACCTTTTGGGCAGCAGCTCTTAAGGTATGAAAGTAGACTTTTTCAGGGAAAGACTGGGAAATGGCTGTTTTATTGCTTGCTCTCTACCCGCTGAGCCCTGGGGGATAAACACAGAGTCATCGTTAGCCATTAGGAACTGTTTCTTTGTTTCTGTAGTCTCATGGGTCTTGTGGATGCAAACCCCATTGGCTTTCAAAGCTAGGTGGTTTGGGGACCTGTCCCTCAAGTGGAAGTCTTAAAAGTTGGGGTGCTGGATGTTGGGTCTAAACTCTTCACACCTCAGGGAAAAGCTGGGGGTTGTAAGTTTCTTTCTAAACTGTATGTCACTGTGCCAGGGTGGGGTTTTATGGCAAGAGTGTGTCTCAGCCTTTTCTACCCATTTCTATGTGTGTACTTTCTCATTCACCTGATGTGAAGAACTTTCTCAGCTAGTTTTGGGTTTCTTCCAGAGAAATTGCTCTGTATGTAGCTCTGTATTTGGTGTGTCTGTGGGAAGGGGTGATTTCAGGATCATCCCATGTCACCATCTTGGACTGGAACCTATGTGCATGTTTTTATGAATCCATTGTTTTCTTCTGTATCATACCATTCTTACCTTTGTTCCTCTGTATTTAATGTGTCATTTTCTTCTGGATATCCTATAGATTTTCTTTTGTCACTGAATTTATACAATTTGGCTATGATGTGTTTTGGTGTACTTTCTTATACTTCGGGTTTGTTGAGTTTCTTCCATCAGTGAGTCTGTAGTTTTCATCAATATTGTAATTTTTCAGCCATTTTTAAAGTGACATCTCATAAGGGGTATTTTCAAAGGCATTTTGAATTCCTGAAATTCATGCATTTCCAGATTTGTGAAACAGCAAATGAAACACAAATAGTTTGGACACTCACATTTCAGGGAAGAAATTCTATATGATTCAATTAAGTTCAACAAGCTCCTACTGAGTGACTGTTGTGTTCTTAGGTACCAGACTGTGTAGACACCAGTCCTGTGTTAAGGAAGAAAAAGGTCTGGATTTGAAACACTATACTTTTGACAAGTTCAGACAGGAGCCAATAATAATTTGCATAAAAACCTTGTTTCAAGGAGGAAAACTGTTCAACAAGGAAGAATATGTGGCATGTAAATGGTGAATAACAGAATGAATAACCAAGTCAAGGGAAGAGAAGTTGCAGGTAGTACTGGAACAGAGGCACCAGCATAGCCTAACACATTTTAGTGACATTTAAGAACATCAAAGGGATTATTTGACATCTAGTGTCACCTACGCCACTCCCTGATTGAGATATTTTTCTCATTGGTACCACAGTGAAAAGGTATTTGTAGCTGACTCCAGAGATGAAATCATCATTTCTAGAAGGGTAAGGAGAAGGACCTGAAACTAAGGCCCAAAAAATTTTTTCTGTTTCTCCCCCTTCCCCTTTCAGGGGCTCCAATTAGACATATATCATGTTGGTTGAATTTTCCCCACAATTTAATTCAAAGTTAACTTTTTTCCAGTATTTATCTTTCTTTGTTTCATTTTGGATATTTTCTGTTAATGTGAGCTTAAGTTCACTAATCTTTTCTTATATAATGATTAATTGTCTTAGTCCCATACAGTGTGCTTTTCATTCCTGACATTGTAGTTTTCATTTCTGTAAGTTTGATTTTATTCTTTTTTATATCTACCATTTCACTGTATAATATGTTTAGTCTTTCTGCTAGCTTCATGAACATATGGAATAGCCATCACAACTGTTTTAATGTCCTTGTCTATTTCTATGATTTCATTTCTGGGTTACTTTTGAGTTTCAGATTTATTTTTAGTACAACATTAAGATAAATTATAAGTCATGTATTTTCTATTACTTGCTCTAATTTTCCTGTGGTTTCTCATTCTCCTGGTAGCTAAGAGGAAGTAGGGGTATGTACAACACCTATATTTCAGTTCAATCTGAAAAGTTTAATCAGAGCAAAATTTTGAAGATTCTCACTTGGTACCTGATTAGGCTTTATGGATAAAAATCCTCTCTGATTTTATTATCTATGACCTACCTTCCTCTATGTCATTCTAACATGGCCATTGGATGTATCAAGAAGGAGAATTGCTCAGGCAACCTCATCATAGGGGAAGAAATACGGGATCCTTTGGTTTTATGTAACCATTGGATTTCTGCATTTCTTTCCTGTGAGGTGGAAGGTTAGAAATGTTCTTTGAGCTGGGACCATAACATGTAGCTGTTCTGCTAGCATCTTCTAGTTAAGTCTGTGTTGATGTAATTTGTTACTTGTTTTCTTGGTTTAGTCAATACTAGGTGGTATTTCCATTTGTTCTAATTTGTTAGAACTTATTTGTTCTTACCTTGGATTTTCCGGGGTGTGTCCTGCCATACTTTCTACCAATCATAGTTTTAAATCATAGACACCACAGTGTCTTATGTACCATTACCTTACCCTAACTATAGTCCAATGGTTCTCAACTCAGTTATCTTCATTGACTTGCCTCAAGAGAATGTGGTAAACTCTGGGTCCTCTCTGTGTCAGTTGGGGACTAAAGATTGCTTAGATAAACTAAACTTGGATCCTTCCTTGGCCAAACTATCTTGTGCTACTGAGGCAGGAGATAGATGGGCTCCAGGCTAGACAGTTAAAACTGGCCTCCTGTTCACACTTCCTGGGGTGAGAAGAAGGTGGGCTCCAGGCCAGACATTCATTACCAGCCCCCTGTTTACATTTCCTGAAGCAAGAGACAAACGGGCTCCAGGACTACATATTTATGACCGGACTCCTGTCTATATTTTGAGATCTGCACCTTGATATAAAAACCAGCAACAGAAATAGGGTAAATAACCAGATATTGGACATTTTTATGGCAGGGACAGACTGGGACTAAACCCTGTTAAAAGATCAAGAGGTCATACATTTACCATCCTGGGGCAAGGGAAACATTGCACATACGCAGAAAGGCTCCTTGAGGGTCAAAAGGAGGGGGCACCACCCCATAATATGTGATGCTAAGGCCGTCCCATAGGCCTCTGGGCTGTAATCCATCTTGGAAAAAAGTTGTGCACACATATTGGGGAGGGTCCTAGGGCAGGGCAGGTACGGAAAAAGAAACCAGATAATTGGCCAAAGGTAAACAAAGACCCGGAAGAACTGCCCTATATAAGTGACTTAACTGCCTCTTTACTGCATGCCTCCTCATTAGGGAGGACGCCCACACCCTTTCTCTCCAGGTATGCATCTCTGCCTTGCCTCTATCTTAACTAAACAATTTCTCTGTGTGCTCTCCCACTTGTTGTTGTGCTATGTCTCTAATAATAAACTCTGTACCTGTTTTTACAGTTTTGCCTCTGTGAGAAATGCATTTTCCCCTGGGGGCCAGGGGGTGTGGTGGCTAGGATTCCTGGTTTTCATCCAGGCTACCCAGGTTCAAGTCCTGGGCAGGGAATTAAGATCTCGCTTCACGCCACCACTTACTGCTGCCTCTCCGAGGTCACTACCAAGTATATTCTGAAGAAACTCAGCTCCAAGTTGGTAGAAGGATAGAAACTTTCCAACAAGTAGATTAGCAGGCCCTTCTGTGCCTGCATTTGTTATCAGTATATGATACACATGTACTCTTTAGGACTTCAGTTTGGAGATGAGAGATAGAAATATTGGGTTGGCCAAAAAGATAGAAATATTGGGTTTCCATCTTATGGAAAAACCCAAACGAACTTTTTGGCCAACCCAATACGTACTTCATTACAATCATTCTCTATTACTTTTCTTCTTCATAAAGGCATTTGGTAAGATATGCAAGAAATTCTATTTTCTTCCCTTTCCAGTCTAGCTAGACTTTGAAGGGTAAATTTTAGGTTTCATACTTTCTCTGGTCATATTATTCTTTCTGACACTAGCTTCATGGCTTTACCATAATTATGAGTGGGTGGGACTTATAGGAGAGACTGACTTAATGACAAAGAAGCATAAATCAAAAGACATGTAAAAACACTATAATTGTTCTCAGAGATAGAAAATTTAAATGTATAAGTATGTATAAAAACAGTCACTGCCTCAGTATTATTTCAGAAAGCAGGCAATTAGAAGGAATAGTTCCAAGTGAGTCTCATGTTACAATACAGACAGAAGTTTATCGGGAGCTTTTATCAGAACTCTAAATTCACTCTGATTTATGTGGAACACTAACACAGCCAGCTGTGCATATTGTTCTCAATAGCAAATGCTTTTGTGGGATACAACAGAAATTAACCAGTATCCTAGGGGTGATGGCACATATAAATGTGATTCCTTGAAGCCATTTGATCAATCTGATCTTAGTCAAGACAGCATGACTAAAAAATTGGAGGAAATAAATATCACTAGGGAAACCTTTGGGAACTTTGAAAGGTGGTAGTTGTAGCTGACATTTGGTATGTCATACAACCATGAGAGTAAGAATGGGGTCATTTTGACTGTGGCAAACTAATATATCTTCCACTCTACCGTAGTCTGTTTCTCTTTAGATTCTTCTGATACAGTGCTGGAATTTTGGAAGCTATACCTCATAGGGCAGTCAAAGATTTGGCATTTGCCATTTTTCTCATCTCTAGTTCTTCTGTTTTTACCAGTGCATAAAGTGGCAGCTATATCATTAAGACCCATTAAATATCACAACACTAATGCCCACAAGAGAGGGTTTGCTGATGTTAATTTCCCTTGATGTCTGCCCCAAGACAATCCAGTCTTGCTTCTAACAACCTCATGGTTTCTGTTGTATGCAGCATTTCTTGATACATGTAGAGCAGATGACTCTTAACACTGAGCACCCTTTAGCCTTTGATGTCCCATAGATTTGGAAGATAAACAGCTGTTTCAGTTTTTCCCCAACAGTTTTATTGCAGCATGCTATAATCTCAGGAATCAGGCATGAATGCATAGGACTGTTCCAGAAGCCAAGCTCAGTGAAAGACAGAAGGCTGTTTTGAGAATCACTAGTCCCCTCTAACTCTTGCGAATTGCTTCTAAGTCAAAGTTATAATTCTCAGTGGTCTTCTCCTGTAGTTAATACTTCAGTGGAAGTATTTTCAGTCCCTTTTGCTTATCTTAACTCAATCCTTTAGACATGTCCAGAGGTAGCAAAAAATTAGAGAAAATATATTAACCAAAATGGATAACACTGAGGAAAGAGCAAACTTCAGGTAAGAGGAAATCAAGCATTCTGTTTTTTGGACATTTAAGTTTGAGCTTTCTATTAAGGTAATTCATTATGAAGCAATAGTAACTGGAACAGACAATACAATACAAGTGTCAACAGCAAAGCAGAAGTCTCGTTACTTCCAGAGAAATAGTCCAAGTGTCTGCACATCACTCCACGCTTAGGAATGTGTGGCTAAGAGATGAGATTGAGTCATGAGCTGTATCAGCTCAGGGAAGCCATAAACTCTTGGGTTCTTTCAGGTATTTTGCATTGCTAATCACATACCTTATCCTCTAATGCAGCTATATCTCCCAATTACAAGTTAATCAGTAGACCTTCTTTCAGTGAATATAAGTGCTTGGTTTTGTACAGTAACTTTGGCTTGAATCTCATTTATCTTGAATCTGGTATGGTCTTATAAATTCTTTGAATCAATACTGTATGTAGGGTTCAACAAAGAGTCAAATCCTCAAGTGCCCCTAAAATTAGAGAAACAGACACATATATGCTATTAACCTTTTCTTTGAGCAATAATAATATGGCAACAACAATGATAGGTATCCGTTATTGAAAACCTACTATGCATCAGCCTATATGTTAAATATTTCATATACTTATAGCACTCAAACCTCACACAACCCTGGAAAAAATAGGAAGATTCTTAGATGCAAGCTAATGAATAAAACTCAGAACCTAAGATAATATGTCAGCTAGCTTTGGCTGTGTAACTAAACATACCAAAATGTAAAACAACAGTCGTTTCACGTAGCTCATGCTTCTGCGGGTCAGCTGAGTGATTTTTCTTGTCTAGGTTGTCTTGACTAATTATCTGGCATCAGGTGGTGGGTCCACTGGCAGCTAAGTGATTTAGGATAGCCTTGCTTACATGTCTGGTATAGGGCAGCTTGTCATCAGGGCACCTACATCTCCATCACATGGCCTTTCCAGAGGCTAACTTGGGTTCATTCGCATGGTAGCCTCAGGGTTTTAAACCCAGCAAGCAAGAAAACCCCAATGCATAAGCTCTTTCAAATTAATATCCTGTTGGCCAAACCAAGCCACATGCCAAGCCCAGAGTCTGTATTCTTAGTCCTCCAGAGTCTATAGAGTAGAGGACATTCCAAGAGAGTAGATAGAAGTAGGGGAGCATTTCAATCATTTTTGCAGACAACCTGCCATAGGCAAAACTACCTGTGAGATTTTGGGGATGGAATTGAGGAAGTCAGAGAAGTAATGAGACATTAGACCCTTCAATAACTACAATAGATGTGGCACAGCCAAGCATATTCTCTTTGTGGGAATTATTGACCTCATAGGGGAGTTCTGAAAATGGAATGCATATGTGCATTGCTTACTTCTTATTCTGTGCCAGTTTTCTAGATTCGGATCTTGGTTATAGATATGCTTATATCGAGAATCCAAAACATAGTTTACTCATTTTATGACACCCATCTAAGATTCTAAATTCAAATTACATTCATATAGGTAAATAAAATGCAACTTTAAATTTTCCCACAACTGATTTGGTCTTCTTTATTTTGTCTAATTTGTGTCATTTTCACATTCCTTTGCCCCCTTGCTGATTTGTAAATGCTTGTTTATCTTTCACAAAGCCTTTTCTTAATCAATATTGATTGAGAGAGTTAATGTATGAATGAAATTGAGTGTCTGACAGCTCATTAAGGTAAACATAAGATGAAAATTGATGTTTTATATAATAGCATAAACATTTAGGAACTACTACATATGTAGTATTATCACTACTCTTCCTTTCTTTTGCTGAAGAAAATATCCTTATTTTTGTATACTCAAACACTCAAGCCTGTTAAGCAACTACCTTTTCAAAAGTGTTCATTCTCTTTCCCTCCCTCCCTCTCTCTCTTTCTGTATGTGTGTTTCTAAAGTATTGGTAGTGTTATTTCAAATCCAGTTCAGTTCCTCAGGTTGGCACAAACCATCATCAATCATAAGAACTAAGATTTGTAAATTTGTATTCAGGACATTGTGATGAGCTCCTTGTCCCAACTTTTATATTTAAGAGTCTGCATCCTTTTGTCAGTCATTTATATTCCTTCCCACAATGAGGGCAGAGAATTCCAGTGTATAATCAATTAGCGTTTATAGAATATCCACCACGTGCCTGGCACCATCTTTAGTGCTTTCACAGTTCTAACCAAATAACAACTCATTATACTGTTGTTGTCTTCACCTGTATTCACCTTATCCTTGTAGAAGCTTATATTCAAAAAGGTTACTTGTCTTGTTCATGGAAGGACAGAATTGATCGAATAATATACGAAGAAATGTATTTTGAAGACATTAAGCTGTTGAACACTACTTATTACAGTACATTGGTTCCTCACTTCCTTATAAATTGTCATCAAGATAATTGGAATGGGCAATATGTAAGCTAGGAGAAGACTAGTCTAAGAAATGGCGTTCTAAAGGAGCTTTCCCTAAATTGCTTTGCCTTTGGCTATGATTTGGTTCCACTGACTACATAATGGGAAGAGGTAGATGAGTCTCTACTTTTCTCCTTCTGCACTAGCCACATGGTAGATAAATTCTAACATAGAAACTCAATTCAAAGAGAAAACAATAGGTCAGATCTATACATTGACCTTTCTCTTAATTCTTCTAGCCAGCATGTTCTACAACTACCTACTCTAAGAATAAAGAATATAACTCCTAAAAACAAAACTTAATAATAATAATTATATTATTAATAAGCCGGGGGTCATCTAAATCCAAGTTTAGGAAGTAAAAGTCTGTAAAGAAAACATAATCTTCCAGGACAAAGTCTGCCGAAAGATACATTCAATTTAAATTGATAAACAGAATACAGTTTCACTCTAAGAATACAGACTCTGATAGTTTTACTGCACTCAGGTCTTCACTAGGAACAAAGAGCCCTTGCTTTACATTTGCATAATAAAAGGGCTTGCTGAAATGTACCTTCCAGAACAAAGGGACTTTCTACTAGTGAGGAAAAATTCAGATTTAATATAGAAGGCAGATATTGGTAGAAATTTTTAAACTTCAGCTTTCCCTAATAACTGGCTTTCAATCCTCCTCAGATTTACTAGTCACACACAGGAGGGTCTCATACAGAGTTTGTGTACGTGTGTACAAATATGTATACAGGTGTATGTATTCTAACGTGCATGTGTGGGTATGTGACCGTGTGTGTTATTGTGTATGGCTATGTGTACATGGGTATGGGTATGTGATCTTGTGCTTGAATGTGTATGTGTACGTGTATAGGAGTGGATCTGCAGCAGTGCATTAATAGAGATCATCTACAAGTGTTAGAGTATTGCTGATTTTTTAATGCTTTTAAAAAAATTTTCTTTCAAGTGATCATGTGTTGCTTAGGTAATTAAACATTAAGAGCTATTTCAAAACGTTAAAAAAGATCTATTGATTAAAAGCTTCCATCAACAAACTAATTAGGAGGAGTAACATTTATATAGCAATAGAACAAATTTATCTCAGTACGTCCTTCAGCAGTTAGGCTCTTCCTTTGGAGACTGGCCTCTAGCATCCCCTTGCATTAGGAGAAATTCTAAAATGTGCACTGGTAAAACTCAGCTCCCAATCTTCGTTAAAACCACCTTTCTTACTTAACTTTCCATTCCAAATATTTAAAATATCTCAATTTTCCTTCCTCTTCTAGCGTTTTGCATCCTGCTTCATTAGTAAGAGTTTATTAATAGATTTATATCCACTAACTTGGTGAATGGGCAACTCACATTTCCAGTGAAGAACTCTGTAAGTAAATTTCTTCCCCATAGACTCAACATCCATTGCAAAATTCAAAAAACTTTATTACATTTGTACTCTCAGTTTTTCTTAGTATCTGCTAAAACTGCTACACTAAATCTTGCTCCTAAGGGAGGTAAGCCGCCTCCTTAAAGAGAGCTGGAGCTTCTGGGACTTGTGGGTATGTCTCCATTTACCCACAGCAAGGCTCAGTGAGGAGTGACATGTATTCCACTATTGTCTTCATCTCAAAATCTTACCTTTCTTCCGCTTTTGGATTCAAGGTCTGGATTCACATTTTCTACTTCAGTAAGAGTAGAAAGAGAGCTTTTTGTCACTTTTTTTTTTTTTTTAAAGCAGAACCAACCTCAGCTTCCTCTGTGGTTCAGCTTTCTCTTTCATTCAAAATGTATAATAATATTTGGAAGAGAAAATGTCTTATAGAAAGTTTAAGATAGTAGAATGAACACTTGAATCTAATTTTACTTCCTCCAGAAAACCACCTGACAATACAGTAAAGTGATTCTTTTCTAAAGGCATAAATTCACTAGGATGGAGAAAAAAAGAGAAGTGAGAACAAAATTATAACAAAATTTTGGAAGTTGGAAAACATATGGACACTTGTTACCTGTTGTATAATAAAGAGTTTGGCTGGCCTTTGTCCTTGGTTCCTGGGAGGAAAATCCTAAAACCCTTGGAATTTCCCAAGTGAATACTTGTCTTCATTATTCTTGAGCTCCTGTGATAACAGCAGAATTTTTACTGATCTGGTGACTCACTATGGGCCCCTAGATAGCTTCTGGATGGAGACTGGTCATCAGAAAGATCAACTGTGTGGTTGGGGGTGGGATTTTGAGCTAGCCTAACCTCCAGGGATGGGAGCCAGAGATTGAGTTCAAACATGTGGCCACTGAGTTAATCAGTCACACCTTAGCTATGAAATCCCAAACTCTGGACCTCAAAGCTCATTGAAGATTGCTGTTTGGTGAATACATCCATATGCCAGGAGGATGATTTGCCCTGATTTCACATGGAGAGGGCACAGGAGCTCTGCATTCTATGTGCCTTAGCACCAAGCACCATAAGGTAGTTGTGTCCCAAGCACCATAAGGTCCCAAGCACCATAAGGTAGTTGTTACTAGTTCCATTTTTTAAATCTAAAAAACACATTAATTAAATGGCTGATAACATTGCCAAGAGTGGAGTTGATCTTTCTAGACTCTAAAACTTATTCTTCTTGGTTGTTTTATGATTTTTTTCTGGCTCCCTTGAATATGGTCAATAAGTATCTATTGATCTAATAAATAGGATTTAATTTTATCAAATATGCTTTATTAAAAAGAATTTCAAATTAATGTTTCCTTCTCTATGTCAGAACAGTAGATCTCCATAGATTATCTATGAGATTGTAACGTTAGTAAAAAATGATATATTCCACTGGGTGATATTTTGTTTTTCTGAAGCCAGATAAATGATCATCTCATTTTCTTTATTCGTTCTTTGAAAACAGATTTTAAATTCTCAAAAGATTATTTCAATTCCTTTAAGACCAAAGGAGAGTTTATCTCCCCACACAGTATTAGAAGTGATTCAAAAACATTTTGAGACATTGAGCAAGATTACTGAGAAATGATACAACTTATTATGCAACAGGAAGAACTCTTATATTGTTTTTGTGTCCTTAGAGCTAATTAAAAAACATTAAGCCTTAACCATAAATAGAAATATTTGTGACTAAAAGGAAGAGCAGCAATGCTGGCTATTTGTTGCCAGCTCACCTTAGAAGCTTTCATTTATTTGCCTAGAATAAAATATCTTGGAAGAAAGACACTCAAAAAAATTCCTATTCCTTAAAATAACAAAAGATCCATATGAACAACACCAGAACAATAAAATCAGTCATACTAATAAATAGCATATTGTCTTGTTTTTGTTTAAAATAGTCAAAGAAAACATGTGGCTTTGTAAGAACCAAAGTGTGATACACTTTGAGAAAAGTTGTGTTGTCTCTATAAACAAATGACTTTAATCAATGCATTGCTATTGAGTGGAAGTTCCTTGCGAATAGGCATAGGGAACCTTTCTCCCTTGATGGGGTTCTGACAGCAATGATTACAGATGGGGGAAACCCACCTGCTGATCAGAGAGGTAATAGAAATTCAGCCAAAGAGTCATGGAAACAACTAAAAATCATGAAAATGTACAGATTTCACCACTTGTGGCTCTTGCAGATACTGTGATAAGTGTGCAATCAAGAAAACCAAAAATATATGACACTTTTGGTTTATAAAGGCCTCCTGCCCTGGGTAGCTCTCAAACAGGGTTTGGCAGAGCATCTAAGGCAACAGAGGTCCAATCTCTAAAAGTACAGGTTGCCTCCTTGTGAGATCCATTTGCACTCAAGGGAATAAGCATTGCCATTAAACAAATTTCTCACTACATCACGTCAAGAGCGAATATTTTGCTATCTGTACACTGCCAACAACCAAGGTTTTGCAAACCTTTGTAGCCCTTGGTAACAATCATTCTTGCTTTTTTTTTTTCTTATAGCCATGTAATTGGCAAGTGGCTGTAATCAATTTTCCAAGTGAAAACAGTAAATGCTTTACTTTGTGTATAAAGATGAGTTTTGCATTTTGAGGCACTTCTGTCAAATAGTAGGAATTATTCAAGTTGAATCATTTTTAGCTCTCCTATTTGACTTATTTATGCACTGGTAAATATTATCTATATTCTTACTATGGATTTGCCTAGGATGCCCAGACTCCTGAAGCATCCACCCTGCCTTCCAGGAAATCATAGTTGTGTACAACCCATACATAGAACAACTGTATGTAAAAGTTCTGTGCCAATTACTATGGGAAATCAGAAGGGTACCAAAAACATTGGCTAAGGTATGTCTGGGAAAGTTTCATAAAGAAGTTTTCATTTGAAATAGGTTTTTTTAAAAAAATTTAATTTTATTTATTTAATTTTTGGCTGCGTTGGGTCTTTGTTGCTGCTCGCAGGCTTTCTGTATTTGCGGCGAGCGGGGACTACTCTTCATTGTGGTGCGCAGGCTTCTCATTGTGGTGGCTTCTCATGTTGTAGAGCATGGGCTGTAGGTGCGCGGGCTTCAGTAGTTGTGGTGCATGGGCTTAGTTGCTCCGCGGCATGTGGGATCTTCCTGGACCAGGGCGAGAACCCTTGTCCCCTGCATTGGCAGGCGGATTCTCAACCACTGCGCCACCAGGGAAGCCCTGAAATAGGTTTTAAATAATTAGTAGAAATATATATCTAAGGGTAAATGAGATTAACATTTATTAACCTGTGCATACTCTCTGTGCTACAGGCTTTGTTTAAGCTATTTCTGCTAATTTTCATGACATCCCAGTGAGGAATCTTTATCTCCATTTTAAAATTAGGAAACAAATGTTCAGGTGGGTTAACTAACACGAATGTATATAACTAATGGAAAAGTGGCAAAGCAGGGAAAGAGAAGAATCCTCAGTCCCTGCATGACCAAAAGGAGTAGGATGACCCTGATACCCTAGCCTTGTCAGACTGTTACATGAGAGCAAAGTAAACCACTATATCATTTAAGTAACAGTCTTCTCTCTTTCGTATAGCAGCTAGACTTCTTCCTAATATATAATCTAACTGCTGTCTTCAGTTTCTTTTCTACCATGTGTCTTATTAAGTCTCTAGTTACCTGATTAGTAATCTATCATGACCTCATTGATTGCATCCTTTCATCAAGTTTAAGAAGGACCTGAACATTTTGGTAATACATTTTCTTCCTCAAACTTCTTGAACTTCCAACAGTTGAAAAACACAGATTTTTGTTACCCTGTTGGTGCTCTGTAATTATGTGCAACATGCACTGTAAACCATCAAGATCTTGGCTCATAAACCAGATTCCTTGGTCTTTCTGTGTAAGTATTAGCAGTGAGGAACATGGCAGCAGATGGCATTCCCCTGGCAACTGTATTTCTACCTTACCAGTTCCTGTCAGTACCTGTTTGAAGGTTTCAAACTTGTAGGCAGTTTAATACCTTTGAAGACTTGTTGAAGAAACAGCTGAGAGTATCTCTGAGAGCAAAAGCTTTCTAAAACTGTCAGTTTACTGCATCCAGTTCATTCCGAGGGCATTTGGTTTTATCAGGGGTTCAGAATTATCACTTCTGATGCACCATAAACTGAATATAACTAGCCCTTTTTCTCCACTGGTTGGCTTGTTCAGGGAGGCAGTACTTAAAACCGTAGTGATACGAATTATTAGTGTAGTCAATACTTAAGCTAGGTAGCCGTGTTCTCGTGGTAAGCACAAAGGATACGTGGGTGACAGTATCTCTGAAATGTGTTGTTTGTACTGATCATCTAGTGAGATAGTAATGACCGCCTTGGAAAAGTGTCTGCTCCAGTTTGGAGAAGCATCCCGTCTCTGGCAGGTCAGTTCTCTAGGAAGCAGATGCTGAGATGGTGAACAGGATGTTTATTAGGGAGTACTCTTCAAATCAACTGCATGTACAGGAAAGGAAGACAGAAGGATTGGGCAGAGGGAGAAGTTAAGTTGTGTGAACATCAAAAGCCTCATCCAAACCCACAGAGAGCTCTGAAGCCAGAATACCTGCAGAGCTGACCTGTATTGTGGACAGGGGGCTAGACCCTCAACTTCTAGGTTGACTCATCACAGGATATACTCTATTGACCATTCTAAGCACCTCCACGGTGACTCTAAACAACAGATTCTTCTCTTAGTTTCAGGCCCTTCTCCTTACCCTTGTAGAAATGATGATTTCATCTCTGGAGTCAGCTACAAATACCTTTTCACTGTGGTACCAATGAGAAAAATATCCCAATCAGGGAGTGGTGTAGGTGACACTAGATGTCAAATAATCCCTTTGATGTTCTTAAATGTCACTAAAATGTGTTAGGCTATGCTGGTGTCTCTGTTCCAGTACTACCTGCAACTTCTCTTCCCTTGACTTGGTTATTCATTCTGTTATTCACCATTTACATGCCACATATTCTTCCTTGTTGAACAGTTTTCCTCCTTGAAACGAGGTTTTTATGCAGATTATTATTGGCTTCTGTCTGAACTTGTCAAAAGTATAGTGTTTCAAATCCAGACCTTTTTCTTCCTTAACACAGGACTGGTGTCTACACAGTCTGGCACCTAAGAACACAACAGTCACTCAGTAGGAGCATGTTGAACTTAATTGAATTATATAGAATTTCTTCCCTGAAATGTGAGTGTCCAAACTATTTGTGTTTCATTTGCTATTTCACAAATCTGGAAATGCATGAATTTCAGGAATTCAAAATGCCTTTGAAAATACCCCTTATGAGATGTCACTTTAAAAATGTCCTTTGCATTATGGAACTAATGTAGACTATTGTTATTGTTAGTATTAATAGTATTATTATTATAGATCTTTGGTTTAAAATAAGAATTGATGTTGGCTGACTTAGGAAAAAAGATAATTTACTGTGAAATTATTGATTGACACAGAATCAAATGGTAGATGTGAAAAACAGGCTGGGACATGGGCAGGGCTTAGAGAATTTCCAGGGAGCACACAAGCAAGAATTAATCTCAAAAAGACATCATCATGGGAATACATGTATGCATTCTATTTTAATTATAAGTTTTTTCTTTTATGCCTTCACTCAAAATTCAAATACTAGTTTTGATTGATCTGGTCTGATCACGTGCCTATTCCCTACACACACCATGATATCTGTCTCCTGATTCTTTTCATATTATTCATTCTGTGTTTCTCATCTCTATGAATATCAATCGATACTTATCCTCCTAGTTGTCCAAGTTAGAAATCTAGACATCCTATAACATTCATATATAGTTTTTGCTATAGGTATAAATACATCTATTATAACATTTACATATCCTAGTCTACTAAATTCTGTCCACCCTTCTACCTTTACCCTGACTCCTACCCTGAATACCCATAAGAGACTTTTTATAACATGGACTATCATACCTTGTCTGCTTTATTGAGTGTATATTATATGGGCACAAAAATTTGCAACAAAAACAAAATATATCTTTCTTAACCCCAACCACTCAGGACAGTTCAGTCACATTTCTAGCCAGAGCTTAATATTTATGCAGAGATAAATATTGTTTTCAGAATAATACATGCAAATATTTTTAAAATGTTGAATCATATTAAAAGACTCAGAGTGATGACAGGAGTTCTCTATATCATAATCCAACTACCTTGAAACAAACACTTTCAACTTTTATTTGCTGTTTTTCTGACATTTTCCTGAATACATATTTAATGTGCTTTTACTAGCATTTCTCAAGTAATTAATGTTAGACTTAGGTACTGACTTCCTATTATGTCAAATATGGGTGCACTTTTTCCTGGTACTTCCTCTTTCAAAATCCTCGTAATGTAGGTCTGCCCCACTTATATAAATTCCTTTGAAATCCCTTTATCTCTCTCTGTTCTCCTGAACACTCTCTCTTTTTTGCTTATTTGCTTATTTATTTTAAACTCATTTTATTTGGAGATTTCCCTCAGAAGTCCATTGCGTTTAGCTCTGTATCTTTAAGAGTGAGCTGCTGGCTAGAATGCTGATTGGAGTTGTTGTATCTGTGTTTAGCTTGTTGACAGGATATGGAGTGAACATATCAGTGTTTTTTCTGAGCACCTTGGTTTTCTCCTGGGATACCCGTAGAACCCTGTTTGGACACTGATAATCCTAGCTGCTTGCTTTTCTGAGGCAGAAACCGTAAGGGTCCTGCAGGTTTCACAGTTGAATATGCATATCTACATTTGATTTCCTTGTTTTCAACTGGGTACCCAGTTCTACTTTCTGCTGTGACTGGTGCCCCTAATTCCAAAACATCTCTAATTTTTTTTTTTTCTTCACGGAAAAAAAACCCCAGCAACATCTATTTCTTGCAGAAGTTGGAGAAATTGTGGGCACATGTTTCTGTATATTTTAGGGGAGATGATCTAGGAGTCTAATAGCCAAAGATCTTCAGCATTTTACATAATCTCCTAATTTCTTACCTCATGTCTTACCCACATCTTTTAAATAGTCTCTTATTATGTCTCAAGTTTCTGATCCCTTTGAGGCTTATTCTGGGAAAAAATTGCCTTTCCTATTGTCAATGTCTTTTTCAAGAGTTACTTAACTTTTGACTTTTCACTAATCTTTTCATTTTCAATTGAATATTAAGAACTGTTTAATTCCTGTATGATTGAGTTATATGAAAAATTATTGGATCTCATCTAACATAGATACTTTCCCATTCACTGTGCTTACTTTTTTCATGTATTCATTCAATTATTCGACCAATAAATGTTATGCTAGATACTATTTAGGTACTTAGGATATAGTAGTGAAGAAAAGAGATAAAAATACTTTCTGTAAGGAGCTACCTTTCTAATAGGGGATTCAGACTGTGAGTTTTTTTAAGCAATATATTTTATTTTAGAGAGTAATACAATACATAATACAGTACAATATGCAACACATAATAGGTATCTGTATTTTAGATAGATAGCAATATGTACTCTTTTCCTAGACCTAGGAGTAGAACATTCCAACACAGGAAGACCCCATGTAACCTTCCCGAGTTATTATCCTCTTTTATCCCTGCTACAGATAACCAGTATTCTGGTTTTAAGTTAATCATTTCCCTGATTTTCCCTAGAGTTTTTAAAAACATCCAAAATTTCATTGTTTAGTTTTGCCTTCTTCTGGAATTTACATATGGAATCATACTATGTACACTCTTCTGTGGTTTGTTCTTTTATTTAATATTATGTTTTCCAGATATACATATTGATTTGTATAACCGTAGTACATTTATCTTCATTGAATTTTGTTCTGCACAATTATTAATTCATTCACTTTTTTGTTAATGGATATCAGGTGGCTTCCATTTTTTGGTTTTGTTTTGATTTTTGGTATTACAAACAACAACCATAGACATATTTTTGCATTTGTGTGCTATGTGTATGAATTTCCTTGGGATTTATACGTAATAGTAAAAATGCTGGGTTATAGGATATGTACATATTCAAGTTTACTAGGCAGCACCAAACTTTTCTGGGCTGGCAGTGAATGGAAAGTCTTGTTGCTTCACAAACTAGCCAATACTTGATATTGTTCAATCTTTGAATTTTTGGACAGTGTGATTAGTGGAAATGAAAACTCACTCTGGATTTAAATTGAATTCCCCCTAATTATCAATAAGATTGTGTATCGCTTTATATATGTGCATATCTTCTGTGGTTCATCTTTGTAATTCCTCTTTATTTCTTTTGTCTGTTTTTGGAATGGGTTGGTTACTTTTCCTTATTGATTCCTTATGTCTTCCTAATACATTCAGGGTAGTAATATGTTAAATATTTTGCAAACATTTTTTTCAAGTTTGTCTCTTAACTTTCCATTATTTTTATCATTTTTAAAGAAACAAATTCTTAATTTTAATGCAGTAAGATTTATGTCTTTTCTTTTATGAATTGGCTTTGTGTCGTATTTAAGAAGTCCATACCTCCTCCAAAATCATAAAGATAATGCCTATATTGTATTTCTAAAGTAGTATAATTTTGCCTATTAGCATGTAAGTATTTATTGACTTATAATGGAATTTTGTGTATGTTGCGTGGTAGGTATCAACTTATTTATTTCTTAATTAACTATTTATGGAAAGCCATCCTCTTCTTTTGACCTACACATGTCCTTTTATATGTAGAAAAAAATCAGAAAACAAAATTATAAGCCAGTCTCATTCATGAAAATTTATGAAAATTCCAAACCCAGTTATTAACATATGGAAGACAGGATGTATAAAAATGATTACATTATGGCCAACTTGGGTTATTTCCTGCTGACCACTTTCTTGTCCATATTTTGATCTGTCGTTGATGGTGTTTGTTTTTCCTCTGGACATCTTACTGGACCGTGTATGTCATCAATAAACATGATGATTGCAAATATTCTCTCTGGTTACAGTGCACATCTAGGCCTTGACTGTAACTCACAAAATTCAATGGCTTTTTGACAGGATTAGTTGTCTTCCTCAAGTCTTCATTGCATCCATTACGAGTAAACTCACTTTGATCTTCAGGAATTAAATGTCCTGACCTTTAATTAGGTCAGTGTTCAATGCGTTTTAATCTCACAGATGAGTCTTGGCTACAGGTCATCTGAACCACTGGTTTATTACAAAGAAAGCTGCTGCTTGCCTTCTGTTGCCTGCCCCCAGTACTTTCTCTTTGTTTATACTTTTCTCCTTTAAAACAGTCATTAAAGTTTGCTTTACAAACCTCAACATGCTGTTTTTCCTTTAGTTTGTTTGAAGTGCATTGAGTTCTTTAGAAAAACATTTTAACCTCACAGAGCTCGATTTTTTACCTCTAAGTATTCCTTAATGTGTTAAAACCTTTATCTTCAGAGCCCTCTGCACTCTTGGTGATTACTTTATATTGTGACTCAGAGTCAGTCCTAAAATCATCACCTTACCCTTTTTCTCAGAGGCGGAGCCTACGATTATGGATCTATCCTTCAGTGAGTCAACCATTCCCATCCCGCTCCCGTTCACTGGCTTGAATAGGCAATAGTTGTCACATAAGAAATGAAGTTCTAAATATTTTGTTTCTTATGCTTTGTATACTTGAAAACAAGTAAGCAACATACATTTTTATGTTCCAGGAGGAGCATCCTTAATTTTACGCTACCACGTTTACCCGTACCAGTTAATCCAAACTTCCAAGAAAGAAAAATTCTGTGTATTATATTTCATTAGATGTTATCAGAAGAAACTAAGATGTGGTAAGAAGAGTTTTACAGTTTTATGCATATGACTTGTTATTAAATTTATCATTTCCAAAATATATGAAATTAGGCAGCTTAACATCTCTGAACCCAACTTTCCACATCTGTAAAGTAAGGATGATAATATCATGACTCAGGTCATAAATTATACCTTTTTTTCTAAGAGCTTTTGTCAATTCTAGTATATTTATAAGTTTATAATGTATCAGATTTCAAAAGAATCACCTTGGGTTGGGATTTTAGGATTTTTAGTTTGGAAATTTAGAATTTGTATTCAATTTGTAGATCAATATTTTTCCTTTTATTTTATTAATAGGATTTATTTCTCTACTTATTCAAGATATTTAGTTTCTTCTCTGAATATTTCCTTAATCTTTTATTTTATTTGAGCTGCCAGTCAGTCCCCTAAGGATACTGATAGACATAGTGGTAACTCTCCCAAATGTTGGTAATTTTGTTCTGCTTTTTTCTCCTTTTTTACATCCTCTAGTCTGTGAAAGGGTCTAGACGTGGAATAACTTTCCCCCTTGCTTTTCATCATTCCACCTATAATATTTCCCTTTCTCCCCACTCAAAAGTATTCTGTTTGTGGTAGTCTAAATCAGTCTACCTCTCACTCCCTCTTATTTATTTAACACATTAGAAGCTAGCTCATTCTCTAGACAGCTGCACTTTTTTCTGTGTATGTGTATCATTTTTATTTTTAAAAATTAAAAAAAAATTTAATTAATACAGTTTTAAAGGATTTTTTCCATTTACAGTTATTACAAATTATTGGCTACATTCCCTGTGTTGTGTAATGCTTCCTTGAGCCTATCTTACACCCAATAGTTATTACCTCTCACTCCCCATCCCTGTATTGCCCCTCCCTCCCACACTGATAACCACTGGTTTGTTCTCTGTATCTGTGAATCTGCTTTTTTTTTGTTCCATTCCCTAGTTCTTTGTATTTTTTAGATTCTACAGGTAAGTGATATATAATATTTGTCTTTCTGTATCTGACTTATTTCACTTAGCATAATGCACTTCAAGTTCATTCATGTTACTGCAAATGGCAAAATTTCGTTCTCTTTTATGGCTGAGTAATATTCCATTGCATATATATACCACATCTTCTTTATCCATTCATTTGTTGATGGACACTGAGGTTGCCTCCATATCTTGGCAATTGTAAATAATGCTGCTATGAACATTGGGGTGCATGTATCTTTTCGAATTAGTGTTTTTGTTTTTTTGGATATATACCCAGGAGTAGAGTTGCTGGGTCATTTGTTAGTTCTATTTTTAGTTTTTTGAGAAGCCTCCATACTGTTTTCCATAGTAGCTGCCCCAATTTATATTCCCACCCACAGTGTAGGGCTCCGTTTTCTCCACATCCTCACCAGCGTTTGTTATTTTTGTTCTTTTTGATGATAGCCATCCTGAGAGGTATGAGGTGATACCTCATTGTGGTTTTGATTTGCATTTCCCTGATGATTAGTGATGTTGAGCATCTTTTCATGTGCCTGTTTGCCATCTGCATGTCCTCTTTGGGAAAATGTCTATTCAGTTCTTCTGCCCATTTTTAAATTTTTTTTTTTTTTTGGTGGGGAGCACACCGTGTGACATGTGGGATCTTAGCTCCCTGACCAGGGGTCGAACCCACGCCCCCTGCACTGGAGTTGTGGAGTCTTAACCACTGGACTGCTGGGAGATTCTGGGATGTTTGTTTTTTTGATGTTGAGTTGTATGAGCTGTTTATATATGTTGGATATTAATCCCCTATCAGTCATATCGTTTGCAAATATTTTCTCCCATTCAGTAGGTTGTCTTTCTGTTTTGTCAGTGGTTTCCTTTGCTGTGCAAAAGCTTTTTTTAAAAATATTTATTTATTTATTTATTTTTGGCTGTGTTGGGTCTTCGTTTCTGTGCGAGGGCTTTCTCTAGTTGCAGCGAATGGGGGCCACTCTTCATCGCGGTGTGTGGATCTCTCACTGTCGCGGCCTCTCTTGTTGCGGAGCACAGGCTCCAGACGCCCAGGCTCAGTAGTTGTGGCTCACGGGCCTAGTCGCTCCGTGGCATGTGGGATCTTCCCGGACCAGGGCTCGAACCCGTGTCCCCTGCATTGGCAGGCGGACTCTCAACCACTGCACCACCAGGGAAGCCCTGTGCAAAAGCTTTTAACTTTAATTAGGACAGCTGCATTTTAGAATTCTTTAGTCATTATCCAAGTCACAGACATATACCTCAAAATGGAAAAAATTGAAATTAAAGTTTGCGCTTGGTATGGGAAATGAGAAGTAAGAGAATGTCACAAAAATACTGTTAAGGTGCTTGATGTAACTGGAATGTGTAGATGTGAGTTCCTGAAACATTGTTTTAACTTCTTTGTGCAATTATCCCTACACCTGTTGAACTGTACTTAACTTTCTTAGCCAGTTCCACACACCAAAAATGAAAGTACTGAGTGATCTCCACAGAAAAGATGCAAACTGAGTCAGAGAAGTAACTTTTCAATTCTTATAGTTATTTTTTGTTATTTCAGCAGTATACAATACTCAGTTTCAATGATCAATTATTGAATATTCTTTTTAAGATTTGCCTTCTGGGCAGTCAAGGTGGAGATCTTGAAATAGTCGCTTGCTCACAATTGAAAACCTGTTAAAATCTCTTCAGAATGCTTTCATACTTTGGCTTATGGTAATGAAATATGTTAGAAATAAAATTTGGCCAGTTTGGAATGTTTTGGTTCTCCTACTTGACATGATGGATCAAAGCACACACATGATGGAGGCACATACATGAAGCAGGAAGGTGTCTTCCTGTCACAGTCATCGTGCTAACTTGAGCCCACATGCATATAACCTTGAGCTATTCTTCAGTCACAGTTTCTATAGAGTAACATAGGTGTGGATATGCTTCCTCTTTTAGTAATGGCAAATAGAATTAAGAAGTGAATTAATTTTCTCCATTTAGAAACAATCTGCTAATATCATGTAAGTAAAGAGCAGGAGCTTTAACACTACTGAAATAAGTTAAAACTTCAGTTTTCTGCTACTTGGTCTTGTGTGTTAGGGCAAATTACTAAATAGCTTAGGAATTGGAATTCCATGTGAAATGGAGGTAACTCAGTGTTTTGGCTATGCTTCTGTTTTTGTTTGAGCAATTAACTGCCACTTACATCACAAGTGCCTTGGAAAAAATTGGTACTTAGTCAGTTCCTTTCCTCTATTTCAAAAATTGCAAATCCCTTCTGTATCATTTTAGACACACTTTTATTTTCTGCCTATCAAGATCATAGGATTATTACTCATTTTGGAAATATTCTTTTTATTATACTCTAAATATTTCATTTTCAGTAGATCTTTCTTCATACAATATATGCAAAAATTTGGAAAAGAGGGACTCTCTCTTAGTCCTGTTGTAAATAGGATACAGTATTAGCAACAGAACAGAATATAGTACATATTTGCTAATGGAATCAGTGAATTGAGCCTGAGAATATTCTTTAAAATCTCATTAGAGAGGATATAGATAATCTGAATCTTTTTGAGTATATTATAAAATTAAATTTGTAATTAAATCTTTAAAAAAAAGCCTCCAGGGTCAAACAGTATCATGGTAAAGTCTATTATATACTTAAAGAATAAATAATACCAACTCAAAAGCATATTCCAATGAATGGATTAAGAAGATGTGGTATATATCTATATCATATCTATATCCACACACACACACACACACACACACACACACACACACACAATGGAATACTACTCAGTCATAAAAAAGATGAAAATCTTGCCCTTTGCAACAACATGGATGGATCTTGAGAGTATTATGCTAAGTGAAATAAGTCAGGTGTAGCAAGACAAATACCGTATATGATTTCACTCATATGTGGAATAGAAACAAACAAGCAAACAAACAAAATAAATTAACAAACCAAACCAAACAGGTAGATACAGAAAACAGTATAGCAGTTATTGGAGGGCAAAATGGCTAAAGGGGATCAACTACATGTGGCGAATAGAAACTAAATTTTTGGTGGGGAGCACACTGAAGTATATACAAAAGTAGAAATATAAGGTTGTACATATGAAACTTATATAATGCTATAAACCAATATTACCTCAATTAAAAAATTTAAAAAATCGTCCTGAGAATTGAATTGTCTAAGCAGAAAACACCAAATAATCTATAAAAGAACTCCTAGAACTAATAAGTGAATTTAACTGTATTGTAGAATATATATGTATATATGTCACAACCATATACTTATATAACTGTGATGAATAAGTGGAATTTAGAATTTAAAAAATACCATTTAAAATAGCACCAAAAATTAAATGCTTATATATGAGTCTAACATTATCTGCATAATTTGTATGTGGAAAATTACAAAACACTGATTAAAAATAAATCAAAGAAGTCCTAAATTAAGAGATTATTAATTGGAAGATTCAATTTTGTTGAGATGTCATCTCTTACAATTTGATTTCTAGATTCAAGGTACTCTCAATTGAAACCCCACCAAGTTTTTCTAGATATTGAAAAGCCAATCCTAGAATTTCTATGGAAAGAGAAAGAAAGGAACTAAAATAGACAATTCTGAGACTCTAAAATTCTGAAAATGAAGAACAAAGTCATAGGCCCCACCTTACCCAATTTTAAGAATTACTGTAAAGCTACAATAAATGAGACAACGTGGTATTGTCAGAAGGATAGACACATAGATCAGTCAAACAGAATTAAGAGCCTAGAAATACACCCATATGAATATATTCAACTTATTTTTGACAAAGGTGTAAAAGGAATTCAATAGAGAAAGGATAGACAGCCTTTTCAAGAAATGAATTTGTTTCATTCCTTACAAGCAAAACAAACAAACAAAAAAACCTCAAAATAGATCATGGATCTAAATATAACATATAAAATGATAAATCTTGAAGAAAACATAGGAGAAATCTGTGTTGCAATGGGTTCATTAAAGAACTTTTAGAAATCAAAAGCATGATCCATAAAAGAAAATGTTGATTAATTGGACTCTATCAAACTTTAAAATATTTTGCTCTTTGAAAGACATTGTTATGCAAATGAAAAGACAACCTGTGGAATGAAGAAAATGTTTGCAGATCACTTATCTGATGAATTACTTATACTGAGAAGATATAAAAACTCCCCAAACTTAATAATACAAAACCAACAGCACAATAAAAAATATTCACAACACTTGAACAGACATTTACATATATTTGGCAAATAAGCACATGAAAAGATAGTTGATATCATTAGTCACTAGAATAATGCAAATTAATACCACAGTGAGATACCACTATACACATATTAGAATGTTTTAGAATTTTAAAAACTGGCAATATCAAATGTTTATGAGGATGGAGAGCAGCTCTCATGCATTGCTAATGGGAATTTGAAGTGAGACAGTCACTTTGGAAGACAATTTGGTAGTTTTTTTTTTTTAAGCTAATACTTCAACATCGAATTTATCTTTTAAAGATCATAGTTATCATATGACCCAAATTTGACACATAGGTATTAACCCAGTGAATTCTGAAATTTATGTTCGCCCAGCTTTATTTCTGATCACCAAAAACTGGAAACAGCACTGTGGTGAACAGAATAATAATTGCCCAAAGATATCTACATCCTAATGCCTGGAGTCTGTGAATACGGTAGTTTACATGGCAAAGGGGTATTAAGGTTTCAGATGGAATTAAAGTTGCTAATGCACTGACTTTAAAATAGGAAAATTATCCTGGATTATCCAGGTGGGCTGACGGTATGGACAAGAGTCCATAAAAATGGAAGAGAAGCTGGAAGTCAGACCAGAGAACTACCAAGTGTGGGATGGACTCAGCTTGACATTGTTGACTTCGAAAAGGGAAGGCGAGGGCCACAGGCCAAGGAATGTGGGTGGCTTTTAGAACTGAAAATAACATGAAAATGGATTCTCTCCTAGAGGCTCCAGAGAGAAATGCAGCATTGCTAACATGTTGATTTTAGCCCAGTGAGACCCATTTTGCACTTCTGATATCTATTAAAAAAATTGTGTGCTACTTTAAGCCATTAGGTTAGTAGTTAACTTATTACTGCAGCATTAGAAAACTAGTACATATTCACATGTCCTACAGAAGAAAGATGGATTAAAACAACTATGGTACATCTGTAAAGTAGAATACTTCTTAACAATAAAAAAGATACAGTCTATTTACTTATTCATGAACACCATAGATGAAACATAAAGGCATTTTACTGAAAATGAAAGGCATTTCATTTTCAGGCAAAATGAAAATGATAGGGATGGAAACAGGTAAGTGGTTGCCAGAGCTTGGAGTTGTAGGACTGTGTTGACTACAAAGGCCATGATACATGACAAATGCATGTGTAAAAACCCATGAAACTATAAACCACAAAGAAGAAATTTTAATTGTGTACAAATTAAAAAGAAAAATCAATCAGGAAGTTAGGGAAACTGCAAAGGAAATATGTATCTTTCAATTTGATAAAAATATAAAAGCCAATGGAGAAATCACTTATATTCCTACCATGGAGAGAAGCCTTGTCAACTGGTAGTGTATATATTCCCAGACTCTTTCTATTCATATAGATAGACAGAGATAGAGATTGCTTGTAAATTCATGAATACATCCTGAACAAATTTTCGTATTATTTCAAAATCATTTGTGGTTTTTAATGTCTCAATTGTGCCATTTCTATGAAGTTTCAGGAACTGTCAAGTTCTCAAACTGTTTATTTGTTATGACTAAACTGGTGTCATTAATGCTTGTCCTATTAATGTTGAGATTACAAATAAGCAGTTGTCTAAAGTTGTTTGCTTCTATTAGTTACCTATTGCTGTGATCAATACTACCACAAAGTTAGCAATTTTAAAAACATACATCTATCATCTCATAGTTTCTGAGGGTCATGAGAGGCATAGTTTAGCAGGGTTCTCTGTTTAGGGTAGCATAAGGCTGCAATCAAGTTGTTGGTCAAGGCAGAGTTCTCACCAGGAGGCTTGGTTGAGGGAGGAACTGCTTCCCTTCTTGTGTGGTTGTTGGCAGTATTCGGTTCCTAGTGGTTGCATTACTGAGAGTTTTGGTTTTTTGCTGGCTGTCACCTGGAGGCCCCCCTCAGCAACTAGACACCCCCTGCAGTTCCTTGCCATGTAGGGTTTCCTAACATTGCTACCTGCCTCCTTTCTGCCAGCCATGGAGAGAAAGAGAAAGATTTCAACCAGACAGATGCTGCAGTCTTACATAACATAATCACATACATCTTGTCATCTTTGCGAGTAACAGGTCCCACCCACACTTAATGGGAGTGGAACACACAAGGGTATGAACACCAGAAGGTGAAAGGTGAGGATGATGGGGGCATCACAAATGTGTTTATCAAGAATCAGCTGATATTGGGACTTCCCTGGCGGTCCAGTGGTTAAGAGTCCGTGCTCCCAGTGCAGGGGGCATCGGTTCAAACCCTGATCAGGAAACTAAGATCCAACATGCCACACAGTGTGGCCAAAAATAAATAAATTTAAAAAATATAAATTAACAAAAAAGAAAAAAAATAGGAAATTCTGAACAGGAAAATATTCCAAATTTCTTAAAAAAAAAAAAAAAAGAATCAGTTGATATGGATGGACCTGGAGACTGTCATACTGAGGGAAGTAAGTCAGACAGAGAAAGACAAATATCATACGATATTGCTTATATGTGGAATCTAAAAAAGGGTACAAATGAACTTAATTACAAAACAGAAGTAGAGTCACAGATGTAGAAAACAAACTTATGGTTACCAGGGGGTAAGGGGCGTGGGAGGGATAAATTGGGAAATTGGGATTGACATATACACACTACTATAAATAAAATAGATAACTAATAAGGACCTACTGTATAGCACAGGGAACTCTATTCAGTACTCTGTAATGGCCTATATGGGAAAAGAATCTAAAAAAAAGAGTGCATATAGGTATATGTATAACTGATTTAATTTGCTGTACACCTGAAACTAACACAACATTGTAAATCAACTATACTCCAATAAAAATTAAAAAAAAAAAAAAAAAAAAGAATCAGCTGATGAAAGTCTCCGGTGGCATCGCATGTCCTGTGGCTTACAGTGCTGGTGTCCCCTCCACAGACCTCGAAAGAATTCTTTTATTATCTTTAGTGCCCACCTTAGTTTCTAGTTTCTAGTTTACTTGTGGGAAGTAGTCTCTTTTTACTTCTTAGGGAAACTGCTTTCCACTTGCATCAAATAGCTGAGTGTTCCCTTCTTACTCAGTTCTTATTTGTTCTTCATCTAGAAATGCCTTAAAATTTCATGAGTGTGTGGTGCCCAGATCTGTAGCTGATGAAACGTTTCATATTTTACATCCTTTTTTTTTTTTTTTTTTAAGCAGGACTCCGGAAGGAAAGGTGATGTATCCAAATTACAATATTCAGAATTCGTGGGCATTTTTTTTTAATTAATTAATTTATTTTTGGCTGTGTTGGGTCTTCGTTTCTGTGCGAGGGCTTTCTCTAGTTGCAGCAAGTGGGGGCCACTCTTCATCGTGGTGCGCGGGCCTCTCACTATCGCGGCCTCTCTTGTTGCGGAGCACAGGCTCCAGACGTGCAGGCTCAGTAGTTGTGGCTCACGGGCCTAGTTGCTCCGCGGCACGTGGGATCCTCCCAGACCAGGGCTCGAACCCGTGTCCCCTACATTGGCAGGCAGATTCTCAACCACTGCGCCACCAGGGAAGCCCTCGTGGGCATCTTTTAAAGTCTTGTTTGAGAAGGAGAGGGGAGCAATTCTGTAATAAATACCATGTGTCAACTAGGATATCTGCATCCCATAGTCTGAAAATCTGTTGAGTAGGGGTTAACATCTGGCTCGCAATGCCTACCCACTAGTGATGGTATGAATGCTTGTATTTGCTCGTACTTAAGAAATATCCCAAATTAAAAAAATATATATATTTTTTTCATATATATACACATATATGTATATGGAAATAAACAGTAAACATGATACTTCTGCACATCATTCATGCTCTCTCAGTGTTCTTTTGTGGCTAGGCTTGAGATTTTTGCTTGCCCAGAGGACCTGGTGGTAGGAAGAAGGCATCTCTGTTTTCCTCAGTGAGTCCCATTGCCTGGGACCTGGGAGAGTCTGTCAGCAGGACACATTCCCAGGGTTACCCTTGACTGTGCAGCAGACAGAACTGTGTGTGTGTAGGCTGTGGGGTCAGTCAGCAAGCATGTGGGTTCTGCCAAGAGTATGTCTCTTCACGGAATTTGCAAGTCAGCTGTTTGATGAATGTACAAATGACTATTTTTAACAGCATCTACCTGCGTAGTGTAAGATAGGAGATGAAGGTAAATGCGTTTATTTCCATTTTTTGTATACCTATTAAAATTGTCCTTGACATACAGTGTCCAAAGACTGGTCTCAATTTCCAGTTTCACTTTGTTTACAAACAAAATATATATAACTCATGCAATGCTGATTACATTTTCAATGCCAGATAATGAAATCATGATGTCTGTTCAATTTATCTCATCATTTTATTTCCACTGGGATTATTGGAGGTTTTTTTTTTAATTTTTTTTTTGTTTTAATTGAGTATTTCTGTGGACTTTTACTTTGCCATAAGAAAGCTAAGGTTTATCCTTAGGTTAAAATGTAGTTGCTTTCCGTGCAATAAATACAATTCACCATACATTTGCATATAAAGTATGCTATGAAGTATGAATAAATGCCACAATTGAGATAAAAGCATATCTTGATTAGATATTCATGCATATGGGTATATAATTATATACATACATCTAAATGCATATGTGTCTGTATATACACAAACACAATTATATGCACTTATTTCTAAATTTACTATTATTTATGACCTCTTCTGGTCAAGATTTCCTTTATATGTACTGATGGGGGGAAAAAAATAAAACAAAAACTAAAAAACTTTTGATTGGTTTGTTTATCCAAGATCTGAAGCCCTCAGTTTGGAGCATTCCTCTTGCATTGACAGCAGCTTAAATTTAGTTCACAATATTGGTTTTGCCACATGGAATTTTAAAGAAATACTAATTTTAATGGAAAATCTCTATAGTATTTATATTTAAGGCACTAATTCCTTATCTTATGTACCAAAACTCTGTGTCTATTGTTCAACATTGATCCACCCTATGTCTCTTAATCAAATTAAATTTCACTTCTTCATCTTTTTAATGATCATCTCTGTCAGGCTTTGCTCTTGGCTATTATAAAAACATTTCTGAATGAAAATGATACGTACTGTGAACTCTATCTTCGTAGAGTGAATTCAGGTGCCTTCTCCTAGAATGAGTGGAGTCAGTGGCATCCCGAAATAATCAGTTAATCTCTGTCAGAAGTCCCTGCTGGGTAAGATTCTCTTTAACTTTCCAGGTCCCTTGGCAAGGACCTTACTCCTCTCTACTTGTGCTGCTTGAACAATGTCCACATTCCTTATGGATGCATTTAAGCATGGTCAGAAAATGCACTTTGGGATCAATTACATTTCTTTTGTAGCCTCTTCTTTGTGAAGAACTAGTCATGAGTTTGAGAAATAAAATGGCTTCTCAAGCCTATGACTAGTTCTGAAACACTTGGTGATATCTGCTTGTTTTGTGGCTACATATCTCTTGCCTTTCTGTACTGCTTTTTCTGTGATTTTATATTTTAAAGAAAATGGACTATAACATTGAATTTTACCATGTGTAGAGTGTTAAATATCTCTAGTCACACCATATATAATTTATAGGGTCTTAGACAAGTTAATTAAAATCTTAAGGCCTTTGCTTCCTTGTGAATAAAATAAGAGATAATTGCAGAAACTTTCTTAAAGAGTTTGAGGATTTAATTATATGTGAAGCACCTGTACACTGTCTGGTGCACGCTCACCACCTAATGAATGTTATCTATTGTTTGTTTTTTATGAAAAGGGGCTTAAAACACTTGTTTATACGTAATCTCATTTGATTCACAAGTAACTTTGTGATACAGAAATTATCTTTCAAATTTTACATAGGAAATAACACTAGAGATACTAAGATACTAAGTGACAAGTTTCCACAGGAAGCGTGGAGAAGCTTGGACCATTTGCCTCTAATCTTGCATGCTTCGCATTCTAGCATAGCTACCAGGAGGTCTAGAAAGGAGATACATCCTTCAAGATGCTGCCAGTCCATCAGCTACAGTTGTCAGCATTGTTTTCAAAACATAGAAACTCCAACCCTTCAATAATTTGATATCACTTCCACTCTACCACATTCATCTAAGGACCATTATCTGTCTATTGGATTATTGTACTGGCCTCCTTACTTGTCACTTTGATTCTGCCCTTGCCAGCTATCACCCCAACACACAGAGTGTATCATCAACACCTTAGATGTGCTTCATTTGCCATGATGTTTTGTAAAAGTTAAATGGCTATAGGTGAGTACACGGTTAAGTGGATGTAAATATCCTAAAATAATGTTTAGCATTATTTATTGCATATATTGCTATATAATGCTATAATTGTATATATACACACATGTAAAACATATATATGTACGTAAAACATATATATATATGTAAAGCTAAACACCATATGAGGAAACAATATATATACGTATATATGTATGTGTATTTTATATATATATATACACACACACACACACAGTTGACCCTTGAACAACATGGGTTTGAACTGTGTGAGTCCAGTCATACACAAATTTGTTTCAATAGTAAATATTGAGAACTACAGTCTGTGGTTGGGTGAATCTACAGATGCAGAACCTTGGATACAGAGGGCTGACTGTAAGATTTTCAACTCTTTGGAGGGTAGGTGATCTTAACCCCCATGTTATTCATAGGTCAACTGTATATATATTTCTCTTCCTTTTCTTCATAGCTCATACCCATTATGTAAAGAGTGTGAACTGGGGATCATTTGAAAGAACTTACCTAATATTACAAGGATAAACTGACAGACAAAAAAGACCAAAGATCTTATGGTTCCTGAACCAAAGCCCTTTCTATTTACCACGTCACTTCTTTAGAAGAGTTATTCTTTGATTATGTTCCTTGGAAGTTGAACTTTAAATGTATGCTCTTAAAATAGGGATAAAATCTGGTTTGTTTTATTTTTTTCATGATCTAATGTTCCAGCAGGCAGTTGAGATGTAGGGAGATCTAGCTCATATTCTAGACTCAGTCATTTTCTCTGTTTGATTCTGAGTAAATTACTTCTACTCTCCATGCCTCAGTTTCTTCAACTGAGAAAAGACTGTATTATAGTTATTTCCAAGTTGAAACATTTTGCAATTCTGTGAATAGCAATAAAGTTTAGCAAATCCTTGGAATTGTGTTTATCCAGTTAAACTTTGCAGTTCTGTAGTTAAAATGATTAAATATGAACATGAAAGAGACCTTTCCATTTACTCTTAGAGAAAACAGCCAGTCCATGATAAAAACAGCAAAGCTGCTTACATTTACTGCAAAGGACTTTCAAAACATATATTCCATATTCTTACTGCTTTACAAATATATCCTAGTTATTGTTTTATCAGTCTGGGCTCTACATTATACTTGGACTCAAACCCAGTGAGAACGTTCCTGCTCTCCTTCTATGGGATATAGCTTTGGTTTGGGGAGGCTTTGTTTTTAGCACTGACAACTCTAAATAAAGTCTATTTTACCTGTTTAGTTTGCATTGACTTACAGAGTCTGGGTAAGAGAAAAAAATTTCAAGGTTGCTTGGTTCAATGCCTTGGACCATTGCTCATGGTCTGTTGGTTTCTTTGAAAAATCCTTAACTTATTTAAAGCTTGAACCATTTAAACTCACTGTCATTTCCAAATTAAATGCTTTAAAATGGAATATATGAAGAATTAGGATTTAACTTCTGCTATTCCCTCCAGTATCTCTTCCCATCACTCATTTCAATGAACCTGACACTTGGTAGGGAACCCAGAATTCAAAATGTGTTTTTTTCACCTTTTGTACCTGGTGGATCAGTCATTTTGTCTGAAAAGCAGCCCAGTAAGCCTTCTCACTTTCTTGTCCCCCCCACCCCCCAGCTTATTTTAGTATTTTAAAATTATATATTTGGGTGATTTTTGGATGCCCTACCCTTCCTTATTATACTGTAAGCTCCATGAGGTCAGGTAACATGTTTGTGTTATTGCTCATCACTTCAGAGTCACCATACTTTATACTCTCCCAGGACAGTGCCTGTGTGCCCATGTTTATATATGCTTAGGATGTGTTTGTTAAAAGGGTGAATGTGTGAATTAATACATTTTTCAAGATTAAGCAGAATAATTCTCTCTACAATACAGTCTTTGATTTTTTCCCCTATCTCTTCACAACTCCTATCAAAACTATTTACATCCTTCTCTGTTCTATGGGCATGTTATTTATATGCCTAGTTGGTACATTTTGTGTGTGTTAAAGATATTGGCTTAGGAAAGTGCCTTGTCTTATTTGGACTTATTTTGCTGACCACAATGTCTGGGTATAGTCATTCATGCAGCAAGTATTTCTTGAGCAGCTGATATGAACCAAGTAATATTTATAATCAGAAAATAGTTTACCCATCCTTACAAACCAGTATTTAGCTCTGCTTCTGACTTACAAATAATACCCAATGGTGGTGTGCCAAAGAAGGAATGAATGAGTCACCTTACCCCTCACTCTGTTCTAACACATTTCTACACATAAAGCTGAGTCTCTATACCATTTGCAGTAATTTAGCAAGATTGAAATAATTATGTTTTTAATGGGATTTGAAAATCATAGTTATGGTGGTTATACTAATGTTTAACGACAGTCAGCTATTGTGGACCGAGTGACTTTGAAATCTGAGGTAGAAGGTACAAGACAAATTCATCTGTGTAAAATCTTGACATTAAGTATATCAAACTCCTTGTCAAATTAAAAAGAGTAAGTGATTCACATTTGTGTACGAAAATTTATCTCTGCTTTGGTGATTTCAATGTAGCTTATTAGTAAATCACAATGATTGTGAGATAAATGGTGGTAAACTGATGTGGATGCAGTAACTGCTTGATTTTTATTGTTTTATTTAGTCAATAAATAACATAGTGGGTGTATGTTTTGTAGAAATTTTCTCCTACCTGGTGAGTAACACATTTCACTTTCTTTCTAAATGTATTGCTAATATTGATTATAGAACACAGCTTAATTTACCAGTGCAGGAAGCAGCAACCTACTATTTAACAAATCCAAATATACTTTCTCTCATTTAAATTTCTCTTCGTACTAAATTATGTTGTATGTGTTGTTTCTGTAAAGAATTATCATCTATTTTCAGCAACTCTCTTACAGGTGCGTTAAGATCATTTTACCCCAGAATATAAATTATGCTGATATGCATCAAAATTGTGTAGATTATCAATTTTTTGAACATTTTTATGATACTTCACAACTTAAAAAATCCATCAATATTCATATTGTTAAAGGAAGTAATGATGCCCACATTGAGATACTGTGTTAAATAAATAAAATATTGAATTTAAATAACCAAACACTATTTGAAGCATAAAGGCACTCGATTAATTTTACTTCCTTTATCTTTTTCCTGGGCATTATATAGCTACAAACACTTGAAGAAAAGGGAAACTAAACATCAAATAAAGAATATAATACAATAGGAATTATATTCTTGGATTTTTCCACCCACTTTTATAGCATTTTTACAATAGGAATTTGTTTTTAATTGTTATGTTACTATATAGAATTCCTAAGATACCAGTGAGTATTTTTTGCTGTGTGAGCATCTTTCGCTGTGTTTGTTTTGTTTGTTAAGGATTGTTCTATCATTCTGTTTTTTTGGAATAACCTATGTAAAGCAGAAGGTTTTTTTTTTTTCATAAATATTTGGTAGGAATCTCCAGTTAAACTGCCAAGGCCCTATACTTTTGTGTGGGATGGTATGTTTGTGTGTGGGCATTTTGTCTGAAATACTAATTAAAACTTTTTAATGCACAATGAGCTAATCCTGTTCCTTATTTCTTCTTGATTCAGCTTCGGTAACATACATGTTTTTAGATATTTCTTCAGTTCATGTAAGTTTCAGACTAGAACTGCTATTCCCACGTTTTGATTGGAGCATGTAGTACATTTACATTTAAAGTAATCACTGTTAAGTATCTACTTATTGCCATTTTGTTCATTGTTTTCTGGTTGTTTCTGTAGTTCTTCTCTGTTCCTTTCTTTTTGTGTTTTCTTCCCCTCTGATTTGATGACTTTCTTTGGTGTTAGGTTTGTATTCCTTTCTATTTATTTTTTGTATATCTGTTACAGGTTTTTGGTTTCTGGTTACCATGAGGTTCATATATAACAATCTATGTAGTTAGCAGTCTATTTTAAATGGATGGTTTTTTAAGTTTGAGCACATTTTAAAAGCACTACATTTTAACTCTCCCACCCACATTTTATGTTTTTGATGTCATATTTTACATCTTTTTGTGTATCACTTAACTAATTATTGTAGTTTTGGTTAATTTTACTACTTTTGTCTTTTAACCTTCATCCTAGCTTTACAGGTGGCTGCTCCACTACCTTTATGGTATATTTATCTTTACCGATGGCATTTTTTCTTCTATAATTTTCTTGTTTCTAGTTATAGCCTTTTCTTTTCCATTTAATGAAGTCCCTTAACATTTCTTTCAAGACTGGTTTAGTGGTGATGAACTTTTTAGCTTTAGCTTTTCTGGGACACTTACCACTCCTTCCATTCTGAATGGAAACCTTGCCAGGTAGATTATTCTTGGTTTTAAGTTCTCTCCTTTCAGTACATTGAACATATCATGCCAGCCCATTCTGGGGCTGCCCACCAAGTGGGGCAGGGTGGGAGCCATTTTGGAGGGGCTAGTCAGGACAAAAAGGTTGGATGGGGTGGTTCCTTAGGGGAATGCCAGGGTAGGGGTGCAAGGTGTTAGCTAGGTTGATGGAGAGTGACAGAAATGGTGCCGGCCAGTGTCAGGCCAGTTAGGTGGAGAGTTAAAAAAAAAAAAGTGCCTTCCGATGCTTCTTTCCCCAGAGAAAATTCCATCAGATCCCTACCCCTTTGGCACACATCCTAAAATTAGTCAATTAATCTTATTCTCATATGACCCAGGCATTTTTCAAGCTACTGCTTCTGCACTAAGATTCAGAGTAAGTGAGTTTGTGCAAAAGCCCTTCAAGAAGAGTCATGATTTCCTACAGCCATCCAGCTCTCCTGGACATAAGCCCTGCTGGTTTTCTAAGCCAGACATTATGGGGGTTTGTTTTCCCAGTGCAGGTCTCCTGGGCTAGGGAGCCTGAAGTGGGGCTCAGACCCTTCAGTTCTCAGGAGGAACATATACGGTTGTGATATCCCTCCTCCTTTTGGGTCCCTGCACTAGGGATGTGGATTCTGGCTAGACCCTGTCTCTGCCTCTCCCACCTGTCTCGATATGACCTTTTTTATATATTCTTAGTTGTAGGAAATCTCTTCTGCCAGTCTTCAGGTCATTCTCAGAGATAGCTGTTCTGTGTGGAGCTGTTTTGGTATGTCCATAGAAAGAAGTGAGTTCAGGATCTTCTTACTCCACCATCTTGACCTGGACCCCCTCAAGCATTTCTTACACACTATCTCATTTGATTCCTTCAAGATTCTTAAAAATTAACTATTTTAGAGAAGTGGAGATGCTCATTCAAAATCACACTATCAGCCCCTAATGGAACCTATCTCTTTTGGTTTATAAGTCCAATATTCCTTCTAATACCCATACATAATTTCTATCTCTGCATCATCCAAATATTGTACTTGATATAAAAGACTAGATAATTCATGGTATGTGATCAGTTAAAATATTATACTGAGAAAAATATATATAAAAAGTGGTGAACTTGCTCTTTCTCACTAAGACGGCAAGTCAGAAAAACAAATGTAGGGCTTGGTCTAGAATTCAGTGACCAGGAATATATTTGAAGGAGCATGAATAGAGTTTTTGTTTGATTGGGATGCATTAAGATATTATATATTATGCCACAGATTATGATTACAAGATCTAAAGCATGGTTTTTGATCCATTTTTTTGTTGTCTGTTTCCATACAGGAGGCACAGTTAAATAGTGGAAAGAACAAGGGTTTGAGTGATGGAAGACCTGAGTTCTGGTTTTTGCCTCCCCTATTTGGTTGGAGTGACCTGGACAAATCATTTCTGCTCCTTGAGTCACTAGCTTTTTGATTTTTAATTTAAGGAATTGAATAAGATGATTTGTAATGCTCCTTTAAGTTCTGGCACAACTAGAAGGATAGAAAAAAGTTCTCAGAAACAAAATGGGAACAACAGCAACAAAAAATCACCCTTGCTTTTATGGCCTCCCTGTTGTGAGAGGGTTTCAACAAGTCTTAACTCTATCAAGCCAACCTGAGTAGTTAGCAGTCACTGTTTTGAACAAAGTCATATTTAAGTATAATAAAAAGTTAATTTTATGTGTTTAAATGTTTAAATGTGTAAATATATGAGAAACTGAAGAGCTATCCAGTGATGGGATTTTAATGAAAGTAATTAAGCTACTTCATCCTTGAAATATTTTTTGGGGAAAAATCTGTGCTAAAGCCTCTTCAGTGACTATTAAGGGAATGCTAAGAATAAATACTAATAGGACTAAATGCCTGTTATATACGTGTTTTTGTGTTATTGAAAACAAAAGGAAATTATCTTAGATTGATCAGAGAAAAAGATAAAAATCCATTAATTCCATTCAGGCTCAGTGAACTGATATAACTGGTAATTTTTAATATTTCAGGAATATATCTTTCTTCTTTTCCTCTTTAAAATTTTTTTTAGGGATTTGGGATAGCACGAGAGTTAGATATCAATTAACCATTGATCCATTTTTCTCCTACTTTCTATATTTTGACATAGTTTCTATTTAATCAGTGGAACATCATCAGAAAAATTTCTCAATTCTGTTATGTTTTTATAGCAATTAATGATTTCATCTAGATTCTTATGATAGTTTATTGATATGAGTCTTATTTCTCTGTATTTGTGTCTTCTATTATTTATTAGTAAATATTTTAGTTGAAAGGAGAGGTTACATAAGCTACTGCTAATCAAATATTTAAACATCATATTTGTATTTGAGTGGGACTTTAATTTTTAAAAATTACCAGTTTTATTTAAATAACCAAATACATTAAATAAAGCATTACATGGTGAGATCTAAATTCAGGTACAAGGAAAGTTCTATTGTATAATACTGTTCTAGAAAGCCTAAATCAGTGGCTTCCCTAGTGGAGCATCAAAAACTCGAGTCTTGGGTACAATACTGACAGAACCAATGACTCTCTGGAGTTATGTTCTGTATATCTCCATATTTTTTCAATAATCCAAGGAACTTTTAATACATTGGCAGACCTTTTTTTTTTTTTTGAATTTTATTTTATTTATTTTTTTATACAGCAGGTTCTTATTAGTTATCCATTTTATACATATTAGTGTATACATGTCAATCCCAATCTCCCAATTCATCACACCACCACCACCCCCGCCACTTTCCCCGCTTGGTGTCCATACATTTGTTCTGTACATCTGTGTCTCAATTTCTGCCCTGCAAACCGGTTCATCTGTACCATTTTTCTAGGTTCCACATATATGCGTTAATATACAATATTTGTTCTTCTCTTTCTGACTTCACTCTGTATGACAGTCTCTAGATCCATCCGTGTCTCTACAAATGACTCAATATTGTTCCTTTTTATGGCTGAGTAATATTCCATTGTATATATATACCACTTCTTCTTTATCCATTTGTACGTTGACAGATCTTAGAACTCTTATTCTGTAATGTAAAAAAGGAAAATAAAATGTTTAAAAATTATAATTTTAAATGAGGTAACTCAATATCCATTATATATAGGAGATATTATATATAGTCAATTATTTTTCTGGAACATCCAGTCAAATAAATTGAGACCCTTTTAGAAATTGCTAGGTGATTTTAAATGGTATGGTAAACTATATATGTATAATATATATATTAGAAGGTCAATGTTTTTTATATAATCTAGTAAAAATGACTTGAAATTATTCTGGAAGATGTTTTCATTAAAAGTAAGATTATTTTTTAAAACAAAAACATAAAGTACATAGTTACAAATATAATAAGAAATTTATGGAAAGCATAAAAAGAAAATTATAAAAGAAGACAATTTTTAAAGTCTTACAAAAAAAGAATGGTGTGGCATATACTTAAATCACCACATCACAAGCACATCTAAGCATTAGAGAAAAAACAGATAATATTAAGACAATATTGATAAATCTTGCTACTCCAATTAAAAACTCTAATTCAAAAATTAACGTAGATAAATTTAAAATGAAAATAAAGATGTAAATAAATGGAGTATATCTGATAGAGGATGGAGTTTTAATAAAGCACTCTTAAAATTGCTAATCAGAAGATGAAAACACAACTGGAATTATTAACAAAGACTATAATAAGCCATTTACTAAAATAAATACAAATGGCAAATGGACATAGGCATAAATATTCAAACTCACTAGCAATCAAAAAATGCAATTTTAGCAAGAATGCAAACCAATTTTTGCCTATTGATTTTGAAAAGAATTTTGAAAATCTAATCCACCAGGTGGAAGGTGAGGAGAAATGAGCACTCTGAGAAATCACAGCTGACAAGCATGTTAATTGCTAGAAACTTACTTTACTTCAATTTAGATATATTATCAGAGGCTCTGAAAATGTTCATGTAATTTTACTTAACAAGTCTACTTAAGGAAACTCATCCTCAGAGAGTAATCATAAATATGTACAGCAATTTGGTATAATGGCGAATGGTATATAATATGAAAAAATTGGAATGAACATCCTAAATGTCTACAAAGAGGAAAGAAGCTAAATACTTTGTGAGTGTAGACACAGAAGTCCAAAACAAAATGTTATTTTAAAATAACATACATAAATACAAGTAAACAAACTTAAACAATCAATAATAAAGGAAAGACCCAAGGATTATGAATAATTCAATTATCTAAGTCTGTGGGCTACAATTAAAAAACTCATATTTTCAATTTTTGCTATCAGGAAAATAGATGACTTGGATAGTCTTAGATGTACTAAAAGCTAGTTTCTGTTGGAGCATAGTAATATATTTCAAAATAATAATAATAAGTAAGACTGCCTGCTAATATTTAACATGGACTAATTTACTCCCCATGACGGCCCTCTAAAATCATAATGGTTTTTATCTCTGCTGATAAATGAGAAACTTACCCATGAATTATAGATGGAAGTAGGATATAAAACTTGGTAGATTGTCTCCTGTATCTATGAGACAAGGAGTGTCTACTGCACTATCAACAATAGTTTATCTAAATGGAAAATAAAAACATTCCTTAGAACCACAAATGGAATAATCACAGTATTCAATGACATATAAGCCAACAAAGGGTGCCTATATAAGTTACAAATAATTAACATCATAATACTATGTTCTAAGTCTATAAATAAAATAATTAATGTATTTTACAATTATTTTATAATTTTATATGTCATTCTTATATTTTTATATATTTGGAAAGTAAACCATAAGCTACTAAATAATATTTAAGAAAATAATTAAGAATAAATAATAGTGAAGGAAATTACAATATATTCATACATGAATGAAAATTACATATTACATATTAAGTTCTGCATGTGTCAAAGTTTGTAAGAAACATATAGTGTTCAGAGAGAAAATGAAATACATTCATTAAGAAATATGAAGGAATGAAGGATTAATTGCAAACCAGATGAGAATTTAAATCTGTAACAGAATAAGTTCCAGAAATTCAAGTAAATTTAGAACAAATTAAAAGAAATGAGATTATAAATTAATAATACAGAGAAAAAAATTAGAAAAATTTAATCAAGAGCTGTTTTTTTAAAATATTAGTAAGACACTGTAGCAGAAGGGATGACAAAAACAAACATAATAAAGGAAAGAAAAAAAAGAAAGAAATAGATTATGCCATAAAAAATGGTAAAGAACTATTATGAAGACTGGACTATATAATGTAAATTTTAAAATGTAAATAAAATCAATGCATATTTAGAAAAATATAAATTGACAAATATTGCCTAAATTTAAATTGAAAAGTTATAATTGGCTTCTAATATTTAAAGATATTTTAGTGGTAAGAATACTTCTCTAAATTTTCAGACCCTGATGATTCCATAGGTGAGGTACTTTTAACTCATTCTAAAAAGAAACATACCATAAACACACCATAAAATAGCCGTATTCATTCAAAAAGATTAATGTAACTTTAATTCCAAAATCTGGTAAAAATATAAAAAAGAAAATGAATTCTTATTCTTCGCTGGTGGGAGTGAAAAATGGTACAGCCACTTTGAAAGACATTTTGGCAGTTTCCTGCAAAACTAAACATACTCTTACCATATGTTCCAACAATCACACTCTGGCATATGCTCAAATGAGTTGAAAACTTATGCCTGCACATAGATATTTGTAGCAGCTTTATTCTTAATTGGCAAGACTTGGAAGCAACCTGGATATCCTTCTTTAGGTAAATGATAAATAAGCTGTGGTATGTCCAGACAGTGGAATATTATTCAATGCTAAAACCAAACCAAACCAAACCAAACCAACCAACCAAACAAACAAACAAAACCCAAAAAACTATCAAGCCATGAAAAGACATTTAGGAACCTTAAATGCATATTACTAGGTGAAATATACTTGTCTAAAAAGGCTGTGTACCATGTGATTCTAACTACATGACATTTTGGAAAAGGCAAAATTATAAAGACACTAAAAAATTAGTGGTTGACAGAGGTTAGGAGGGAGGGAGAGAGGGATAAATAGGTGGAGGATCTTTAGAGCAGTGATACTACTCTATATGATACTATAATGTTGGAAACATGTCATTGTACATTTGTCTAAACCCTTAATATACACCACCAAGAGTGAACCCTAAAGTAAACTATGGACTTTGGGTGATAGTGATGTGTCAATGTTGGTTCATTCATTATAATAAATGTACTATTCTGGTAGGGGTACATCGCTACTGCAGGCAGCTGTGCATGTGTACAGGTAGAATTATATGGGAAATCTCTGTACCTTCCTCTCAGTTTTGCTGTGAACCTACAACTGTTCTAAAACATGAAGTCTTCAAAAAAAAAAAAGAAAGAAACTGAAAGTTAAATTTAATTACTAACAAAAATGTAAAGATCTTAATTTATTGAATGAATATTTATTTATTGAATGGATATTTATTTCATGTAGGTGAATGTTCTAGGCTCTGAATATAAAGCATTGAATTAAGAAAAAAAAGATCAAATTCTTCTCAATGTGGAACTTAAAATCTAGTGAGAGAAAACAAATAATAAACCATCAGTAAGTATGCATCTGTTGGAATCAAAAGTTAATAGAGAAAAATACATCAGAGTAAGCATACCAGGGAAAGGGTAGGTTTTTCTGTTTTACCACGAGCTGATTAGATGGTGAAGTTGATGCTGTTAGTGCCACACACTAATCCCCAATCTAGTGATTAGGCAGAGGAGAAAGTAAATGATGAGTGTCAGTTATGGCCTTAGGATCAACTCTTGGAGTAAGGGCTGTAGTTTATCCCACTAACAATGGTCTTGTATGTTTTCCCAGAAGATGTGACCAACCAGATAGGTTCACTTTATGCGTCTCTCCAGGAACAGTTTACTGTAATGGGAATAGGAGGGGTATCTGAGCGGTGCAAGGGGTGGATAGTAGTAGATGCTGTTGGTGATTTCTTAATATTCCTTTTATTAAGTGGTGCGCACGTCCCCCAACTGCTTATATTGTCTAATAACAACTCACAGCTGCCTTCTTTTCTGGACAATTTCTCTTAAACAAATGTGAGCTACCAAATCTGAGAGGCAACCCTTGTTCTTAGGGAAGGACTTTAGCTGATGACTAACTGAGACAGAGTTGAGAGAACGGCTCCCATTCTCTCAAGGTGGTACTGATTGTATGGAGTAATTTGTGCTACAGAGCTTCCTGGTTTGAACTGGGTACTGTAGTGTTCTGCCTCGACTTGGGACAAATATGAAGTGCCAGTCTCACTCCAGAGTTCCTCTTAAGATTGGCTGAGGGGTTAGTTGCAATCATAGTGTGGATTACCTTCTTCCTCTCTGCCTGAATTTGAACCTTTCATTTTCTTAGAAGTGTATTTCTTGAGAGTACACACCAATAAATCTTCTGCAAGCTTTCATCTCAAGGTCTGTTTCCGAGAAACCAAAACAATGTGGGAACAAACTGAAAGGATTCTCATGTTCATACCATATCTTTGTTTAGATGTTCCCCATCTTTATTTGGCTTCCTTCTCTCCCCTTTTCCTGAGAGAACATCCTCAAGAAATAACTCAAACAAGCCTATCTCATGCTCTACTTTTAGGAAACTGATATAAAAGAGATAACATTTGATTCATGACCTGAACAAAGGAGAAAAAAAAAAGAATCCTGTGTGTTTAGAGTATACCAGCCAAACAGAATGACAAGTAAATTAGGTGAAAAAACTTATGTTAAAAGAACAACTAGAAGGACAGTGTGGCTAGAGCAGAGTCAGTGAAGTGGGAAATGGAAGTATTAAAAAAATGGCCTTGAAGGTCTTTGGAAAGACTTAACCAAATAATTTTAGGAAGAGATTGGGATCTCAGGTGGCCTCAGCCTGCAGCGGCTTGAAGCAGGATTTTGGTTCCCGGCCAGAGATTGAGGTTCGGCAGCGGCAGTGAGAGGGCTGAATCCTAGCCACTACACAACCAGAGAACGGTGGCCCTGGCCTGTGAGCTGTGTAGAAATGAATTTCCACATAGAGATGGAAAGTAGTGAAACAAGTAAACTGTTTATTAGGAGGAAAAAGAGTACAGTACGTGTGGATAGACACACGGGCAGGCTCAGAGAGAGAGTTGCACCATTGTGGTAGTTTGAATCACTTTTATGGGGCATTTCTTCTGGGTTTCCTTTGACCAATCATCTTGCTTTGCCTGGTTCTGAGTCTGTATTTGGTTTATGTCAGGGTCCCCCATGTATGCCTGCGCATCTCTTAGCCAAGATGGATTCTAGCAAAGAGGCTTATGGGTAGTTGACTTCACTTACTATGGGGTGGCACTCTCTCCCTTTTTGACCTCCAAGGAGCCTTTCTACGCATGTGTAGTTGGGAAGGTCTCCTTGACTTTGAGAATGAGGAATATGTGGTTTTTTATCTCTTAACCTGGGTAAGACCCAGCCTCCTCTGTCACTCCAGCTGTTATGGAGTTTCTGTCCACAGAGAAGAAACTTCAGCTGTTCAGCCTGGGGCCCATCTATCTCCTGCCTCAATTGGAAGAATTGGAGGTAAAAAGTTGGTTGGTATGTTTTATATTTGTGAAGGATCATCTTGGCTGTATTTAGGTTACTAGACTATAGAGGGACAAGAGAAAATGCAAACCTGTATCAGTGTGTGTGTGTGTGTGTGTGTGTGTATGTGTTTGTAAATTCATCAGTGCATTAAAAGATCATCCTTCTCATATAGGATCATCCCCTGAATACAAAAATAGTTGGTCAACATCAGAAAGTCTATAAATCCAATTTACAATTTAAATAAATCTAAGAAGAAAAAATATTATGTCTATTTTATTAAATCCAAAAAAGCATGATAAAGTTCACAGAATATTTATGGTAATAATTTTTGCTAGCTAAGATTTCAAGAGAATATAAAAATTTGATTTGTGTTAAATCTTGGAGATACACAACAAATACAGTAAGTGCTGCAAATTAAGGTATTTTAGGCTACTTAGTAACCAAATAGTCCAAGATCTCAGGGGCTAAACATAATAAAAATTTATTTCTTGGTCGTATCACATACTAATATGAGTTGGCCAACTCTCCTGAGCTATTATCCTGAGACCCTACCAGAGATGCTGCTCCCTTCCACCTTTTGACTCCAGGACCCATAAGGGATTTCTTAAAATCCTTCTCCCAGATCTCTGCATATAGATACACAGAGAGGGAAAGAGACAGTGGAAGATTGAAGGGAGCATTTTATAGTTAGTCCAGGAAGTGATAAGTATAATATTACATTGACTACAACTCAGGGCCACCAGTCCCCATTCTAATAGTAGTTTAGGCTGGAAAATATAATCTATAATCTTCATGTGTGCCTAAGAAAAAGAAATAGATTGATAAGCATCTATCTAGTTTCTGCCAAGAATGACAGAACTATAGACATAGTTTCTTCTACATCAGAAATGAGGACATTTACTATATCCTTAACATTGTCCTGGAGGTTTGGGCCAATGCAATAAAATAAGAAAAATGAATAAAAATATGTGAAGATAAAAAGGTGAGATATAGACATTTATTTTTACTCACTTAGAAGAAAAGTAGTAGAAAATATTGACAAAAATTGTGACTATTATATGAGAATTATACATTCAGCAGATACAGTATTCATTTCTTAGAATCAATAGTACTGTTAAGAATACCAGATATAATCAACTTGAAAATTATATAGATACATGATTCCGTCTGTAATATTAACTAAAAATGTAAAGTAGCTTGGAATTACCTTAAAGAGTATATAAGATACATGTAGACAAACTTGAAGCTCTTTTAAAGAATATAAAAAAAAATCTAAAAAATGCCAATATAATAGTTATCAGCACTACATATGGCATGCATTAATATTTTAATAATGTTCACTTTTCTCCAATTTATTAATTTATTACAATCACAATCAGCTAATTTTTTTAAACTATGTGTATATAGATTTAAATTTATATTTATGTATACACACACATATATATATTAATACACACACATATACGTATCTACCCACACATTCACATGGAAGATTAGAGTCCCATGGGGAAATAAATCAATTAAAAAAAAATAGTGGGATAAGTCTATGAGATATTAAGACATATTACAAAGTCATAGTAGTGAAAACAATAGATAATTGGTGCAAGTATAGACATGCTGACCAGTGGAAAAGGATAGAAAACCCAGAGAAAGATCAATATATGTTGGAAACCGATGCATAATAAAAATAATATCACCTTTATTTTTAATTATAGTATTAAATATAAATTATATAATAAAGGTAATTTATTCAGAATTTTAAAATTCTTTGGAGAGGGTAGTTTTCAATAAATTAACTCACTACAGGATAAAAATAAATGATTACAACTTTACACCAGATACAAAGATGGATTAAAAATCAAAATATAAAAAACATACATATATATAAATTGAATAGAGACACTTAGGATAACATTTTTATGATTTTATGGTGGGAAGGAACTTCTTAATTAAGTGTTTCTGTTCAACAAAGGGCAACATTGACACAGTTAATGAGATAGATAAATAATATCTAGAATATAAAAAATATTTTACAAAGCACCAAAAAAACTCAAAACAAAACAGGAAAACAATAAAAATAGTTAAAAGTTGGGAACAGGCAGCAAAAAGGGAGAAAACCCTTTTTTCTGTAAGCATTTGAGAAGATATACTCATTTACAGGAAAAGAAATGCAAATTAAAACAACAATGGAGTGTCACTTTAGACCAATCTTACTGGAAAAATTGTAAAAATCAGATAATGCTGTTGTGTTACCTGGTGTTTGGAAAAACTACACAGATTAGGGGGGAACAGTCCTTACAGATTGTCCTCACTTCAGGCATCAACCATGAGTTCAGAAGTCCCCAGGGCTGTCCTCACTTCTGAACAGCTGGCTACAAATCTGAAGTCTTGACAGACTTCCTCAGATTCAATAATTTGCCAGAACAGTCCACAGAACTCTGGAAATTTTGTATACTTACATACTTAAAATTACAGTTTTACTATGGAAAAGTGATAAATCAGAACCAGCGAAAGGGAGAGATGAATAGGGAGAGGTTTGGGAGAGTTCCAACTATGAGGCTTCCATTGTGCCCAGGGACATGTTTCTCTCCTGGCACACTGATGTGTGCTGATATGAGGAGTGTTGCCAACTAGGGAAGCTCATCCAACTTCTGGAGTCCAGAGCTTTTTAGTGAGGCTTCATTACCTAGGCACAGGTGATTGCTTCATTGGCCATGAGTCTGAACACAATCTCCAGCCCCTCTCCCCTTCCTGGAGGTTGGGCTGATATCACATGACTGAAAATCTCAACCCTCTAGTCACATGAATGATCTTTCTGGGGTAGACAGTCCCCATCCCAGGTCATCTTGTTAGCATAAACTATCAGGTGTGGTCCCAGGGGCCCACCATAAATAACAGATACTCTTATCACTCAGAAAATTCCAAGGATTAAGAGTTTACCTCCCAGGAATGGAGGGAAAAGGCAAGACATATTCTTTTTCACACACAAATCTTGTCAGGGATATGGGCAAACAGGAAATCTTGCAAAGTGATGATGGGAATGCAGACTGGTTACTCCAGTTGAGAGCAAATTTAAAGTACTTAAGCTACCTGGATACAGGCACAAACTATTCCTTAGAAATATCACTCTTGGATATATATATTCCAGGGAAATTCTCAAACTGATTCATAAAGGAATATGTGTTAGGTTTTTCCCAGTAGTGTTCCAAGTGCCTGGATTTGGAGACAATTTTTGAGTCAAAAATTGCAGTTGTCGCAATTACGTAGATGTATAATCAGTAACATGAATTTATAATTAACACATAGGCCTGTATGAACAAAAAAGAAAATAAGATCTACAATAATTGTATACTTTAAAAACACAACAACAATAACAAGACTGCACATTTGACAAAGATAACTTAAAATTCAAGGATGTATGCAAAACACATAGCAACCCCCTATGTTTGGGGGTGGGTGGCAAATCATATGGAGATGGATATAAAAAGAGGGATTATAAATGAATTGTGAGCAGCCATTGGTGGACCAGTGTTAGTCACATGAACTGAGAGGTGTGATCAACACTGTTTTTATGATTTACCAAAAAAAGAGGCAGTCCTGTCTCCATTCTCTTTATGCTAAAGGATTATTTTAATAAAGTAGAAGTGTGACTATGGATGTGAAAGAAATGCGTTAATTCAGTCATTCAAGAAATATTTCTTGATCACCTAATATGTGCTGGAATTCTGCTACTTGATGAGGATAAAACAGAAATCCCATTCTCAGCCCTTGAAGACCCTGGATTCCTTAGGTACACAGACGTGTGCACCAGCCTTTCCAATACAGTGAGACTCATCGCAAGGAGCTATACAAATGTGCTGGGACTGATGTATTCTCTCTCCAGACCACACATTATTTCACCACATACACTCTGTACTTTCATAGTCATAACACTAATTGCACTCTTTCCAATTGCTCATTTTTTGATTGCTTGAGGACAGGCACCTCGTCCGTCTTGCTTGTTATAGTATCATGAGTGCCTTACACAAAGCACGGGATCTAGTCAGTGCTCCATAAATATTCATAAAACAAATAAGTACACAAATGGCCCCTGGTGAAAATTTCAGAAGTATAATTCTGTTTCTTTAGAATTTATTTCAATAAAAGAGCCACGGTTGATGATACAGAAGAATGCTGACTTGCCCAATTCTCAATAAACTAATAATGGCTGTGAAATTACAAGTAAATTTTTTGTTGTTTTTGCCACTATCCCAGTATGTGAAAATTCTGAATTTAACCATTGTAGTTTAATGTATTCATTACTACTAAATTGCCATACCAGCATATGATGTCATTCTGTAATTTATCTTATTTTCTTTGCCCACTTTAAAGAACATTTTCAGTGCCCACTTGGAATCAGGCGTTGCGTTAGTTGCTGAGGATCAAGGGATGAGTTAAATACACATGCTGTTTTTAAGGGGCTCATAGTCCATCGATGGTGACATGTACATGAGTTCATTCACAGTATTCAGGTATGCAGAAAGTGGTGCAGGAACACAGAGAAGGAAATGAAATTTGCTATGAAGTTGAAGAAGGCAAGGGCAAGCCACAGGAAAGATGAAATATGAGTTAGGTCTTAAAAGAAAAGCAGGAGTTTGCCATCTGGACAATCAGAAAAAGGCATCCAGGAGGTATAAACAATATATTTAGAAAAATAAAATCAGGGAAAAGAGCAGTATATCTTAGAAGCCTGGAGGAATCAGGTGTGGCTAAAACATAGGTGGTTCTTGTGGGGCAAACTCAGGATGAGCCTGCAAAGACAATATGGGCCCCAGTTCTGGAGAGTGGAGTTTCAAGTTTATTCAGTGGGCAACTGGAAGTTATCAGTAGCCTTAAAGTTCTTTCATTTATTTTCTTTCCAGAGTTGTAGCTTCCTGATTTACTAAGTTTCTGGTTCATGGGAAAGCAGCCTTTAAAATTGCATTTAAAAAGGCTGAGAGTTCACACATCAACTAATCTCTTTTCAACCACATGTTAGCACTTGGATTTGGCTTATAGCTCTAATTTCTTGCAAAACACTATTTTGATGTTCATATTCTTATTTAGGGTTAAATATCCCAGAGCCACAGTGTTTGCTGAATCAGGACTATAACTAAACTATGAATATCTCAACTTGACAAATATCTGTATTTACCCACTTGTATTCTGCTGAAGACATTAAAATTCTCTGTGGAGAATGGAAATTTGTTGCCCATATATACAGTAGAGTAAATTAAATTAAAAAAGAGTAATGTGAGGCTGCAAACTCAAGATAAATGGTGTATAAGTCCAGATATTAAATTAAATGTTTCACTGGGCAATGAAGAAGTGTTATACATTCGCTCTCTCCCGATGTGTAAGAAATTGATTAGCTAAATTTCAAATTCACAAGGTAACTGACTGATACTCATTTTGCATAATTCCTGAAAAGGTGCTTAAGACACATGACAAAAGTCAACCATGATCTGAACTCAAAAAGCAATTTCTTGCCCATGTATTTTACACGTGAGCTGTGAGGATGCAAGAATTATGGGAAAGCAGTAAGAACATGTCAAATGCAATAACTATCCTAAGAATGAGTTGCTTATTTTAATTGTCTTGCCTATTCTGTTAACATATATATTATAGGCAATATGAATATAAGATGCTGGCATTTTTGGTATCCTGTTATTTTAAAAGAAATATACGGCAACCGTTAAGTGTGCATTATCTCTCCTTGTAGGTCTTTTAAGATATTTCCATGAGTAAGATGCTAACTCTAGAGTCAGTCCCATAGCACAGTAAGGTTGGAGATATTGGTGGAGTGGGTGCATAGGGAACTGAGGGTCTCGTTGCTCTCCTAGCAACTAGTGATATAAAGTTTGGGTGTAAATATCGCAGTCACTTACTTTCAGCAAGGCAATTTGAGCTCATTTATTTAACTCTTTTTCCCACTGTTCTTGTGAAATGAGTAAAAATATGAAATAAATGTGCAGACATACGTATTGTTAATAATGAAGCGTTTCAGACATCAAACAGTAGGTTCCAAATTCAGGAATTGAATATAAGTGGTAACCCACTACATAACACAGAACAAGACTGTGTGGAAAGGAAATTAAAGGAGTTCCTTGTGGATCTGGGTTCACAGGAACAAACATAAGGAAAAAAATGGGAATCAGCAGGAGCTGAGAATCATGCGAAAGTTTGGGGTGGTGAACTGAGGGTAACTTGAATAACTTGAACAGTTCCTGACTGTACCACATCAACAACAAACCAGTTTACCCTGGCACACATAGTAATTATTCTTTTAGCACAAATAAATAGATAAGTAAACAGTGAAGATCGCTACAACCAACTCCTAAAGGCTTAAAGGAAGAGGAACAGTTCTCAGCTAACTCAGGCATGGTTGGCAAACCAGTGGACTCCCCAGTTGGGTGTCCCTCCCTTTGTGTTCTTCACAGCCATCTAGAATAACTACAGACTAGTCAAATAAAACTACAGTAAATATCAGCTTTCCCATTTCCCATCTACAGTTGTGCAAACTGAGTAAAAACAGTAAACATGTGATGCAGTTAAGGAGGAAAATGAGGAATCTTATGAGGATTCAGAGGAAATATCCTGCTGTGAAATTATTTTAGTCTAAGAAACAATAAAACATAAGAAAAACTCTAATTTGTATTAAGACTGAAGATTTTGCATTTTTAAGATAAAAATAAAATCAGCAAAGAAAAGTTATGGATGAATGTGATTAAAGTTTTTAAACTTTAAGAATTATGAACAAGGAAAAACTAAAAAGCATGCTAGAGAAGTCTCATGGCTCATTTCCTCATGTCCCACTTCCTTCAGGTGTCAGCTCCAATATCATCTCTTCTGTATGACCTTTCTGATCTTTCTTTCGTAAGCTTGGAGCCCATTCTTACACTGTTCTGTGTTTTGTTCTTGTCACTCTCTAGCATGAAATATATTTACTTGCTTATTGCTTGTCTTCCCCCAAAAGAAGACAGCTTTTTTTGGTTTGTTCATTGTTCTTTCACTCCATTATCAGAACTATCCATCACACATTGCAGCTGCTCAAAAAATTGTCTGTACAACAAAGGAATGAGAGCTAGTGAGCGAGCTCCTCTGACCACAGAGGCATTCCTAACTAAAACCATGGCATCAGCAAAGGAGTTAACCCGTCCTTCCAGGAATGAAGGAACTTTTCTTGTTTTAAGAAGTGTATTTCAAGGAATAACAAACTGTAAACAATGCCCATCTCTCCTACCCTAGTTATTTAGGAATTGTATATTCATGTTAAATTATCTTGAGCTCCTTACATGAAATCACATAAGCTTCTCTGAGTTTTCAGTGCATAAAGCCCTAAACTTCATGTCTCTCCAGTGTACTTAGATTTCCTTTATCATCTTGACCATAGTAATCTTAACCTGGGATGCACATCAGAATCATCTGTGAATATCTGACAAAGTTACAAAAGACCAGATCCTCCCTACAGCAACTGAAATCAAATTTCTGGGTAGGACCTAGGTATTTGTAATTTTTAAAAGTCCCCTGAAGATCCTCATATAAAGTTAATGTTGAAATCCATTGCTTTACCACTTTCTCTCTTCCCCCAGACAAGCTACTGGTTTTCTGTATTACTTGCAAAAGACAGCTATCTCCATTCCTTGTATAGATTTTCAGTGATCAGTTTTTCTAACGTGAATGCTATAACGCAATAGAGATATGATTGGGTATACCATAGGAAAGTTATTATGTTCATGACACATCTGGCTTATACAGAGATGCAGTTTAAACAGCTCTGACCTTCCTGCCTAGCTCAGAGTGATTCCATAAGCTCTAGTTCGTCTCCAAAGTAGTGGCAATTAAGATCCTCCTTTACATCAGGCTCAGTGCTTTTCGAAAGCTTACAAACTAGTTTAAGGTTTTACTGAGCTGCCATCTCAGGCTGTGACCAAATGACTAGCAGGTGAGGACAGAGAAGGTAACATTTCCATAGATACTGAAAGATAAATATCAAAGCACAAGACAGGTAATGGCCCCACTCACCTAAAGGCCAGATGGAGCAAGAAGTCTGTCAGGTGAGGATTCACTCTGAGTGAGGTGGTGAGCCCTGCTGCTGCATGGAACTTTCTCACAGCCAGTGGACTCCACTCCACTGACATTTAGGGAGGCTGTCATTGGTAATCTCAAGTTTAAAACGTTATTTAGTTATTCCTTCTCTATTTCTCTTGAGGACCCTAGAATGCTCCCTCGAAAATAGCAAACATAAAATAACCCCTTCGTCCCTTGTCTTTAATGACAGAACGTGACTGTGGGAATATCTCAGACCTGAGGTGCACAGACACCCATTTTACATTTTCCCTGAGAGAAGTCAGAGGGTAGGGAGCAAATTTTGGTAACTTCATTTTACTCCTGATAAGCCTTTCTATTCATCTCCTTAATTTCTCGGTGAGTCACTCTACCAGTTAAGCTTTGGTAAGTTCATCCTGCTATATGTCTAACATACATTTTTCAGTTCAGTCCTATGCAGACTTACATATTTTATTTCTTAAGGAGGGATGTGCCAGTGGGGAAACCCAACAGTACTACCTGAATCACCCAGGCTGCTTACTAAAAAATGGAAATTCTTGGGCACCAAATACAGGTGAATTGGAATCTTAAGGTATAGAGTCTAAGAGTCTTCATCTCTATAAATCTAATGCACATAAATCTGAGCTTCAGTAAAGTAAGGAAACAGGTAAATGAGACATCAGAATATAAATCCACAGATAGTGAAGTGCACTTGAAAACAATGTGTATTCCATATGCTAAAATCTTCCATGATGATTACTGATTTATCAGTTTCTCCATTTAATTCACTAATTACTTATTTAAATCTTTAGAAATTATTTTCTTAAGTGAAAACAAGTTCAGAATTGTTATAACTTTCTTATGTATTGACCCTTTTATCATTATAAAATGTCCTTCTTTATATCTGGGAATGACTTTTGTATTATACAGTGATTTACTTTGGGCCCTATTTTCATGAAAAAAGTTGTCCATTATTTCACTTTCAGTTATTTTATGTCCTTATATTTAAAGTGTGTCTTTTTTAAACTGCATAAGTTGATTTTATATATGTGTGTGTATATATATATATATATATATACACACATATACATAGACACTACAATATGTATATATGGTATTAAAGTATATATATAGTCAGACTGACATTACTTGTTTTTAATTTGAATATTTACATGGAATGTAAGCATTGATATATTTAGTTTAAAATACGATGTTATTTGTTCTTTATGTTACGTATTCCGTGCTTCTTTTTCTCTCTTTTCTTGCCTTCTAATTGATCAGTAAGTATAATTATTTCCATTTCTTCCCTCTATTGGCTTGCTAATTTACTAGATCTCAGAAGAATGGCAAAGAATATAGAAGGAAATGGATACAACTTGAGATTCTGCAGTCTGATAACAATGTCATCCTCAGGGAGAACAGCTCCTTGTGTACTTGAGTTTCACTGAGGGTAGTGTCGAGTCTATATGTTGTTTTTGCATCTCCTTAGATTCAGGCATCACTTACAAAAAAAGAAAGGTGTTTGTCCTGTCAAACCAAGGTGATTAACATAGTGGAAACCTCTTGGGTTATTTTTCTAGACTGCTTGTTACTCTTACAGAGATGGCTCATTTCGGTCATGTTACTGCTGTGCAATCCTCCATGGAGACTGTGGCCTTTATCTCACCACCTAATTCTGCATATTGAAAAGACTGAGCAACTGTTAGCTTTTGAGAGCTAAGTTAGTAAAAAATCTAAAGGGAAAACTCACAAATTCCAAATGCTAGGGATCCTTATTCTAATACACCTTCAAGCCTCCTTTCTCCTTCATTCTTGCATCATAATACTCTCTCTAATGTATTTCTTTCCCCTTTTTTTTCCTAGACTAGCTCAAGTTAACAACTAATAATACAGAATTATTGGAGAGATCTACTATATTGTATGTTATTTTCCACCTACTGTGAAAAGTGTGCTATACCAACCATAGTGTAAAATATATAATATTAACATAAGAGAAAATTATGAACATTGTCTAGAAATCTTTAAAAACATCTGGTTTTACATTCCTGTATTCAGAGAATTGTGAGTTCTCTCCCCATGTATGTATGTATGTATATAAAGAGGAAAAAAGGGTGTCTATTCAAGGGTCCTAGGCTTTTTGTCTTTGAATTCAAAGAATTTTTTAATGAGTTAAATTATAATGATTTCCAATTGAGGAATACTCAAATATATACTTGTCTTTTACTCTGTAAATATATATGTGTGTGTGTGTGTGTTGTGTGTATGTACATACACATATAATGTGTATATAAAATAACGATGAATGTGGGAAAAGAGGAAATGTTCAATGAGAAACAAGTTTTTATGTTAGTTATGTACATGTGTGTGCAAAAGGAAGTAACCACTTAACATGCATATATGATAAACATAGTGGCAATAGGTGCTGGAATTAATCATTTAAATAATAGGAGTTACTTTTCTAGATCCTAAATGTCTATTTACAGATACTGAAAATAGAAGAAGACAAGTAATTAACAGTACTCTGATAGCTTTAATGATAGAAACAGATGTTCACATTTAAGGCATCAAATCTGAGTGGTTATCATTGAACTGCTGCTGCTCATGAGCAATGGTATTACGGTCCTTTTCATAGGAGAGAATATTGTAATGCAGATTATTGTGATTGTCTGAAAATATCTCCATGGCTGACAATACCTTTTTTTTCTTTTTTTCCTTTTCTACTCTCTTCTTTGATAGTTAAATGGGGACGACATTTAACAAGCACAATTATGTCCTTTCTTGTCTATTATGCTGCATTTAAGCATAATTGCTTGCAGAAAGCCTATAGAAGTGTCTTTAAACTCAAGTTTCTTATTTCCATCAGAACCAAAGAAGATAATCTATATATTATGTTTCCTCTACAGTTCATGAATTAAAAGTGAGATGAGTGATATATCTATTAAACAAGACTGAATTAAGGTTTAAAAATTAGAATCTAGGAATTAAATCTGAAAATTCTGATTCAGGCCTAGCTTGACTTTTTTTTTTAATAGAAAAATCAAAGACTCACTCAATAACAGCTTAACTTTTAGGAAATAATTATTCTATTAAATCCAGTCTTATACAGTGCAATTTTCCGTGGGTCAGAGTAGACCTCATGTAAGCGAACCAAACATTTCTTTTTATTCCTGAATTCATATGTTCTCCATAAGTACTCAATTAAGGCTTTTAAATATTTGAGGAATCTATTATGAGACAGTTTTATTTTAATTATTCTGTTTGATATGCATAAAATAAAAATATGTAACAAATTAACCAAAATTTAATATTTCAAGATCATTCAGAACATTTTAATTCATGTATGTGTATGCACACAGACATATTTTATATTTATTTTATTTTTTAATTAATATTACATATTGAGACTTTTCCATATTAGTAATTCATTAACAGCCTAATTGTTAAAGTTTCACATTGTATCTTTATAAGTATGGTAAAATTTATTTAACCATCTTTTTTGCTGGATATTTGGTTTGTTTCTAATTTTTCTCTGTTGCAGATTACACTAAGACTTGATTTTACATAAAATTTTTCTTAGCTTTGATTATTTTTTCAGAGTAGACTTTTAGCATGGCTATTAGTGGATTAACTATTAAAATTCTAAAATCTTATGACTTACACTTAAAAATTGTTCTTCAGGAAGTTTTTATAATTTAGGCTGTCAAATGAGGAGAGGAGATCAGCAATTTAATAGGTAGGAAAATATTTCATTATTACTTAAATTTACATTTCTGTTGAATATGTTCAATAGGTTAAATAATTATTTAAATTTTCCCTCTGTTATTGTTTCTTCCCTTTCATTCTATTGACCATTGATTGTTTTCCACTGTATTTTTTTTAAAATTATTATTAATTTATTTATTTATTTTTGGCTGTGTTGGGTCTTCGTTTCTGTGTGAGGGCTTTCTCCAGTTGAGGCAAGCGGGGGCCACTCCTCATCGCGGTGCGCGGGCCTCTCACTATCGTGGCCTCTATTGTTGCGGAGCAAAAGCTCCAGACGCGCAGGCTCAGTAGTTGTGGCTCACGGGCCTAGTTGCTCTGCGGCATGTGGGATCCTCCCAGACCAGGGCTCGAACCTGTGTCCCCTGCATCGGCAGGCAGACTCTCAATCACTGCGCCACCAGAGAAGCCCGATCCACTGTATTTTTTATAAAGGATATTGACAATCCTGAGTGTTACATCTTTGCAAAGATTTTTCAGTGGTAATAGTTTGCCTTTTTATTTTAACTTAAGATGTATTTTTATAAATATGTGTGGATATTTTTAATTTTTAGCCATTTCTACTGAACTTTTATTATGTATTTCTGTATTGCTTCCCATTATTAAATATTCATTTTTAAACTTTTTTATGGAAATAGTTAAAATGTAACACTTCATTCATTAAAAATTTTTAAACTGAGACACATAATTCTGCCTAAGCTTTCAACCTATAAAAACAAGCTTTCATCATAAGAATGAAAATACTGTTATCATCATCTGACTTTGTTAGCTATATAAAATACCGCTAATAATGTTTCTACATAGACTATATGTAGATATTTCTTTAAATGTCACCATTAAATATGTCCTTTCACAATTTTAACAATCCATATAAATCTGTAAGCAACAATGTTTCTATTTTAATGGTAAGATATATTTTTGTTTCCTACTTTAGTTCACTAGGTTTAGAAACAGATTTCCACTTATTATGTGAAGAACAAATGCACCAGACAGTTAAGGAGCTGATTTTATTCAGGCTGTTGCGGTAGGATGAATGTTCATTAATGACAAATATCTCAAAGAATAGGAGGGGCCTGAAGATTTATAAAGGCAGGTATATAAGGGAGTCATTCGCCTATCTTGTGGAAGTCACAAAGAATGATGGAAACAGGCGTTATCTTGGAATATGTGAGAGTTGGGGTATTGGAGGTTTCCAAAGCACAAAAATGTGGGGGCATTTCTTAACTCTCGCTGTTTTCCGGGAACATGGAATTCAGGTAGAGCCCAATGTCACCTGTTAGTATGTGGTATAATGTAATCAGAGACACATTTAAGTATTGACTGTTGAATTCTGTAATCATTTGTCTTGATGATGTGGAGAAATAGACAAACCTGATGATTAATTATAAATTCTGACATTTTCAGAATCAAAAGTTTCAACAATTTTTTTTTTCTTTCCAGACTCAATAAGGTGTTTTTAAATGAACTATAGCTATTTAGAAAACCTTTATATATCTTCAAACATAGGGAAATTATTTCTCTAGCACCAGTCCAGGAAATTCCCGAGGGTACTCAAAATACTTTTTTGAAGTATTCAGGTGAAGAAAGTATGTTCAGAAGGCAGGCTCATTAGTAGGCAAATTGTAGAAGGAGCAACTACCACAGATTTTTGTTTGTTTGTTTCTCATGACAATGAAATTCTGCCTGAAAAATAGAGCCAAGTGACTAATTATGGCTGAAATTGGGCAATTACTCCTCAAATTAGCCAAATGCAGGTGTAATTATTATTTTAATAAGACTAATTGCTCAGTGGTAATTTGCAAAGGGGAGCCTGCATTTGGTGGAGACACAAGAACTCCAGATCCTTGACATATAGAAATACGATATGATATTAAAAAATAAGGAGTAGAAATAAATTATATATATTTATATATAGAGAGAGAGACAGACCGAGACAGAGTGATAGAGAGACACAGAGGATAAACTAAAGGAAATATCAAGAGAGATCTAACATCAGACTATCAAGTTTTCTTTGAAAATGTCCATGAAAACTTGTCAAATAGGGAACGATATTCTAGTATCTGAAGTTAAGACAATTATTCTGCATATAAGGAAATCCAAGCATATTTCTAAAACCAACCACACCTACCACAAATTATTTTAAAAGTCACATCAAAAGAAACTTACCACTCTACTTTCTCATAACCTAATACTTCTAAGCCATCATTATCCCTCACCTGGATCACTGAATTAACTTCCTAGTTAGCCTCTCTTTTCATATTTTTTCTAAAGAGTAGCCAAAATGATTTTTTAAAACTGTAGATCAGAGCAGATCACTCCCATGCCCAATACTGTCCAGAAATAACACACTTAACGAAAAACCCAAATTCGTTTTATGGCTTACCACCCAGTTCTCACTGAACCCATCTCCTACTTCCCATATTACTTCTAACATTCTCCTACACTACTTGACTCATTCTTTCTAGCCAGACCAGTCTTAGTATTCTCAATCAACCTGAGATTTTCTGCCCCAGGGCCCGGGCAATCATTGTTTGTTTTATAAATAACTTAATGACTCTCTCCTCTCTTTTATTCAAATGTCATCTCCCCAAACAATACAATTCTGATGATATTCCCTAAAATAGAAACAGTTCTATAATACTTTATATTCCTTATCAACAAATAGTTCTTACTTCTTCTTTATAAGACTTAGCAGAATTTGTAATGTTCTTGCTCATTTATTTGTCTGATTATATTGATATACCTTAGTAGATGAATGCTTGAAGGATGAGGGCAGAGGTTTTGCTGATTTTTTTCATTGCTGCATCTCTAGTTCCAGTAACCGTGTCTGGAACATGGGAAATTTGCAACAAATAGTTACTGAAGTATGAATAAATTAAAGAAGTATGACCCAAGTTGGACTCTTTCAAACTCCTGAAGTTGGAGAAGAAAAAGATAGACTTTTGCATTGCATGGAACTACAATGCCCAAGTAAGTGGTGTGAAGTAAAGTTAAAAAACCCTTTTCAAAGTAGCAGAGTTTGTCAAAGAAAAACCAGAGCCAGACAGTAATTAAAGTGGTAAAAACAGATTTTATTCAGGAACTACTGCAATAGGGGAAAATAGACCTCAGTATAAAACTAAATTCAATCCCAGATACAGCATAGGCAAGGGATTTACAGCCAAGGAGCAGGGTCGGGGTCCATGGATGAAAAATTACTAAGAGGAAACATCAGGGGTAAAAGCGCATTCTGACTAAACCAACTTGACAAGGTTCACTGAATGTAAGCCAGAATGTTCAGATACCAAGGGTAAGGGGTGAAGAATTTGATCAGATATAGACGGTGATAAGGTATCCTATATTAAGGGTAGGGATTCTTGCTAAACTGATTTAGCAGGGGCTTTGAGGCTTCTTTATCCGTACCAAAGCAAATAAAGGCCTAAGTCCACTCTATGTGACTGTGCAGGGTGTGTGACTGCCTTTCCCAGCAGCCTACAATCACTCCAGCTCTGGACCTCCTACTGGTGTACTGGAAATACAGAGGATGGAAAAAAGTCATCAAATTCAGAATCTGGGTTATTCTACCAGGAAACTGACTGGACTGATACATTGTTTTTTAAGTTTATTGATTTTATTTATATCCAAACCTTTCCTCCCACCCTCCAACTTTTTTTCATTTTTTTCCACCTCTTTTTGTAAGGCCAGCAAGCCAAATGTCCGTAAAAAAGGTTTAATTGGAACAGCAGTCACATTCATTCATTTACATCATGGTCTGCGTCTGCTTTTGCTTCACCACAGCAGAGTAGTTGCTGCTGAGGCTGCATGGCCGTCAAAGCCTGAAGTCTTTACTGTCTGAGATTTTATAGAAAAAAATTTGCTGACCCTGGCTTTAGGTTAGATAGCAAGGGGCCTCAGAGCCAGTCAACACACATGATAAAAATGATAGCAACTTGTATTTATTTAGCACTTATAACATCATAGGCATGTTGAACATGTTTTACATTGCATTATCTCATTTAACCTTGATATCAACACTCTGAGGGATGTTGGCTTAAAACAATAAAATAGCCAGTTATTTTACCAGCAAAATTGGGTTTATTAGGAAACAGCAAAGAATTGCAATTTGGGACATGCAATCTATGGGTGAATCACAGGCAAGCCCAGAGAACAAAGGAGAAATGTTTTTTTGTAGAGGAGAAGGGTGAGTTGGGAGGTGCTGTAATAAAGAGTCCATTGGAGGAAAACTGGGAATTTGAATTGTAGTGGCTTTTCATTGGTTGAGTTGTGACAGTCTCTCATTGGCTGGGCTGTTGCTGGGCAAGGAGAAACTCTTCCTTCCTCTTGCTGGATAGTAAAGTAGTAATCTTTTTCCTGTTGGAGATGCAAAGGTATGTCTCTTCCTGTTAGGTCTGCAATTGACGTTGAGGACTTCCTTGCACATTTATTTGCAACATCCTGTGAATCTATAATAACTTTTAAATAAAAATCTAAAAAAAAATCCCACATTTTGCTGTAGAAATTAAATGTTAATGTTAAAAGTTTTAAACAGACAGAGCTGGATTCTTATCTGGAGCAGGACATGAGGAGCTGCTACTCAAATCTTAATCTAGTTATCCAATCTTTCTAAAGCTCAGCTCCATCATTTCTAAAATAAATAATAGTTATATTTACCTTGAAAATTAATCAACCGAAATCTCATTATAAAATGGAGTCGGGAGGCCAGAGAGGGAGCTCTCATGCCTTACCACTCAACAGTATGTAGCTTGTCTTTTCATATTTCAAACAGGTTTTTCTCAGAGCAAAAGTTTTCAGTTTATCAATTTATCAGTTTTCGCACTTACAGATCTTGCTTTTGTGTTAAGCCTATGAATTATTTGCCAAATTCTGTGTCTCAAAAGATTTCTACTTTGTTCATTTCCTAGTTTTACAGTTTTATATTTTACATTCAATCTGTGATCTGTTTTTGTTGAGGGATGTACAATTGCTTCAGCACTATTTATTGAAATTAAAATTGTTTTGAATATTTTTGGACTTTTGCCTTTCTATAATAAAGTTTAGAATAAGCTTATCTATGTCTACTGGTAGAGATTTTGTCTATATTTACAGGCTGAGATTTTGTAAGGAATTGTATTAAACTCCTAAGTTAACTTAGAATTGACATCTTTACTTTGTTCAGTCTTCCAACCTATGAACACAATATGCCTCTCCAAAAATTTCGGTCTTTGATTTCTTTCATCAGCATTTTATAGGTTTCCTCATTCAGAACCTGTATATGTTTTGCTAGACTTATTTCTCTTATATTATTTTCATTGGAAAAACTAAATGGAACTGTGATTTTGATTTCTGTTTCCACGTGTTCATTGTTGGTATCTAAAAATATAATTGATTTTTGTGTGTTCATCTTGTGTCCTGTGACCTTACTGAACTCACTTCTTAAGTCTAAGTGATTTCCTTTTTTGTAAATTCCTTGGGGTTTTCTACAGACATAGACAATAATATTATCTGAAAAGAGACAATAATATTATCTGAAAAGAGAGACCATTTTATTTCTTCTTTCAGAACTAAGTTCAGTTTTTTTGTTTTTAAACATTGTTGAATTCAATTTGGTAAAATTTTGTCAAGGTTTTTTGCATCTAAATTCATGAGATATAATTTTATTTGTTTTTTATGCTGACTTTGTCTGGTTTAGGCATTAGGGTAATACTGGCCTCATAAAATGAGATGGGAAGTGTTTCCTCTTCTGTTTTTTAGAAAAGATTGTGTGAAATTGAAGTGAATATCTTCTTTAAATATTTGGTAAAATTATCCACTAAAATCATCTGGGCATGTAGATTTCCTTTTCTGAAGCTTTTTAATTACAAATTCAGTTTCTTTAATAGTTATAAGACCAACACTCTATCTTCTTGGTGCTTTTTGGACTTTATTTTTTTTGAGGAATTCAATTCTTCTAAGTTGTTAAATTTAAAAAGTGTCATGTTGTATGTAATATTCCTTTATTATCCTTTTAATTGTTGCAAGATCTTTGTTTGCTGTTCCCTGATATATGTTATAGTAGTTATTTGTGTCTTCTTTCTTTTTATCAATATCTGTGTCAGTCTATCCAGATTTTATAAAGAGCCATATCTGATACAAGCAGGCAGTTAGTGTGTGGTCAGATCACCCCAATCAAGTCTTAGATTAAGGTGAGTTTCAGTCTTTTGTGAGAACTATTCTGGGTAGTCCTTTCAGTATACTTTCTGAGATAGATAAGAGAGATAGATAATCTAGTATAGATATTTCATATTCTGGTAACTTGGATGCAGTCATTACCTTCCTTTGAAGTTTTCCGTAATGTTTGAATGATTTTATAATAAACACATGTTAATTTTAAAATATAATGAGTTAGTGTTTCTTAAAAACTAGGAATTTTTATTGCCTTGAAATATGTAGCTAGAACTTTTAAAATTAAATGTTCTAAAATAAAGCCTTTGAAAATGTTGACGGCATTTTATTTTTTAAGGTGGCATAGATTTTTCAATTTCAAAAAATTGCTGACTAACATTTGGGACTGATTACCAATCAGGCAGTATGTAATTTGGAAGTGAAATCCTGCTGTATTAAACTCTGACCCTTTTTAATAAGATGCTTCTTCTAGATGAGCTCAATTGTACACTGTCAAAAAGGTCAGTATTTATTATGTAAGAGAAATATGTAATATGGTTTGAGAAAGCCAAAAGGCCAACTTGACTAAGATTCTGTCTTCTAATCAACACCCTAAATCCCCAACATTAGAGTCCCTCTGAAGACTTAAGCACTTTTTCCCCAGATGAGACAGATAGCTCCAAGCAAAGTATAACTCAATGATGTGTATTGAATTACAAGTTATATAGATGACAGTCATCAGCATTATCTAACACATAAATTTAAGGTTTATTTATAACTGCAAAGAGCACCACTGAGCTCGTAACTGTCCTATCATTTGGCCTCAAATGGCAAGTATTTGCCCAAAGATCTTCTCTGATTCTAAAAGATTCTAAAGCTTCAGAGCTATATATGCTTTCAGCCCTTTAAGACTTCCAAAGGGGCTTTCTCTTTTGGACTGTCTCTAATAATGTCGGAGGATATTATGACTCATATATTCCAATTGCAAATACTACCTATCTTTTGTCAAGAATTTTGGTTAACCAAGATTGTATTTGATGTATCACACCAGCCTTGATAATTAAATATCATTTTTTAAATTCTATTTTTTTTTTAAATGTTTATTTATTTTTCTCTTATTTGTTGCACCGGCTCCTTAGTTGCGGCATGTGGGCTCCTTTAGTTGTGGTATGCGAACTCTTAGTTGCAGCACGCATGTGGGATCTAGTTCCCTGACCAGGGATCGAACACAGGCCCCCTGCATTGTGAGCATGGAGTCTTAACCACTGCGCCACCAGGGAAGTCCCTTAAATTCTATTTTTTAAAGATAATATGCACATTGACTCTCTCTCTCTCTTTCTCTGATGAGAGGAGTCACAATTCTATTAGTTTAAGCACATTTATAGATTTGTTTAACTACCACTGCGATCATGATAGAACTTTCCTATCACCCAAAATATTCTCTCTCTGAGAATTCTTTGAAGTCACAACTTCTCTAACCTCTGACAATCACTGATCTGTTCTCTATCATTACATTTTGTCTGTTTGAAAATGTCTTACAAATGGAATCATACATTATGGAACCATTTGAGACTGGCTTCTTTTATTTAACAAAATTCGAGATTTATCTGAGTTGTTGAGTATATCAATATTTCATTCCTGTTTATTACTGAATAGTATTCCATTGCATGGCTACACCAAGTTTGTTTATCCATTAACCTCTTGAGAGACATTTGGGTGATTTACAGTTTTGACAATTATGTGTGTGTATGTATATATATATATGAGATATTAAGCAAGTGTGAAGATTATTTCTTGAAAAAAAATAGTGTATGTGATTAATGGTACATGTAACTGATGGGAAGTAAATAGGTAAGAAGCATCCTGAGTTTTTTGAGGGAATTTCAATGCCAAAGAAACCAAGAACCTTATCTAACAAGCTTCTGACTATTTGAGGAGCATAGGAAACAATCCGGGAATACTAGGCAGTGTCAAAAAAAAAAAAGGCATATGCAGAAATGACACTTTAGATGTGGCTGAAGAAGATAATAGACAAGGAAGTTTTCCAGAAGTTGGAGCATGGAATCTTAAGGAACAATGGACAAGACAGAGAGAATCAAGGTCTAATCAAAGAATTTTCCCCTCCTTGTTCCTGTTGTGTAGAATAATCAGTAATACTGCTTTGTGTGTCCCATTCTTCTCCCTGGAATATTTCTTATAGATAAGCTGTCTCTGTTCCACTACTGGATATTGGTTGGGGAGGGTGGATAGAGCAGGCAGTATCTTTTGAATTCAGAGGTTGCTGGGCAATGAAGACACTTTCATACTTAGTGTAGAATAATACATATCACTTGGAAAACCAGGACCAGAACTGGATGCAGTTAGTAATGAGACTTCGGATTACCTCCTTTGTAAAGAGAGTAATGAGACTTTGGACTGCCTCCTTTGTAAAGAGAGTATATGTTCAGGGAAAGAGTGGAAGAGAGCCCTGCCAGTACCACAGTCACTGCAGGATATCTGTGGGCATACTGAAAGCTGCATCTTGTTTAGGAGCAACATCAGGGACTTAACAGTATGGGGGGAATATTTTCACTAAAATAATTCAGGCAATCAGTCAAAAAATTAAAAAGCAAATAGAATAACAAGTTCTGGGGGATTACTAGTATCCATACTTGCTACCATATATTACCTAAAATGTCTAATTTCCAACAAAAAATTATGAGCTATTCAAAGAAATAGGAAAGTATGACCCATATAGTGGGGGGGAAAAAAAGCAGACAACAAAAACTACCTGTGAGAGCAACCAGATGTTGGATTTAACAGGAAAAGATTTCAATGTACCATACATATATTTTTTTTTTTCATAGAATGAAAGGAAAGTTTAATTAAGGACATAAAAGAAGGTATAATGACAATGTCATATCACAAAGAGAATATCAATAAAGAGATGGAAATAGAAGGCCAAGAGTAGACAACTTTCTGAAGAAGGACAACATGGTGGACTTATACCAGAAGCTAAAGCCTATTATAAAATCAGAGTAATTCAGGTAGTATGGTATTGGGGGCAGTGTGTGTGGTGGAGGATGGTAGGAAGGAGTAAGATATCATTTTAAATTGAGCCATAATCCTGAATGGCACAGATTCACTCCAGATTATCTTGCATCTCTGCTACTAGCTGGCTCTGTAAATGCGTCCACATTTTACTTTTCTACTCTTTAATTTTCCTACCTTTCCCAGTCATCTTCAAGACCCTTGTGATAAATGTGATTATACTTTTAAAGTTTCTTTTAAACCGCGAATCTATCTAATTAAATACTTGATCGTCACCTGAAAAATAAAATTCCCTAAAACAGAAAATTCTATAGGGGAGCACAGCTTGAAGGCAAAAGCTTGTCAGTATGTTCAGTAGCAAGCATAGACATGTTGTATTTATTAGGATTTGGACTTAGCTATTGATTCAGTCTGATATCAGCCAGATTTCTAAATAATATATGCAAGTCTTTCTTACTGACTTACCCCCACATAGTAATAGAATTATACTGAAGAATGGGACAGCGTGCTGTGTATATGTGTTTATATACTTTTTCTCTGCTATAGAAATGGAAGTATAAGAATTTGATCTCATCTTCCATATCAGAAATCAATAGATATTACCTACAATTACAATCAGTAAAGAGAAAAGAGTATGTTATTTAGGAATATGGTAATAAGTGAGAATTAACAATTAAAAGAGCTTACATTTTACCTCTAACTGGAACGCAGAGGTGATAGGATATATAGAGCAGTGGACTACTTTAAACGGTTATAAATATGCAGGAGTATTTTCCTATTGCACTATGTATATGCTTTATTTGCTAAAAATAAAAATTAATTATAAAAGTTAAGTTTAATAAATTTTTTAAGCCGTATACCATGCAAACACTATTTTCTAATTTATACACTTACTAAAATACCACTAGCCACTTAAGCCTGTGTGGTTTACTTCAAGGAGCACCTCTTGTGCTAATCACCCTTCATCTTCCCAGTCAGTAATTATCTGTCCTATGTTTGCATGTCACATTGCTTCTCTCTATGTGACATCAGTTACATTATTCTACCTTAAAAAAAAAAAAGCTTCTCAAATACCTGCCTCTATAATTTAATCACAAATTCCTTGTTGGCATACACCAGTTGGGGAATGCTCTTTCTTGTGAGAGTATTACAAGGATCTTTTAACTTATTAAAAAATTTAAGTTATTTACCAAATTATGTACTCATTAATATCATTAACCTACAATTATTGTATTTTTATGAGGTCAAAATTAAATTCAAACTGCATATTTAGATCTGGGCTAGATGTATAGTTTTAAATTTTAGATAGTTTTAATTTTTAGATGGAGATAAATTGCCTGCCTATCATAGTATGACCAGTCAAACTCATCTCTGCATCTGGTTACATGCACATTATACAAATCTTATGTAAATGTAATTAGAATACAAAGGATCAGGGACATTTCCATGACGCTAGAATATAAAAACACTCATTTGATTATTTCCACATGGTTCTGAAGATTTTAATATTTTCAGATTATACAAAAAGCAAGTCAAATTGTAAAAGGTGGGAAAACTCAGCAGTGAATCATGATATTCATAATAGACTGTACATTCATAAATTTGATTTAAAAATCTATTTTATAGCACAAGTTAGTGAGAAGATTGTTGGTCAGGGTATTAGTTTTAGGTCTTTTTCCTACAGATTCTGTGACCATAGACACTCATTTAACCTGATTCTGCCTTGATTTCTTCACTTACCATGAGGGTATGACACCAGATGACTTCCATTTTATTGTCTATTTCTTTTTTTTTTTTTTTTAATTAATTAATTTATTATTTATTTATTTTTGTCTGTGTTGGGTCTTCGTTTCTATGCGAGGGCTTTCTCCAGTTGCGGCAAGCGGGGGCCACTCTTCATCGCGGTGCGCAGGCCTCTCACTATTGCAGTGTCTCTTGTTGCAGAGCACAGGCTCCAGATGCGCAGGCTCAGTAGTTGTGGCTCACGGGCCTAGTTGCTCCGTGGCATGTGGGATCTTCCCAGACCAGGGCTCGAACCTGTGTCCCCTGCATTGGCAGGCAGATTCTCAACCACTGCGCCACCAGGGAAGCCCTTATTGTCTATTTCTAATGTTAATAGATACTAATGGCTGTAAATGTGTTTCCCCAAATAACATTTGTGATAAAATGTCATTAGCTTATGCAACTAAGGTATTAAAGTCTATTTAAAGATGTATATTTTGAAAATGACCACACCTGTTTTTAGTTCTATGACAAACTTATTCTCATGTCTTAGGGTTAATTCATTATTAATTTAATGTCTATACAGATAAGGAAACACATTAGCTGAGGAGAAACTAATGAGAAATTCACATTGAGCTGGTTAAATATTAATAATCCATTCACATATTGACCATATGATGATTCTTAAGGCTTCTAGTTTTATTATGAGTCTGCAGGTTGGTTTTTCACTATATTTTTTCCACTATGCTGGGCCAATCATAAAACACAATGGAAGATTTTGGAATGAGAAGATTTAGAAATATGTGAGATGTCAAGTTTGCTTTATGGAAGGCAATTATTTTATGTATGGCTACATATGATCAGAGGTAATGTTTATCAATTCTTTTGCATAGCATGTAACTGACAATTTAGATTTTATTACTATATCCAGTCCACTAGATTACAATAATGTTTTATACTTAAAAGAGGACTCTAAGTAGGTTATTCACTGAGTACCTACTATGTGCAAGGCACTTGTGCATCTAGAGCTTTTGAAAAGCGATGTATTCTTCAAACTATCCCAGGTCATGATAGGGTTCAAGGTCCAAAAAAAGGATACTTTTATTTAGGAGTGAAGGTATCAATTTGGATCACAGTGGAACATTATTGGAGGAAGTCACTGAAATGACATGACCCCCAGCTAGATGGGCCAATCAGAATCTCCTTACTCTCTTTCTCCAGTCCTTGGAATGTGAGTTCTGCTTGCCTTCCCTGAGCTGGAAGCTGCCCCAAGGACACAGCCTTGAGAGAGTAAGGTGTTGTTAAGATCATCTGGATGGTATATTTGACTGAACCCAGTTAAGGCCTCTGTAAGATTTGTAACTTTAAGATTCCGGTGGGCAGAAACAGAGATCTACTCATCTTGTGGCCTCCCAAGACAAGCTGTAAATTGCCTTGCTTATTAAAATTGCCACCCACCAATCTGGAGTGGTTTGCCTCTTTTTGGGTCTCTCCTTGTCCTAGGGCCAGTTTCACATTTCACCTGGGGAAGCTCTCAAGGTGAAAGCTCCAACAAACCTTTTTTATGTGATGTGCTTTCTCTTGTTGTTTGCCTGTTATAATAACGTTCGTTCTCTCCCTCTCTCTCTCTCTCTCTCACCCACCCCCAACCCAGCCGTGTGTGTGTGTGTGTGTGTGTTGCATCTTTAGCACTTTATACTATATATATTATACACACACAGACACTGTTTTCAGCAGCCATAATTTTAAAAACTTTATGCCTAAATAATTATTTTTATTCTTCATAATAGCAAAATGAAGTGGAAAGGCTAGATTTCAAATGCCATTTTCATATAATATCTGATTTCTGTGGAAATGCATTTTAGAAGATTATTAAAGAAATAATTAGTGCCTTATTTCCTGGCTTTACATACTTCATCTAAGTACATCTGATTTCAGTCAACATGGGAGATTTTTACCCCAACTTCACTTTTGCCTCTACCCTTGCTTTAATAGAATGCATAATTTCTGATTTTCTTCTTTTCCAAATTTTATTTTCTTCTTAGTTCACAAAGGTACTTACTGCACATGGGTATTAAATATATTGTCCGTGTGCTGTTCATCTCTGGCATTAGTAGTGATGAGCAGAATCACTTAATATTAGTCAGAAATTAAGACCGAAATAAGTATGGGTTAAACTGTAATATAAAATAAAATTAAGTTGAACTGATTTAAGCTAAGCTGTATTTCAATGCTCTGAAGCAGCCTCTTACTGTTTGCTGCTGATTTGCTCTAATTTGCTATTGGTCCCTCAGTATGGGAGTGTTTATGTTCTTTTCTATAGTTAAATGCTTTCAATTCAGAGGTGCTACTTGTATTATAATGCAAAGATGATGAAGAATGCCTTGCCTGGAGTAGATCAAAGTGGTTAATTGCAAACCAACGTCAGTATTTTGCCCCTGTTTGTCAGAAGAGGAAAACAGGTGGTGTGTGGTTCTCTGCCAGAACATTTCTATATAAATAATCATGCTCTTTGAAAATAATACCTGTAAGTCATTTCAAGATAATTTCAGTGTTTATAGATGTCTCTTCTGAAGGAGCCTTGAAATACTTTATATTTGCCAGCTTGGTGTTTAACCCTTTCATGTCAGTTTAATTTGGGATCATTGAGAATACTTCAAGAATCTGTTTAGCCAGAAGGGTACTGATAGTGGAACCAAATTGGAGTCAGAAGAACTGCTTTTAGTAATGGCCATGGCATCTTACCAATGTAGTGAATACTATGAATATCTGCAAACCACTGTCGCTGGATATTTTGTGATTTTTAAATATATTTTATATTCTTTCTCTTTATTTTACTCTTCAGTTTCTCTTTTCCCTTCCCTTCATATAAGAAGTTCGTAGATTTTATTCTCCCAAAGGAATGTGATTGAACAAGAACTGTGCTCCATATTGGTAGAATTGAAAGAGGGGTCTACAAGAGTCCCTCATGCTCCTAGTCAATCAGTCTCAGCCTCTCCCAACAGACCCTTTCTTATCACTTACAACTGCCTAAGAGACAAGGACCAAGAAGAGGCTACCATAGAACTGAGCATCCACCTTCTCCTAAGAAGCTCTCAGGACAAATCCCATTATTTCTCACATCTCTGGAGCCCTCAGACTCTGAGAGGAGGCCAAGCCTCCCCAGTCAGCCTTCATCACTGAAGATATTGGGCCCACGTGGCTCTAACCTGACTCAGCTCTGGCCAGTCTCAAGTGCTTACTGGAAATATATCTCTTTTTTAGCAAACTTTCTCTGTATCCTCAGGCTCCTCTCTGAACATGTTTTTACTTTTTTATTCTCTCAGAAACCTGCATGCTCCCTGGACACACTATTTTTCCCGCAGTCCCTTTTATTATGTGGCTGTTTTCTTTCCACATTCTATTTCATAACTGTTTATCACTAGCCACAACTATCTCTTATCATCATTTAGGTTATTTCCATATCACACACATAATTTATCCAACTCCCTGTCCTCTCTGTCTTAGACCTCCATACTGTACTTGTAATGCCCTAGTCCTCTACTTCAATTTTGGCTATCCTGTCAAACCCTAGAACTTGCCACTACCAAGTAATATAGACCTTCAGTTTAAAACATGTCAGTCTCTCACCACTTTCTCTTGTTTTTAACCAACTCTCAAAGACCTACAGTTTCTCCACCCACCAGGACTTCCATTGACCCTACCACAGTTTTACTAATACTCACCCTCCTAACATAGTTTAGGTTAGATTATCCACTATTACAATCATTTCATTGTTTTCAGCCTTTCTCCTTTGTTGTTTCCTTATTCTTGTTTATTTTCTGGCAAACTTCAATCCTGGCTAAATCCATGTTTGCCTCTCTATTCCTCAGTATAGCTGACAAAAATCACAGAAACCTGCTGATCAATCTCTCCTCAAACTTTAAATGAACCTGTCAAATCAGGTTCAACTTTCAAAGGGCAATAAGTGTCTATAGGATAGGGAATTGGGGATGGAGATGGTAACAGTGGTTTTAGCAGCAGATCACAATAAGATAATGCTACAAAGCTTCACTAAGTAGGTAACATCTAAGAAAAGCCTTGAAGGAGATACGGACATCCAGGAGGAGAGTAAAGAACAAGGAAAGAGCCAGTGCAAGGCCAAGATTCAGGGGTGTGTCTGGCAGGTTCAAGTTTTCACAAGAAGAATAGTGAAGCTGGAGTCAACTGAGTGAGAGGATAATTGGTCAGGAATGAGAGAAGAAATGATTAGCAAGGTAACTGGGAGTTAGACCCCAAAAAGACATGTACATAATTGTAGGATTTTGGGGTTTAATCCAAGTGAGAAGAGAAAGATTTGTGGAGTTCAAGACGGAAGACTGACATGAACTAAATTACATTTTACAATGATCACTGCCTGCTGTGTTGGGATAAGACTGTGGTAAACAGGGGAAGAAGTAGGGTGATACATTCTGAGGTTACTGTAATATTTCAAGGGAGAGATTTTGATGAATTAGACAAGGGTGGGAGAGATGGGCTAATCCTTATACCCCACATGAATACAATCCAATCTTGTGAATTCAAGCAATTTACTCCAGTATTTACCCTTTTTTTTTTTTCTATTTTCAGGATTATTCACATCAAGATATAGACAAGTTGTAATATTCCCTTCTAAACCAAATAATTTCAAAAATAAAATTAAATAAAATACCTCCCACTCCATGGTGCTCCTGTTTCTCTGCTCCTCATTATGTAAAAATTCCCCAAATTTCTCAGCTTTCTTCTCTTCTCGAGTCTCCTGCAAACAAGTTTGGCTTTGGTTTGTATCTTCCCGCAGAAACTACTTCTCTCACAGGCACCAACTTTGAAACTTTTCCATTTTCCTCACAATCTTATATAATTTTAAAGCTCAATATTTTCAACAAGCTTTTTAACAAAAATCAGCAATCAACTGCCCCACCTTGATGGCTACTTTCAATTCTTTTAGCTGTTTATTCTACTATTTGCCACCATGTTTCTAAATAACATGCTCTTTTGCTATTTCATAATTATTTGTGCCACACACACACACACACACACACACACACTCAAGCACAATTCCACCTTCACTATCTTCCCAAAATAATCACGATTTTTGGAGAACTTCCCTGGCGGTCCATTGGTCAATACTCTGCGCTTTCACCGCAGGGGGCGCAGTTTGATCCCTGGTCGGGGGAACTGAGAGCCTGCACGCCACGTGGTGTGGCCAATTAAAAAAAAAAAAAATCACGATTTTTGGTTGATTAATATTCACTAACATTAGTCTGGAATTTAAAATATTTATCACATTTGAGTCATTTTGCCTTTCTTAAACAACTTTTTGTTTTTTTCAGAAGCCCTTCTCTCTCTTTCTGCTTGTTTGATCAGTTTTCTATGTACTTATTACTAATTAATTCCTAAAATTTCTACCAGATTAATAAATCTCCTTTCAACATGATTAAAACATATTAGGAAAGTTTGCAAGTTCTAATATATTTCTCCTGGACCCTTCCCTCCTAGAATCAATCCTCTTTGCTCTGATCTGGACTAGATGCTCTAGAATATAATGTCCTTGAACATTTCCTCCACCATCTTCCTATGGATTCTCATCATCTCTCTGATGTATTGATCCTTTGTGTTTTGAATTTTATATTATTTTCTTCCAGTTTACGCTCTTATTTGAATGGAGTATATTCTCCAGATGTCTCTGGAAATAGGATGCATGGGAAATGATTTTTTAAGGTCTAGAATGTCTGACCATGCCTGCAGTGTATCCTTTGTAGTGGTTTCTAATTGGGACAGTGTGACTGAACTGGAACAATGTATAAGAATTCATGTCCCTCACATTCCTAGGTTCGTTTGGCCACAAGAGATGTGTGTGTGAGGTTTGGGAGCAACAGTGAAGAGCAGCCATTCTACTCTATGTCAGTGTAGGGTGTCAGGTGCCGTTGCAGCTCACACACCTTGTCACTCACCTCCTGGCTCACCTTGTTCATGTGGAGTAGCAGCCAGGCCTGCAGCTCCGCCAGCTCCCACCTGATCTCCTCTCCCGCTTCTCAGAGTCCTGGGGCAGGTGCATGTGCAGACGTTACCTGAGGTAACAGGTACCAGCATCTTTTGTAGGTTATCTGTATCTAGATTGGAGGCAGTGAGAGACAGTGAAGGTTCCAGTTTTTCTCTTGTCCTTCTCTGCTTCATGTCCATCTTTTCTTCCTAACTGCCAATCCTATAGTAACTTCAGGCCCACCAGCAGACATAGAAGCAATAGTCCCCCATAAATTTGTTTACTAATTGTCTATGATATAATCCTTCTAATGTATCCCTTTATTTCATATCACTCAAGGGGTTCTACTCCCTTGATCAAATCCTAACTAATATACTCACCAATTAAGTTGGTAGTTTAACCGGATGCTAGGCTGGACTTTCCTAGGTAAGAAATTCTACCCTGAAAATCGTTCTATCTCAGATTTTCTGAAGCCTGCTCCACTGAATTTGATATCCAATGACCTCTTGAGAACTCTGATGTTTTTCTGATTCTCGATTTCCTATTTTTGCAAACTTAACATGATCTTTTCCTCCAAGGTCCTAAAATATCATGATTATTTGATATGTGTATTTTTTATTTATAATACTTTAACCACTATTTAATGCCTTCTCAATCTAGAAGCTAGGGGCTTTTAATCCTTTACCCATTTTCTCTGCCAGCCACCATATTCTCACAAGTGACTGCGGTCTATAATTCCTGAGCTTTTTAAAAAAAATTCTGTGGTACAAAACAGCCTGCTTCAGTCTTATTCACTGTTGTTGTGGATTTGAGGTTTTTCCAGTATGCTAGTTCTCTCTTTCTGGTATGCTAAGTTGCCGCTCATCTCTTTGCTTTCCAGCTCCTAAAATTTTGTTGCTGTTCTTGTTTCCTCTGTCATTGCTTCATCCTTGGAATTTTATGTGTTTTTTTCAATGTCTTTACTCCCATTAAGGAAGAGTTCCTGGAAAAAAAAAAAAAGACAATCTCTCTCCTGTGTCTAATCCCAGCCTGCACTGTTTTGCAGAAACATTTTTAGCATTGAGTTTCCAGGGCACAACTCCTCAGCTGATTTTCTCCCATCATATTGACCACTCAGTCTTTCTTGTTAAATTTCCCTGCTCTTTATATTTTCTTTTCTCTCTAGACTCCTCCTCATTCTGTCCTATGAACTTCAATACCAACTATAGGACAGTGATTATAAAATTTACATCTCTAGCCCTGATCTCCCCAAAGAGCCTCTGACTCATATATAACAAATCAACACTTGGATTTTTCAAAAGCTTCTTCTTCTTTTTTTTTTCTATAAATTTATTTATTTTATTTATTTATTTTTGGCTGCATTGGGTCTTCGTTGCTGTGCGTGGGCTTTCTCTAGTTGTGGCGAGTGGGGGCTAGTCTTCGTTGCGGTGCGCGGGCTTCTCATTGCGGTGGCTTCTCTTATTGCGGAGCATGAGCTCTAGGCACACAGGCTTCAGTAGTTGTGGCAAGCGGGCTCAGTAGTTGTGGCTCAAGGGCTCTAGAGCGCAGGCTCAGTAGTTGTGGTGCACGGGCTCAGTTGCTCCGCAGCATGTGAGATCTTCCCAGACCAGGGCTCAAACCCGTGTCCCCCGCATTGGCAGGCAGATTCTTAACCACTGCGCCACCAGGGAAGCCCTTCAAAAGCTTCTTGATCACAGTATTTCCATGGTTGATCTCTTGTTTATTTCTCCACCCTAATCTTATCCTCCCCAAATGGCAGCCTATCCATCTAGTTGCTCAGGACATAAAGCTAGGCATCTATCTGACTCCTCATTCTTCAGGGGACCTCATATCAAATCCATAGCAAAACCTGAACACTTTTTACCGCCTCAGTGGCTCTCACATGAACTGCCAGAGCCCCTTGTCTGGATCAGTGTAACAGTGTCTTAACTGGTCTCACTGCTCCATTATTACTCACCTACAATCTGTTCTTTATAGGGAAATCAGAGGGATCTTTTAAATACCCGGGTCAGATCATGTCACTCTCTTGTTCAAAAGCCTCCAACATTTTCCCATTGCATTTGACAAATGTCAGCTCTCACCATAAACTAATTTTTCATTAACTAAAATAATTTGTCATCCCTGCAATATACCAAGGTCTCTCCCACCTCAGGACCTTTGCACTTGCTGGAGGACATTCCCCCATACACTCTCATGTTTCAGTTACTCATATTTTTCAGGTCACTATTCAGTTGTGGCCTCTTCAGTCTTTCCTGGTCAAAGCAGCTAAAATAGCAGCCCTTGACACTATCTCATCCTATACACTATATTTCTTTAGAGCACTTATCACTGCTTAGTATTATGTATCTTGTTTATTTGTTATTGCCTGTCTCCCCCACTGCAGGTAAAGTGTTTGAGGTCAGAGGTGTTATCATGTCCATGCTAATAACTCTAGCTCTGGAACTGTGCCTGGTATATGGTAGAAATTCAGTAAATATTTACTTAATGAATGAATATCGAATGACCAAAGTGCCAGGCACTGTTCCAAGCGGTGGACAAAAACACTGAACAAGACAGACGAGGTCTCCTCTCTCATGACTCTTATATTCTAGTGGTCAGTCATTCTCAATAGCATGTACCATGTTATAAATTTACTTTTCATATGAGCCTATTTTTTTGGCTTGAAAATGATGTCCTTGAGATCATCTTGCTGTCCTGCACCTAACCTTGTACCTGGAACCTAAAGTCTTGTTAAAATGTTTTCAGTTATCCTATATATTTCAGTTTGTTTACTTGTATTTATATAGAATATCTAGTTTATCACAAGGTTTGCAATTGTATTTTAAAATTCTTAGTAAGAAACTGCTATCGCTTAAGTCAGGCTTAGGAATTCAGTGGCAAATGGTTAATATCCCCATTTACAACTAGGAAGCCACAAGAGTGTTGAAGTAACTTTCCCAAGGTTATCCAATAAATCATTGCCAGAGCTGGAATTAAATCCTATAACTCATTCTTGTTTAGGAAGCACTTTTATTCCTAGTTCTAAGATACATTGGAAGAACACTGTATCATCATCATTTTTCGTTGGAGAGTGTAGAATAGACAAGGCCTAAATCAACTTCATCATAGAGGTCTTTATTTCATTTTGTAATTTCAGTGAAATATGGTTAAGGATCATTAAATGTTACAGATTGGTTTAAGCTGAAATTGGCTTATTGATCATTAATCAGTAGTGAGTTCTTAAATAATGAATTCTACATATTGGAAAAAATGTTGTTAGTGGTTAACATTTGTTGTACCTACTATGAAAGATGTCTTTATCAATTGTGAAAATATAAAAAACAATTATGTCAGCATCTGTATAATGGTTTTATTTTGCATTGACAGTTGCTATACAGAGATCAATCATAATAAAAATTCATTAACACAAGGTCAGAACAGTCTTAACAATCTGTAAATAATTTCTACCTCTAAAGTTGAAGGAGATATTTGTGGTAAGCATAATTACTAAACATATTACCTAAATTGAATTTTAGCTTACTGAAATCAGTGAATACTATTTTAATCTGAAAGATTCTTCATTTTTTAACATTTTACACATTTCTTCTTTTTTTCTACTAGATCATGATAATTATGCCTTATAAATTATAAAATTAGCCCCTTTTCTTGGCTGCATGATTCTTCTTTTCTACCTTTTGTATTGGTCAGAATGATTTTTTAACAACGTAAATCTTATCCTTCTGTTTAAAGAAAAATCTAATAGATTTCCATTTTATTTACAAGAATATCTAAATGCTTTTCATGGCCTGTAATGCCCGATGTGATTTGGTGCTTGTAATTCACCCCAACTATTGATACATTTCCCACACTATACTGTTTGTTATGGTTCAGACTTGCTAGACTTCTTTGTGAATATCAAAACCTCAGACCTTAACACTATTGCATTAGTTCTTCCCTGCATCTGGAATGCTTTCCCCCTGTCTTTGCACTGCTCTCTTTTTATGGTTCAGGTCTTGCCAGAGATGACATATTCAATGTATTCTATTTAGAATATCACTTTCTATCTAATTGGTGTTTTTTGTAGGCAGGCCTTGTGATATTCTTTTTAGTTCCATACATAACTTCCCTCAACACCTTCCCCAGAGCTCATTAGTATATAAATTCTATCAGGATTGTGCGTTGAAGTTTTTGCTCTCTACTTTATCCCCAGAGCTTAGAAAACTGGTCCACCATAGTACGTGCTCATTACACAGTTTGTTTGGGTGAGTGAAAACTTTCTTCAGCATTTCTGGGTTTAACAGATTGAGGTAAGAAACTGAAATCCAGGTTGATTTCCAATCCTTAATATTATATGAGTGCAACTCCAGGCCTTGATAATAAACTCATTATTTTTTTACCCTAATTAAAAAAAAAAAACTTTACATAAACTACCCTAACTGGAGACTTCTATAATTTCATAATTCAGTATGCACAAGGCACTGTGCAACCAATGACAGTATTTAATATCAGTATCTTGAGTCCTCTTCTAAGTTGGTTTAAATCATATTATGGCAAGCTAGTGTACTTTGAAGTATGTAAATACAGGCTTTTCCTAGTATCAGCATAGGTGTTTATGTTATCTTTGATTTATTTTCATGGAATTGGGAGTTGGGTTGACAGAAAATTAGAATATTCACTTACTTGATCCTTCTTGAAAGTCTAAATACCCTTCACAAAGCATTGTTCCTGAATGGAATGGAGTGTGTGTGGCAGGAGGTCTTGTGATTTTTCAAGCTTATTTCGGCCAGGCTCCTTTCTCCGAAATACAAGACTTTCTCTAATTCCCTTCCAATTCTGCTTATCCTATTATGAGCAATCTTTTTCATAATAGTGAGAACCATGATTATAAGCAGCAGGAAGGATACATTTGCATTGAAGCATTAGAGGGTATTTTTGCCAAAAAAAAAAAAAAAAAAGAAAATTGAGAAAAAAATTTTCTCAATTCATTCAATAAAGTAAATTAAATCTTTCTGAAAAAATCCAGCATTAACTTATTGAAAAAATTGAAACAATGCTTAAGATTTTTAAAATCCTACATAGTATTTAGGGAAAATAATGTCATTAACTTTCTTTTACCTTAATCACAGAATAGACTGTGTAAATTATATCATCCACGTTCAAAAGAAACATCTCCAGAGGCCCTCTCTCAGAAAATTTAAAAATTTATTGAGAGAAGTTTTTCATTATATAATTTAATAGGAAGGTTAATGCAGCGTCAAATACGATATATTACCTTAAAGTGGTATTCATAGAAACAAATCAGAGTAGCCCTGTTTGAGGGCAGTTGTTTATATTTTGTCCCTTCTTATGACTGGCTCATGATAGAGCAGTGCTACTCAGTGTGGTTCTTGCACCAGCAGTATCAGCACCACCTGGGAACTTGTTAGAAATGCAAGTTTTCAGACGCTACTCCAGACTTACTGAGTTAGACATTCTGGGTGTATGCCACAGCAATCCAAATATTAACAAGCCCTTTCTGGGGTGATCCTCCCTACAGTTTGAGAGCCATAGTCATATGCAGACCAACTCTGGACAGTTTGTCAGATTGTTTTCCAGACCTGTCAAATGCTGACCTATTCTAACTTGGGACATTTCTGGTAATTGATCCTATTAGAGTGTACTCATTGAAGAGAGATTTCACATCTTCATTCCAATATCAGTTTGCTGAAATATCTTTTCATGATTTTTAATTTAATCAGGGTTTATATTCTCAGTTACTTTCTATCTCCCTGTGCTATAAACTTTCCTCCTACACATTCTCAATTTTCTTGTGTTTGCAAACACACAGAATCAAAATACATATAGTAGATAAGTATTGTGGAGACTAGAAGAATTAACAAGAACATCTATTTTTCCCTTACCTCCTATACCTCTAAAATTAAAACTGCTGGATGCCATGTAAATTTACACTAGTAAATTTACGCAATACATACAAATGCCACCATTTCAATTCATGGTCATATATAATAAAGAACACTGGATTCTACATACCAAAACTCATTTGCTGTCTTGATTGTTTTCTTTTTTTTTTTAACATTTTTATTGGAGTATAATTGCTTTACAGTGGTGTGTTAGTTTCTGTTTTATAACAAAGTGAATCAGTTATACATATACATATATCCCCCATATCCCTTCCCTCTTGCGTCTCCCTCCCTCCCACCCTCCCTATCCCACCCTTCTAGCTGGTCACAAAGCACCGAGCTAATCTCCCTGTGCTGTGCGACTGCTTCCCACTAGCTATCTATTTTACATTTGGTAGTATATATATATCCATGTATACACTAGAACTCTCTCACTTTGTCCCAGCTTCCCCTTCCCCCTCCCTGTGTCCTCAAGTCCATTATCTAATAAGTCTGTGTCTTTATTCCCATCTTGCCCCTACGTTCTTCATGACCTTTTTTTTTTTTTTTTAAAGATTCCATATATATGCGTTAGCATACGGTATTTGTTTTTCTCTTTCTGACTGACTTCACTCTGTATGACAGACTCTAGGTCCATCCACCTCACTACAAATAACTCAATTTCATTTCTTTTCATGGCTAAGTAGTATTCCATTGTATTATATGTGCCACATCTTCTTTATCCATTCATCTGTTGATGGACACTTAGGTTGCTTCCAAGTCCTGGCTATTGTAAATAGAGCAGCAATGAACATTGTGGTACATGACTCTTTTTGAATTATGGTTTTCTCAGGGTATATGCCCAGTAGTGGGATTGCTGGGTCGTATGGTGGTTCTATTTTTAGTTTTTTAAGGAACCTCCATATTGTTCTCCATAGTGGCTGTATGAATTTACATTCCCACCAACAGTGTATGAGGGTTCCCTTTTCTCCACACCCTCTCCAGCATTTATTGTTTGTAGATTTTTTGATGATGGCCATTATGACCGGTGTGAGATGATATCGCATTGTAGGTTTGATTTGCATTTCTCTAATGATTAATGATGTTGAGCATTCTTTCATGTGTTTGTTGGCAATCTGTATATCTTCTTTGGAGAAATGTCTATTTAGGTCTTCTGCCCATTTTTGGATTGGGTTGTTTGTTTTTTTGATATTGAGCTGCATGAGCTGCTGGTAAATTTTGGAGATTAATCCTTTGTCAGTTGCTTCACTTGCAAATATTTTCTCCCATTCTGAGGGTTGTCTTTTCGTCTTGTTTATGGTTTCCTTGCTGTGCAAAAGCTTTTAAGTTTCATTAGGTCCCATTTGTTTATTTTTGTTTTTATTTCCATTTCTCTAGGAGGTGGGTCAAAAAGGATCTTGCTGTGATTTATGTCATAGAGTGTTCTGCCTATGTTTTCCTCAAAGAGTTTGATACTGTCTGGCCTTACATTCAGGTCTTTAATCCATTTTGAGTTTATTTTCATGTAGGGTGTTAGGGAGTGTTCTAATTTCATTCTTTTACATGTAGCTGTCCAGTTTTCCCAGCACCACTTATTGAAGAGGCTGTCTTTTCTCCACTGTATATTCTTGCCTCCTTTATCAAAAATAAGGTAACCATATGTGCGTGGGTTTATCTCTGGGCTTTCTGTCCTGTTCCATTGATCTATATTTCTGTTTTTGTGCCAGTACCAAACTGTCTTGATTACTGTAGCTTTTGTACTATAGTCTGAAGTCAGGGAGCCTGATTCCTCTAGCTCCATTTTTCTTTCTTAAGTTTGCTTTGGCTATTCAGGGTCTTTTGTGTTTCCATACAGATTGTGAAATTTTTTGTTCTAGTTCTGTGAAAAATGCCATTGGTAGTTTGATAGGGATTGCATTGAATCTGTAGATTGCTTTGGGTAGTATAGTAATTTTGACAATGTTGATTCTTCCAATCCAAGAACATGGTGTATTTCTCCATCTGTTTGTATCATCTTTAATTTCTTTCATCAGTGTCTTATAATTTTCTGCATAAAGGTCTTTTGTCTCCTTAGGTAGGTTTATTCCTAGATATTTTGTTCTTTTTGTTGCAGTGGTAAATGGGAGTATTTTCTTAATTTCACTTTCAGATTTTTCATCATTAGTGTATAGGAATGCAAGAGATTTCTGTGCAATAATTTTGTATCCTGCTACTCTACCAAATTCATTGATTAGCTCTAGTAGTTTTCTGGTAGGATTTTTAGGATTCTCTATGTATAGTAACATGTCATCTGCAAACAGTGACAGCTTTACTTCTTCTTTTCCAATTTGGATTCCTTTTATTTCTTTTTCTTCTCTGATTGCTGTGGCTAAAACTTCCAAAACTGTGTTGAATGATAGTGGTGAGAGTGGGCAACCTTGTCTTGTTCCTGATCTTAGTGGAAATGGTTTCAGTTTTTCACCATTGAGGATGATGTTGGCTGTGGGTTTGTCATATATTGCCTTTATTCTATTGAGGTAAGTTCCCTCTATGCCTACTTTCTGGAGGGTTTTTGTCATAAATGGGTGTTGAATTTTGTCAAAAGCTTTCTCTGCATCTATTGAGATGATCATATGATTTTTCTCCTTCAATTTGTTAATATGGTGTACCACATTGATTGATCTGCATATATTGAAGAATCCTGGCATTCCTGGGATAAACCTCACTTGATCATTGTGTATGATGCTTTTAATGTGCTGCTGGATTCTGTTTGCTAGTATTTTGTTGAGGATTTTTGCATCTATGTTCATCAGTGATATTGGGCTGTAGTTTTCTTTTATTGTGACATCTTTGTCTGGTTTTGGTATCAGGGAGATGGTGGCCTCATAGAATGAGTTTGGGAGTGTTCCTCCCTCTGCTATATTTTTTAAGAGTTTGAGAAGGATAGGTGTTAGGTCTTCTCTAAATGTTTGATAGAATTCGCCTGTGAAGCCATCTGGTCCTGGGCTTTTATTTGTTGGAAGATTTTTAATCACAGTTTCAATTTCAGTGCTTGTGATTGGTCTGTTCATATTTTCTATTTCTCCCTGGTTCAGTCTCAGAAGGTTGTGCATTTCTAAGAATTTGTCCATTTCTTCCAGGTTGTCCATTTTATTGGCATATAGTTGCTTGTAGTAATCTCTCATGATCCTTTGTATTACTGCAGCGTCAGTTGTTACTTCCCCTTTTTCATTTCTAATTCTACTGATTTGAGTCTTCTCCCTTTTTTTCTTCATGAGTCTGGCTAATGGTTTATCAATTTTGTTTATCTTCTCAAAGAATCAGCTTTTCGTTTTATTGATCTTTGCTATCATTTCCTTCATTTCTTTTTCATTTATTTCTGATCTGATCTTTATGATGTCTTTCCTTCTGCCAACTTTGGGGTTTTTTTGTTCTTCTTTCTCTGATTGCTTTAGGTGTAAGGTTAGGTTGTTTTTTTGAGATGTTTCTTGTTTCATAAGGTAGGATTGTATTGCTATAAACTTCCCTCTTGGAACTGCTTTTGCTGCATCCCATAGGTTTTGGGTCGTTGTGTTTTCATTGTCATTTGTTTCTAGGTATTTTTTGATTCCCTCTTTGATTTCTTCAGTGATGTCTTGGTTATTAAGTAGTGTATTGTTCAGCCTCCATGTGTTTGTATTTTTTACAGATTTTTTCCTGTAATTCATATCTAGTCTCATAGCATTGTGGTCAGAAAAGATACTTGATACGATTTCAATTTTCTTAAATTTACCAAGGCTTGATTTGTGACCCAAGATATGATCTATCCTGGAGACTGTTCCATGAGCGCTTGAGAAGAAAGTGTATTCTGTTGTTTTTGGATGGAATGCCCTATAAGTATCAGTTAAGTCCATCTTGTTTAATGTATCATTTAAAGCTTGTGTTTACTTATTTATTTTCCTTTTGGATGATCTGTCCATTGGTGAAAGTGTGGTGTTAAAGTCCCCTACTATTATTGTGTTACTGTCTATTTCCCCTTTTATGGCTGTTAGTATTTGCCTTATGTATTGAGGTACTCCTATGTTGGGTGCATAAATATTTACAATTGTTATATCTTCTTCTTGGATTGATCCCTTGATCATTTACAATTGTTATATCTTCTTCTTGGATTGATCCCTTGATCATTTACAATTGTTATATCTTCTTCTTGGATTGATCCCTTGATCATTATGTAGTGTCCTTCTTTGTCTCTTGTAATAGTCTTTGTTTTAAAGTCTGTTTTGTCTGATATTAGAATTGCTACTCCAGCTTTCTTTTGAGTTCCGTTTGCATGGAATATCTTTTTCCATCCCCTCACTTTCAGTCTGTATGTGTCCCTAAGTCTGAAGTGGGTCTCTTGTAGACAGCATTTATACAGGTCTTGTTTTGGTATCCATTCAGCCAGTCTGTGTCTTTTGGTTGGAGCATTTAATCCATTTACAGTTAAGGTAATTATTGATATGTATGTTCCTGTTACCATTTTCTTAATTGTTTTGGGTTTGTTATTGTAGATCTTTTCTTTCTCTTGTGTTTCCTGCCTAGAGAAGTTTCTTTAGCATTTGTTGTAAAGCTGGTTTGGTTGTGCTCAAATCCCTTTGCTTTTGCTTGTCTGTAAAGGTTTTAATTTCTCTGTCAAATCTCAATGAGATCCTTGCTGGATAGAGTAATCTTGGTTGTAGGTTTTTCCCTTTCATTACTTTAAATATGTCCTGCCACTCCCTTCTGGCTTGCAGAGTTTCTGCTGAAAGATCAGCTGTTAACCTTATGGGGATTCCCTTGTATGTTATTTGTTGTTTTTCCCTTGCTGCTTTTAATATTTTTTCTTTGTATTTAATTTTTGATAGTTTGATTAATACGTGTCTTGGCATGTTTCTCCTTGGATTTATCCTGTATGGGACTCTCTGTGCTTCCTGGACTTGATTAACTATTTCCTTTCCCATATTAGGGAAGTTTTCAAGTATAATCACTTCAAATATTTTCTCAGTCCCTTTCTTTTTCTCTTCTTCTTCTGGGACCCTTATAATTCGAATGTTGGTGTGTTTAATATTGTCCCAGATGTCTCTGAGACTGTCCTCAATTCTTTTTATTCTTTTTTCTTTATTGTGCTCTGCAGTAGTTTTTTCCACTATTTTATCTTCCAGGTCACTTATCCGTTTTTCTGCGTCAATTATTCTGCTATTGATCCCTTGTGGAGAATTTTTAATTTCATTTATTGTGTTGTTCATGATTGTTTGTTTGCTCTTTAGTTCTCCTAGGTCCTTGTTAAACGTTTCTTGTATTTTCTGTGTTCTATTTCCAAGATTTTGGATCATCTTTACTATCATTATTCTGATTTCTTTTTCCAGTAGACTGCCTATTTCCTCTTCATTTTTTAGGTCTGGTGGGTTTTTACCTTGCTCCTTCATCTGCTGTGTGTTTCTTTGTCTTACTGTGTTTGGGGTCTCCTGTTTGCAGGCTGCAGTTTTGTAGTTCCTGTTGTTTTTGGTGTCTGCCCCCAGTGGCTAAGGTTGGTTCAGTGGGTTGTGGAGGCTTCCTGGTAGAGGGGAATGGTGCCTATGTTCTGGTCGATGAGCCTAGATCATGTCTTTCTGGTGGGCAGGTCCACGTCTGGTGGTGTGTTTTGCGGTGTCTGTGACCTTATTATGATTTTAGGCAATGTCTCTGCTAATGGCTGGGGTTGTGTTCCTGTCTTGCTAGTTGTTTTGCATTGGGTGTCCAGCACTGTAGCTTGCTGGTCGTTGAGTGGAGCTGGGTCTTGGCGTTGAGATGGAGATCTCTGGGAGATTTTTGCTGTTTGATGTTACGTGGAGCTGGGAGGTCTCTGGTGGACCAATGTCCTCAACTTTGCTCTCCCACCTCAGAGGCACAGCCCTGACGCCTGACTGGAGCACCAAGAGCCTGTCTTCTACACAGCTCAGGATAAAAGGGAGGAAAAAAAAGAAAGAAAGAAAGAAAAAGATAAGATAAAATAAAGTAAAATTAAAACTTATTAAAATAAAAAACAAAAAATAGTTATTAAAAAATGTTTTTAACTAATTAAAAAAAAAGAAAGAAAGAAAGAACAACCAAACCAAAAAACAAATTCACCAATGATAACAAGTGCTGAAAACTATATTAAAAAAACCAAAAAAACAAAAAAATGGATGGACAGAACCATAGGAGAAGTGGTAAAAGCAAAGCTATACAGAGAAAATCTCACACAGAAGCATACACATACACACTCACCAAAAGAGAAAAAGGGAAAAAAATATATATATATCGTTGCTCCCAAAGTCCACCTCCTCAATTTGGGATGATTAGTCGTCTATTCAGGTATTCCACAGATGCAGGGTATATCAAGTTGATTGTGGAGATTTAATCCGCTGCTCCTGAGGCTGCATGGAGAGATTTCCCTTTCTCTTCTTTGTTTGCACAGCTCCCGGGGTTCAGCTTTGGATTTGGCCCCGCCTCTGCGTGTAGGTCGCCTGAGGGCATCTGTTCTTCGCTCAGACAGGACGGGGTTAAAGGAGCCGCTGATTTGGGGGCTCTGGCTCACTCAGGCCAGGGGGAGGGAGGGAGGGGTACGGATGCGGGGCGAGTCTGCAGCGGCAGAGGCCGGTGTGACGTTGCAGCAGCCTGAGGCGCGCCATGCGTTCTCCCGGGGAAGTTGTCCCTGGATCACGGGACCCTGGCAGTGGCGGGCTGCACATGCTCCCGGAAGGGGAGGTGTGGAGAGTGACCTGTGCTTGCACACAGGCTTCTTGGTGGCGGCAGCAGCAGCCTTAGCGTCTCATGCCCGTCTCTGGGGTCCGCGCTGATAGCCGCGGCTCGCGCCCCTCTCTGGAGCTCCTTTAAGCGGCGCTCTGAATCCCCTCTCCTCGCGCACCAGGAAACAAAGAGGCTAGAAAAAGTCTCTTGCATCTTCGGCATCTCCCGACTTTTTTCCGGACTCCCTCCCGACTAGCTGTGGCGCACTCGCCCCCTTCAGGCTGTGTTCACGCCGCCAACCCCAGTCCTCTCCCTGGGATCCAACCGAAGCCCGAGCCTCAGCTCCCAGCCCCCGCCCGCCCCAGCGGGTGAGCAGACAAGCCTCTCGGGCTGGTGAGTGCAGTTCGGCACTGATCCTCTGTGTGGGAATCTCTCCGCTTTGCCCTCTGCACCCCTGTGGCTGCGCTCTCCTCCGTGGCTCTGGAGCTCCCCCGTCTGCCACCCGCAGTCTCCACCCGCGAAGGGGCTTCCTAGTGTGTGGAGACCTTTCCTCCTCACGGCTCCCTCCCACTGGTGCAGGTCCCGTCCTTATTCTTTTGTCTCTGTTTTTTTCTTTTTTCTTTTGCCCTACCCAGGTACGTGGGGAGTTTCTTGCCTTTTGGGAGGTCTGAGGTCTTCTGCCAGCGTTCAGTAGGTGTTCTGTAGGAGTTGTTCCACATGTAGATGTATTTCTCATGTATTTGTGGGGAGGAAGGTGATCTCCACGTCTTACTCTTCCACCATCTTGAAGCCTCTCTTGATTGTTTTCTGACTTAAAGGGCCAAATTGTTAGTCCTTATACTTATCACTTCAAAAGTGGATAAAAAAAATATGGAATGAGAAGCATAATTATAAAAGTTCTTATGTAAATAAGCTGTATAATAGCTTCTCTAATTTGTGCATTTAAACCCTATTTATTTTAATGTAGTAGGCTTCTAAAAAAATCAGGGCATATATTTTAGTTGATTCCATGATGAAACACACACACACACACACACACACACACACACACAAACTAAATATTGTATTTGCAATATGTAAAGAACTAAGGTAGGTGCCAAATTAGTTTATGTGTAAATTAATTTCAAAGAAGATGCTAACAGTTATAAGCAGGGACTTTATTTTAAAAACTTAATGAATTCCACTACACAAAAGTAATATGTAGAATATGAGAACGATGAACCTACATTTTAAAGTAAGACATAAAATTTTTCAGGGATGCTATCAGAAAAATGAAGAGATGCGAAAAATGACCGTGGTCTTTGTAGCAACCACAATGAGTAAAACTCCAAACGTGTCATGGAATGAGGAGGCTGCATTGGATCTGTGTAGGTGGGAGAAGGTTGGGGAATAATGCCAAGACACATAAATTAGCTCTCATAACATATTCTGCTATACTGAGTGGGAGTAAGTCAAAACTTTCTTCTGAGCCTTTCACCTTGAACAAACACCCTGCCCACTTGCTCATCTTCTTTCTAATCTCCATTTCAATTTCTTTTGCTTTCTCATTTTATTGGATGTCTCCATGGCAACTATACATTACTAATCTTTATACAAAGTATAACTCCGTACCCCTCCCATCCTACTCTTCATTCTCAGCTCAGCTCAGTCAGTAGTGCCTCTCACTGTACAATCAGGCCAGGTGGCATCATAAGCAAGTTTCTCCTAACTCCTCACACTCACATTTCACCTTCAAGTCACCAAGTCTTGTTGAGCATGTCTTCAAAATAGTCATTAATAATCATTAAATGTGTTGCCTCCTCTCTACTTCCACTGACATCTTTTTGTAGTTCAAACTTTATGACAAGTGACTCCTGTTACCATCCATGATACTTCAATATTAGCTAGACCTATAGCCTTCAGAAGAAAATCTTTATATAACTAAATTCTTTATAGCTAGTGGTAGCTAAGTGATGAACTTCTGGGTCCTGGGGAAGACATTATAGGAAAGAATCTTTAATGGGAGAGTGGTATTTTCCCTCTTTTTTCTTCTTTTTACTGGTTAAAATATGACCAAATAACAATAGCTACAACTGACTTCATGGCATATGAGTGACCTTGGGAGTGGCATTTAGGCAAGTTAGAACAACAAAAAAGACAGTGCCTTTGGCCTTGACAACATGAAGGGCCATTCTGACCCTCTGTCATCAACCTTGGGACTTGTTGAACATGAGAGAAAAATAATTGTCTCTCTCACTGAATATGCTTATTTTGTACACTTTTGTTACTGGACCTATACCTAATGCTAAAAAATATACCCTCCACTTTTGCTCGAAAAAGTTTGCAATATTCTTCTACCTGACCTGGTATTACTCCACTCCAAAACAGAGTTCAGATACCTGCTAACTGGAACTTCAGAAGACCAAATCCTATCACATTTACTTATCTGGTTACTCCTGCCTACTGTCCATAAGATGAAGTTATAAACATGTAGCCTGGCAAAGGGGAAATTCATAATCAGGCCTATACCTTCCTTTATAGACTCACTTCCTGCCACTCTCACACTCTTTCTGTGTTTTCCAGAATTTACTGCATAAATTTTTATTGAGCACCTACTAAAGAGCTTGACATTTCAAGTACTTCATATCTCTTCCCAGACCCATGGACCAGAATTTGCTGATTCCTCTACTTGAAAGGCCTTCCCTCCTTTTTCGTTCTATAGGGGCTTACATTTTGCCTTACACGTGAAGCCATTCCTAACCCTTTCCTAATCCATTATTTCTTCTTTCTGTATTACACTGTGCATATTTTAACTGGTGATTTCCATGCCTTATTACTTTCTTTCACATGTTGCCTTTCCCATTAGACTATATATTTTTTTGTAGCAGGAATATTATAACCGTCTTCAAATTCCTAGTATCTGGCAGGTGCCAGGAGCATAGGAATGTCCAAAAATATTTGTGAAAAGAATATTAATAAGATAATTTTAGACCTAAAAGGGACATCTTGTGTCATCCTACCCACCTGTCTTTTACTAGATTAGAAAACAAAGGTTCAGAGAAGTTAAAAAAAAATCGAAATCATGTAACTATTACAATATCAAGATTAAGTCGGGGTTTGTCTGACTCACAAATTGGTGATAGTTACCCCACTTCATGTCAGTTTTATTTTTGTATATGAATTCAGTAATTAATCTTGTTTTTCTTTTCATTTTTCCCACCATATCTGTTCATCTAATGTTAAAATGTTTATTTTCTCAGCCTCCTAGTGATTTGACTTGCCTCCTAAAAATTAGGACACTGTTAGAAGACAAAGGCTGAGAGAGAAGTTAATGTATAGAATTAGCTATGCAAAATCTTCATAAACTTTTGTACCTGAAAAGATAAAATAAACTGCAGCATTCTCAATTTTTCTCATGTACTAAATCCACAACCTCTCATTATATTTCTTCCCAAATAATTGAAACCCATTACTAATGGGGGAGTTAACTGCCAGACACAGTTAAAAGTCCTATCTGATATATCTCAGTGACATTGAAATGCTCATAAAGGGAAAAGAAAAGTGGTTTCTTTATGTTATCCTTGCAAAATATTCAGACGTTAGCTTCTGGAAGAAGGCATAGAACCACTAAGTTGCCATCTTCATTGTAGAAGAATAGTAAAAATCATGCAGTCTTTTGGGTCACATGTTTAGAAAGCAGGCCAGAAAAACTGAATGATTCTTGACCCTATAGGAAGAATTATGAGAAAGATGGGACTGGAACTGCTATTTCTAAGCTCCCCTAACCATGTCTTATTCCTCTTCCCCAAGCACTTTTTGTTTTGGGTGAGTTGAACATATTGAAGGAATAAGGAAAAAGAAAGGAAGAAATTTAGCAATCATGTTTAGGCAATTCTAGATTAGAGAAAGATACTTATCATTTTCTTTGGGGGCTTTCATGCAAGACAGATAGGTAATACATTTATTTAATTCTTGTTTTGCACAGCACTCCTTAAACCTTACCTCAAAGTGTATCTATGTTATTTAAACCTCACGAGTACCTCTTTGCTATCCACATTTTACAAATGAGAAAACTGATATAAAGAGGATATATATCCACAATAATAACGACAACAAACGTTTCTTCGGCATTTACTACACTAAGCAATCAACTAAACAAGTATGATCTCATTTTCTCTTCGCAGAAGCCATACAAAATAAATTTTGCTGTCACAGATAATATAGAGGTTAAACAATCTGCAAAATTTCCCAGATGCTGAATGAAATGATCGTAAGGGGCCAGAATTAAAGCCCATAGCTTCCCTTTTGACTCCAAAATCATAACACAACTCTCCTTAGGAGGAAAAAAATGTCCCCATGTTAATTACAGACCCTCTCAGTCACAGATATGCAAGGGTAACCCTGCCTACATTAAGATGATAAAACACCTGAGTGTACCTCCCAGCTTGAGAAAATTAGCAAAACGTATAAACATTTAAAATGCACGAGACAGTGGTTCTCAATGTCTGCACCTCCAACCAGGGGAACTTATTGGAAATGCAAATTTAAGGTCCCACCCCAGATATACTGAATCAGAAACACTGGAAGCATCCTCTAATCGTCTGTGTTCTAACAAGTGCTCTGATGCCAGCTAAAGCGTGGGAACCACACTGCCCACTGAACCTTGTAAGATCCACCTCAAAGCCACTCAGCCCAGATCCTAAAACCTGGTAATACACTTCCCTGATTTCCTCATTTGGGACTCTGTGACTTTATGAGGTGGCATTTGCCCTTTTCTTTTCGTGGTCTCATGGGGCATCAGTAGTCAACACATTGGATTGAGAGATGAAACCAATCTGTATCAACCTCACAGGAATGGGTAGGGATTAAATATTTCAGTCTCTCTCTTTTCCAACCCTCTGAGATACTGCCAGTGCCTCCCACTGGCCAACACAGCCAGAAGATAAAGGGCAAGGTTATTTGTAAAGTTGTCCGTAAAAGTTGGCCTCTCAGCCCCCGCAATGAGGTAGATATTCATGGAAACAATGCAGAGGAAAAAATGAAAGAAGTATATCAATGTACCCCAAATCCCCCTCAATATCAAGTAATTTATTTTGTTCAGAATAGAAACTGTGTCATCCAAACAGGAAACATATAAGGACCCATCAGTTACTACATTATAAATGGTGCATTATCCATCTGTCATACTGCTACATGGAACCTAAAATACTAGTCACTTCCAGTGGTTTTCATGTAAGATACTTGGGACAAAATGAGGAATACAGAAATGATAAAGCATAGCTTCTGTTGTTTTCACTTCTATAGCTAGCCATGAGCCTGAGAGGCTGATAATTGTAACTTCCTTTTTCAAGGGGATTCCGTTATCCCCTTTGTCCAGCATTCTGGCTGGCTGGGATTCTTAACCAAAACTTTGTTCCTGCTTGATCTGAGTGTTTTCTGGATCTGTATTTATTAGATTGCTGAAATTTACTATTGATTAAGACTACTGGGCAAGAGAATATTAGAGATGTGCAGTAATTCCCCTGAGCTCTGTGCTGAATCGTCTGTACCCATTGATTACCTTTGGAAATCAAGGCTAAATCGTTCTGGTCCCTAGGGTAAACTCCCTTTCATGCCTGTTGAATGAGCAACATGAAGAACACTAAATGCCCAAGGAGGACTTGCAGCTTCCAATGATAACAATAACTATGTTTCCTAGTGGAAGAATTCTCGTGGGCAATTAAGGACTTCTAAATCCATTGATCCCAAAGTTGATTGTGTAAGAATTAAAAATTCTTTTAATGGGTTCTTTAGTGTAATTACCTCCATTTGGTTACTGGACCTGTGTATCCTGACTATACAGGAATAAATTCCAAATATTGGATGCAGATCTAAGGTATTTATTATATTTTGTTCTCCCAGAAAGGATTCTAATATTGCAGTTTTACCTCCCAACTTTAGCTATAACTGAGTTGTATCAATCCAGTTGTTTCTTTGTAATGGATACATGGTAACACTTGTGAATTCCACGTGTATGAACCTATCCTTGCATGTCATGGAAGCAGTATTGTATAAATTACCATGATGATGAATAAGGCATTCTGTAAATCCATGATAGAGAGGGGCACTGCAGAAATGCTTCAGTCAGGGAAGGCATATTCATACATGGAATATATCTGTCCCTGTGAGGAAATATCACTGACATTTTCATGATGGAAGGGGTTCAGTGTCATTAACCTACCAGCTGGTTTCCCCAGGAAGTATTCTCATATGGGTGCCAGTGAAGAGACGCTCATTGTTGCCCTCTGCTTTTATAGGTTGGGCAGTAAGTAGGTTTCACAATCAAATCAACCTTTATAAGGGGAAATCCCATGTACAGTTGTAGAGCCCATGTACAGTTACCACCTTTGCCACCATGGCCACCTTGTACATTTTCTCATGAAATAAGCACTGCAATGGCTGGGGGGAATAATCCTATTTACATCTACAGACTAGGTGATATTGTCTATTGGGAAACAATTCTCCATAATGTTTCTGTATATTTAGGATTGTCTTCTCGAGTATGTTTATACGCAGACATACTTGGAAGCTAGAGATAGTGTCTCCCTCTGGATCAGAGGGCATATTTGTTTCCTGGTCAGGATAATAAAGGTAATGTCTTCTCTTGGGAACAAAGATTGGGCAAGTTTGCTAGAAGTGTCCTTAGGAGATTAGGAGTTTTCTAAGCACTGGTACTTCAGCTGTGACATAGATCCACAGTGTGCATCTGTGCTTGATTGTGCATCAATCCCCCTGAGAATTGAGAAGGATCAAGGGGAACCAACGCACATATGAAGCTCATGCTATGTGCTGTGCCATAGGTAATAAACAGTATCTTGTTGTCTCCCTGCTGGTCAGATCTATGGATGTATGGCAGAACAAACTAGCAACCTTAGGAGCTGAATCTGCTTTGGGTCTACTTGATCAACTGACTGTAATTTTCTTTTTTTGTAGTATCTTTGTCTGGTTTTGGTTTCAGGATAATGGTGGCCTCATAGAATGAGCTGGGGAGTGTTCCTTCCTCCGCAATATTTTGGAAGAGTTTGAGAAGGATGGGTGTTAGCTCTTCTCTAAATGTTTGATAGAATTCACCTGTGAAGCCATCTGGTCCTGGACTTTTGTTTGTTGGAAGATTTTTAATCACAGTTTCAATTCCATTACTTGTGATTTGTCTGTTCATATTTTCTATTTCTTCCTGCTTCAGTCTTGGAAGGTTATACCTTTCTAAGAATTTGTCCATTTCTTCCAGGTTGTCCATTTTATTGGCATAGAGTTGCTTGTAGTAGTCTCTTAGGATGCTTTGTGTTTCTGCGGTGTCTGTTGTAACTTCACCTTTTTCATTTCTAATTTTATTTATTTGAGTCCTCTCCCTCTTTTTCTTGATGAGTCTGGCTAATGGTTTATCAATTTTGTTTATCTTTTTAAAGAACCAGCTTTTAGTGTTATTGATCTTTGCTATTGTTTTCTTTGTTTCTATTTCATTTATTTCTGCTCTGATCTTTATGATTTCTTTCCGTCTGCTAACTTTGGGCTTTGTTCTTCTTTCTCTAATTCCTTTAGGTGTAAGGTTAGATTGTTTATTTGAGATTTTTCTGGTTTCTTGAGGTAGGCGTATATAGCTATAAACTTCCATCTTAGAACTGCTTTTGCTGCATCCCATAGGTTTTGGATAGTCGTGTTTTCATTGTCATTTGTCTCTAGGTATCTTTTAATTTCCTCTTTGATTTCTTCAGTGATCTCTTGGTTATTTAGTAACGTATTGTTTAGCCTCCATGTGTTTGTGTTTTTTACCTTTTTTTCCCTGTAATTCATTTCTAATCTCATAGCATTGTGGTCAGAAAAGATGCTTGATATGATTTCAATTTTCTTAAATTTACTGTGGCTTGATTTGTGACCTAAGATGTGATCTATCCTGGAGAATGTTCCGTGCCCACTTGAGAAGAAAGTGTAATCTGCTGTTTTTGGATGGAATGTCCTATAAATATCAATTAAATCTGTCTGGTCTATTGTGTCTTTTAAAGCTTCTGTTTCCTTATTTATTTTCATTTTGGATGATCTGTCCATTGGTGTAAGTGAGGTGTTAAAGTCCCCCACTATTATTGTGTTACTGTTAATTTCCTCTTTTATAGCTGTTAGCAGTTGCCTTATGTATTGAGGTGCTCCTATGTTGGGTGCATATATATTTATAATTGTTCTGTGTTCTTCTTGGATTGATCCCTTGATCATTATGTAGTGTCCTTCCTTGTCTCTTGTAACATTCTTTATTTTAAAGTCTATTTTATTTGATATGAGTATTGCTACTCCAGCTTTTTTTTGATTTCCATTTGCATGGAATATCTTTTTCCATCCCCTCTCTTTCAGTCTGTATGTGTCCCTACGTCTGAAGCAGGTCTCTTGTAGACAGCATGTAGATGGGTCTTGTTTTTGTATCCATTCAGCAAGCCTGTGTCTTTTGGTTGGAGCATTTAATTCATTCACGTTTAAGGTAATTATCGATATGTATGTTCCTGTGACCATTTTCTTAATTGTTTTGTGTTTGTTTTTGTAGGTCCTTTTCTTCTCTTGTGTTTCCCACTTAGAGAAGTTCCTTTAGCATTTGTTGTAGAGCTGGTTTGGTGGTGCTGAATTCTCTTAGCTTTTGCTTGTCTGTAAAGCTTTTGATTTCTCCATCGAATCTCAATAAGATCCTTGCCAGGTAGAGTAATCTTGGTTGTAGGTTCTTCCCTTTCATCACTTTAAGTATATCATGCCACTCCCTTCTGGGTTGTAGAGTTTCTGCTGAGAAATCAGCTGTTAACCTTATGGGAGTTCCCTTGTATGTTATTTGTCGTTTTTCCCTTGCTGCTTTCAATAATTTTTCTTTGTCTTTAATTTTTGCCAGTTTGATTACTATGTGTCTCAGCGTGTTTCTCTTTGGGTTTATCCTGTATGGGACTCTCTGTGCTTCCTGGACTTGGGTGGCTATTTCCTTTCCCATATTAGGGAAGTTTTCAACTATAATCTCTTCAAATATTTTCTCGGGTCCTTTCTCTCTCTCTTCTCCTTCTGGGACCCCTATAATGTGAATGTTGTTGCGTTTAATGTTGTCCCAGAGGTCTCTTAGGCTGTCTTCATTTCTTTTCATTCTTTTTTCTCTATTCTGTTCCGCAGCAGTGAATTCCACCATTCTGTCTTCCAGGTCACTTATCCATTCTGCCTCAGTTATTCTGCTATTGATTCCTTCTAGTGTAGTTTTCATTTCAGTTATTGTATTGTTCATCTCTGTTTGTTTGTTCTTTAAGTCTTCTAGGTCTTTGTTAAACATTTCTTGCATTTTCTCGATCTTTGCCTCCATTCTCTTTCTGAGGTCCTGGATCATCTTCACTATGATTATTCTGAATTCTTTTTCTGGAAGGTTGCCTATCTCCATTTCATTTAGTTGTTTTTCTGGGCTTTTATCTTATTTCTTCATCTGGTACATAGTCCTCTGCCTTTTCATCTTGTCTCTCTTTCTGTGAATGTGGTTTTTGTTCCACAGGCTGCAGGATTGTAGTTCTTCTTGCTTCTGCTGTCTGCCCTCTGGTGGATGAGGCTATCTAAGAGGCTTGTGCAAGTTTCCTTATGGGAGGGACTGGTGGTACATAGCGCTGACTGTTGCTCTAGTGGGCAGAGCTCAGTAAAACTTTAATCTGCTTGACTGCTGATGTGTGGGGCCTGGTTCCCTCCCTGTTGATTGTTTGGCCTGAGGCAACCCAACATTGGAGCCTACCTGGGCTCTTTGGTGGGGCTAATGGTGGACTCTGGGAGGGCTCACGCCAAGGAGTACTTCCCAGAACTTCTGCTGCTAGTGTCCTTGTCCCCATGGTGAGCCATAGCCACCGCCCGCCTCTGCAGGAGACCCTCCAACACTAGCAGGCAGGTTTGGTTCAGTCTCCCCTGGGGTCACTGCTCCTTCCCCTGGGTCCTGATGCGCACACTACTTTGTGTGTGCCCTCCAAGAGTGGAGTCTTTGTTTCCCCTAGTCCTGTCAAAGTCCTGCAATCAAATCCCACTGGCCTTCAAAGTCTGATTCTCTAAGGATTCCTCCTCCCGTTGCCGGCCCCCCAGGTTGGGAAACTGACGTGGGGCTCAGGACCTTCACTCCAGTGGGTGGACTTCTGTGGTATAAGTGTTCTCCAGTCTGTGAGTCACCCACCCGGCAGTTATGGGATTTGCTTTTACTGTGATTGTGCCCCTCCTACCGTCTCATTGTGGCTTGTCCTTTGTCTTTGGATGTGGGGTGTCTTTTTTGGTGAGTTCCAGTGTCTTCCTGTCGATGATTGTCCAGCAGCTAGTTGTGATTCTGGTGTTCTCGCAAGAGGGAGTGAGAGCACGTCCTTCTACTCCGCCATCTTGGTTCGTAATCTTGGTGAGATTTTCTAAGGCAGAATATCTTCATGCTGTCTATGGTATTTGTTCTCTTTAAGCTGAAGATTACTATGTAGCATGGTACAGCAGATCTCTATCCCTGATATTGATGAAAGTAATGAGATCCCAGAGTGTTAAAGTCAAGAGTTATGCTTAACTATAAGAAATACAGAGTTGCAAATATCCCAACAAGCCACAGGGGTAGAGTGGCGATTAGTCTTTTGACCATAGAGATCTATGTTCTTTATAATTATGTGTGAAATTCGGCTGAATTTTCTGATTTGGCCAAGGTGTCAGCAGGGCCATGCTCCCTCTGAAATTCTGGGTAGGATACTTCCTTGCCTTTTCCAGCTTCTGGTGGTGGCAGTTAATCCTTGGCATTCCTTGACCTGTAGCTGCATCCTTCAGTCTCTGACTCTGTCATCACACAGCCTTTACCCTCTGTGTCTCTGTCTTCAGATGGCAATTTCCTCTTCTTATAAGGACACCAGTCACAGTCATATTGGATTCAGAACCACTCTAATGACCTTCTCTTAATTTAATTATGTCTGCAACGACATTATTTATTAATAGGGTGACATTCACAGATATGAAGGATTAGGATTTCAAAGTATCTTTTTATGGACACAATTTAATTAATAACTCCTCCCAACAAAGAGACCAACTGTGTGTTCTTCAAATTTATGGGCAACTTGGTAGGAAAGAAAAGAAATCTTCACATTCTATAATTTATTTAAAGAGATTATTTACAAAGGTGAGGCAGCATTATGGGAACCAAAAACTGCACAGCTAGCAGTAGCTCGAATTTGTTACCACCTCCAGGGTTGTATGGGTAAGAGGAGGATACAATAACTATATTCCATAGAGAGGAGCCAGACAGAGAATGTACTCTGACAGTAGCTTTAGTCTTTGATTGAGGAATTCAGCCAGCCCCAGTCATCCTGTCAGGGTGGCAACTGGGGGAATAAACACCTGGACCATTTATCTTGTAATCTCCTGCCATTGCCTCCTGTGGGTCAAACCCAACTGTCAGGTACCCAGGACATAGAACATGGAGAAAAAGGGTAGAAGGTTAATTTGGAGGAACAGAGAGAAAATACCCAGCACAACTCATGTAACTGTAGTTCACAAAATAAAAAAAATATGAATAGATCATAATTTTTTAATTCAAAAAAATTTCAGTGAGAATCTAATTATTAAGTCATAGATTGGCCGACATCATAAATTGATAATACAAATTCTTGGTAATATTGTTGGAAAAGAGAGTAATTCTGTCCGATATTTAAAGGCAAATCCATATGATTCTGCCATTTTCTTTGTAGGAATTTTTTCTGCACGTCTATTGGACGTAGCATAAACACTCTTCAAGGATGTTCATGTAAGCATTGCTTATAACAGAAGAAGCCTGACCAATAATGAAATGTTTATAAAAACAGTTTAGATAAAAACTAGCACATCAATTTAATAGAATTTTATGAATCCACAGAAATCGTAAACTAAGACATTTAGTTTAAATTTTAGGTGGGGTATATGTGTTAACCTTCTCTCTAACCTGAAATAGTAGTTTAATTCAATAGCAATAAAAAGAATGGAATAAAGGAAAAAATCAACTTTTATTTCAGGAGGAATAGAGGAGCAAATGTCTAACTTTTCTTCTATAGGAATACAATATATTCATGAATAATTCATTAAATTTTCCAAGAATGTTGAGTGATCCATAAATCTAAATTATTTTATACCGATTTCCACTTAAGTGTACATCTATTTATGAGCTCAACAATTCAATCCTTTTTTTGTTTGCTTGTTTTGATTTTATTTATTCTTTTGCCCATGCTTACATATGTTGCAGATATTTTCTCCCCAGCTACGTCTTGCTTCACTTTCATAACAGTATATTTTGATAAGCAGGGCTTTTTAATTTGAATGAACTCCAATATACCTTTTTGTTTTATTTTATGCTTAGTGATTTTTGTGTCATCTATGAAACCTTTGACAAGCAAAGGTCTTGAAGAAATACCCCTATGTTGTCTTTCAGAACATTTGTAATTTAGATTTTATATTTAAGGCTATGGTCCATCACAAATTAATTTTTGTTTATGCTTCAAGGAACGGATCAAAGTTTATTTTATCACATTGTTTAAGCTTCATTTGTGAGAAAGATTTTCTTTCTACTGTTGAATTGCCTCAATGCCTTTGTGAAATAAAAACTATATTTCTCAGCATTTCTTGCCATTAGTTATGCCAGTGGGGTAGAAGGATCTGGGAAGAGTCCTTTATTCTTTCCTCCTCTTTGCTACTGGAATGTGGCCACAAGGTTGCCATCTTGGGACATGAGACAGAAGTCACATGTTATTATTGCTCTGCCAGCTTCAATATAGGCAAAGTTCCCTGTTGATGAATGTGGAGCACAGACCCAACTAACTCTGGCTACTTCCCACAGGATTTTGTTATTTTGGAAAAAGGTACATTTATTTTTGTCAAAAAAATTCATAAGAAGAGATAAAATGGAATACAAAAATAAACAATATTTTATTTCCTCTAAATTTTCTCATTGCTTTCACATGAATGAATGTCCTTTGCACCTTTTAATATCCTTACTAGAAGCTGAAATCTATTAGTTGGTTTTTAAATTTCAATAATTTGTTTTTATTTCTAAAATTATTTTCCTTTAAGTTAGCTTGGTTATTTTTTGGTAGTCTATAATTCTTTGATCTATTTTGTGATTCCATCTTTTACATATTAAACATTTGATATATAGTTACGTTATCTCTATCTGATAACCGTAATATCTGATTTTCTTAAAGAGGTCTAAATCTTTTTTTTTTTCAACTGGCTGTCAATACTGGTGGATTCTTTACTTGTATGTTTTGCCGTCTTTTATTGTGAATCCAAGTTTGGTAATCTTAATATGTAGCAGTAGCTCGGGCCTTAATGGGAGAATTATCATTCTGAGAGGATTTTAGTTTGCTTATACCTGGAACCAGGGAGCACCAATAAACTAGCACTCCTCCCAGCCTCTTACAACATCCAGAAATACCCTGAATCTCACAATTAGCACTGGATTTGGCATTGGAGAAATTTCTCTTGTAATTAAGCCAGATCACTGACTTCATTTGCTTTGATATTCCCTTCCAGTCCAGTAATACAACTGTATATTTTATGCAACTTTAATTACTTTGTGACTAAAAGGCTTTTCAAATTTTCTACTTCATCAAATGGACAGAAAATGATATTTGAGAAAATAATTTTCAAAATAAAATATTCATTATCCAGCCAACCTGCAGTTTGATCCTTAGGCAAAATAAAGACATTTTCAATATGTAAAGCATCAGAATGTTTATCTAAGATTCTTTAACATATATACCAGTAAAAAAAAAGAACTTCACAAAAAATGAAAATATTATATCCAGGTAAGAGTGCATTTATTTCTGTAGCTAAGGGATGATCTATAACCAGAAATAGTTATACTTAGAGAATAGGCTTTTCAGATTAATCCAGGCAAACAAAGAGTGGAAAGGAGTATGTTTTTCATAAGTAAGGGGAATGAATGGAACATACAGAATAGACCTTGGGAGAAATTTGAGGTATGAAAAAAATATACATTGAGGTACCTGGTGGATGGTAAAAGAAGGGTGTAAGTTCATATTTGAATTCAGGAATATTCTCCTTATGGTACCCAGAAATCATGGCATGGATCTTCCAAAAAAGAATTATACTACAGTACACTTCTTGGCTCTGCAATAAATAGATTTTACAGAGGAATTAACAATATCTTTATTGATTTTCAAATTTTAGAATCTACAAAACAAAAGCAGAAGACTTAATTATGGCTACAAAATAAAAAGTTAATTTCCACATAGAAGAGGAGAGAAATGAGGAAGGAAAGAAAACTGGAAAAAAAGAATAGGTCTTAACCTCTTTGAATAACCTTTTCCCTGTGGTTGATGGTACAAAGAATGGGTGTTTCTACACGCTGTTATTAGTTGAAAGGTTGACCAGTAGAGATAAGGATATTAATATTTAACTAACATGGGAGAATGGAAAACAATATGGTGAGAGTGGTCTAGATATATTAAGCCTTATCGTAACAGTAGAAAGTTAACCAGAAATAGCTAAAATAAATAAGTGAGTGGATACTAATAAAAATACATCATTTAGAAATAGAAACTTTATATTAGTTGTTTATATCCATGTAACAATTTACCACAAATTAGTAGTATTATACAGCACCTACTTATTCTCTATTGTTCCGTGGGTCAGAAGTCTGACTGGCCCATCTGGGTTCTGTGCTCAGCATTTCACAGTGCTGGAAGCTCTGTGGAAGAATCCACTTACAAGCTCATTCAGGCAGAATTCACCTCCATGTCATCATAGAACTGCAGCCCAATTTCCCTGCTGGCTGTTGGTCAGGGGATGCTTTCTGCTTCTGGAGGCCACTTGTATTCCGTCTCACAGGCCATCCCCATCTTCAGACCAGCAATGGCGCTTGAAGTCCTTGCTTTAAGTATTTCTCTAACTTCTTTTCTTTCTTCCCTTTGTGCCTTCCTCTTCTGCTACTAGTCAGAGAGCATTCTCTGATTTTAAAGGGTTTGTGTGATTGAATTAGGACCTTTTTCTTTTAAGGTCAACTGTAGAATATCACATAACACAATCACAGGAAGTGAGTTTCCAGGAAATTTACAGGTTCCAGCGATTAGGGGCCGTGGAATCTTAGGGCCATTGCTAGAAATTCTGCTTTCTACAGAATTCACTCTTAGAAATTCCAAAGAGAAATGGCTGAAGATATTTTTTTCCTGTGGGGAATATGACTGGAGTGCAGATCCTCCAAAGTATGCTAGGAGTTTAACTTTCTATTTTAAAAAAGGCAAAAATTGAATTCTGTGGTAAAATCATAAATTATCCAATCAAATTTGGATCAATTGTATATATTAAGCAAAAATATATTTAGTTCTCTTTTAACCACAAAAAATAAAACATAAGAATAAAATATGTTAGAAGATAAATCAAATATTTTAATCTGTAAGGTGACTTAGAAGTATGTATTTTACTTTATAAAATCTTAACCTTTTTAACAATTACCATAAATAAAGTTAAACAATCCAAAGCTAACAAGTTTAAAGCTTACAACTTAAAAAAAATTAATATACAGTATATCTTCTAATAACAAAAAAGAAAAAATATATTAAAATATTATAGTGACTTCCCTGGTGGTCCAGTGGGTAAGACTCCACGCTCCCAGTGCAGGGGCCCAGGTTCGATCCCTGGTTGGGGAACTAGATCCCACATGCACGCCGCAACTAAGAGTCCTCATGCTGCAACTGAGAAGTCCACATGCCGCAACTAAGACCTGGTGCAGCCTAAATAAATAAGTAAATAAATAAATAAATATTAAAAAAAATATTATACAGATCATTAGAATAATGGGTCAAATATATTAACAGACAATTCACACTGGGAAATAGAAGTGGCTTATAAATTTATAAAAAGATGTTAACCTTATTGCTAGCCAAGAAAATGAGAATTAAGAGTAAAGTGGAATAGTATTTTGTTCAACTGATTAGCAATTAAAAAATATACACAATATACCATTTCAGGGATACTTGAACTATTCTCCCTGACTGGGTCTATTCCTCCTATTTTGTACCTCAGTAGAATCTTGAATATTCACATTGCACTATTATTGAAATTGTAATTTTATATTTGTATACCGTAATTAATATATGTCTCTACTACTTAATTTTCAGGGCTTAACGTAATGTCTAGACTATGGAAACTGCTCCCTAAACATATATTTGAATGGATAAAAAAGAATTGCTTATGAGAATATGGGATAATGCATAACCTCATGTATTTTTGTCAGGAGGAAAAACTGCTAAAATCATTTTTTGAAATAATTTGGGAATACTTGATAAAATTATAATGAACAAACATTTGACCAGGAGATTTCATTTCTTTAAAAATTTTTTTTTAATTATTGAGGTATAATTGACATATAACTTTATATTAGTTTCATGAGTAAAACATAATTATTTCATATTCATACATATTTTTAAATAGTCACCACAATAAGCCTAGTTAACATCCTTCACTATTCATGGTTACAGTTTTTTTTGTTGTTGTGCGAGAACTTTTCAGATGTATTCTTTTAGCAAATTTCAAAATATACAATACAGTATTATTAACTGTAATCACAGTGCTGTACATTACATTCCGATGACTTATTTATTTTATTACTGGAAGTTTATGCCTCTTGATGCCCTTCGTCCATCTGCCCCCCCTCCCCCCCACCCCAACACACCTCTGACTCTGGCAACCACCTATCTGTTTTCCATACCTATATGTTTGGGGTTTTTTTTTTTTTTTTTTTTTGGATTCCACATGTAAGTGACATAATACAGTATTTGTCTTTCTCTGTCTGACTTACTTCACTTAGCATAATGCCCTCAATGTCCATTCATGTTGTCACAAGCAGCAAGATTTCCTTCTTTGTTATGGCTGAATAATATTCCACTGTTTGTGTGTGTATATGTGTATATGTAGATATAGATATAGGTATATGCATCGATATAGATATAGCGATGTATATATCTATATCTATAGCTATATCTATACATCTTCTTTATTCATTCATCCATCAGTGAACACTTAGGTTCCTTCCATGTCTTGGCCATTGTAAATAATGCTGCTGTGAACATGGGGGTGCATATATCTTTTCAAGTTAGTGTTTTCATTTTCTTCAGATAAATATGCAGAAGTGGAATTGCTGGATCACGAGGTAGTTCTACTGTTAGTTTTTTTGAGGTAATTCCATACTGTTTTCTATATTGGCTGCACCAATTTACATTCCCATCAACAGTGCACAGGAGTTCCCATTTCTCTGCATCTTCATCAACACTTGTTATTTCTTGTCTTTTTGATAAGAGCCATTTTGACAAGTGTAAGTTAATGTCTTATTGTGGTTTTGATTTGTATTTCCCTGATGATTAGTGATGTTGAGCATCTTTTCATGTGTCTGTATGTCTTCTTTGGGAAAAAGTCTATTCAGTTCCTCTGCCTATTTTTCAATTGGATTGTATGGGTTTTTTGTTTGTTTTGTTTTTTTGTTTTTTGGGGTTTTTTTGTGCTGTTGAGTTGTATGAGTTATTTGTATACTTTGGATACTAACCCTTCATCAGATATATGATTTGCAAATATTTTCTCCCATTCAGTAGGCTGCGTTTTCATTTTGCTGATGGTTTCCTTTGCTGTGCATAAGCTTTTTAGCTCTATGTAGTCCCACTTGTTTATTTTTGCTTTTATTGCCTTTGTGAGAACCAATTTTTAATATTTGAAGATAGGTTTGCTGATTGCATCATCTCATTATCTATTAGTTAACACAAAGGTAAAAACAATAATTTACTTATCAGAAGTAAGAGCCAAAGAGTAATTTGCTCAAATATTTAAAACACTTTATATTTAAGATTTTAAAAAACATTCAGCATTTTATGCAGTATCTTATCATCCAGTGGCTTTAACTTTATTGTTTTCTTACCTTTATGAATGTTATGAACTGAACACTGAGAAATATTCCTAGCTTGAAAGAGGTCAGTAATCTCTTTTATGGAATTTTTACAAGTTATTTCATAAGCAATTCATCAAAAATCAATTTTGTTCAATATCCTTCTAAATTATTTCAGTCTAGAAATACTGTCATTGCAATAGAGAATGACATTTGATAGCTAGTTACAGTAATCAGATTTATAAAAATCCCAAATTTATAAGCCAAAGTAAGCTTTAAAATCTTCTTCAAATTGTACTGAATAAACAGTACCAACTGATGGTATCAAGTCACTTAGTACTGAGAGTCATATAATCAGATGCCATTTTGCTTCAGCATTTTTACACATTTTGCAATTAAACCTTGCACTACTTACCAGTGCCCATCTTGCCACCACATTACTTTAAAAACTAAGTAAAATAACAGAGAGTATATTTAAAGATATTATATATTCACCAATAAGAAAGAGATTTCTTTCTTTAAAAGGTAAATGAAAAGAGCTGGTGATAATTAACCTTGGACTCTATACATGCTGTATTTTGATTCAGACTGGTTGTACTTACTGAACATGGCAGCATTACACACTATAGTCTTTGTAAACTATTATATCTAACTTTTGAATGATACTGTTTCTAATGGAAAACAGTCACTTAATAAATAGGCAAGGTGAAAAACTATATCAAGATGGAAATGCTATAAACCTTTGTTAAAAAAATCAGTATCTAACCATAAAACCTCTCCTCCCTGCCAACCAGTATGATCTGAAATGACCAATATTCATAAAAAGAAAAACCTATATCAATATTAGAAATGTCATTAGATTTCAAAATGACAGGAAATAAAAGTTTCTGCCAGATGCATAGAAGTTGGGAACAGAGAGAAGAAAAACTATCAAATACACAATTAAGTGACTATGGCTAATTTATATCTAACCTAGCCAAGAATTCTTTTACTTTAGAAGTTATAAAGTACAATGTCTAACTTTATTTGTAGCATTTGGGGAATACAGGAGAGTTCCAGACATACTGAAACAGACACTCGGGCAATAGGGCCCAGCAATCTGTGGTTGATCAAGCCCTCCCAGGGATTTGGATGCACGTTCAAGTTTGAGAAACTACATTAGACAAATGTTTTCACTAATATTGTAATAAGTAAGGAAGTCATCATCACATTAACTAAGGATTTGCATTATTCATTAAATAGAATCAAATAGAGTTTAGTAAAAGTAAATAGAGTGGGAACCTAGAATGGTTCCATATTCTGTTCCAATTCTGAGGTAAACAGAACGGCATATAGATCTGGCTACAGGTGACTTTGTCTTGGATACAAAAAGACCGGAAGCAGCAAGACTGGTTGCTATTAGTCCTCACTGGCTAGAGATGAGGAAGATCTAAATTAGAGCAGTAGTAATGACAATGAGTTAAAGGCAAAATGCCATTGAAGTGTGGATGGCACATATTTGGCAAGAATTTATCATTGATTGAGTCCAAGGAATGAGTTGCAGAGCAACTTTTATAAGCTAGGATTTTTTACATTCTGCTATAAGATGTATCCTAGGCACAAACTAAAGCTTTCCCTCCCTTTATTTATTTAACAAAATTATTTAGTCCCTGCTATAGTATATGTGCTATATATTATGTCATTGTATTTCCTTTATCTTCTTCTGTTGTTTAGCCATATCTTTCCTGAATTCAGGTAATTTCTTTTGAACTCTTTGATAGTTTTGTAATGTAGTTAAGTTCATTGATGTGACAAAGTGAGATGAATAGAAAAAACACCAGTGAATGAACAAATTCCCTGCCTTCATCCTTACCTTTTAATTTAAGTAGGCAGAAAACAAGCAAATGAATATATTTCAGAACGTCAGCTGATGACAAGTGTAATGAAGAAAGATAAAATCATAGGAAAGTAGAGTGATAAAGGGTGCTATTTTAGATAACAATTTGGGGATAGTTCTCTCTGAAGAGCTGACTTTTAAACAAGACCAAAAAAAAAAAAAAACCCACAAAGATTAGGTAAAGAACATTACAGATAGGGGCATTTACAAATGCAAATGCTCTGAAATGGACCATGTTGAACATGTTGAGAAAGAGAAAGGAAGACAATACAGCTGCAGCTGAATGAGTATGGAGGAGAAAGATTGGAGATGAGACTGCACATCTAGACAGAACCAGATTACATAGGGCCCTGAAAGCCACTCTGAGGATTCTGTTTTATGTTAAATATGATGAGAATTCATTTAAAAGTGACTCTTAAATGATAGAAAACATATTATTTAATGAATGATTATAAAACTGTTTTAAAACAAAAAATGGGAAAACATGAAGTACCAGTGTCCTGAAAAACAAAGTAGTAAATGAATCAAATTGATGGTAGGAATTGCACCAAACTGTACATGCAGTGGACACTTGCGAAATGTGGGAGCAAAACCAAAGCTGCTTCATATTAAGAAAAGGTAAATAGGAGGAAGGAAGAGCTCAGGAGCAACCAACAGGGCCATTAATTGCAGTACTGCAGCCTGAGAAGCCAAGTGAGAATGTCACGGCACATCTTCTTATCTTCTCTCCAGCCACAGATATAATTCAACTTAGTTTCTAGAGCTCATATAACCCTGGTACTCAAATTGGGCAAGGATGCAAGAGAATAAAAAATTATAGACAAGTTTCACCTATGAGCCAAGATTTAAAAACAAAAAATAAAACAGATTAAGTGCAGAGATATATTAAAAGAATATAAGTTCATAACCAATTAAGATTCATTTAAGAGAACAAGAATTATTCAACAACCAGACGTCTATTAACATGTTTCAATAAATGTGAGGATTAAGCATAAAAATGTATATGATCATTTATAGAGTGGAACCATTTTTAAAATTCAACACAAATTCATGTTTAAGATCTTTTAAAATGTGAAAGTAAAAGTGGAATTCTTTATCTTCATTGAAAAAAATATTTATATGAGAAAAACATGTACACAAGAAAGCTTCAGCAAACACTATACTGTACTTTGAAATTTAAATGCCCTCTCTATAAAATCAGAAATGGGACCAGAATGTCCAGCATAGTATCACTATTCAGTTATGATTTGAATGTTGAATACAAATAACACAATGAGGAAGTGGTGAATATAGGGATGAGAAAGAGACAAGACTATTATCTATAGATGATATTGTCATCTTCCTAGATAATATAGGTAAATAACTTATAAAGTATTAAAACTAACATAAAAAAGCAACAATCTGCCAAATAACAATTAAGCATAAAGCAGTCAGTTGCCATCTGTACATTTAGAAAATGAAAGAAAAAAGAGATCCTATTAACAAAGAGAGAAGAAAGAAGGAATGAAGAAAGGAAGTAAGGGAGGGAGGAAGGAAGGAAGAAAAGTAGGAAGGAAGGAAGGGGAAAAGGGAAAAACACTTGCAAATTACCAAACCAATCTGTGTAAGAAAGTGGTGGAGAAAATTATCAAACCCTACTAAAGGACATAAAAGAAGATGGAAAATATGATAAGAAAACTGATGTGTGAATAGGATGACTTAATATTGTAAAAGCGTCAAGTTTCCCAATAGGTACTCTTTAAATTCAGTTCAACAGCAGTCAAATCCCCAAACAGAATTTTGTTAGAAATTGACAATGTGATTCTGAAAGTTACCTGAAATGGTAATTGTAGAAAATTGGAGATAATTTTTCAATAGATGAAAGCCACTTGCAAGGGACCTTGGGAAATATCGTTCCCAGTGGTAGAAAACTAAGATATATATGAGAGTAGACAGGCAAATGTCCGGCACAGTCTTTTATCCTTTTAATAAAATATCCCTTTGAGTTTAAACTGAAATTGCTTTATTCACAAGAATATAATATATGAAACAGGGGGAATGAAAATTTGATTTCCAGCAGACTATCTTGTACAGTGATTCAAGATCTTCAATGTTGTATTCTGGCTGTTGGCTAAAATAACCTTTCTTCTAGAGATGCATTTCCCAAACCTAACCCACCTTCCTGAGGAGTGGAAGAGGTAAATATAGGGATTAAATACTTTATTTATTTCAATAAGCTTCTATTCTCTGAACATTCTCCTTTGAAATATGGTCTTGAATTCATAATTTTTAAATGGACAGATTACATTTCTGAATCAATAACAATTTAATGTTAAGCCAAGAGTTAATTAGTTAACATTTTTAAAAACCATGATACCCCCAACATAAAACTTCTTTGGAACTGTCTGTTCTGCGGTCTCCTTTACTGACATCCACGTTATAAAAGCAGTTATCTTTGATGGAAACCTGATGGAACACATTTTCCATCACTGCAGTTACAACATCTGAAATACACTGTATAAAGTACTTTTTCTTTCTTTGCCCTTTTAAACTTCATTGTCTAATTTTTAAAAATCTAGATTATTTAAAAATGTGAACAAGTTAGATATTTTTTTCAGAAAATAATCCAGTGTGCATTTTCTTATGGCCATTTGTGTATCGTGTTTACTGTAGGGTCTATCATAAATAAGCTTATAAAATATAATCAGAATGACATCAGTGAAAATGGTGGAGAAAGTAACTCCAAAATCTGCCCATTTGGAAACGCAATGAAAAAACTGACAACAACTGTTAGAATCGACTTTTATCAAACTCAAAACAAACAAAAAGCTCGCAGTAATTAGTGGAGTGCTTATTCTAGAAAAGTAGCTGAATTTCAGTAAGAACAGTAAGTTTTTTGGCATTATGACTTATCCTAGTCCCATATTCTGCTTACCAGCTCAATCCAGCTCAGCTGTGGCCTTAAAAATAATAGCCTACAGTCCTAGCAAATCAGTGGACCTGATTTGCAAAGAATTGTAATTATTTTTGTTGACCTGCCTGGTGGCTCCTGGGAAGACTGGCTCAAAAAGCTTGCTCTTATTTCTACTAATTCAGAACTCATCCAGTGCTAAAGTTGCTACCAAAGCGGTGTTTGTCAAAAACAGTCACAGTGCAGTGGTCCTCAGAACGTTTAGGTAGTCCCCTTTCTTCGGTATATGGTTGTCCAAGTAAATTGCCATAGGTCTGATTATTCATTGTCCATTTTCAATCTTTTTTAAAAATTATCATTTTATAGATTAACTAATACCCACATTGCTGCCCACCATTTGTATTTTTAGGAACCAACCACATAGCTTTCTGTGGGTCAAACTTCTCTGGCTGCTTGCTACTCATTTTCAATAATGATGGCTACTTTGCTTCTGATAATTAATGACTGCTACCTGACCTCTATTGTTTTGGGATCCTAGGATCCCCATCACTGCTAGGGAACTCTGTTATTTTGTAGCTTTACTTACCTTCAGCCTTCAGTGTATGGAAGACGGCTACCACTGGGCTTCTCAATGATGCTAGTGCCACCTCACCAGTACATTCCTTATTACTTTGGTAAATGGGGTGCCACCTAGCTTGCCCATGGAACATAGATTCTGGGTTTTCAGGCCTTATGTAGGATATCCATTCTAGCATTGCCATTTTTATGAGCCTTCTTATTCCTGCCTTCATGATCTACTATGGAAATTCTAGCTTTTCTACCTCATTGACTATGAGTTAACATGTTTCCAAACTATTAAGAGTCATTGTAGTAGCATATTAACATAGTCTTCCTGAATCCTTGGCAGATCATTTATTCCTGTGTCCTGGGATAGGGTTTTTGTGCCCGTAAACTCATCATCATCCAACTTTATGCCCTTCTCCCTTGATTCAGCACCCTTTGTGTCATTCATGTTAGTATGTGTTGGCTTGGCTCTGCAGTTACCTTCACATGTAGGTCCTTTCCACTCTTAGCTGAACCATAACTTCCCTTCTGTGATTTTTACTGAGAAAAATCTCACAAGTTTAAACATGTGTCTTTGGTAACCAGGAGGGGAATTTTGAGTAGATCCTGAGAACAGCACTTGTTTTCTTTTAAGGCATTAACCTTTACAGAGTCTTGAAGTCACAGGTAGGAAGCACTAACTGTTAATTGGAAATAGTGGCACAGTAACAGTGGAAGACTCAGAGTCTACATTTTCTGGAGTTTCAAGGTTCTGCAATTCTTTAAGCCAGATGAGTCAAATTTATTGGGACTTTATTACTTATTTCTTGACCACATCAAGTAGGGAAAGTCTTATTCATGATGTATAGCTAAATGCAATGTTGCCTTGACTGTGAAAATTTCTTCTCATACACTCATTCATTTAAGATTTTTTTTCCTATATTGCATCTATAATAGTAGATGCTGTGGTATCCTGCCCAGAGCCCCACTTCAGTGTTGAGTCGCTCATTTCTCAAGATGCTAGGAATGTTGGCTGCAGATGGCAACAACTACTTCTCTTTCAGAGAATTATCTGCTAAAGGTTACTGTCTCACACGAGATCAAGAAGTCTCTCTAAAAAAAAAAAAAAAGAAGTCTCTCTATAGACAGCTCTCATCTAATGACTGGTGATGTCTGAATACAAAAGTCTGGACCTCTTACTCAATTGAAAACATTTTTTTTTGCATTTCATTTCTTTTTATTGAGATATAGTTGATATAACACTGTGTAAGTTTAAGATGCCCAACGTGTTGATATGCTACCTTTATATATTGCAGTAGGATTACCCCCATAACATTAGCTAACACCTCCATTACATCACATAATTATCATTTCTTCTTTTGTACGAAGAACATTTAAGACAAAGTCTCTTAGCAACTTTAAAGTATATGAGTATTGTGACTGTAATCACTATGCTGTGCCTTAAGAAAAGATAATAAGATCTCCAGAACTTACTCATCTTCTAACTGCAAGTTTGTACCAATTCTCTCCAATTCTCCCATGACTCAGCTCCTGGAAACCACCTTTCTACCCTCTTGGATCTTATGCCACCTTTTTTCTTGGTTCCAACTTTGTGTTTCTTGGAGTCTGTTTTCTAACTTTTTTTTCATTGATTTTAACTTCAATTTGTTTTGTTTCTGTGTAAGGGGTGTTGGTTTTTAGGAAGGATTTGTTAGAAATCATCTCCTTTAATGACTTAAAAGTTCTGTAGTTTTAAAATACCTGAATAATAGTCTGACATTTAGTGTAACATGTAGTCTAAAATAATATTCCCTCAGAACTGTGATGTCATTGACTCACTATCTTGCAGCAATTTTTGCTGATGAACAATCAGTTGCCAATCTGGTTCTTTTTCCTTTGTTAGCAACTTGTTCATGCTTTCTGAAAAAAAAATCTTTTGGATCTTTTTATTTCAGAGTTGAAATTTTCATAATGGTGTATCTTTGGGTGTGCTTATTGTCTGGTTGATTTTATATAAGGATATGTATGAGTTGCAGGCAAGTGGATGATTCTACCACATGTTGGAATAAGAAGTGCCTTCCTGTGGGTGTCAGATCCTCTTTAGAATCTCTAAACCTCCCCAGAAAGATACCCTATTCATTAAAGAAAATCTCTGGTTTTGGATTAATTTCAGATACCACAGTTTCTAATCTCTGTAGGAGGCTGAAGGGCTGAAGAAGAACTTGGAAAAAGAAGTTTGACCCCATTATTCCAGCTACAGGCCTTTGATTAATTTCTATAACTGCTTAGTCATGGCACTCTTGCTTTCCAGACGGGCAAACACAGAGCTTGAGAAGCTCTCTTTAGTGCTCAGAAGATCTGCCCCCACATCACTTGCAGCCTTTTTCAGTGACTGTGTTCTGAGATCTGACCTCCTCTATACTAGTTTATTTTTAAGTATTATCCTATCCTCTTTTTGTTTTTTAGGTAATTGTAAAATAGCTTCTCTAGTAATAAGAACCACACTTCTTCCATTTCTTAAGAGTCATGTATGTATGTTTACATATATGAACATTTTCTATCTCATTTTGATTGGATTTGAGGAGGAGGTATAGCTAACCATTTTCTTGCTTTATCTCTTGAAATAGAAATTCACAAAATTATACATCTGGATTTTATTTTCTGATGTGAATATTTTTCTGTTTAACATTTATATAACATTTTGTATTTCATACTTAATATTTTAATAGTTTATTTTGTCTATTTCTACAATGGAGCAAAGAGCAGCATATATTTACATGTAGAAAACTATGGGTGTGCAACAAAAACATGAGCCAGAAAATTTTTTAATTTCAGTTTTCATGGAATTACTATCTTTAGATTTGTTTAATGTCAAATGCTTGAATGAATCCTGCTGTTGCTATGCTTTAGTCATTTATAGACACATTTTTTATGTGGACCAAAACCCATTAACTTTATAGTGCCATTGGGTCATTTGTATTGTTTAATAACTAACAATAACTACAGACATTTGCAAAATGTTTCACTAGCTTAATTATATTTTAACAGATTAATACCACATACTCATACAATAAAATTATATGTAAGATTTGAAAAAGATGTTTGAAGTATAAAAGAGAAAGATGTCTGTTAAGTTGTATAGATTGAAAAATAAAAATGGAAACAAGTATGATTCCATTTTTCAAATCAAAGGGCTGGCTTATTTTTTTCCACATCCAGCCCTCAAATATCTGCCTTGAATATTTTCTTCCCTCAAATATATTTAGATGATCTATGGTACGTTATGTGAATGTCTCCAATTATACACAACCTCTACTCTGTCTTATTTCAAAACACTTAATCTTTACTTTTCCATGGAATGTCAATTTATTTTCCTCTAGACCACTCTTTGAAGTACAGTAACAACTACATCTCTTGCACAAATGCTGCTGCTGTCAACATATTTAGCAAAAGCAGTCAGGGCAATTTGGTTTGTAACTTCATTTTTTATATTCTACAGTATTTAAAGACAAAGACACAAAAAGATGTAAATCTGTGTTAATGGGTATACAAAATATAAAGATGTAATTTGCAACAACAATAAAATAAAGTGAGGGGGCAGACTGTAAAGGAGTATAACATTTTTGTAAGTGACTGAGGTTAAGTTGTTATCAATTTTAAATGAAGTTTTAAATTTTAGAAAGCAAGTCCTGATAAGGTGTATATGGTAAGTCCTAGAGTAAACTAAGAAAATAAAAATAAAATAAAACAGGTAAAGGTATTAAAATGTTTATTAGAAAATATTTGATTAATGTAAAAAAGAAAATATTTGATTAATGTAAAAAAGAAATAAAAGAGGAACAGAGGAACAAAGAAGACATGAAAGATATAGGAAAATAAAATGACAGATATAAATCCAACTTTATCAACAATAACAGTAAGAGAGAATGGATTAATGGGTCCAACCAAAATGCAGAGATTGTCAGGCTGGATAAAAAAATAGCATACAACTGTTTGGTGTGTACAGGATACACACTTCAGATTCAGAGGAACACATAGGTTAGAAATAAAAAGATGGGAAATGTATATCATGCAAACTAACCATAAGAGGGATGGTATGACTAAACTAATATTAGACAAAACAGACTTTAAAAAACTTTTATTGAAGTATAGTTGATTTACAATGTTGTGTTAATTTCTGCTGTACAGCAAAGTGATTCAGTTATAGACATTTTTTTCATATTTTTTCCATTATGGTTTATCACAGGATATTGAATACAGTTCCCTGTGCTATACAGTAGAACTTTATTGTTTATCCATCCTATATATACTAATTTTAATCTGCTAATCTCAAATTCCCAATCTGTCCCTCCCCCACCTCCCTTCTCCCTTGACAACCACAAGTCTGTTCTCTAAAACAGACTTTTAAACAAACAAACAAAAATGACTAGATTTAAAGAAACACCTTCTATACTGATAAAGGATCAATCCATCAAGAATCTAGAACAATTAGAAAAATATGCACCTAACAACAGACGCTCAAATTATATGAAGCAAAAATAAAGGGAGAAATAAAGAATTTAACAATAATACTTAGAGGCTTTATACCTCACTTTTAACAGTGAGTAGAAAAACTAGACAAAAGATGAATAGGGAAATAGAAGGCCTGAACAATGCTATATACCAGCTAGACCAAACTGGCATAAATTGAGCACTCCTTCTAAAAACACAGAAGTATATACATTTTTCTTAAGTGCATATGGAACATTCTCCAAGATAGACCATAATCTAGGGCATAAAACAAGATTCAGTAAATTTAAAGGGATTGAATTAATATGAAGTATGCTCTCCAACCAACATGGAATGTATTTAGAACTCAATAACAAGAGGAATTTTAGACAATTAAAAAATATATAGAAATTAAGTTAACATTGGGTCAAAAATGCACAAGATAAATTAAATTACTTTAAGGTGAATGAAAATGAAACACAACAGACCAAAATTTATAGGGTGAATTCAAAGTAGTTACTAGGAAATTTAGAAGTATAAATCTATATTAAAAAAAAGAAAGATCTCAAATCAACAATGTAGCCATCCATCTTAACACACTGGAAGAACAAACTGAACCTAAAGCAAATAGAAGGAAGAAGATAGTGAAGATTAGAATGGAAATTAATTACACAGAGAATGGAAAAACAATAGAGAAAATTAACAAAACCAAAAGTTGGTACTATGAAAAGACCAAAAAAACTGACAAATCTTTAGCTAGGCATACTTTAAAAAAAAAAAAAAGAAAGAAAGAAGAGTATATACTATATTCTAGTACTAATACATGAGTTCAACCAGGTTGCAGGGCACAAGATCAATATTTCAAAATATACAGTATTTCTATATACTAGCAACAAAAAATTGAAATGAACTTAAGAAAACAACTTCACTTAACACAACATCAAAAGAATAAAATAATTAGGAGACGTAAATTTAACAAAAGAAGTGTAAAACTAGTACTCTGTAAACTATAAAATATTGCCAAAAGAAATTTAAAAAGACCTAAATAAGTGGAAAGGCATCTGATGTTCATAAATCAGAAATCCTAATATTATAAAAATGTCATTACTCCCCAAATTGTTCTATAGATACAGCACAATCCTTATCAAAACCCAAGCTTTATATTTTTTGCAGAAATTGACAAGCTGATCATAAAATTTAAGTGGAAATTCAAGAGACAGATTAGCCAAAACAATTTTGAAAAAGAGCAAAGTTAGAGGATTAATACTTCGCAATTTCAAAATTTAGTATAAGGCTAGACAGAATTGTGAGTCCAGAAATAAACCCAAACATCTAAGGTCATATGATTTTCTACAAGTGTACCAAGAACATTCAATGGGGAAAGAATAGTCAAGGAAAATGAAAACCATGTCCACACAAAAAACATGTACATCTTTATTGCAGCATTATTCATACCCCCAAATGGAAATAACCCAAATGTCCATCAACTTTTGAATGAATAAATAAGATATGATATATCCATTAATGAAATGTAATTAGATAACAAAAGAATAAAGTACTGATGGATGATCCCAGAAAATTTTATGCTAAGTGAAAGAATTCTGGTCACAAAATATCACATATTGTATGATCCCATGTAAAAGAAATGTTCGGAATAGGTAAATCTATAGGGACAAAAAGAAGAGTGGTGGTTGCCTGCATCTGGAAGATTGGGATAAAAGGGGGAGTGATTGCTAAGGAACAAAAATTTCTTTTTTGGTGTAATGGAAATGTTTTAAAATTGATTGTGGCGGTGGTTGCACAGCTCTGTGAACATAATAAAACCATGGAATTGTACTCTTTAAATGGTGAGTTATAAAGTGTATGTATTATATCTCAACAAAGCTATTACCAAAAAAGTCCCACTTCTTTGTTGTTAGTTTTCAAGACAAAAAAAGAACATTTATACAATTCGTCTGACCATTTTTCTTATTGGTCTTTTAATCTCCTAAATGTTAAGGAAATTTTTCAGGAAGATAGACCACTTAAATTTGAGATTTTTATTTTACAACAAAAAAAGTATTTTTATATGCTCTTGATTATATTTAAATTCTTTCTCTATAAAAATAAGTCTGTGATTTATAATATGTAGCGGAATGTCAGAAAAAAAGATGTTTCCTCCTATCTCATAGTTTTACTCAGCTGACGTCTCATAGTTGAAATAATTGGGTGACAAGTGCTCACACAATTTAAGGAGAGCACGAGGTTTCCAAAAGAGTTACTAAGATTAAAAAAAAAAAGTTCTGAAACCTTCATCCCTTTATCCATCTCTTTCTTACATAAAAGAAGGCTAGTGGTTCAGGGGCTGCTTTGAAGAGAATTCAATGATGAGAGAAAACTATGTCATTCAGTCTCAGAAATCTGATCTTTCTTCTGTTCAGTTTGTTACCTACATGCTTATAATTTCTTAAAAGTTTTTAATATAGTTGTTTTGAGTGTTTTAATTTTATTTTGTTTTATATTTTGACCACTTAAGATTTAATTGGTATAAAGAGGGATAGGATTTTTCTTGGATTGATAATGTGAAAAGTGCAATTCCAATTGACTGATGGAAGTTAGACTGCTAACTAATTCAGATGGTTACTGTTGAAAATACATTTTAACTGAAGAGAAGGGAACATTTCATTCAGGATATTAGCAGTAGTGAGTAGTAGTTGGGAAAGCAGGTAATCCCTAAAGCCCTTTCCGTATCTGTTACTCTATTACATATTTATTCTCAAAGCATTTATTTGAGGCATGTTTTATTTTTGTTTTGTTTTATCATGCCCCAGAAATGAATATTGAAAAATTATTAATCTCTGACATAGTTTCAGTTTCATACCATATAAATCAAAATCCCAATTAATAATACTATATTGCATATTTGAAAGTTGCTAAGAGAGTAGATCTTCAAAGTTCTCACCAAAAAAAATAATTCTGTAACTATGTATGGTGACAGATGCTAACTAGACTTACTGTGGTAATTTGTAATATATACAAATATCAAATCATGTAAAAATTTTTTAAAAATCCAAAATAGGAAACACAAGGCACAATCAATTAGGATTTGAGAATAGTATAGTTACCAACAGATTAATTATAAAAGTATGGGTGGGTATAGGAGAACATCAAGGGTTAATACATAGTTGAAAATTATAGTAAAATATTTGACAAAATTAGCATATCCATAGCCAAGAAAAAAGACTGAATCCTAAATAAATGCAGCTGTTTTCTAAAGTTCTGGACAATAAATTTTAGATGGAATGCTTCAAACATTTCAATATCATATATAAGGATATGTTTTGCTTTTATTGTGTTAATTAATAGAAGAGAGCAGATTAAGTCTTGGGCTGCTAGTGAGTGTGGAGCTTCCTAAAGGTATACTAAAGGTTGTGAAATGTGTTATAGTAATATCAAAATATTCCCATTAATCTAGAAAGCACATTGAAAGAATGAATAAACAGAGAGATTGCCAAGGGTTTAAAGGGACTAGAAGGGTTTAATATGCCTCAAGGACAATACATTACAGTAAAAACTAGGTCATTTTGCCTTTGTTTTGTATACTGGGAAAAGTTGATGGTGAAGAGGGAAAGCAGAAGAACCAGCCTGAGGCATCTCCTGAGCGAACATTCTGGGATAGATCAATCTTACAACGTCGTTATATTTCCCCTATGTTTTACATCCATATGTTTGAAGACAACTATTAAATGTACGCTTTTTTCAGCAGAAGAGCAGAAATTAGGAAGAGAAGAAAAGCTTGTTTCTCCTTTTACTCATTGTTTCTAGAGGCACCTTCGAAAGTAGTTGCCTCCCTTCTATGTTCCCAAATTCAACCACTGCTTCTTTGGTGGACCATGTTGGGAGCTCCACTGTGATTTAAACCTAGCAGGGAGTGTTTTTCCTTCCCTGTTCTAGCACTGGCTGAGCAGAACCCTGAGGAGCGCAGAACCAGGATCCTGGTGGCACTAATTCCTTGCTTAACCATCTTCTCCAGTTCCAGGAATGGGAGTGGCTTCTAATCTCTAGGTATCAGTCTGCTTGTTTGTTTTATTTATTCTTCCCTAACAAATTTATCCTTTTCTTTCACACACCTTTTAATAGCAGAGTAACCGATTCCCTTTATTTAGAGTGAAAAATTTTTTTAAATTAAAATTAAAAAACTGGAAGTTTCATTCTATCATATTATTTTTCTGAATTGGATTCTGTCTGATCAACTAATTAATACAAAACTGAACAGCAAACACAAATCTAGCTGAGTAAGGAAAGAGGTAAGCTGATCAGAGTGTCTGGGTCAGAGTTTATTTGCAGCTTCACTGAGAATTTAAAACTTCCCATTCTGGTGAACATGATGTACAAAGTCATGAGTGAGCTTTGGAAGACGTAGGGCCCACCACATACTGGACATCTGACAATTGAGGCACCACATCCTTATTAGCTGCTTATGTATGATTGAGTGGTCACTTTCTTTTAAGCTCTTTTTCTTAATTAAAATTTCTATTTTTATATTATTGTAGATTCCATACAGTTGTAAGACATAATACAGAGAAATCTCATGTGCACTTTGTCCACTTTCTTCTAATGATAACATCTTGCAAAACTGTAGTACCATATCACAATCAAGGTATTGACATTGATACAATCCACTGATGTTGTTCAGATTTTCCCAGTTTTACCCATTGGGTTTATTTGTGGATGCTTTGTTCAGTGAAGTTTATCGCATTTGTAGGTTTATGTATCCAAAAACGCTGTTGCAATATAACATGTTTCCATCACCACAAGGACTCTTCATCTTGCCCTTTTGTAACCACAATCACTTCCCTTCTGTGTCTACCCCTTCCTTAAACCCTGGCAACCACTAATCTGTTTGCCATTTTAATAATATTGTTTCAAGAATGTTATATACATGGAATAACAGTATTGTTAGCTTTTGGGAATGGTTTTCTTCACTCAGCCTAGTTCCTTTGAAATTCATCTAAGTGGCTGCGTGTATCAAGTGTTCATTCTTTTTTATTGCTGGGTAGTATTCCATGGATTGGATGTACCACCATTTGTTTATTTGTTTACCTGCCGAAGGGCATCTGGGTTGTTTTCGTTTTTGGTTCTTAGGAACAAAGCTGCAGTGAACATTTACATACAGGTCTTTGTGTGAAAGTGCATTTCCGTTTCTCTGGGATAAATGCCCAAGAGTGCAATTGCTGTGTATATGGAGATCACGTTTCACTTTATTAGAAACTGCCAAACTGCAACCAGTCAGAATTTAAAATTTAAAGTACTGAAAACACCAAAATGTTGGAGAGGATGCAACGAAACTCTTCACTCATATACAGCTGGTGGGAATGTAAAAGGTTACAGCCACTCTGGAAAATAGTTTGGCAGTGTTTCTTTAACTTTTAAAAACTACTTGAAGCTAACTATATCGTGGCCTACTGCAGCCTTTCTTATACCATGGACCACACAGTCCTGCTACTCTTTCTCTTCTCCAACCGAATGAGTGATGACCCGCTAGCCAGCCTCTAACATATGTTTCCAGCAATGCTGACATGATAGAGAGGAAACTGCTTGCAATGTGGATATACATTAACAAAGCAGTTTTTCACACATGTCTTTGAGGAATCTTTACAGATTACTGTGGCCATTGTTAATATGCAAGAGAAGAAAATGCTAAACCTTCTAAAACATGGGCTATTCATTATAGAATGCTTTTGTGGCGTAATGTTAGTGTGTATTTGAAAATGTTTTTAAGCAACAAAAAGAAAATGCTTTGCATCTGATGAAACAGAGGGTTATTAATGGAGACTGAAGAATATAGAAAACAGCTGCTTAAGGGAAAGCACTGCAAAATGCTTAAACTAATTTTATCTGCATTCTTCAGTTGAATTCTGTAGTAAAAATGCAGTTTGCTAAATGCAAACCCCTCCAATAAATATGTTGAAAAATATAACCTATAAAAAGACATAAAATTAATCAAAAGATTATACGCTATAAATATATTTATGAATTTATATAAATTTCATTGCCAGGATTATTATTATAGTTTTTGCAATTTACATTTCAACAAATGATGAGAAGGCATGTAAACTAAGTCATTTATCCTAATGACAGATGTGGAATAAATGTCTTTAAAAGGTAAAAATATGCACATAGTAAAAGCATGTCATGAGAAGCAAATATTAACCCAATCCAAGACATATCATGAGAACCATTTGAATGCCTGAGATTTAAGCTGGAGAGAAAATTAAATTATGCACATATCTTTTCCTTTTTATTGCAAAGGAAATATTCTTTCTAGACAAATTTAAAATCAGATATAAGCAAAAGACTAATAGCAATTCCGAGAAATATTAAGAATAGAGGAGTTTTGTTACATGCATTTTAAATTTATTTATTTAATTTATTTTTGGCTGTGTTGGGTCTTCACTGCTGCGAGCGGGGGCTACTCTTCCTTGCAGTGCACGAGCTTCTCATTGCAGTGGCTTCTCTTGTTGCAGAACACGGGCTCTAGGTGCGCAGGCTTCAGTAGTTGTGGTTCACGGGCTTAGCTGCTCCGCAGCATGTGGGATCTTCCCGGACCAGGGATTGAACCCGTGTCCCGTGCATTGGCAGGCGGATTCTTAACCACTGCGCCACCAGGGAAGTCCTGTTACATGCATTTTAAATAACATTATAGCAGAGACCTTAATATTTCCCTAAATCAATATGTTAAACAGTATTTTGAACAACTACTTAATATTACATTAATGGAATATATTCTAAATTAAATAAGCCCCCAGGGTTTATACTTTAGTTTACTTAAAATATTTTAATAACAGAAACACATTGCAGTAACTGTGTTTCACACAAGCACACACATACATATACCTCATTCTATCCTTGGGCACCTGTCTAATTATTGGTTGGAAAAAACTCCTAGCATAACTAAAATGGCGCTACCATTTTTTCATAATTAAATTTTTGAGACACAGTCCTTTAAAGAAAAGTGTCCCAGTTTCCATTCCAGCTGGCAGCATGTATTCCTGTTAGTGGGTTCACATCTAAATAATCACTGGATATTTGTTTACTAATCTGATAGGGAAAACTTATTTTAATTCTCTCTCTTTAATTAGTATTGAAATTAAAAATTTTCCTATGCTAATTGGACATTTTAATTTCTCTTTTTATAAAATTTGTCTAAATATTATTTCTCTAAAATGTCTTTATTGAGATTTCGTATTTTCAAATTTATAAAGGTTTCCCATATATTGGTTCATGTCCTTGTAATCATTTTCCCAGTTTGTTATTGTACTCATGGTTATTTCAGGCATAAAAATTCTTTAATCTTTCCATAGAAAAATTATATCTTTTTACTTTTTTTAATGTTTTGCTCTAGGAGTTATACTTAGAAGGCTATTTCAAAAAAAGATGAAAAAGAAATAGGAAAGAAATACCTACAGTTATTTCTCTTCTAACTCCTTTGGTATCATGTTTTATATTTAAAATATTTCATTTTAAATTAGCTTTGGAAATGTTATGAAGAGTTTTTTTCCGGTTTTATTAATTTAGACAAAACTCGTAATTAACAAATTTACAAGTCATTTGCTATTTTGATTAAATGTGTATTAAAATTATAAAATTTGGTGGAGATAATAATATCTTTATAATTTGAATATTCACACTCAGGAACGTTATGTCTCTCTAGGTTTTCATTCTTAATATATATTTGTAGTGTTTTTTTTAATACTGCTTAGCTACATATGCATTTAGGTTGTTCTATTGTTATTTCCTATTTTTCCATTATAATTAAAATTGATTTTTTAAAACACCAACTTTTAATGTTTGCTTTTTTGCTTTATTTGTTAAATTATTCAATTTTTAAAAGTAGACAGAATATCATATCATTTTTCACCACTTTTACAGAGGCTCCAGACAGGATTGCCTATATAGGACAAATATAATGAATTGACTTAATATATAAAATCAAAAAGTCATCCTAAAATTTTCTTTCTTCTTCCTTCCCATATATAAATATTGGTAGTTTAGTGATGTATAATAAAAAAGGAAGTTCTTTTGATATGCACAGGTTTTGTTTGAATCACCAGTATAATACTTATTGATTATGTGAATTTAGACAAATATTTTAACCTCCATGTGTTAGGTTTAGAATAATACACATAAGAGTAAGGATTAGATTAAAAAAATAAAGTATTGACTATAATATTTGATTTCTAGAAGACATTCTCTTACTTGTGAATGATTTCATCAACACCAAAATTATTATTTTTTTAATCTACTAACTATAGACCAAGGGCTACCATTATTTATTTTTGATATACAAAAAAACTGTGCATAATTAATATATACAACTTAATGAGTTTGGATATGAATATATACCCATGAAACCATCACCACAATCAATGCTGTAAATTATCCATCACCTCCAAAAGTTGCATCCCACTCTCTTACTTATTATTATTATATTATTATTTTGTGATAAGAACATTTACCATAATACCTATTCTCTTAACACATTTTTAGCTATAGAATTCCATATTGTTAAATAGCCACTGTGCTTACAGTAGATCTGTAGGACTTATTCATCTTATATAACTGAAACTTTGTACCCTTTGACTAGTATCTCCCCATTGGCCCCTCCTCCCAGCCTCTGGCAATCATCATTCCACTCTCTGCTTCTATAAGTTTGACTATTTAGATTCCCCGTATAAGTGCTATCATGTGGTATTTGTCCTTCTGTGATTGGCTTATTTCAATTAGTATAATGTCCTCCAGGTTTATCCTGTTGGTTGCAAATGGCAGGATTTCATTTTTCTTTTAAGGCTGAATTATATTCCACTGGTGTATGTATACCACATTTTCTTTATTTATCCACCGATTGACATTTAGGGTGCTTCCATATTTGGCTCTTGTGAATAATGCTGCTATGAACATGGGAGTGCAGATATCTCTTCAAGATCCTGATTTCAATTCCTTTGAATATATACCCAGAAGTGGGATGGCTGGAATATATGGTAGTTCAACTTTTAATTTTAGAAGGAACCTCTGTACTGTTTTCCATAGTGGCTGTACCAATTTACATTTCAACCAATAGTGTACCAGGATTCCCTTTTCTCCTCCTCCTTACCAACATTGTCATCTTTTTTTTTCCTTTTTTAGTAAGAGTCACCCTAACAGGTTTGAAGTGATATCTAATTTTGGCTTTGACTTGTATTTCCCTGATAATTAGTGGTGGTCAGCACCTTTTCACATACCTGTTGACCATTGTATGTCTTCTTTGCTGAAATATCTATTCAATTCCTTTGCCCATTTTTAATTGCGTTATTTGTTTTTGTTGTTGTTGGGTTATGGGAGCCCCTTATGTAGTTTGGATATTAACCCTTTATCAGACATATGGTTTGCAAATATTCCATTCTGTAGGTTGCCTTTCATTTTGTTGATTATTTCCTTTGTTGTGCACAGACTTTTTAATCTGACATAATGACACTTGTCTATTTCTGCTTCTGTTGCCTATGAGAGTTTTTATATAAAAAAGTGCTAACTTTTGTCAGATGTTTTTTCTGTATCCATAGATGATGATATAATTTTCTTTCATTCTGTTAATGTATTCAGTAGTATACCACATTGATTGTTTTGCATGTATTGAACTATCCTTGCATCCCAGGGATAAATCTCACTTGGTGTTAGAGGTAATGGTGTATGATCCTTTAAATGTGCTGTTGAATTCAGTTTGCTAGTATTTTTTAAGGAGTTTTGCATCCATATTCATCATTGGTACTGGCTTCTAGTTTTATTTTCTTGTGGTGTCTGTGTGGCTTTGGTATCAGGGTGATATTGGCTTCATAAAAAGAGTTTTGAAGTGTAACCTCTTCTATTTTGGAGGAAGAGTTTAAGAAAGATTGTTATTTATTCTTTGTGAAATGTTTGATAAAATTCATCTAGAAATCACCTGGTCCTGGGCTTTTTTTTGTTGGAACATTTTTGATTATTAATCTCCTTTTTTGTTATCTGTCTGTTCAGTCTTTCTATTTCTTCTTAATTCAGACTTGGTAGGTTGTATGTTTCTTAAAATTATTTATTTTTTCTAAATTTTCCAAAATATTAATATGTAGTTATTTATAGTAGTTCTTTTGATGTTTTTAAAAAATTTCTTTGACATCAGTTGTAATGTCTCCTCTTCTGTATGTTTTTATTCATTTGAATCTTCACTCTTCTTTCCTTAGTTTAGCTAAGCATTTTTCAATCTTGTTTATGTTTTCAAGAATAAACCCTTAATTTTGTTGATTTTGTCTGTTGCTTTACTTTTCTTTATTTATTGTCTGCTCTATTGTTTATTATTTTCTTCCTTCTCCTAACTTTTGGCTCAGTTTGTTCTTCTTTTTCTAGTTCCTTGAAATGTAAAGTTAGGCTGTTTATTTCAGATCTTTCTTTTTTTCTTAATGTAGGTGTTTATCACTAAAAACTTCCCTTTTAGAACTGCTTTTGCTATATCCCATATTTTGGTATGTTGTGATTTTATTTTTATTTTCCTCAAGATATTTTCTAATTTTCTTTCTGATTTATTGTTTGACTCAATGGTTGTCCAAGAGTATGTTTTCTAATTTCCATCTATTTGTTAATTGTTCTGTTTTCCTTTTGTTGTTGATTTCTAGTTTTATTCCATTATAGTCTGAAAAGGTACTTAGAATAATGGCAATCTTCTTAAATTTATTAAGACATATTTTTACATAGCATGTGATCTGTTCTGGAGAGTGTTCCATGGAGCTTGAGAAGAATGTGTATTCTGCTGCTGTTGTGTGGAATGTTCTGTATATGTCTGTTATATTCATTTGACTTATTGTCTAGTTCAAGTCTGCTCTTATTTCCTTATTGATTTTATGTCTGATCTGTCTATTATTGTAAGTGGGACATTGAAGTCTTCCACTATTATTTTATTGCTGTCTATTTCTGCCTTCAGAACTGTTAAATTTTTTATGTATTTAGATGATCTGATGTTGGGTACATAATATTTATGATTGTTATATCTTCTTGTTTAATTGACCCTTTTATAATTATGAAATGACTGTTTTTTATCTCTTGTGGCCGTTTTTGGCTTAAGGTCTATTTTGTCTGGTATAAATATAGCCACCCTTGGTTACTCTTTATAAGTATAGCCACTCCCTTTTGGTTACTATTTGCACAGATTTTTTAATATCATCCTTTCACTTTCAACATATTTGTGTCCTTAAATATAGAATTTGTGCCTTCTACATGGTATATTGTTGGATCTTTTTTTTAAAAATCCATTCCACCAATCTATGTCTTTTGTTTTGTTTTCATTGGAGTGTTTAATCCATTTACATGTAGAGTAATTATTTACAGGCAATGACTTATAATCATTTAAAAAATTCTGTCTCTTTTGTAGTTCCTTGTTCTACTCCTCTCTTGCTATTTTGTTTTGTCATTTGATGATATTTGTAGTCATATATTTTGATTATTTTCTCTATCTCTTTTGTATCTTCTGTATGTCTTTTCTTTGTGGTTGCCATGAGGCTTGCATAGCTTCAGATTGTTCTTACAGTCTATTTTGGGCTAATAGCTTCAGTCACAACCCATACTCTATGCTTTTATTCCCTCTTCCCTACACTTTATTTTGTTAATATGAGAATTTATTTATTTTTATGTTGCGTGTCAATTAACCATTTTTTGTGGTTAAAGTTATTCTTAAAACTTTAGTCTTTTAACTTTTATACTAGTATTTAAAGCAATTTATGTACCACTCTTAGGGACAGTATTGCATTATTGTATTTGTTTATATATTTACCTTTACCTATGAAATTTATAATTTAATATGCTATTGTATTGCTCTTTAGTGTCTTCACATTTCAACCTGAAAAAAAAAATCCCTTTAGCACTCCTTATATATTAGTTTTAGTGGTGATGAATTCCCTCAGTTTATGTTTGTCTGAGAAAGTCTGTATCACGCCTTCATTTTTAAAGGGTGGTTTTACCAGGTGTACTAATCTTGGTTGGCAGTTTTTTTCCCCTTTCAGTTCTTTGAATATATCATTCCACTAATTCCAGACCTGCAAGATTTCTGCTTAGAAATTCACTAAATAGTTGTGGAGGGGTTTATATCGTATGTGACAAGACACTTTTGGTGTTTTCAAAATTCTCTCTTTGTCATGATTTTGTGCAGTTTAATTATAACATGTTTCTGTGCAAATCTCTTCAGGTTCTATATATTTGTGGTCTTTTAAACTTCATGAATTTGGATGTCCATTTCCCTCCTCAAATTTCGGAATTTTTCAGTTATTATTTCTTTAAATAAGCTTTCTGCCCCTTTCTCTTCCTCTTCTTCTAGGACTTCCATAATGTGTATATTGATTTATTTGATGATGTTACATAAATCACTCAGGTTTCCTTCACACTTTTTTCGTTCTTTTTTCTTTTTGCTACTTTGGGCAATTTCAAATGATCTAGCTCTGAGTTCACTGATTTTTTCTTCAGCTTGATGAGGTCTGTTGTAGAAGCGCTCTTATGAATTTTTTACTTTAGTTATTGTGTACTTCAGTTCCAAAACATATTTTTGGTTATGTTTAATGGTTTCTAACCCTTTGTTGAATTTCTTGCTTTGTTCATATATTGTTTTCCTGATTTCATTTAGTTATCTATCTGTGTTCTCTTGTAGCTCACTGAACTTCTTTAAGATGATTATTTTGAATTCTTTGTTGGGCAATTCATAGATCTCAATTTTTATATGGTTGTTTATTAAAGATTTATTTTTTCCTTTGCTGGTGTCATGTTTCCTTAGTTTTTTGTGATTCTTGTAGCCTTGCATTGGTATCTGCACATTTGAAAAAGCAGCCACCTCTTCTAGTCTTTACAGACTGACTTAAGCACGGACAGCCTTTCATCAGCCAGCTCAGCTGAGATTCTGTATGGACACCTGATGGGGTCTCTGGGTCGGCTTGATTCCTGGGTCTGCTGGGTGGGTTTTGAGCCTGGGCCTGCTGGTGCAAGTCTGGAGCATGTGTATGCAGAGGCCAGCCTGATGGCGGGGTACACTATGGTAGCCGTGGAGCTTGTGTCCAAGGGGGTGGGCCTGAAGCCTGGGCCCGTGGAGTGAGACTGTAGCTGAGGAGCACTGGAGCAAGTTGCAGTCCATTAAGGAGGGCTGGTCCTAGGGTTCCTAGTGGCGTCAGACACTCATTTCATTTTCATTCCCTCACAGGAGAGCTCCTGAGCAGAGGGAATCTCTCAGTGCTTCACTGTAAGGACTATGGGAAAAGGTTATAAGAGTAAAGTGAAGCTGTCTTTTCTACCCTCCTCAATGCATCTTTTCTCATTTGTGTTCCACCTGGGTGTTGTAATCTCTCACCTGGATTCCTGAGCTCTTGTGAAGTTATTTTGTTCCATGCGTGGATGTCAACTTCTTTTCTGTGTGGGAAACTATACTGAACCCCCTTTTTTGTCATCTTGCTGATGACACTCCCTCCAAAATTATTAAGCACCTATTTTATGCAGTCATTGGTAGAGCAAGTTTCTCCATTAATGGATTTAAGCTCAAATATTAAAGGTGGCATGGGTGGAGAGGAGGAAAGAAAGGTCATAAGTATGCTAATTAATTCATTAATCAATATGATAGCTCATGAACTGAAGATACTGAGAAGCATTACAAAAATAAGTGGGTAATATATTGAGAGAGACTGGAGTGGTGGTGGCTTGAGTTACAGTAGGGAAGAGCAGCTCCTTCAGTGTGGCTCAACTTTTATTAGGTATGAAAAGACTGAGCAACAGCGGCCCAAGAAAAGGACGATCTGGTGAACATACAATCAGGACTCTTTAAAGGGTAAGAAGAAGAAAAACTTGACTCAAAGTGAAGAAATGTGCAGTTTAGCAGGACTCCTATTGAAAATCAAATTACCACAATAATAAATGATCTGAGATACTTACAGTGAATGCAGAGGAACAACAATTCCAGTTAGTTAGAGATAATGTAGAAGATGTGGAGAGCAAACAATCACATTTAAAGATGGTTAACCCTGATTTTTTAAAAAACTCATAAAATGTAAGAAATAAGAGGGAGGCTATAATAGAAGAGAATATTGTTTAAAAAAAAGAGTTGACTCTGTAATTCAAGAATATTATTTGTTCTAGAAAAAATGTGACTAAGAATTATAGATAAGAAAAATATATTCTAGTTAAATTATTTAATTGTAAGTATTAAAGTAATGGGCACATGCAGAGGGGGAAAAAGTCATTTACCAGGAGAAAAAGTCAAGTTGGCATTAGAGTTCTCCACAAACATTCAATCCCAGAAGACAATTGTAAATTGTACAATATCCGTAAAATTTGGAAGCAAAGAAGGGTGACCCAAGATAATAATTTCCAGCAGAGCTGTCTTTTGCATACATACTGGCAAGCAGTCCATGTTCTCAAGCATTTAAAAATTAGAGATTATCATATTATATATATATATATATATATATATATATATATATAACTGCTTCTGGAGTAAAAAGTACTTTATAAAGAAATTCAAGAAAATCAGGATTGAAGAAGTTGTGGTAATCAATAGGAGGTTAGCCTTCAGTTTATATTGATATGAAACTAAGGCTAAGCAACCAAGAAATTATGTTTACAAGACAAAATGTATATAAATATTGGCAATGAAGGAATAATGATTTACTAAAATCTTTGAAATGATAGTAGAGGGAATGTTGAAGGAAGGATAAGAATGCTAATTTGTTAATATTTAAAAGAAGAGAGTAAGTAGATAGTCTCAAATTAAACTGTGGTTTATTTTAGTTAAAACAATGATGTTTGATAAAACTATTTTTCTTTCTTAACTTTAGAGCATCACTTAGCACTAAGTGACAATGATTTATCTCAAGTTTAGTGATCACTTTAGTTTTACATCAGCAACAATTTTTTGTTTCTCTCATTTGGGCTAAAGCTAAATGTAAAACACTTTTCCAGAATCATCTTTGTTGATCTTTCTGTCTATTCATGTGCATAGAGATAGACCTGAAATAATACTCTTCTCATAATATTGTTGGTCATTTCTGGTCATAGGATTTGGGTTAATAGGGTGCTTTCATTTTAATGTTATTTCAAATTATACTAAATAGATATAATTTCAAATATTAGGGCCAATTTCATTTTTTCATTATAAATCAAACTATCAGTTTCTTTATTTTTTTCTTGCTCCTGAAGGTATTGCACTGATAAGGACAGCCAGAAAGGTCAGCAGCCAATTTCCCCAGGTTCATTCTTCCTAGAGACGGAGTGCCAGCAATCATTCAAAGGCTAGCTAGGAGTAGCAGGAAGTCTTTTTAGTAATATCCCCACACATCCATCAGAATTATTGATGTGCTGATATGTCCCAGGAAATCTTGTTGCCCCTCAGTGATAACAAGGACTCTGGATGTGTCAATCAGATCCTGTCATTGTAATTATTTCCCATATTGTCATAGCTGAGTTGAGGCTGCAGCTCTACCACAATAAACATGTTATAATTAGTTCTGCTAACAGCATTTTGTAAAGAAGAGCTTATTGTTAAGTGAAATTTATTTTTGCATGGGTACCAAGTCATGCCTTCTCCATTTTGCCTGGCATTTCTTTGTTTATAATTGATAGATGAACATTTACCAGTTTCATGTCTTTGGAATCAAAGCATCTATGGCAGATTTTCAGCTGTGTGGATGATTGATGTAATTCACAGCTTGGATTTGTATAGTGTCCTTGGGCAAGGCACAAGGAGTGTTTGTCACACATACTCTGCAAACCCCAGTCACATGGATTAGAGACGTGGTAGGATGAAGAAGCATGTTGGGCATCTTAGATTCAGGAGTTCTTCATCTTGCATCCTAGGTCTTTCACTTACCTTGTAATCTTAAACAATTTACTCAATGTTTCTGAAACTCATTCGTAACACTTAAAAAAGCATAAATAAAATAAAAGTGCAGAAGTGATTCTTTCATATGTCAAACAACTTTTGTTTTGACTGTGCTTGTGAAAGGTTGAATTTCAGTTTCATTAAGAACATCATGACTAAGTACATAAAGATATATTGTCAGCATAGTATAGTATTTAAGCCACTAAATACCATTATTAGCATTTTAATAAAATAAATAGTCCCTATTAATAAATAAAAGTGCTAGGATTATTCATTTCAAAATGCCAAAATAAACACAATGCTCACTAAAATATTTGGAAATACAAGGATGACAGATAAAAAACAGAAAAGCACATTTCCAAACCCTGTTGTCTGGACTAAATGTAGCAGCTGTGGCAGAGCCTCAAAGACTATACCAGAACCTGAACTCTAACCCTTTCCATTTTCCTTACCCTTCCCCATGAGCTCCAAATTGGTGGCTGGAAAGAGGCAGCAGTACCTAATCTGTAATCCCTAATGTCACAGGATGCAGAACAGCTGACCCAGAGAGTGATTTTTCCCAAGTCTGAATTTACAGGTTCCAAGCTAGAGGCAAACTGCTCCTCACTAGGGGTTGCTTGCTCAGTCAGGGAACATCCCCAGATGCAACAGTTTGCACTGTACCTGAAAGCACGCCAGAGTTTACTCACAGCAATATGCACAGTCCCTTTAATCTTGGAACAGAACTTCACTGAAATATTTTGCAAAGTATCTGTCCTTCAACAGGTGACAGAATACTAGTAGTACTTTTGTCCTTTGGTGATCTTAGATCACCTTTAACAGGATCACCATATGATCTATATTATTAAATAAAATAATCCATCAAATCATCTTTCAGCCTTGTGAAGAATCTTCATGATATTGAATAAAATTATAGAGACTGAGTCAGGAGATGAGAAACGCTGAAGTTCTGTGTTGCACAAGCTTCAAAATCCTATAGTTCCTGTGTTATAAGATTGCAAACACCAGAGTCTTTGACAAGAATAATATAGGCAATGCAGGGAGCAAGTCACACAAAAATGGATATGCATACTACACTTTTGGAGATGACCCATTCCTCCAGTAACAAAATGTTCTGTATCATGTCAATCAACAAGGTAAAGTGAAAGTATCATTAGGCTGAAAGAAATAGGATGCTGAAGTTCTGGTAGTAGCAGCTCCACTGGTTACTGGCAATATACCTTTGGCTCTAATTTCATAGTCCTAAATTTCCCCATTGTTTAGATGAGAGATTATTAGAGTTTTCAAGTAGGAAAAGTTATAATCTTGAGGGAATGGAGGCAAAATTCATTTTTTGCTCAATTTGAGATTCCTTTTCTTTTTACCATTATTACTTAAAAATTAGACAGTCACTCAATTAGCTTCTCATTGGAACTGAGGACATTTAGATCAGATATGTGAAATGATAGTCTTTCAGGCTTCCCTGGTGGCTCATTGGTTAAGAATCCGCCTGCCAATGCAGGGGACACGCGTTCGAGCCCTGGCCCGGGAAGATCCCAAATGCTGCGGAGCAACTAAGCCTGTGCACCACAACTACTGAGCCTGCGCTCTAGGGCCCGTGAGCCACAACTACTGAAGCCCCTGCGCCCAGAACCCGTGCTCCGCAACAAGAAAAGCCACCGCAATGAGAAGCCTGCACACCGCAGCAAAGAGTAGCCCCTGCTCGCTGCAACTAAAGAAAGCCCGCGTGCAGCAACAGAGACCCAATGCAGCCATAAACAAACAAACAAATAAATAAATAAATTTATATAGAAAAAAAAGATAGTCTTTCCAAAAGAATGCCAAAGCAGCCAGAGGAATTGTACAGAAAAGACTGCATGCCTAGCATAAAGTAAGGCTTATGCTGAAACCCTGGTAACTTCCTTTACTCCTCTCTTTTTTTCTTTTTTTCTTTTTTTTATATTTATTTTTAAAAGTTTTTAAAATTATTTATTTATTTATTTATTTTTGGCTGTGGTGGGTCTTCGCTTCTGTGTGAGGGCTTTCTCTAGTTGCGGCGAGCGGGGGCCACTCTTCATCGCGGTGCGCGGGCCTCTCACTATCGCGGCCTCTCTTGTTGCGGAGCACAGGCTCCAGACGCGCAGGCTCAGTAGTTGTGGCTCACGGGGCCCAGCTGCTCCGCGGCATGTGGGATCTTCCCAGACCAGGGCACGAACCCGTGTCCCCTGCATTGGCAGGCAGACTCTCAACCACTGCGCCACCAAGGAAGCCCCCTCTCTCTTTTTCTTGCATGCAAAACGTCAGTATAGTTTGTTGGCTGTACCCTTACAATGCATCCAGGCTCCAAGCACTTCTAACTACTCTCACCATCCCACCTCAGTCCATGACCTGTCATTTCTTGCCTGGATTCTTAGCATTGTTGGTGTCCCTGCTTCCACCTTTCTCCCCAACAGTCTAATATTAACACAATAGCCGGAGCCTTCCTTTTAAAGCAAAAGGTGTTACTTCTTCGATCAGAATCCCTCAGCAATTTCCAGTCTTACTCCAAATAAAAGCTAAGGTCCTTACGTTGACCTGACTGCCCCCTTGTTAGTTAACCCTACTTCTTCTACATCTCTGAACTCAACTCCTACATCTCCCACTTCCATAAACTTTGCTTCAGCCACACTGGACGCTGGTTCTTCAACACGCCAAGCATCCTTTAACCTCTAGAAATGTTCACTTGATGTTTTCTCTGTTTGAACCTATTCTTCTAAATATCATTGTGATTTGTCACTCATCTGCTTTAAGGCTGTCTGTATTCAGATGTCACTTTATGGACATACATGTGGTGGTGGCGGCCAGGAAGGAATGAGGGGCTTTCTATAATTACCTCAAAAGAAATAGCAACTTTCTACCATTTCTGTCAATATCTATCATCATTTCTGTGTTCATAGCATATACAGTCGTTATTACATATTACCTTCATAACATATTTTATCTATCTTTCCTCTCTAAGCTGAAGGGATCTCCTTTTGGTTTTACTGACTGGTGTATTTTTAATGCTTATATAGTATCTAGCATGGAGCAGATGCCCAATAATGTCTACTGAACGAATGAACCCAGTTGGGATTGACATGTACACACTGCTATATTTAAAATAGATAACCAACAAGGACCTAGTGTATATAGCACAGGGAACACTGCTCAATATTCTGTAATAACCTAAATAGTAAAATAATTTGAAAAAGAATAGGTACATGTATATGTATAACTGAATCACTTTGCTGTACACCTGAAACTAACACAACATTGTGAAGCAACTATGCTCCAGTAGAAAATAAGAATTAAAAAAAAAGAAAAACAAGAGGCACTAGGTGATGCATCCACTCCAGTCTGCTAGCCAGGGTTCTCCCTGTCATATGTCCCTTCTCTTCTTTAAGAAAAAGCTACTCTCATACCAAAATCACAACCTCCAGGAATTACTTTCAGGATATAGCAGAATTCTTAGAGTTTATATTGATAACCCATTTATTATTGTAGACCAAATGTCAACGGATTCTGATAAGTTCTTTTTCCTTGTGTTCCATCATTTATATCCAGTGAAAACTCCTTCTATATTCTTTACCCCAACAAAACTCTCCACTAATTTACTCCTTCCTGAACCCTTCTGTTAGTGTTTCTCTGTCATGATTGACACACTGCTTTATGTTCTCAGCCTACTTACTGATTGGTCTTCTTATCGCCTCTTTGTTTTTGCTGAAGACACTATTTCTCTCCAGTTTCCTCAAATGTGTCTGGTGTATTTTCTCATGTCCTATAAAGCAAGACTGAGGGAGCTTATCTTTCCTTTCCTTGTCCTTTTGTCTGCCATTACCACTAGAAAATCATATCTCTTACATCATGTCCAACTTACAAGTCATACCATTTTATTTATGTTATATTAAATCAGTACTATATTCTTTCCTTTGTGGTTTGTATCAAAAATGTAATTATTTTATTCATTTTTATGTAATTGCATTATTTCTCCTCAGATGTATATGATATACTGTAGGATTTAATAACTATTTGTTTTATGAAATAATGACTTTTTATTTTTTAAAAAAACCCTTTGTATTACTTTGAAGTTAATACTGTGAAACAACACTATCCTTTGCAATATTGTAATTTATAAGAAACATATATTTGGTCATTCAGTTGAGAAAAATATATTTCTCATATATATTTGGTCTTTGTCCGTGGTTCCTGGCTTGCAGCTCCCAAAAACCTATGGTCAGACCCCCCAGATGGGATCTCCACATCTTTCAGAAATGTAATATATGTTCCTAAATTATTTCACTCTCCCTTTATCTGCAACAACTGTTTCCAAACTTTACTTTTAGTTAATAGTTATTTACTTTTTAATCTGAGAGTTCAATCATCATTTGCTTCAGAAAGCTCTTACTGATTCCCACTGGATTCATTTCTCTTGACATATATTCTCATAGCACCTTCAATTTTTCTTTGTGGTTTAACTTATCACCCTATTGATTACTTGTTCAATGTTTAACTTTCCCATAAAAATTAAATCTCCATAAAGAATGGTTATTATATTTACCTATTTCACAGTTGTACCTTTAGTCCCAATACAGCTTTTTCTCATAGCACATTTTCAAAAATATTTCTCTGCAATCAAAGACAATTTTCCTTTACAGCAGAAACAAGAAAGGATGAAAATGGCGTCTTCTTTTCTCAACCTAATTGTCCTTTTAATCCTCAAAATCCATTGTCATCCAATTCATTAGTCAGGACTGTTTGCTCATAATAACCTACACTCATTGACCCTACTGTGATGTTAACACAGGCCTGTAATGGACTAAATGCACAAACTCCTCTTCCTATTTTAACCCATTCCTGCCTTCAGACTCAGTTCAAGACTTCGTTGTCCTAATAAGAGGAAGAACAATATAGGAGGAATATTACAGTCTTGAAGGCAGATTAGCTATGTTTCTAAACCTGTCTCTTCAACTTAATGGCTACGAACTTTGGAAATTTGTAATATATTGAACCTCACAATTCTTACCCTTGTCATGTATATAATTACAAAATCTGCCTTAATGTATTTTGTGAAGGCTTTTAAACAATACGTGCTGAAAGTGCCTGATAATATATGGACGTACACTCAATATCTGTTAAATCCCGCTAGTGGAATTAGGGATCTTTTCCTCTCCTCTTCTGACTTACTTGTTTTAGCTCAACGCTGGGGGAATATCTGCCCATAAGATTAGCCCCTCTGTTTTGGAGGGCAGTTAATTTGATTGGAACATTTTCTGGGCTAAAGTCAATTAAGGGCTGTGTATGTATGTATGTATTTATTTATGTTTACTGTGTTAAAGGAGGGAGTAGGCTCTACTCTTCCTCTTCCACTTTCAGTTTTCTGTCATATGTGCACTCTGGGCAGGTCTGTGTTCTGAAGCCAGCAATGCCATATTTGCTCATGTAATAGGTGGATTTACAGAATGCTCCATAGTCGCAGCTGTTCTGAATTAAAGTAGGGCTCAAGAACCTTCTCTCAGGCTCGCAGGCCAAGGCTAGATGTGCCTGGCATTCTAGCTATGTGCTGATTTTTACTGTGGTATAGCTATTTTTCAGTTGAAGCTTTATTATAATATGTTCCTTTTCATTAAAACTCTTAGCAAGTTTTTGTTCAGAGCTTCAGACATAACTTCAGTTACATTTTTAGTTCATTTTCGAGTTAGAAAGATTTGGGTTCAAAACCTAATTATTTTTATTCTTATTTCTCTGAGGATTTTTTTAGCCTTAGTGACTATATCACTTAGCCGCTCTATGAAATGAGGAACATTACATCCACATCTATGAAGGCTGTGAGAATTAAATGGGAAAATGCATGTAAGCATATGTCCCAACACACATCATGATCGATAATTATTAGTCCCTTTTATATTTTTTAAGCATAATGCACTGTGTTCTTCCTGAAGGTAGACTTGTGTATTCACAATGGTTTAAAATGCCACGTCCTGTTACTTTCAGGAATACATCACACATTGAAGGGACTGAAGACTCATCTGTGTCCCTGTTACATCTAAGGTGAACATTGCCTTCTGTTTTAAGACACAACCAGGTGATTGAGCCAAAATTTGATACATGCCTGTTTGCCTGGAGAGTAGGTATTTATTATTATTGTTATTACTTTATTTTACTTTTATCAGCAAAAGTTTAGGGAGGAGGAGGAAGTGGAGCAATCTGATAGAAATCTGATAGAATCATTTCTATGGAGCATGGACTTTGGTTTTGTTTTTTCATGCTTCACACTTAAGCAATTTTATTTTTAACATGCAAACCAAACTGCCAGAGAGAAACTGAAATCAAATATAAAAGGGCCATTAAGAAATATGGAAGATATTGAAAAGTCCCATCAAACATTTATAAGTAACTATAGAAGATGATGGGAAAGTAATATATAAAGAGATAATATTTGAGCATTCTGAAGAATTAAAAGCAGTTATGCCTTTTGATTGCAAAGACTCTGAAAACCGAGGAAGTTTTTAAAGAATTAGTAAATCCAAATCCACCTATATTTTAGGAAAACTATAAAATATCAAGAAAGAAAGTCTTACAAACTATCATAAAAGTAAGCAAGTTGATGACAAAGTAATTCTAATTAGCTGACATACTTCTCATAAACAAAAGTAGAAAAAAAATGCAGTTTGTTAATACCTATCAGTTACAGAGGGAAAGTTATTGTAAATTAAAATTGTATACACAGTTACACTATCAGTAAAGAGAGAAAGCAAAATAAAACATTTGCTGATATATAAAGAAAATAATTTTATCATGGATAGACCCTTAATACAGGAGTCATAAACCATAAAAATTGTGAGTTATTTGAAGAGTGGTGAATACAGGAATTTTAAATCATGTGAGCAATTTTTATTTTGTGTTGACAATGAAAAATAAATTATTTTGCACAATGAAAGTAAACCTAGAAAATAAACAAATAGTAATAAGATGGAGAAATGCTCAATGCTCACTTAAAATATCTTATGTCTTCTTGATATATTCCAGGAGGATATAATTTGAAATAGTTTGACTTTGTAAAAAAATTTCCAAGTCTATATTTTGTATTTAAAAATTAAAAACAAACACACACATAAATAGAAATAGCTTTCTACAAGCATGAAATACAGAAAAAAAGAAAGTGAATAAAACAATGGAAATAAGAAAATAGGAAATAGAGTGAAAAAAAAAAAAGGACTAAGTCAGTAACCAGAATAAGTGTTAAGCATTTATTCCTTTTTTTTGCCTTTTTCTTTTTTTTTTTTTAACATCTTTATTGGTGTATAATTGATTTACAATGGTGTGTTAACTTTCTGCTTTATAACAAAGTGAATCAGCTATACATATACATATATCCCCATATCTCCCTCTTGCGTTTCGCTCCCACGCTCCTTATCCCACCACTCTAGGTGGACACAAAGCACCGAGCTGATCTCCCTGTGCTATGCGTCTGCTGCTTCCCACTAGCTATCTGTTTTACGTTTGGTAGTGTATATATGTCCATGCCACTCTCTCACTTTGTTCCAGCTTACCCTTCCCTCTCCCTGTGTCCTCAAGTCCATGCTCTACGTCTACATCTTTATGCCTGTCCTACCCCTAGGTTCTTCAGAACCTTTTTTTTTTTAAATTCCATATATATGTGTTAGCATATGGTATTTGTTTTTCTCTTTCTGACTTACATCACTCTGTATGACAGTCTCTAGGTCCATCCACCTCAGTACAAATAACTCAGTTTCGTTTCTTTTTACAGCTGAGTAGTATTCCACTGTATATATGTGCCACATCTTCTTTATCCTTTCATCTGTCAGTGGACACTTAGGTTGCTTCCATGTCCTGGCTATTGTAAATAGAGCTGCAGTGAACATTGTGCTACATGACTCTTTTTGAATTCTGGTTTTCTCAGGGTATATGCCCAGTAGTGGGATTGCTGGGTCGTATAGTAGTTCTATTTTTAGTTTTTTAAGGAACCTCCATACTGTTCTCCATAGTGGCTGTATCAATGTACATTCCTACCAACAGTGCAAGAGGGTTCCCTTTTATCCACACCTTCTCTAACATTTATTGTTTATGGCCATTCTGATCAGTGTGAGGTGATACCTAATTGTAGTTTTGATTTGCATTTCTCTGATGATTAATGATGTTGAGCATTGTTTCATGTGTTTGTTGGCAACCTGTATATCTTCATTGGAGAAATGTCTATTTAGGTCTTCTACCCATTTTTGGATTGGGTTGTTTGTTTTTTGGGTATTGAGCTGAATGAGCTGCTTATAAATTTTGGAGATTAATCCTTTGTCAGTTGCTTCACTTGCAAATATTTTCTCCCATTCTGAGGGTTATCTTTTTGTCTTGTTTATGGTTTCCTTTGTTGTGCAAAAGCTTTTCAGTTTCATTAGGTCCCATTTGTTTATTTTTGTTTTTATTTCCATTTCTCTAGGAGGTGGGTCAAAAAGGATCTTGCTGTGAAATAAGTAATAGTGTGTTCTGCCTATGTTTTCCTCTGAGAGTTTTATAGTGTCTGGCCTTACATTTAGGTCTTTAATCCATTTTGAGTTTTATTTTTGTGTATGGTGTAAGGGAGTGTCCTAATTTCATTCTTTTACATGTAGCTGTCCAGTTTTCCCAGCACCACTTATTGAAGAAGCTGTCTTTTCTCCATTGTATATTCTTGCCTCCTTTATCAAAGATAAGGTGCCCATATGTGCATAGGTTTATCTCTGGGCTTTTTATCCTGTTCCATTAATCTATGTTTCTGTTTCTGTGCCAACCATACTGTCTTGATTACTGTAGCTTTGTAGTATAGTCTGAATTCTGGGAACCTGATTCCTCCAGCTCTGTTTTTCTTTCTCAAGATTGCTTTGGCTAGGTTTTCATGTGTTGTTGGATTCTGTTTGCTAGTATTTGGTTGAGGAGTTTTGCACCTATGTTCATCAGTGATATTGACCTGTAGTTTTCTTTTCTTGTGACATCTTTGTCTGGTTTTGGTATCAGGGTGATTGTGGCCGCATAGAATGAGTTTGGGAGTGTTCCTCCCTCTGCTGTATTTTGGAAGAGTTTGGGAAGGATAGGCGTTAGCTCTTCTCTAAATGTTTGATAGAATTCTCCTGTGAAGGCATCTGGTCCTGGGCTTTTGTTTGTTGGAAGATTTTAAATCACAGTTTCAATTTCAGTGCTTGTGATTTGTCTGTTTATATTTTCTATTTCTTCCTGGTTCAGTCTCAGAAGGTTGTGCTTTTCTAAGAATTTGTCCATTTCTTCAAGGTTGTCCATTTTATTGACATATAGTTGCTTGTAGTAATCTCTCATGATCCTTTGTATTTCTGCAGTGTCAGTTGTTACTTCTCCTTTTTCATTTCTAATTCTCTTGATTTGAGTCTTCTCCCTTTTTTTCTTGATGAGTCTGGCTAATGGTTTATCAATTTTGTTTATCTTCTCAAATTACCAGCTTTAGTTTTATTGATCTTTGCTCTCATTTCCTTCATTTCTTTTTCATTTATTTCTGATCTAATCTTTATGATTTCTTTCCTTCTGCTAACTTTGGGGGTTTTTTTGTTCTTCTTTCTCTAATTGCTTTAGGTGTAACCTTAGTTTGTTTATGTAAGATGTTTCTTGTTCCTAGAGGTAGGGTTGTATTGCTATAAACTTCCCTCTTAGAACTGCTTTTGCTGCATCCCATAGGTTTGGGGTTGTCGTGTTTTCATTGTTGTGTGTCTCTAGGTATTTTTTGATTTCCTCTTTGATTTCCTCAGTGATCTCTTGGTTATTTAGTAGTATATTGTTCAGCCTCCATGTGTTTGTATTTTTTACAGATCTTTTCCTGTAATTGATATCTAGTCTCATAGCGTTGTGGTCGGAAAAGATACTTGATACGATTTCAATTTTCTTAAATTTACCAAGGCTTGATTTGTGACCCAGGATATGATCTATCCTGGAGATTGTTCCATGAGCACTTAAGAAGAAAGTGTATTCTGTTGTTTTGGGATGGAATGTTCTATTAATATCAGTTAAATCCATCTTGTTTAATGTATCATTTAAAGCTTGTGTTTACTTATTTATTTTCATTTTGGATGATCAGTCCATTGGTGAAAGTGTGGTGTTAAAGTCCCCTACTATGATTGTGTTACTGTTGATTTCCCCTTTTATGGCTGTTAGCTTTTGCCTTATGTATTGAGGTGCTCCTATGTTGGGTGCCTAAATGTTTACAATTGTTATATGTTCTTCTTTGATTAATCCCTTGATCATTATGTAGTGTCCTTCTTTGTCTCTTGTAATAGTCTTTATTTTAAAGTGTATGTTGTCTGATATGAGAATTGCTACTCCAGCTTTCTTTTGATTTCCATTTGCATGGAATATCTTTTTCCATCCCCTCACTTTCAGTCTGTATGTGTCCCTAGGTCTGAAGTGTGTCTCTTGAAGACAGCATATATACGGGTCTTATTTTTGTATCCATTTAGCCAGTCTGTGTCTTTTGGTTGGAGCATTTAATCCATTTACAGTTAAGGTAATTATCGATATGTATGTTCCTATTACCATCTTCTTAACTGTTTTGGGTTTGTTATTGTAGGTGTTTTCCTTCTCTTGTGTTTCCTGCCTAGAGAAGTTCCTTTAGTATTTGTTGTAAAGCAGGTTTGGTGGTGCTGAATTCTCTTAGCTTTTGCTTGTCTGTAAAGGTTTTATTTTCTCTCTCGAATCTGAATGAGATCCTTGTTGGGTAGAGAAATCTTGGTTGTAGGTTTTTCCCTTTCATCACTTTAAAGATGTCCTGCTGCTCCCTTCTGGCTTGCAGAGTTTCTGCTGAAAGATTAGCTGTTAACCTTATGGGGATTCCCTTGTATGTTATTTGTTGCTTTTCCCTTGCTCCTTTTAATATTGTTTCTTTGTATTTAATTTTTGATAGTTTGATTTATGTGTTTTGGCATGTTTCTCTTCGGATTTTCCTGTATGGGACTCTCTGCGGTTCCTGGGCTTGACTGACTATTTCTTTTCCCATATTAGAGAAGTTTTCAACTATAATCTCTTCACGTATTTTCTCAGTTCCTTTTTTTTTCCTCTTCTTCTTCTGGGACCCCTATAAATCAAACGTTGGTGTGTTTACTGTTGTCCCAGATGTCTCTGAGCCTGTCCTGAATTCTTTTCATTCTTTTTTCTTTATTCTGCTCTGCAGTAGTTATTTCCACTATTTTATCTTCCAGGTCACTTATCCGTTCTTCTGCCTCAGTGATTCTGCCTCTAATTCCTTCTAGAGAATTTTTAATTTCCTTTATTGTGTTGTTCATGATTGTTTGTTTGCTCTTTAGTTCTTCTAGGTCCTTGTTAAGTGTTTCTTGGATTTTCTTCATACTATTTCCAAGATTTTTGATCATCTTTACTATCACTATTCTGAATTCTTTTTCAGGTAGACTGCCTATTTCCTCTTCATTTGTTTGGTCTGGTCAGTTTTTACCTTTCTCCTTCATCTGCTGCGTATTTCTCTGTCTTCTCATTTAGCTTAACTACTGTGTTTGGGGTCTCCTTTTCACAGGCTGCATGTTCGTAGTTCCCATTGTTTTTGGTGTCTGCCCCCAGTTCGTAAGGTTTTTTCAGCGGGTTGTGTAGGCTTCCTGGTGGAGGGGACTGGTGCCTGTGTTCTGGTGGATGAGGCTGGATCTTGTCTTTCTGGTGGGCAGGACTGTGTCTAGTAGTGTGTTTTGGTGTGTCTGTGACCTTATTATGATTTTAAACAGCCTCTCTGCTAATGGGTGGGGTTGTGTTCCTGTCTTGCTAGTTGTTTGGCATGGGACGTCCAGCACTGGAGTTTGCTGGCCATTGTGTGGAGTTGGGTGTTAGCGTTTAGATGGAGATCTCTAGAGAGCTCCTGCCGATTGATACTATGTGGGGTCGGGAGGTCTCTCGTGGTCCAACCGTCTGAACTTGGCTCTCCCATCTCAGAGGCTCAGGCCTGACACCAGGCTGGAGCATCAAGGCTCTGTCAGCCACATGGCTCAGAAGAAAAGGGAGAAAAAAAAAAAAAGAAAATAAGAAAGAAAAAGTAAATAAATAAAATAAAATAAAGTTATTAAAATAAAAAATATTATTAAAAGTAAAAAACGATTTTTGAGTAATTAAGAAAAAAGAAAGAAGAGAGCAACCAAACCAAAAAACAAATCCACCAATGATAACAAGTGCTAAAAAACTATACTAGAAAGAAAAATAAATAAACCAAAAAATAAACCAAGACAGACAGAATCCTAGGACAAATGGTAAAAGCAAAGCCATACAGACACAATCACACAAAAATGCATACATATACACACTCACAAAAAGAGAAAAAAAAATATGTATATATATATTATACATATATATATTTAAAAAAAAAGGAAGAGAGCAACCAAATCAATAAACAAATCTGCCAGTGATAGTAATCTCTAAATACTAAATTAAGATAAACGTAAAACCAGAAACAAATTAGATGCAGAAAGCAAACCCCAAGTCTTAAGTTGCTCCCCAAGTCCACCGCCTCAATTTTGGGATGATTCGTTGTCTATTCAGGTATTCCACAGATGCAGGGTACATAAAGTTGATTGTGGAGATTTAATCCTCTGTTCCTGAGGCTGCTGGGAGACAGTTCCCTGCCTCTTCTTTGTTCACACAGCTCCTGGGGTTTAGCTTTGGATTTGGCCCTGCCTCTGCCAGTAGGTCACCTGAGGGCATCTGTTCCCTGCCCAGACAGGACGGGGTTAAAGTAGCAGCTGATTAGGTGGCTCTGGCTCACTTAGGCTGGAGGGAGGGAGGGGTATGGAATGCATGGCGAGCTTGTGGCGGCAGAGGCCGGAATGATGTTGCAACAGCCTGAGGTGTGCCTGTGTTCTCCCAGGGAAGGTGTCCCTGGGTCACGGGACCCTGGCAGTAGCGGGCTGCACAGGCTCCCAGGAGGGGAGGTGTGGCTAGTGACCTGTGCTCGCACACAGGCTTCTTGGTGGCGGCAGCAGCAGCCTTAGCGTTTCATGCCCATCTCTGGGGTCCGTGCTGATAGCCGCAGCTCACTCCTGTGTCTGGAGCTCATTTCGGTGGTGCTCTGAATCCTCTCTCCTCACGCACCCCGAAACAATGGTCTCTTGCCTCTTTGGCAGGTCCAGACTTTTTCCCGGACTCCTTCCCAGGTAGCTGTGGTGCACTAGCCCCCTTCAGGCTGTGTAATCGCAGCCAACCCTAGTCCTCTCCCTGGGGTCTGACCTCCGAAGCTGGAGCCTCAGTTCCCATCCCCTTCTTGGCTGGTGAGTGCTGGTCAGCACCGATCCTCTGTGCGGGAATCTGTCGGCTTTGCCCTCTGCACCCCTATTGCGGTACTCTCCTCCGTGGTTCCGAAGCTTTCCCCTGACGACCCCCTGTCTCCACCAGTGAAGGGGCTTCTTTGTGTGTGGAAACCTTTCCTCCTTCACAGCTCCCTCCCAAAGGTGCAGATCCCATCCCTATTCTTTTGTCTCTGTTTTTTCTTTTTTCTTTTGCCCTACCCAGGTACATGGGGTGTTTCTTGCCTTTTGGGAAGTCTGAGGTCTTCTGCCAGCATTCAGTAGGTGTTCCGTAGGAGTTGTTCCACATGTAGATGTATTTCTGATGTATTTGTGGGGAGGAAGGTGATCTCCACGTTCTATTCCTCCGCCATCTTGAAGGTCCCTAGGCTGATCAAGCATTTATTCTTTTTTTTTTTTTAGGCTGATCAAGCATTTATTCTTTTTTTTTTAACATCTTTATTGGAGTATAATTGCTTTACAATGGTGTGTTAGTTTCTGCTTTGTAACAAAGTGAATCAGCTATACATATACATATAACCGCATATCTCCTCCATCTTGCATCTCACTCCCACCCTCCTTATCCCACCCCTCTAGGTGGACACAAAGCACCAAGCTGATCTCCCTGTGCTATGCGGCTTCTTCCCACTAGCTATCTATTTTACATTTGGTAGTGTATATATGTCCACATGCATTTATTCTTAAATGTGGGGGCAAAATGAATATCATAGTAGTGTGGGAAGAAACAAAGCCAGCTAGCCACTTGGTGCTCGTGGGTAATATATCTATGACAAAACCTCACAGAAAGGTCTGAAATATACAAAAAGAAGACAAATGCCGGGCAAATACTAAACAAAATATAATAAAGTGGTGCGTAGGTACATTAACGTTAGACAAAAAAGAATTTAAGGCAAAAACAGTTTAAAAAGGACACTACAAAATAATGGAGTTTATAAATCAAAATTAAAAAGTCACAAATGTAGCTAATAATATTAGACAGCAGTGTGATATACAAAGCAAATTTTCAGTATTGCTGTCAGTTGTAAGAAGCCTTTAATCACAGAGTTTGAACTAGCTGTAATATCTTACAAACATAGAGCATCTAGACAAAACTTAGTACAATTAAGGATGATTTAAAAAATAGTGAGCGATTATGTTTTCAACCAAGCTTGATTATATATGTGTATGTATATTCATATGTATATGTGTATATTTATATATGAATGTATGTATACACATGCAATGTGTCTATGTATGTGTGCAGTACAAATCCAAAACAGATAATTAACATTCTTTTCATTCATTGCATGATCAAATATAAATTTAAAAAGTAAAATTGTCAAGCCAACATATTACAATGTAATGAATTTCCAAGAATTGATATCATAAAGGTATGTGCTCCTGTTGATCGTAATTGTACATAATTCTTCCAGTAATGTGATACATTTTATATGTACAATAAAAATATCTATACATAACAAAAGGCATGCAAAAACATATTAATATTTTATTAATTTATAATTAATTCATTTATCTATTTGTTTTTGGCTGCGTTGGATCTTCATTGTGGTGCGCAGACTTTCTGTAGTTGTGGCGAGCAGGGGCTACTCTTCTTTGCCGTGTGCAGACTTCTCATTGCGGTGGCTTTTCATTGTGGAGCATGGGCTCTAGGTGCGGGGGCTTTAGTAGTTGTGGCTTGTGGGCTCTAGAGCGCAGGCTCAGTAGTTGTGGCGCCCAGGCTTAGTTGCTCCGCGGCATGTGGTATCTTCCCAGACCAGGGCTCGAACCCGTGTCCCCGGCATTGGCAGGCAGATTCTTTACCACTGCACCACCAGGGAAGTCCTTAATTTATAATAGTATAAATTTAAAAGTATTGCAGAAACCAATTTACAATTATATATATACACTTAAGTGATAGCAAATTATTACACATGAAAACTTAAGGGCTTCAGCAAAGTAGTATTTAAAATGAAGTTATTATTTGAAAATACATGTGTTAATAAAACAGTTATTTAAAAGGAATACTATAACAAACCTAAGAAAGATAGAATGGAGAATATAAAAGTATGCGCAAAATTAATAAAATAGAAAAAAAAATAGGAAGGGTAAACAAAACTGAAAGAGCTTATTTTTTGAGACTAGTCTCTTCTTCCCCCACCTCACCCCAACAAATCAACATCCTACAAAACTGTTAAAAAATAAGAGAAAGATCCCAGATAGTTTGAACTAATTCAATGGACATAGCTATGGCAAAAGTAAGGCTTTTTAAAATAATAAGAGAATAATACAAATAAAAGAATGTCAATAAATTTTGAAGAGATATATTATTAAAATGAACTAAAGACGAGATAGAAATTCTGAATGAATAAAAAATGACATTAACATTGTAATCAGAATTATTCCTTCCAAAAGGCCACTAGATGGCTTTATATACAAGTTTGAGCAAACCTTCAAAGAATAAATAAACCCCGTGTTATGCAAACTCAGAGAATAATGAAACAAGATTCTAGTTAAAACTTTATGAGGTTAATATAAACTGGGTATTTTATTTGGAAAAGTACACTTCATAAAATATGAATTCATGTCACCTATAAAATATTTGCAATAGTAAGTCAAATTCAGCAATGTAAAAAATGTATATACAGGAAAAGACGAAACTTCGACATCAGAAAATCTTAGTACCAAACATTACACTGAGCCATAAAAGGGTGATAATCTTATGATAGCCTCAATACCTGTATATTATCTATCTGTCTATCTATTTATCTATCAACCTACCTACCTAAGAGTTGAGTAGTGGTTAATATCTAATATATGCTATATTAGCTGGTAAGTATGTGTAACTATATGATAATTTTTGTAGAACATTCAGCCCTCTATGATAAATATTTTTTCTGGGAAATTGCTAACATGTCTCATGGATAACAGCAAGCGGCAACAGAAACATTTTTGCATATCTAGAGCAAGATAAGGCTGTTTCATATCATTGCCCCTGTAGTAAGCTAGAAAATATAATGGGAGGCTTACAGTGTTGAAATATAAAACAAAAAAGTCATAATTTACAAAATATTACCCATGTATGAAAAACCCAAAAGTTATTGCAAACTATTAAAACAGAGTCCAACATGGAGGTATTAACAGGTAACAATATTAACAGGTAAAATATATTTCCTCCTTTTCTATTAATATTTTATAAAATAGCTCAGAATATCAAGTAGAAAAAAATAATATGAGTATATTTTACCCATCCTGTGTCATAAAACTTTGATAAAATATTTGTATCTGCTTACCCCTTCCTGATCACACCAACATTCTTTCCTAAAGAGTCAAACACTTATTTTGAAAGAGGACTGCCATAGTCACACATTTTTAAGATTTTAATATGTATGTATTTCATTTAACTAATATATGTTATTACTTTGAATGTGTTAAATGCTAATAAACAGAATATTGTTGCCATCAACGTGCTTTTTATTTTCTTAGTCTTCTGTTTAGATACCTATCCATGTTGTCATACTCTAGTATATTTGCACTGCTTTATGGTATTTCATTGTAAGGGCATATTGCAATATGTTTTTACATTTTCATTTTGGACATTTTGTTTGATTTAAGTGGTTTTGTGATTAAAAACACTGCCTCTATGTATATTCATATACAAGTCCAATTCTACACTTGTGAAATACTTACTATAGAGTTTAAATATAAATAATTGGTGAATCATAGGCTATATGCATCTTCATCTTTAGATACATTGCTAAATTCTGCCCCCAAATATGGATAAAAATTCACACTCCCAATGGCACAGTAAAATGATAATCATTATCATTGTATTGACAGATTTTAAAAGAACTTTCTGAATATGAAGACTCTTGTGGTATTAATTTTGCTTCTTTGATGATTAAGAAGAGTGCATATCTTCTCACATGCTTATTGGTCACTTGGGTTTTTTCTCCTAAGATTTACTTAATTGTGTGTGTGTGTGTGTGTATACTGAGGATTATCTTGCTCACCATGCATTTCAGATCCCTTCTAGTAGGCAAAGGCTGGGAAGTCAAATCAACAATTTCAAGATTCCCTTGGCTTGCTGGTTTCCCCGTCTTGCAGAATCTGACAGTTAGATGTATTCATACCACATTTTGATGTGGAAGTAAGTCATCTGGGGCAAGAGACAGTATGGGTTACATCATTTTGCTTATGTTGATTTTGACAAGGTCCTGAAGTTTTGAGGTCAGCTTTTAAATTTTCTCCATAAACTGCTTGTGTACTTTTAAAATGCATGCCCTAGAGTGTTACCTAGTTTTTTTTCTATTGATTTATTAACCTCTCCAACTACTTACCCATCAATATGTACTTCCATGTAACTTCTCAGAGGACAGAGTTTATCTGAGCTCCACAATATATAGATATCTATTTGTATACAGCTATTTAAGCTATTTTAAGTGTTACATATATGATACATTTTCTAATATTTGTTGCTCAATTTCACTGTAAAATAAACCAGCACAAAACACAGTCACTTATAAAACTAGGTATTTATTATCATGCTCACAGATCTGCAGTTCAGCTGAGGTGACTTCACTTCAGGTTGTATATCTGTGGGTCAGCCAGGGCAGCTCTGCTTTCTGTGTGTTCATTCTGGAGACCAGACAAAAGCATCAGCAACAACCCAATATGCCTATTTTGGTTACTGTACCATATCTTTGTTCAACTTTGCAGCAAAGTTCTTTGAAAGAACAGTTGATGACAGGAATTGGCAAATCATGAAAATACAGAGAGCACTGTTAAAGTAATTATGCAATAATAAAGAACAGTATACGTTTATATTTTTCTTCTTTCCTCCCTTAACTGATGTTAAAAGCAGTTGTATAAAACAAAATGTATGTAATTATATTATCAGGGACCTAACATATAAAAATATAATATATTTGCTAATAAAACAAAGGAGTGGGTAGGAGCAAAGCTGTATTGGACTGAGGAAATTAAGTCAGATGATAACTGAAACCCACAGGGACAAATGAAAAGAACCATAAATGGTAAACAAGAAGATAAATATAACAAGCCCCATAAATATATACTTGCTCTCTTTTAATCTAAGCTTCTTTAATTAACATAAATAATATAATGTAATAATTGTAAAAATTATTACAATGTATTATTGGGTTTGTAGCATATATAAATGTAATATGCATAACAATAATAGTACAAAAAAGAGGAAAGGGAATTGATCTATATAGTAGTAACATTTTTTATCTCAGTGGATTGTTAACATACATCTGAAGCTGATTCTGATAAGTTTAAATGTATACGGTAAACCCTAAAGCAAATAACTCAAAAATATAGTGAAAAATGTCATTCAAGGAATTAAAATGTTACAGTAAAAGTATTTAATGCAAAAGCAAGTAGTAAAGGAGTAATAAAGGGTCAAAAAAGTCATGGTATATAGAAAACAAAAAGTAAAAAGGCAGAAGGAAATCCAGCTTTATGAATAATAACATTAAATGCGAGTTGGTTAAATAATCCAGCCAAAAGCAGAAAGAAGAAAACCATGAAAACTCCATACTGTCAAAAAGAAAATTTTACAGTCAAAGACACAAATAGATTAAAAGTGAAATGATGGAGATAGGTAGATAGTAGTTACCAAAAGAGAGCTGGAGTGGCTATATTAATAAAAGCAGACAAAATAGACTTTGAAACAATGTTCAAAGCAGCATTATCCATAATAGCCAAGAAATGGAAACAACTCAAATATCTATGAACTGATGAATGGATAAACAATGTGGTATGAAAATGTATTATTTGGTCATGAAAGGAATGAAGAATTGATACATCTCCAACATAAAAAAACCTTGAAAACATTATGCTAAATAAAAGAAGGCAGAACAAAAAGCAACATATTGTGTGATTCCATTTACATGAAAAAACCCAGAATGGGTAAATCTGTAGAGACATAAAATTGATTAGCTGTTATCAGGGTCTTGGGTGGGGGGTTGGTGAGGTAAATGGAGAATGATTAGTAATGGGTATAAAATTTCTTTTTGAAGTTATGAAAATATTCTGGAATTAGACAGTGGTAATGGATTATGCAGTGTTGTGTATACTAAAAGCCACTAACTCATACACTATAAAATAATAAGATAAATTTTTAAAAATGAGCATTTTATTAAAAAGAATTGTAAAATAGAGCCATGGGGCAAATATAAAAGTAGAAAGGAAACAATAAATATAAAGTTATAATTCAATGAAACAGAGACAGAAAAAGAAAGATAAAATTGAAGGTGATTAACAAACCATTGCAAGACCAGTCAAGGAAAAAGAGAGGTGATGAAAAATAGAAATAAGTACAGACATGGAAGAGAACTAAAATAATAAAAGTGTCTTAATAATCTTCATCAATTGTGAATACTCCAAAAGACCACCAAAAATACCTGTTGATCAAGCAAAGCTAAATTTAATAGACTTACTATAGTAAGGGAGAACAAAATCTGGATAGAGTCTTAGTAATGTCTGACTTAGAAAAGAGAGGAGGGCATTTATAGGGTTTAGATCCTGGACTGAGTGATGTTTAAAGTGAGCCTTACAGGATGGGAGTGACTTGATACTGGGAAGTAATATTGGCATAATGACTTTGCATTAGTGTGCACAGTGAGGCGAGGGTCTTGAAGCAAGTCTTGATGGGAGAGCTGTTACTCTTGGTAAGTCAAATAGTTAATTTGTTCACACCTTAACTTCCAGGAACAGATATTTCCTAGAGCAAGCAGCTTAACTTTTTACTGACCTCAGTGCTGTTCATTAAAGAAACAAAAAAGTATAATTCATTCTAAATTTTTTGAGGACAGAATAGGAAATGATCTATGTCTTTAGTATTGTGCAACACAGGGACAGAAGATTATTTGGTTTAAATCCTCAGACATTAGCCAAGGTAGTTAAAGGCCTAAATGAAATGTACACAGTTCTAGAAAATGTAAGGAGTCATAGAGAGTGAATAAAAATTAAAATTTAATAGGTCAAAAAAATATTAAGTTTATAGTAGTCCCCTTGTATTTGCAGTTTCACTTTCCAAGGTTTCAGTGACCTTTGGTCAAACAGTCCAAGATATTAAATGGAAAATTCTATAAGTGAACAATTCATAAGTTTTAAAATTTCACCCTGTTCTGAATAGAGAGATGAAATCTCACACATCATCCCACTCCAAACTGGGACGTGAATTATACCTTTGTCAAAGTATATCCCACTCATTAGCCCCTTAATAGTTCTCTCTTATCATATTGACTGTCAGTGCTTGTGTTCAAGTAACTCTTACTTTACTTAATAATAGCCCCAAATCACAGGAGTAGTGATGCTGGCAATTCGGATATGCCAAAGAGAAGTCAGAGGTAAAAAAGTGAAAGTTCTCAACTTAATAAGGAAATTTTAAAAATGTGCACACTGGGTTTGCTAATATCTACTGTAAGAATGAATCTTCTGAGAAGCAAGAAGATCTACAGTCCTGCAGCCTGTGGAACAAAAACCACATTCACAGAAAGATAGACAAGATGAAAAAGCAGAGGACTGTGTACCAGATGAAGGAACAAGATAAAACCTGAAAAAAACAACTAAATGAAGCGGAGATAGGCAACCTTCCAGAAAAAGAATTCAGAATAATGATAGTGAAGATGATCCAGGACCTCGGAAAAAGAATGGAGGCAAAGATTGAGAAGACGCAAGAAATGTTTAACAAAGACTTAGAAGAATTAAAGAACAAACAAACAGAGATGAACAATACAATAACTGAATGAAAACTACACTAGAAGGAACCAATAGCAGAATAACTGAGACAGAAGAACGGATAAGTGACCTGGAAGACAGAATGGTGAAATTCACTGCTGCGGAACAGAATAAAGAAAAAAGAATGAAAAGAAATGAAGACAGTCTAAGAGACCTCTGGGACAACATTAAACACAACAACATTCGCATTATAGGGATCCCAGAAGGAGAAGAGAGAGAGAAAGGACCAGAGAAAATGTTTGAAGAGATTATAGTCGAAAACTTCGCTAACATGGGAAAGGAAATAGCCACCCAAGTCCAGGAAGCACAGAGAGTCCCATACAGGATAAACCCAAGGAGAAACACACTGAGACACATAGTAATCAAATTGGAAAAAATCAAAGACAAAGAAAAATTATTGAAAGCAGCAAGAGAAAAACGACAAATAACATACAAGGGAACTCCCATAAGGTTAACAGCTGATTTCTCAGCAGAAACTCTACAAGCCAGAAGGGATTGGCATGATATACTTAAAGTGATGAAAGAGAAGAACCTACAACCAAGATTACTCTACCCGGCAAGGATCTTATTCAGATTCGATGGAGAAATCAAAAGCTTTACAGACAAGCAAAAGCTAAGAGAATTCAGCACCACCAAACCAGCTCTACAACAAATGCTAAAGGAACTTCTCTAAGTGGGAAACACAAGAGAAGAAAAGGACCTACAAAAACAAACACAAAACAATTAAGATAACGGTAATAGGAACATGTATATCAATAATTACCTTAAATGTGAATGGATTAAATGCTCCAACCAAAAGACACAGACTTGCTGAATGGATACAAAAACAAGACCCATCTATATGCTGTCTACAAGAGACTGACTTCAGACCTAGGGACACATACAGACTGAAAGTGAGGGGATGGAAAAAGATATTCCATGCAAATGGAAATCAAAAGAAAGCTGGAGTAGTAATACTCATATCAGATAAAATAGACTTTAAAATAAAGAATGTTACAAGAGACAAGGAAGGACCCTACATAATGATCAAGGGATCAATCCAAGAAGAAGATATAACAATTATAAATATATATACACCCAACATAGGAGTACCTCAATACATAAGGCAACTGCTAACAGCTATAAAAGAGGAAATTAACAGTAACACAATAATAGTGGGGGACTTTAACACCTCACTTACACCAATGGACAGATCATCCAAAATGAAAATAAATAAGGAAACAGAAGCTTTAGATGACAGAATAGACCAGATAGATTTAATTGATATTTATAGGGCATTCCATCCAAAAAAAGCAGATGACACTTTCTTCTCAAGTGTGCACGGAACATTCTCCAGGATAGATCACATCTTGGGTCACAAATCAAGCCTCAGTAAATTTAAGAAAATTGAAATCATATCAAGCATCTTTTCTGACCACGGCACTATGCGATTAGGAGTGAATTACAGGAAAAAAATGTAAACACAAACAGATGGAGGCTTAACAATACATTATTAAATAACCAAGAGATCACTGAAGAAATCAAAAAGGAAATCAAAAAATACCTAAGAGACTAATGACAATGAAAACACGACAATCCAAAACCTATGGGTTGCAGCAAAAGCCATTCTAAGAGGGAAGTTTATAGCTGTACAAGCCTACCTCAAGAAACAAGAAAAATCTGAAATAAAGAATCTAACCTTACACCTAAAGGAACTAGAGAAAGAAGAACAAACAAAACCCAAAGTTAGCAGAAGGAAAGAAATCATAAAGATCAGAGCAGAAATAAATGAAATAGAAACAAAGAAAACAATAGCAAAGATCAATAAAACTAAAAGCTGGTTCTTTGAGAAGATAAACAAAATTGATAAACCATTAGCTGGACTCATCAAGAAAAAGAGGGAGAGGACTCAAATCAATAAAATTAGAAATTAAAAAGGAGAAGTTACAACAGACACCGCAGAAATACAAAGCATCCTAAGAGACTACTACAAGCAACTTTATGCCAATAAAATGGACAACCTGGAAGAAATGGACAAATTCTTAGAAAGGTAAAACCTTCCAAGACTGAACCAGGAAGAAACAGAAAATATGAACAGACCAATCACAAGTAATGAAATTGAAACTGTGATTAAAAATCTTCCAACAAACAAAAGTCCAGGACCAGATGGCTTCACAGGTGCATTCTATCAAACATTTAGAGAAGAGCTAACACCCATCCTTCTCAAACTCTTGCAAAAAATTGCGGAGGAAGAAACACTCCCAATCTCACTGTATGAGGCCACCTTCACCCTGATACCAAAACCAGACAAAGATACTACAAAAGAAGAAAATTACAGGCCAATATCACTGATGAATATAGATGCAGAAATCCTCAACAAAATACTAGCAAACAGAATCCAACAAATGAAGAGGATCATACACTATGATCAAGTGGGATTTATCCCAGGGATGCAAGGGTTCTTCAATATACGCAAATCAATCAATGTGATACACCATATTAACAAATTGAAGGATAAAAACCATATCATCATCTCAATAGATGCAGAAAAAGCTTTTGGCAAAATTCAACACCCATTTATGACAAAAACTCTCCAGAAAGTGGGCAGAGAGGGAAACTACCTCAACATAATAAAGGCCATATACGAGAAACCCACAGCCAACATCATTCTCAATGGTGAAAAACTGAAAGCATTTCCTGTAAGATCAGGAACAAGACTAGGATGTCCACTCTCACCACTATTATTCAACATAGTTCTGGAAGTCCTAGCCACGGCAATCAGAGAAGAAAAAGAAATAAAAGGAATACAAATTGGAAAGGAAGAAGTAAAACTGTCACTGTTTGCGGATGACATGATACTATACATAGAGAATCCTAAAACTGCCACCAGAAAACTGCTAGAGCTAATTAATGAATATAGTAAAGTTGCAGGATACAAAATTAATGCACAGAAATCTCTTGCATTCCTATACACTAATGATGAAAAATCTGAAAGAGAAATTATGGAAACACTCCCATTTACCATTGCAACAAAAAGAATAAAATACCTAGGAATAAACCTACCTAGGGAGACAAAAGACCTGTATGCAGAAAACTATAAGACACTGATGAAAGAAATTAAAGATGATACCAACAGATGGAGAGATATACCATGTTCTTGGATTGGAAGAATCAATATTGTGAAAATGACTATACTACCCAAAGCAATCTACAGATTCAATGCAATCCCTATCAAATTACCAATGGCATTTTTTATGGAACTAGAACAAAAAATCTTAAAATCTGTATGGAGACACAAAAGACCCCGAATAGCCAAAGCAGTCTTGAGGGGAAAAAAATGGAGCTGGAGGAATCAGACTCCCTGACTTCAGACTCTACTACAAAGCTACAGTAATCAAGACAATATGGTACTGGCACAAAAACAGAAACATAGATCAGTGGAACAAGATAGAATGCCCAGAGATAAACCCACACTCCTATGGTCAGCTAATCTATGACAAAGGAGGCAAGGATATACAATGGAGAGAAGAGAGTCTCTTCAGTAAGTGGTGCTGGGAAAACTGGACAGCTACATGTAAAAGAATGAAATTAGAACACTCCCTAACACCATACACAAAAATAAACTCAAAATGGATTCAAGACCTAAATGTAAGACCGGACACTATAAAACTGTTAGAGGAAAACATAGGAAGAACACTCTTTGACATAAATCACAGCAAGATCTTTTTTGACCCACCTCCTAGAGTAATGGAAATAAAAACAAAAATAAACAAATGGGACCTAATGAAACTTCAAAGCTTTTGCAGAGCAGTGGAAACCATAAAAAAGACGAAAAGGCAGTCCTCAGAATGGGAGAAAATATTTGCAAACCAATCAATGGACAAAGGATTAATCTCCAAAATATATAAACAGCTCATGCAGCTCACCATTAAAGAAACAAACAACCCAATCCAAAAATGGGCAGAAGACCTAAATAGACATTTCTCCAAAGAAGACATACAGATGGGCAAGAAGCACATGAAAAGCTGCTCAACATCACTAATTATTAGAGAAATGCAAATCAAAACTACAGTGAGGTATCACCTCACACCAGTTAGAATGGGCATCATCAGAAAATCTACAAACAACAAATGCTGGAGAGGGTGTGGAGAAAAGGGAACCCTCTTACACTGTTGGTGGGAATGTGGATTGATACAGCCACTATGGAGAACAGTATGGAGGTTCCTTAAAAAACTAAAAATAGAATTACCATATGTTCCAGAAATCCCACTACTGGGCATATACCCAGAGAAAACCACAATTCAAAAAGATACATGTACCCCAGTATTCATTGCAGCACTATTTACAATAGCCAGGACATGGGAGCAACCTAAGTGTCCATCAACAGGTGAATGGATAAAGAAGATGTGGTACATATATAGAATGGAATATTACTCAGCCATAAAAAGGAACGAAATTGGGTCATTTGTTGAGACGTGGATAGATCTAGAGACTGTCATACAGAGTGAAGTAAGTCAGAAAGAGAAATATCGTATATTAGTGCATATATGTGGAACCTAGAAAAATGGTACAGATGAACTGGTTTGCGGGGCAGTAATTGAGACACAGATGTAGGGAACAAACGTATGGACACCAAGGGGGGGAAAGTGGCGGGGGGGTGGTGGGGGTGGTGTGATGAATTGGGAGATTGGGATTGACATGTATACACTGATGTGTATAAAATGGATGACTAATAAGGACCTGCTGTATAATAAAATAAATTAAAAAAAAAAAAGAATGAATCTTCTACCTGTGAAATTGTGGGGAAGGAAAAAGAAATTCATGCTAGTTTTGCTGTTGCACCTCAAACTGCCAAAGTTAGAGCCAAGGTGAGTGACAAGTGCCTAGTTAAGATGGAAAGGGCATTAACTTTGTACAGTAAGATATTTTTAGAGAGAAAGAGACTACATTCACATAGCTTTTATTACAGTATATTCTTATAAGTTTTCTGTTTTATTATTAACTATAATTGTTAATATCTTTTTAAAAATTTTATTTTATTTATTTTTGGCTGCGTCAGGTCTTAGTTGCGGCCTGCGGGATCTTTGTTGAGCCATGCGGGATCTTTTCCTTGAGGTGCACAGGCTCTTCATTGTGGTGCGCAGGCTTCTCTCTAGTTGTGGCGTGTGGGTTTTCTCTTCTCTAGTCGTGGTGCGCAGGCTCCAGGGCGCGTGGGCTCTGTAGTTTCTGTAGTTTGCGGCCCGCGGGCTCTAGTTGAGCGTGCGAGCTCAGTAGTTGTGCTGTGCGGGATTAGTTGCCCTGGGGCGTGTGGGATCTTAGTTCCCTGACCAGGGATCAAACCCGCGTCCCCTGCATTGTAACGTGGATTCTTTTCCACTGGACCACCAGGGAAGTCCCTATTGTAAATCTCTTACTGTGCCTAATTTATAAATGAAACTTTATCACAGGTATGTATGTACAGGAAAAAACATGGTATATACAGGGTTCAGTACTACCCACAGTTTCAGGCATCCACTGGAGGTCTTGGAATATATCCCCCTCCGATAAGGGGGGACTGCTGTAAGCTAGATAAAAGGCATACACATTGGGAAAGAGGAAATAAACCTGTCCCTCCTTCCAGACAACATTTTATATAATTCCAGTGATTTAAGAACAATAACAAACACTTGTAAAACTATATGTGAATTCAGTGAAGTCATAGGATACAAGACCAATATACAAACCCAGGTGCACTTCTATATACTCTATATTTAAAGTTATTTTCTATTGGTTGACCTGGGTATTACACGTAACACCTCTACATATCAATATAACAATCTAGTTCAGATTAATAACAATTGAATTTCAATAGTGTACAGAAACTTGGCTTCTATGTGATTCCATTTTCTCTTCACTCCTTTGTGCTCCAGCACACACAGAATCACTCAGCACAAAATGGGAGATTTATTGGTACCAGTCACTTAAAAAATCTCCATCAAATAATTAGCTGATTACTAAGCTAACTGAACAGAGACTTCAATAGCCACAAATGGCAAAGAACACAGATTTTACAGAATTAGTTTATGTCAATCACCAAAGGAACAAACATCAACAACAGCAAAAGACAGCAACACCAAACTCTGTGGAGAGAGAATCTGATTTCCAGAGTTTCCAAATTATATTGTTTTAAATATCTAGTTTCTGTTTCTTTTTCTTTTTATCTCTTTGATGTTCTATATTTGGTGAGACATTATTGCCCTTTTTGGCTCTTTAGGCATGGTTTCCTTTAGTTCCTTTAGCATATTTAAAATAGCTGACTTGAAGTGTCATCTAGTAAAAGTTCAACATCTGGGCTTGCTGAAGGGTAGTTTCTATTGACTGCTTTTTCTTTGAATTTGTATGGGCTGTGTTGTCTTCTCTTTTTGCATGTTTTCCTGATAAATAAATTTAGTGCTATAAATTTTCCTCTGAGGTACCTGATTTCTTCAGTTCTTGAATATTTGCAGTTTCCAGAAGCTACATTGAGCTTGATTATTGAAGTCAGCCATGAAACACTTAGTCATTCCTTATACCAGATTTAATGAGTTAGGTACCAATTATTGACCCACTTTCCAAAATTCTCTCTTTGTTGTTGTGGATTTGTCTTTGAAAAGACAATTTTCTGCCATCTAAATGATTTTCTGCAATTTCATTTATAATTGGCCATGAATAACTGAAATTTAATACTTTATTTTTAAAAACATGAATAATAATATAAATAATATAAAATAATATGGAAAATAATTAATAATGGTTAAAACTAGGTAGTTAGTATTCAGTTTTCATAATCTTATTCTCTAGATGTTTTGGATTGCTGTGTTTAATAATTTAAAAGCAGGTGTGGTGGTGATTGGAACTGAAGTTCTTTGACTAGTTTATTGATCAAGTTACACCTTTCTTTAGATATTCAGTGATTTTTTTCCCATTGAATTGACATATGAATTCATTTATTCTACTTAAATGCCATTTCATAATCTAGGTCAAAACCTTTGTCATCTTACTCTGGGATCCTTGTTTTATGTCTGTCTTTTAATCCACTTGTTTCTTTTATTTTTTCCTAATAATTATTATTTGTTCTGCACCAGTTTTCTTCTAACCTTCTCATGCCCAAAGCACAAAACCTAGATTTATTTTTAATGTTAATAATACATTTATTTTCTTATATTTCAGTAACTCTATAATCTGTTCACAACCTGCATGTAGGTACGCACAAGTGTAAGAGATTTCATATTCTCTCTGGCATCACAAACATTTGAATAGTTCTCTGAATATCCTTTTTGTTTCTGTGCTTTTCAGCTGCTCTATACCTGGCATGCTTCCCCACCATCTCGGAAAACTTCAAAATTTCTTCAAATTCAGCTATTAAGCCACTACCCACCTCAAAAATTTACCTTGATAGCTCCCATCTCTGCAGTTTACTATTCATGTTTATTTCATAAATTTTACTGTAAAAGTTTACACTGTACTAGTCACTGACCTCTTTAATCTTAATGACCCATTATATTCATCTTTTAGCCTGAAACTTCAAAATAACATAACATATAAGTATTTTGTAGTCTTTCATGGTACCCAGCATAGTGCTGAGCTCTGGAATTAAATACTTGTTAACTGATTCTTCCATTTTTTGGATAGATGAATCACACTATCATCAATTGATGAAATTAAATATTACTTGATAGATTATCTCACTCTTTATGTAGACTGATTGTACAAGTATTCAATATGATGGTAATAGATGAATGAAGCAAGTCACCACGTGACTTAACTGCCAAATAGCAATATTGACACTCAATGGAATAGGAGGACATATCATTGAATAATATTCCAAGTTATACATTCTTCAGGAAAAGTATAAAATAACGTATGAAGATCTATGATTTTAAGAATGTAGAGTATGGATAATTACAGGTGCACGGATAACAAGGTATGGTTCCATGGCTTTCCAAAAGATTAGTCTTTGATAATCAATACGGCAGATGAGTTACGTGAGTCTGGGTTGCCAGGTGCACTAAGACAGTTCCAAAAATAGCTATTATTGTCATGTGAAGTAAAGAATTAGCCTTTGTGCATTAGGAATAACAGCTGTGTGCTATCAGATCTGGTTGGAGATTGTTTTATTTCATTGGAAACAGTTTTAAGAATTCATTGTATCATCTGTGACATCTGTTGTTATAAGAAGTGGCATCTGGTTGCAAGATCACTGGTCTGGTATAATCACAAAAATTTTCTTTCATGTATTTAATATTGGTGAGTTGTGTTGGAGATCTGACATATTTTAAACTATGTGTTTTTAAAAATACGTGAGTACAAAATCATCTATGCTTTTTAACTTTCTGTTTAGCCTTGCTTTCTACTAGGACCTGACTGAATAATGTTTTAAAAGAGAAATTATCTGTTATCTCAGATAGAGCATTTCAGCTATAGGTAATAGAAAACAATGATCACTTCTCAAGCAATTAGAAAGTTATTTTCTCATAAGATGTCTGGAGGTAGGTCAGCTACAGAGTTGGTTATTTCAACAGGTCTAGGACATTATAGAATACCCCTTCATTTATTAATTCACTCATGTATTCACTCAACGCATGTGTTCTAAGCACCTGTTATGTATCAGGCCTTCTAAATACTTGATTTACATCATTGAATAAAACAGTTATAGATCATTGCCTTAAGAAAATTACATTCCCATTGTGGATAAATGATGAATAATATACACTATACACATTAAAAAGTAATTTAGGATGTTAGAAGATAATAAAAGCTATGGAAAAAAATGAACAGAGGGAAAAAACGATTGAGAGTGCTGAGTGTGCAGCTTTACGTAGGATGAGCAACCTTTGAGAAGGTGGCATTTGAACAGTCTTGAAGGAGGTGACGTGGTTTTCCAGGCACATATCTGGGGGCAAAAATCTAATTAGAGGAAACATCTAGTGCAAAAATCCCAATGTAAGATTATGTCTGACAAGTTAGAAGAACTCAAAAGATGTCAAGAGGCTATAACAAAGTGGGCAAATGATAGAGTAGAAGAAATCTAATAGAGAGAGAATCAGGGCTTTGTAGATAATTCTAAGTGCATTGGCTTTTTTATACAGTTTGAAATGCTAAGCAATTGCCAATTTTTAATTAGAGGAATGGAATTAAATAATTCACTATTTTAAAGGATAACTCTGGCTGCTATGTAGACAACAGACTCTAGAGGTAGGTAGAGCAAAGTTAGAAGTAGTGTTGCAATAATTCAGCAAACAAGATGGGGCTCACAGCAGGGGGTTGGTGGTACTGTAGAATAGTCAGTGGAATCTGGGTCTCTTTGAAGGTAGAGGTGACAAGCTTTTTAAACAGGTTTAAAACATGTTTGAAAGAGAGAAATCAAGGATGACTCCAGAGTTCTGTATTTTTATTATTAATAACTTTGATCATTAATGATGATAATAATAATAACAGTCCTTAACAAATAGCATGACTAAATAACATATGCCTTATTATTCTGTTCTTCATAAAGTACTTCCCATCTACCTAAGTGAATATTCTTATTTTAGAGAATAAATCAACCATTCAGGGATTACCTACAAGATGATACGGAGTTGTTAATTATTTATAAAATCCGCACAAAGTTTAAACACAAGAATACACTAGATAGTAGATGAAAATGAAAACTACACTTAGACAAGCTATCTACACCCTTATTTGCATGTTTGGTTACCAAAAAAATATTCTTTTAAACAGTTTATATCTTATCATCATTCTGGATATTTTAAATATAAATTTTCTGGGAAAAACCATGTCACAAAAACTTTATAAAATAAAACAAATAATAAAATTGCCTTACAATATATTTAAATTAACAATGCTCCTTTTACACCTAGAATTTCCCTTTCATGTTTCACATTTATAGCTTTCCCAAGGATCCAGACTTTACTGAGTTTAATTTTTGATATTTTTTTGTCTACCACTATTGCAATTCTATTTCTTATTATTTTGCCTTTTTTTAAGATTAAATATCATGAATATTTTCAGGTTTTCCATCTAATAATTCCTCTTCACATAAACTGATTCATAGAAGTTTATATGTTTCTCTTAAATTAATAAATTACTGCATCATTATATTATTTGCGTGTATTTTCTGGAGACTATATTTTTAATGGACAATTATAAATTTTCTAATTTGGATTCCTAAGATTCTTTCTTTCTGGATTATTACCTCTAATTTATTTCCAATATCACTTGCTACCCCAATCCAAATATGACATATGTGCCACTCTGATCCATCTCAAACACAAGTCCAATCATGTTAATACTGTGTTTGAAATCCCAAAATGAATATTTATCACCACTATGACAAAAATTTTTCTTTTTGGCGGGTATCAAACATTCCCTTCAAAGGTGTTTGTTTCCATTGACTTTTTCAGCCTCATTTCTTGCCATATCCTCTGGCCAATCTATTTGGTCATCCTTACCTCACTGTGTTCCTTCACATTTCTTGTGCCTCTTAGAAACATTTCCTTCACTAAACCTGGTTTGTTCTCTATCATAGCACTTTTCATACTGTACTACAAGAAATAAATAATCTAACTATTCTTTTAGATGTAAACCATCCACTGAAGAGAGGAACAAGACATAGATATTTGTGATTGCTAATTACTCTCAAAAACAAATTGTGATTAGGTCACCAAATGTGATACACAAAATGAATAGAATGGGAAATAGTTATGGAAAATAATTAGCATTGACTACAAATGGAAGGTGGAACATATGCTTTATTTTCTTCAACTGACTATTTTTTCTTTAATGGTTTAAAGCTATTTTCATCACTATCTACACACCCAGTGGTTGTCCTACCTTCGTTTCTTTTAAAGACTCCAGTTTTCCTAATTACTTAATACATAGTCTAATAATTAAGCTAGTGTCTTAATATCATGAAATTCTAGCCTGAAATAATTTCTATTTTGTTATAAATTAATGTTTGATATAGTAGATATTTTGTGAGGGAGAGAAAATCCATAGGGGACTATAAAGTCAACTCCTTAGTATCCTCATGAATAAATAGCACAGCTTACTTGGGGCAAATGCTTAATTTATTTCTTCACACTCTTTATTATTTATCTTTTGTTTTGCCTTAATTAGCTTTTTTATAGATCAAAGCTGAACTCAGGCTTTTCTGACATTTTTCTCTACCATTATAAGAAAGGAGTGGAAGAAGAGGAAAATGACAACTGTGACATCTTGATAAAGGAGATTTCAATATTTAACCAATTTGCATGTCATCAATAAATGCATTAGCACTTGAGCACCTGGCTTCTTAAGCAAACACTTTAAAAAGCAGATGGTTCTGCCTGAGTGACCATTTTACACACTTACTCCTTTTAAGCTTTGACAATTTGCTTGAGACAGGCTGGTGTTGCTCATCAATTCTGTGGCATCTTCAAGACCAATCAAGCTATTTACTACAAAAAATATTTTTCCAAGATGTTAAGAATAAAATTTAAAGTATTCACCTGTATTTTCATTTAAATCCCACCTCTTTAACAAATAAGGATTTGTTCCTTACTTATGGTGTGGTATATGTGGTGCACATGAATTACTTAAAATAATTCCTGTCATGTCATCTTCCCTGCTCCATCTTAAAATATCCCTTCTGCCTCTCCTTGACATTTCCATGCTTTTCACCATGCTTTTGTCTGTATAATCCCTTCCACCTCTCCTTCTAGAGTTAATTTTATCATTTCCTTTACTGAGAGTTCACTGATACTTCCCCAGCCCAAATTAGCCATTCTTTTTCTATATTCCCATAGCATTTCATTCATAATGGCTATACTGGATTACAAAGCTGAATTAGAATGGAGGTAATTGCCTTTACCTGCCCGTTACTGATATGGGGCAGGAATTCCTTTGAAAATGGAAAGACATAATTTTATAATTATATTCATGTTTTACTACTTTGTTGCTTTGTGTGTGTGTGTGTTTAGAGAGATTAATTTAAACTAAGATTTGACTTTGGGCGTAAATTCAGAGAAGGGCACTGAAGAAAGGAATAGAAATATAGCTTCTTATTTTGTGTGAAGTGCAATTTATGTACCAGAAAAAAATGCAACTTCTAAGTTAGAGATGTCTACTATAATTTCATTCTTATTTTCAAGAACGTGTGTAAATCTACATTTTTGTGCTAAGCCTGCAATATGAATATTTGAGGCAGAATAAATATAGAACTAATATTAGGTTAAGTAACATTGGTGTAATAAAATGCATCATTCATTAATAAAATGCATTATTTATTAAGAACAAATCATTTCTGAATAAATATAAATAGAAATTCTAGAAATATGGGCAAATGGATTAATCTCTCCAGCAAGGAAGAAACAAAATTTCATGTTTTATAATACATTTTTTACTCTTTCTAAGTGGTCATTCCCCTGGATTCTTCCTTAGAACTGAAACAAGTCACCTGGATTCTCAGAAATTTCAAGTGTTCAGATCAGAGAAAATTTTCAAAGGAAAAAATTAGTAAACACTGGAGCCTACACATGCTTCACAACTTAAGTATTGTGTTAACATTTACCATTTATTGAACAACTATTCTGTGCCGGGTTCTGTGCTAGAGATACTTTATATTTATTCAACTTAATTCTTACAATAGTCCTATAAGGCTAAAAATAAGAAAATATAGGTTGAGAAAATGTAGGTATCTTGTTGAGGTTCAAAGAGCCTTGAAATGTTATAATCAGGAGATACATTCATGTCTGAGTGAGCCTGGCATTTAGAGCTCTACTGAATCTATGCCAAGAAGGAAATAAGAGTGATGAGTACTAATGTTTTAGAAAATATTATCAATTATATCCTTAGAAATTTATTTATAACCTATATTCTTGCCAACTATGTATGAGGGGTCTTGAATCTCCACTTCCTGGTCTAGACTGGGTATTTTCATATTATATTCTTACTTCTAGTTTATGAAACAGTTTTAAATGCCGATAAATGTAAAGATAAAATGATTGTAAGTACACCACTCACATAAATCTAGTTGACATTACAAAATAAAAGTAAAGCGTGGATGTGGTTATAAAATTGAAATAGTAAAGGCATAGCATAAGAACATGAAAGTATTCATCACCACCTACTTCAGAGTTCATCATCCTCCAAATAACTGTTTTTAAGAATTTCATGTATTTTCCTGAAAAATAATGCCATGACTGTTTAAGCACCTATTTCTGTAAATTACTTAAATTCAATTATCTTTTGTAAAGTTTATTAATTTCACCTACTTCTTCTACATTTGTCCGGCACATATGACTCTACCTCATTCTTCTCAACTGCTTTATTTTTTAATAACTATAGCTTCACTGATTAGCATATGATAAATGTTTTGGGTGAATCTATGATTTGCTGTTAAATCAGTAATGTAATGAATATTTTTGTGCATTTTCCTTGGCTAATGTATACAAGTGAATTCTCAGGAAAAATTCCTAGTCATGAGATTATCAGATCACAGAGTGCACATGTATTAAATATGAGACAAACTATCCAGTATTCCTATAGAAGTATTTTATGACAAATTATTGCTCCACGTGTGAGAACACTTGCTTCTGCACAGCCTTCTGCACAGCCTTGCCAGCCTTGGATCATCAAAGAATTTAATATTTGCCAAATTCATGTGGTATTGACCTTAACTTGACACATAAATACTGGACATGATTTCATATGTGCATTGGTTATTTATGATTAGTTGTTTTGTGCAGATCACTGTTTGTATTGTGAAGTGTGTGTGTGGTGTGCTTCTCTGTGCAAATTAACAATATTGAGCGTTTCCTGTCAAGCTTAAGAATCGAACTTGATTCCTCCCTTTTATACATAACACAATCAACCAATTCTATTGGCCCTACTTTCAAAATACCAGAATTCTGATTCCAGGCAAAGGAAACCACCTTAATATAATCTGATTCTGATTATATCCAGAATCAAACCATTTATCATTACCTACAGTCATCATATCTCATCATATCTCATTATGACATCCTCTAACTTTTCTATTCTCTGCAGCGTAGCTAGTGTGGTACTTTTAAAACATAAGACAAATCGTGTCATACTCTGCTCAAAATCTCATTCAGACTAAAACCTGGAATCCTAGCTGATGTACAGGCATTGAATCATCTGATCATTGGCTGTCCTTTTGACTTTGTGTCTCACTCCTCTTCCAGTAGCTGGCCTGCTTCTTGTGCCACACCTTGTCAAGTACCCCTCCACTTCAGGGTCTTTGCAGTGGTGGTTTCCTTTGCATGGAATGCTCTCTCAGATGCCCAGTCCCTCCCTCCCTTCTTCAGCCTTTCTAGAAGTCCTTCACCATCCTGTAAAAAGAATTAGCCTGTCAAGAATACACTCTTTGCCTTGCTATACTATTTTTTATTATTTGTATAACAGCTTATTAACACCTGAAATATTATGTGTTCTTTTTCAGGTGAATCAATTTTAATTTTAAAAACAGAATCATGAGTTCAAAAAGAATATAGTAGAGAGGATGTATAAATAACATGTGTGAATTATTTAAATCATTGAGAGGTAAAGATATTTCTAAGAGAGAATGGGATCCTGATTTATTAATATATTCTCCATCACTGGTTATTGAATGAGCTCTCTTTTCCCTACTGATTTGAAAATATTGCTTTCATTTTTACTGAATTCCCACATCTGTAGAAAACTATTTGGGGGCCACTTTATTTTAAACTAAATTGCCATGTATATTTGGATCTATTTGGGGGCATTACTTTGCACATTGCCAAATTTCCCTTCAGAAAGATCATACCAACTTATAACTCCAACAAATATATGAGCAGGTATAGTTCCTCGTACCATTCACCAACAATCAGTAATTTATTCTAAAAAATATTTTCTATGTGCATATACGGATCATTGATTGTTTTAGGCAGGGAATTTGTACGTATATGTACACATATGTTTGAAAATAATATATATTTGAAATTTCCATAATATATATTTATACTGGCTTTTTTATATAGGTGTGAGCTCCATATATACTAATCATAATTAGCTTTGGTCTATTGTTATATTTCTTTAGTCAATTTAAAAATTATTTCTTTGAGTTCCTGTTCCTGATGGTTTTCATAACAAAATTACAATATTTTTATAGAAGTTTTAATTTGATATCAGATATTTTCTGTAATTGGAACCTCCTCTTTACTGTCTTACAGAATACATAAAACGTGTTTAGGTTTCCTGCTGTTTCTGGGAGTGAGACTGCTTTATTGGAGGCTACTACCACTGAATTTTCAGAAGTGTCCTTCTTTTAGGCTAGTGAAACTTTACATATATTTATTGAAGAATTTATAAATTGCTTGTCATATTGGTGTGGCTACATATTCATATGGGTTAGTCTAAATCAATAGGAAAAGAAGCTATTTACATTTTAGCCATTTTGTTTTTCTATATTGGAGTTCAGTTGCCTGGGAGGCAGTGAGGAAGTGGGCGACCAGGCAAGCCAGTTGCAGGGAAGTTCATTGATTCGAGAGTGGTTGCCTTCCCTGTTAGCTGTGAAAGGTAATGATAGTGGGGAGCGTCTCACCTTCTCTGACGGTGGGGACCCTCTCACCTTCTCTGACTCCCACAACAGGTCTCACATACTACTGCCTTTGCACACCCACCCCCATTTGCACTAAATTTGGGCGGACACCTTGGCCAGTTACTTCACAAAATCCTTCCATTTAGAGCCTCACAGACTGAACTGGCACCTTCTGCTCTGAGCTTGGTTGTTTTATTGTTTTACATTTGTTTCTTGTTTGTTTCTATTTCTGTATAGTTTTGTCTTTTCCCTGAGATAGTCTGTCTACATACTCTCCAGGCAGGATTTCTTTTACATGTTTCATGTTATTAGCTTCTCAGTTCTTCTTTCAAAGCAGCCTCCTCTGAATTTCAATTTTCTATTGATGACATCCATTCCTATCTTCCATTTCCTTATAGAAAGGACAGATTTATTTTCAATTTTAAAATACATTTGTTATTTCAAAAGGAATATTTGAATGAAGTGAATTAGACGTATGAGTTCAAATGAATGCCTTTATACAAGTAACATGTTTACTAAATGTTAACGTACCTTAAAAGTGACATCCCCTTCCCTGGTGGTACAGTGGTTAAGAATCTGCCTGCCAATGCAGGGGACATGGGTTCAAGCCCTAGTTGGGGAATAGGTACAACTGAGCCAGGTACTTTTTCTAAGATGTCAATCAGGGCTTCATACCAGTTACTTCAAATCTTTCAAGGTCTTCCTATCATTTCCCTCCAGACTACTTGCCTTGAACCATTCTCTTCTCATGATGTATTTTACGAAATAAGGAAGTTAGTTGTGTGTGGAACATGATCCTTCTATAGTTTAGAAACAGGATAATGGAGTGAAAATAGCAAAACCTCTAAAGAGCGAACTTTGAATTTCCTTTTCACAATTGCATGTTTGGAATATTGATAAATTTATTAAACTTCATAGATCCTCTTTTTTAATCTATAAAATGATGAGAATACCTAGATTATAGAAATTTTGGAAATTTAGATAAGGTGTTTAAAGTACTTGCTAGGTACGTTGTTAGTCATTAATGAATGCCAATTTTCTCCTTTGTAGAAGCTTTAAGTTAAAATTGTGACTGTCTGTAATTCCTCTTGTAGTTCCTTCTCCCTCTTTTTTTCTTCTTTTTCCCACCTGCCCCCACCTGCCTCCTGCCTAAGGGTAAAAATGCAGCAACTGAAAATGATGTAAGTGCATTGTTAAATGTCTGTATGTATATGGGATACAGGTAAAAGTGCATTATTATAACTGGAAGTGTGCAATGATAATGGCAAAAAGGTGCAGGGAATTGGAAGAATGATTTTTGAGTCACTGAAGTTGGGACTTTTCTCTTTGTAGCAAATTTAGGAAGTGGGAATGAGTAAGTTGTTTGAAAGAATGGTTCAGCTCTCAGTGTCACATTTCATTATATATAATTCTCTTCCTATTAATGAGGTCTTTGACAACATGATTAAATTACATATGACTGTGATGTCACGTATCTGGTTGAAAACAGTCTTGATGTCTAACAGATGAGTGTTCTAATTTACACGTAATGAGGCCACCTTAGACAGCTCAACTACTACAGTCTAACTTTTCCGGAATGTTGCTATTTCTTTTATTCTTCCCCAAGATGACTCCAGCAACTTCAACAAAATTGTCCAACACTGTGTGCTTTAGAAAGACTATGTATCTTTCCATATCAAAAAATATGTAGTAAAAAAAAGAACACTTCCTCAAATATATTTATGAATCCCAACACTTAAACATGTTATATATATAGTATTATACATATGTGTGTGTGCACATATATATGTGTGTGTACATATATATATATAAAATGTCTCCAAAGAAATTGATGAGATAGATAGATTATATATTCATCAATTTCTTTGGATCACTCTAAAGTATTGATATTATTAGGAATGTCAGTTTGGAAGAGGTCCAAAATTGTATTTGATATCCTTTCAAAACCCAATATGATTTGGAATTTATTGGCCATCCATTTTATTCTGGACTATATTCTGAACACTGTGCTGGTTCCTGAGAATTACAACTATAGGTAAATCATGGTACAAGAGATTATATGCAATCAGAATATTAATAGACTATACATAGAAATTTTAATACAAAATTGTAATGGATAAAAATTGATGAAATAAGTGCTATGAGAACAAATAAATGAATATATTTTCTGACTGGATTATAAAATGGAATAATTTGTGGGTGAAGCGGTATTTGATCTGAACTTTGAAGAGTAAGAATTTTTCATGTAACATTGGAATAGAGAAACTATAAGCTTAAAAAGAAATTCAGTTAATAGCATAAAGAGAAACCCATTAATTGAAAGAAACATTATGACCAGTTAGTTTAATATAAATAAACATCTGTATTAAAATAAAAAATATTCACCATATATAAAATAAAATAAAGATAGGACAGTTTCAAGAGCATATAAATTTTAGTCTAATTATTGTGAGTAATATGTGCACCACCAGTTTATCCATATAAGGACATTGACTGAAATCCAAAAGAAAATACACTAAAATATTAGGAATAACTGGCGTATCTGGTGACAATCTAAATATTCTAAATTTCTTCAGTAAACATGATGTGTTTGTGTCATAAATTTTTAGAAAAATGTTGACACTTCATTTACTCCTTCCTTTGATCATGTTGTTTGAACTTGTGACTTTGGATAAGGTTCTAAAAGCTTGTAAAATCACAAAATAAAACATGATGAGTTCTAGATTTTAATAAGTGAGTGACTTCCTAGAGATGAAGTTTAGTTTTTAGTGAAAACTGTATAGTGAATTGAGTCAAAAGAAACAAAATGCTGACAGATGGCACAGGGGAATAAGAAAGTCTTTTCAAGTATTTCAAACATAAAAGTAATTCAAAACATGAAGTCCCAAGTCCATTAATAAATAAAGAGCATATGAAATCTACAGTAACATCGAAATAGCTGTGCTGTTGACCTGCTTTTGAGATGGGTACTTAATAAGAGTTGTTTCTCTTTAAAACGATGCAGCAAATGGTATTGCCATGTGAATTTAAAAGCTGCACAGTGATGAAGATAAAATTGATAGAAATAAGCACTTTAAATATTTAAGGCTAAAGAAATCATTATCTAGGTAACACATTCTAAGGTGTTGAAAATTAGGCAATAAATGACATTGATACGATTCTGGAAAAACTTGAATGGTCTTTCTAGTATTAAACAGATATGTAGAATAATGATTAACAAGTTGTAAGACACTAGATTTTAAGTGTGATTTTTAAAATGAGAAAGAATGTAGACAAGTTTTTAAAAAGCACTGGTATGAAAAGTTTAAAGTCACTTATGTTTAAGAAAAGTTTAAGTAATTATTGTTAGAATAAGAAGTAAGATTTTTATTAGTAAATATAGATGCAGTGGTAAATGGAATTATTTCCTTAATTTTTCTTTCTGATACTTCGTTGTTAGTGTATAGAAATGCAACAGATTTCTGTATATTAATTTTGTATTCTGCACTTTGCCAAATTCACTGATGAGCTCTAGTAATTTTCTGGTGGCGTCTTTAGGATATTCTGTGCATAGTATCATATCATCTGCAAACAGTGATAGTTTTACTTCTTCCTTTCAAATCTGGATTTCTTTTGTTTCTTTTTCTTCTCTGATTGCCATGGCTAGGACTTCCAAAGCTATGGTGAATAAAAGTGGTGAGAATGGGCATCCTTGCCTTGTTTCTGATCTTAGAGGAAATGCTTTCAGCTTTTCACCATTGAGTATGATATTAGGTGTGGGTTTGTCATATATGGCCCTATTATGTTGAGGTATGTTCCCTCTATGCCTGTTTTCTGGAGAGTTTTTATCATAAATGGATGTTGAATTTTATCAAAAGCTTTTTCTGCATTTATTGAGATGATTATATGGTTTTTATTCTTCAATTTGTTAATGTGGTGTGTCACATTGATTGATATGCGGATATTTGAAAAATCCTTGCAACCCTGGGATAAATCCCACTTGATCATGATATATGATCCTTTTAAAGTACTGTTTGCTAGTATTTTGTTGAGGATTTTTGCATCTATGTTCATCAGTGATATTGGCCTGTAATTTTCTTTTTTTGTGATATCTTTATCTGGTTTTGGTATCAGGGTGATGCTGGCCTCAAAGAAGGAGTTTGGGAGTGTTCCTTCCTCTGCAATTTTTTGTAATAGTTCAGAAGGGTAGGTGTTAAATCTTCTCTAAATGTTTGATAGAATTCACCTGTGAAGCCATCTTGTCCTGGACTTTTGTTTGTTGGGAGATTTTAAATTACTGATTTAATTTCATTACTGGTTTGATCTGTTCATATTTTCTACTTCATCCTGGTTTAGTCTTGGGAGATTGTACCTTTCTAAGAAATCTTTCAGAATATATTCTTTGACCACAATGGAATTAAATTAGTAACAAATAATGTATTGCTAAGAATTTTTATATTCATAATGTTTAGTTCATAGTTAGAAATCTATTTTTTAACTTACGGACATTATTTCACTTCTTTCTTGTATAATAATATCATTTCATCCTATTATTTTTTCTGATATTGTTAATTTTCTCTCATTACTATTCAAATTGTCATTATTGCTCTTTTCAAAATATTTTGTACTCTATTGGGGAAGTTCATGCCAAATTTTAAGTGGTCTCTTTTTGAACATATACAGACATATTTATTCCTTGATTTAATCTGCTGCAGGTTACATGGTTAGAATTTTACCTAAGGTATTAGGTAAATGACTAGATGTGTTGACTTTTCCTTCAATCTGACAATAAATAAAGTAGCTGAAGTCTATAGGACTTGGAGATCCTCCTTCACTTATTTCTGTCACTAATATAGTATTTTGTTTTTATTTTAATGCTATGTACGGTATTATCAGACTAATATATAAGAAGGGATTTTGGATGCAGTTGCTCAGTTTTCCATATTTTCTGGAATTCCCTTTATATTTCCACATTAAAAAGAAACTGTTTACATGATCTATCTTATAATATTTTTATTCTATCAAATATGTTACATGTATGTTGATTGATGCCTCTAGCTGTCCTTCAAAGTAATGTGCAGATATAAAACAAAAAGTGTATGAAATTGTTATGGGAAAACATTGACAAAATGTACCACTTTTTTATTTAACAAATGCTTTACGTGATTATAGAGGTTTTATTTTTGGGTGACCAAGAGTCTTAGTCATTGACTCAAGATTTTTTTCTGACTCCTAAATGATGTGATGATAGCAATACACAAAAATTAAGTATCTTTAATATTTCTTTCCAAGAGTGAATCATTTTTTCCTAATTTTATGTGCTTTTGGATGTCATCATTCCCTCATGGTATAAATATAGATTAAATTAGCAGAAAGAAATAACTTTCCATTCTTTGTTGAACTTAGGTGTTTCCAGAGATGATCTTCCTCCTTGGAGAAAAATATCCTTCGTTCATGAATTTTTATTTGAGGTGAAATATAGGTATATAGGTTTTGAAGACAGGCAAACTTGAAATAAAATTGCAGTTTTTCCAATTAAATGTGTGGATATTGACATTTCATATACTTTATTAGCATCAGTTTTCCCTTTTCAGAGTTGAGAATGATAATGTCTATCATGGAATCAGGATCAGGAATTCTATACACACAGAACAGACGACTCACTAAAAAATACACAGCTTTTATTAACCATTGATACTTCATTCAGAATTTCTTTCAGATTTCCTGTATTGGTTAAATCAGTTGTTCTTTGAAGAAAGTTATTTTATTCTTTGTGTTAACCCTTAGAGTGAGGACAGATTTTTAAAGTTTGCTTTAGCTCTACCTAGGCTACTTCGTAAAGGTTTTCAGGCCTCTGACAGGTTAATACTTCCTTGGTCTCTGCATCACATCACATCAGAGGTGAAAGAACAAAGAGAATAAAGCGTTTGAAAGAGAAGAAATAATCTAAGATTCAGTGGTCCTGATTCTAAGGAAATCATTTTGTTCTTGAACTACCTTATAAATTCTCCTGAGGATAAATTGAGTGTGTAACTTACCACAAGCTATTAGAAGTTCTATTAACAAATGCCATCAATTTTTCAGAATTGGTGTGAAAATTTCCAAAACACTGTAATGCTAAATAAACTAACCAGCAAGTAAACAAGCAAACAAAAAAGCAAATACGTTTTCTTTCTACTAAAATTTGTTTTCACACACTCCAGTTAGAGCCTTTATGTGTTATTTGTATTTATATATATAAATTCACTAATATTTTATAATTCATGAATGTATGTATTCATGAATCCATTCTGTGCTATGAGTAAGTACTGTCTCAGTCAGTATAGCTATAAAATATATCTTAAAATGTTCATATTTTTTTTTTCTCCAAACTTTTGTAACTCTTTTTTTTCTCCAAACTTTTGTAAACTCTTCCAAACTTTTGTGTTTCAGTCCTCTTCCATATGAATTTTAGGATTTACAAAATAAGTTCCATAAATAATAAGATATTAATTACACATACATTAAATTTTAATTAACTTAAGAACATATGTATAACATTGAATCTTCCTATCTATCAGTATAGTTATTTTCAAATTTTCCCCATAGAGGTCATTTTATAGATATCAAAAGGTCTTTTGTTGGGTCCTATAATAACAGACACCCTAAGGGATCAAATTTTCCATTATATTGAATTGGTTATCACATACCTATGCATACATGGATTAACAACGAAATGTACTTGGAACACTATAGGTACTCATATCATTCACTTTATCTTTCCAGAATACTTTTACTATGTCATTCATTCATATAAAATTTAGATATCACCATATCATAAGGAAATAAAAGGAATGAAATTTCAGTGTTTTTCTGCAGGAGACAAATAGTTTAAGCAAGAATATTCTTCAGAAACTCTCTGAACACTGTTTTGATGGACCTAAGCAGAAATGATACAATAACACCTCTATCAAAAACTCATGTTAATATTTTGTAGATCTAGACATTTAATCTAGTTGCCATGTATTTGCCTAGTTTGGGTTATTCAGCAGGAGAGAGAAAAAGTCTCCCCATGGGTAATAAGGTATTAAATTTGTAGGGAGCTTTGTTGTCTAATGAAAAACATCTGACTATTTAGAAGCAGGCAGACGCTCAAATAAATTTTTCATTTTTCGTAAAAAGTGTCTGTTACCTGGCTGCAATCTTAGTATGAATTCCTGGAAAATAAAAAGCTTTCATTCATTCATATATTTAAATCATATGGGTGACTAAAGATCACCAGAATCACAGAAGCCACTCCATTACTATGTTATATTGCAATTATAATTAACAAATTATCCTTGTTTCTTATCTGCATGTATTTTGTTAAAGTACGTATCACTTCTTTGTTCTATTAGAAGATTTTAATTACCAGAGAAAACCCAAAAGTCCTCATTTATTTCTCAAACACAGGAAACTAAAGCAAAGAATTTTCTTAAAAATGTGTCACATATATTATCCCTCAAATATTTTTTAAACTCATAGAAGGAAGGTAGTGTTCAGAAACGCCTTACGCAAAATGGCCAGCATGCCATAGATTTAAATCTATTTATATGATGAAATAGATAATAGGATGAACATGATGATGAATTGAAATTATAGAAAATGATAGATCATAAAGTTCTAGATTACAGAATTGAGACTTTTAAGTGTCCATTCGTTCATTTGAAAATACTTCATTTTTAGATGAATTAACTATACCATTTTAACTCTATTTGGAGGTTCAGTATAGTATAGGCATTCAAAATTAGGAAACACTATGGAAATTAAATATTTTACAGTTCTGTACACTATCTACAAAGAATTATTTGCTTCTTTTTTGAAAAAAAATACTTTTATCATGGATAATTCCAAATACACAGAAATAAAAATAATACAGTGACAACACATGTACTTACTACTGTGCCTCATATATGATCAATTTATGGTCAATCTGTTTAATTTATGGCCCTCCAGAATCAAAACACTAGCTCATATTATCCTCTTGTTTTGGCCTGGGGATATAATTCACAAATCATAAATTTTACCTTTTTAAAGTGAACAATTAAGTCATTTTTAGTATATTCATTAGGTTGATACAACTGTCACCCCAAAAAGAAATCCTAAAGTCATTAGTGGCGACTCCCAATTCCTCCCTCCCAGTAGCCCCTGAAGCCACAAATCTATTTTTGTTTCTATGAATTTACCTATTCTGAATGTTATAAAAATAGAATCATGTGACATATGACCCTTTGTGTCTGACTATATTACTTAGTACGTTGTTTTCAAAGTTCATCCATGTTAAACCACGTATCAGTACTTCATTCTTTCTCATAGTTGAATAATATTCCATTGTATGGATATTTCACATTTTGTTTAACCATTCAACTGATGGACATTTGGATTGTTTCCTTTTATTGGTTACGTGAGTAATGCTGCTATGAACATTTGTATATAGGGTTTTAGATTAATGCTTTCAATTCTCTTGAGTATATTCCTGGAAGTGGAATTGTTAGATCTTGTGATAGCTCTATGTTTACATCTTTAAGGAACAATTTTTCCCCCATTTAATGGTTTTACACTGTTGGCAAAAATTAATTTGCTATAGACGTATGGCTCTCTTTCTGGACTGTCAATTCTGTTCCTTTGATCTATATGTCTGTATGGGTTTTGCTCTTTATTCTATTAATATAGTATATTGCATTGCTTGATTTTCATGTGTAGGACCAACCTTGCCTTTCTGGGTTAAGCCTCATTCTGTCATGGTGTGATTTTTATTATATGTTGTTGGATTCAGTTTGCTAGTATTTGTTGAGGATATTTTAGTGTCTATTCATAAGAGATATTGGTCTATAGTTTGCTTTCCTCATAATGTCTTTGTCTGCTTTTTTATTACCATAAGGCTGGCCTCATAGAATGAGTTGGAAAGTGTTTCCTCCTCTTCTGTTTTTTGAAAACGTTTGTGAAAGATTGGTGTTATTTTGTAAAATAGTCCTGAGCTTTTCTTTCTGTGATTTTTAAAAATTACTAATTCAACTTCTTTACTTGTTATTAGTCTATTCAGTTTTTTTTTTTCCTTTAAAATGTGGGGTTTTTGTTTGTGTCTTTTTAGGAATTTTTCTGGTTATCTAATTTGTTAGCATACATGTTTTCATAGTATTCCTTCATAATCCTTTTTATTTCTGTAAGTTTGGTAGTAATAGCCTCTTTTTCATTCTTGGCTTTAGTAATTTGACTCTTCCTTCCTTTTTCTTGGTCAGTTTAGCTAAAGGTTTGTTAATTTTATTGATTTTTTTGAATAATCAACTTTTTTGTTGTTGATATTCTCTATTTTTCTATTTTCTAATTTACTGCTGCTCTAATATATTTTATTTCCATCATTTATCTTTGGATTTGGTTTGCTCTTTTCCTAGTTTTTTAAGGTAGGATTTTAGGTTATTTTGAGCCTTTTCTTCTTTTTTTTTTTAAAAAAGAGTTCACTGTTGTAAATTTCCCCTAAGAATGACTTTAGGTTGTGCTTTAGTTTTTTTTGGTTGGTTTTCTTTTTTCATTTTTAGTCGTCTCATCTAATTTGCCTAATGATTTATTCTTTGATTCATTGATTATTTAGGACTATGTTCTTTAATGTCTACATAGTTGTGAATTTTCCAAATTTCCTTCTGTTGTTGATTTCTAATGTCATTCTACTATGGTTGGAAAACATACTTTGCATAATTTTAAGCCTTTAAAATTTACTGAGGCTTGTTTTATGGCCTAGCATATGGTCCATCCTGGAGAACATTCCTTGCAGTGTTGTTGGATGGTGGTCTCTATAGGTCAAGTTGGCTTACAGTGTTGTTCAGGTCATCTGTTTCCTTTTGGATCTTCTGCCTAATTGTTCTAAATACTATGGAATTTTGAATATTGAAATCTCCAACTCTTATTGTAGAAAAATTGAATTCTCCCTTCAATTCTGTCACTGTTTGCTTCGTGTATTTGAGGGTTCTGTTTTTCTAGATCATCATGAAGCAAATTCTAAACAGTATATAATTTTAGCTATAAATTTCTTAATAGTATATCTAAATGTTAAGAACCTGTTTAATGTAACAACAATACCATTATCTTGACTGTTGAAATTGACAATATTTTTTAAAAATAATTGTTTATTCGGAGTTCAAATTTCCCAAATTGTCTGATTTATTTTTATTTTCATTCTATATTTTCTTTTACTTCTCTACTCCCTTTTAAAGATGCATATATCTACATAACCACCAAGGTATGGAACATTCCCACCACCCAGATGGTTCCCTCATTCCCACTAATAAAATATTGGGTTAGCCAAAAGGTTTGTTCGGCTTCTTCCATAACATCGTACGGAAAAACCCAAATGAACTTTTTGGCCAACCCAATATCATATATTCATGTATAACTACTGTTCTGACCTCTATCACCACCTCATAAGCTTTGGCTATTGTTGAATATCAGATGACTGGAATCCTATAGCTTTACTCTTTTGGGCTTGGTTTCCTTTGCTCAACATTTTTTCTTTGAGTTTTATCCATGCTATTGCATGCAGTAGTAGTTCACTCTTTATCATTGCTCTATTGATTTCCATTGCCTAACTATAAAACAATTTATTTATTTAATCTATTCTAATGTTTATAGACATTTAGATTGTTTCACATAACACTCAGTAATAGGGTATACATAGAGGATAATCTCAAACATTTCCAAAGTGTTTACATTAATTTCTACTCTGGACATCAATGTATAAGTGTTGCATTTAATAACCCACATTCTTGCCAATACTAGGTGTTGTTGCTATTTTAAGGACAGTAGGTCTTAAATTATGACTGCAGTGGTTTCTCTCTAATGCCTTCAAAGAGGTTTTTTTTTTTTTTCTTCAGTTTCTGACAGGAGCATTACTCCTACATAAGTATACACAATGCTTTGATACAGTTTATTTAAATTACAAACCAATAATCTCTATACATTGCAATTGATTGATTTGTCTCTTAAAGCTCTTTTAATCTACAGGTTTCCACTCCATGTTTCTTCTTCCCTAGCTATTATTTATTGAGAGAAAAAGTTCATTTGTCTTGTAGATCTTCTAACAGCCTGTATTTTACTGATTTATCCCCATGATGTCATTCATCATTTTTTCTTTCTGTTATTTGCAATAAATAGATGTATCAAGCTTTATATAGCTCTGATTTGATTTTTTTTGGCAAAAATACTTTATAGGTGGAGTTATGATTTTCCAAAAAGAACATATCATCAAGTTGTCACATTTTTTATGATGTTAGTGTCTATTAATGATTATTGCCCTGATCTTTTATTTCAGTAGGTATTGAAAATGGTGCTGTTCTTTTTTATCGTTCTTTCTTCATTTATTAACAGAATATTTCTTTAAGGATAAATTTTTCCTCCTTATCTTGCTAGTTACCATGAAGCACAATAAAGAAAACAAAGAGATATAAGTTAAACACTTGATATTTTCTCTTTATTTACCAGTTTTCTGACCGATAAGTTGAATACCTAATATCCTCCAAATATGACCAATGGGTTTATTATTTTTGTACTTTTATGGTAACCTTATGGATTTTGATACAAATGTTTCAATTTACAGCAGTCTTTGAGAACATTCTTGCTGTGTGGCAAGACAAAATATTTCAGGCTCATCTTGTACACTTCTTGTCTCAGACTTGGATAGGCTTTCTGTGCAAGAAGCTTTGGTTCCTTTTACAAAAGAATGGTATTTAGAATTTTCAGTATGGGCTCTAGGGATGTTCTTTGCTACTGGAATAATCATTATGTACAGGTTCTTTCTGGAAACAGCACTAGAAAACAGAATTTTTAAGGATTAAACTTAATGTGTTAATAATGATACTTCCAAGTTGAATTCAGATATAGAGGTTTAGTGTAGCTTCACAAATACTATTTCTTCTCTCCCTTTTTAAATGCTGAAAATTCTGCTTCTCAAGGGCACCAACATAATTAGTCATTTATTTTGTGCCATAATACACTCACAACAGTATCAGAATAACACTATTTTTGGGAACACCTTGAAAAGTATCCATATTGTAAATACTTTCGAATTTTTTGCATGTTTTTCTTTTTGATTTTTTATTTTAGAATACACTTCACTAAGGTTACGCAGCAAATTTCAGAGATATAATGTCCTTTAAAGTGCTTATGCTTTCAACTAGATCACTGGTTCATTTGTTTTGTCTTTATTTTGGATTTTAGGGGTTGCTTTATAAAAGTAATTATGTTAAATAGTTAATGAAAAATATTTATATGGTTCCAAAATGCAGTTCTTCTCTTTTACATGGCATATGTCAGTACAAGTTCTGCTTATCATTTTTGTCTAATTATAATCTTCATCATTTTATTGGAAGAAAAATTCTAATTCATTTATTCATTAAGCATATATTGATATTAAAAGTATTAGAATTAATAGGTGAAGATTAGCGCATAAGGAGAAATGAGTGATTAGGTTCCTGACGTATGTAAGGAGATATATCAGGCTGTTTCCCCTACTTTCTCTCTTTTTATTCCCATAGAAACATTCTGATTATTTTATTTTAACATACTATTAGTAAAGAATAAATTGAGGATAGAGTAGTTTAGGTAGTCCTAAAAATTCATGTAGGTAGTGGGTATAAGATCCACATTTAAAGGCAGATATAATCTCAACCCTATCAAATTAAACAAATTAATTAATATTTGTATAATTTCTTACAGAATTATGACTTTTATAATTATGAACTTTTCTCGTGTTTTACAACAGTGTTGACTCTAAATCCTAATCTTTCTGTGTTACTTATATTTTATGTGTGTTTTCTACCTCCTTACTGACTAGTAGCATATTAGGTTGGATCTAAATTCTTATATATACAATGGGACAAAAAGCTGAGCAGAATGAGGGATTGACTTATTTTTATATTTAAAGGCAGAGTGATATATTTTATTTACTAGGTATTCAGAAAATATTTCAGTATTAGTTTTTTTTAATATTCTAAATTGTTAAAGTTGCCAAGGTACACATGCTTTCATATGTTCCACTCTAAATTCTCTAAGTTTCTCTTCTATACACTTTAAGTAACATCACAGTTTTTTTTATTTCCATTAACAAGCACATTTCATTACAGGTGTAGTTTTCCTTTAAAAGTGAGTAATGTCCTAATGACATTGAGAGCAGAAACACACAACAGATAAGATGGTTCAGTAAGGTATGTGCATTTGTTCTATCTATTGAGATTGCAGAAAGAAAGTGCATTGGAAGCTGCTAATGTCAATTAGCCAAATCTAAAGGATGGCTGATTATCTGTTCTAACAGAGAATCATCCCAAGACCTTGATTTAACAGCACAGAAAGCATGTGGATTTTTACCAGCTCCAAAACATGGTACAGCAATTTTACAAACAGTCTTATCTTTGTTCTCACAGTGAGATTGTGTTGTTTAGCAATTGGTGGAACTACTCACGTTCTGGCAGTCCCACGGTCCCTTGTTTGGATAAAATGAATTCCACCTTAGCTAAAATGTTTTCTGAAATCATCACATAGAGTTAAGGATGGGGTTTTTTTCACCTTTATCAATCCTGAGCACAAAACAGGTGGATACTGAATGGAAGATACTGATAGAGATGAATGGTTTTGTAAAACCCCAATTTTCTTATATAAAAAAGTATTCTCATTATTTTTAATATAAAGCAACTAAAAAAGGAAAAGAATAGCTTAACTTGAAAGAGTCAGACAGAGTGGTTGAAAAGACATCCCAGGCTCTGCCTCTGATTTGTGAGGCCAGGCCATCAAGACCAGGTCCAAATCAGCCCCTTGTGGCCCTTTGCTTTGTCTTTGCAGGAGACAGGTTCTCCTAACATCTGAAGCCATTGAAGTGAATCAGCAGCTTTGGACAAATTTTGCAAGACCTTTGGCACACAATTCAGGAAGATTAGCATCTACCCAGCCCTCTCATTATAGTGGCCATAGTGGATAGCATACCCTAACACTCTATGAAAAGAGACCTCACCAGGCCTCTCTCTGCAGGATGCACACAGGCCCTAGGGAATCTGCACAACTTAGTGAAGGGTGGATAGATATGTTTCAGTTATCATCAAATATTTGGGGAGTTTAGCTGCAACATAAATTGATGCTTAGCTGAGGCACATTTGCTGTATACAGAACTTTATTGGGGGAGCAGTGGTTACTTCCATTACATTCAATATAACCATCACAATTACTTTCTGAAGTACGTATTCTTTTTTTTTTAAATAAATGCATTAAATAACTTTCCCACGTTCTCATGGTTAGTTAAGTGGCAGGAACAGAACTTGAACAAAGTCTCTGTGTTTCTTGGCCCAAACTCTTTTCCATGTCATTTCATCACCTCCACTTACAGTGATTCTGTACTGAGTTCTGTAATCTGAGTTGGTAAACATGAGGAATCAAAAGGACAATGACACTTTCACCTAAATAAAACAAAAAGCCACCACTAAAAAGGGGAAATTATAAAGGAAGAAGAGAGGAAGGGCCTTCGAATAAAAGCCTAAAAATGTGATTAGACCTCAGCACCCTAGTGAATAACTTCTATTATGTTGTCATTATACTCCTTGTTACACATAAATGTCAAAAAGAATTATGGTTCATTATAGCCATAATACCTTGTAAAATAACCAAAATGCTTCAGACACCCATTATCTCATGTTTACGTTTCAATAATTCTGCAGAATAGTCACTATTATTGTTATTATCTTGTCTTTATAAATGAAGAAACTAATGCTTAGATAGGTGAAGTGATTTACTCATGTCTGGTGAGCAAGTAGCAAAGTCAAGATTTCAGCTCAGGTCTTCTGAATCCAAGTAAAGTTTACACTTTGCTTTCCTAAGTCTCCTCCTATAATAAAAGAGATTCTCTCAAGAGTGGAGCCTAATATTTTCCCAGATCATAGAATTCAGTACAAGACAATAGGCAAACACTTCCAGCCCATTTTGCAGAAGTACTAAAGAGCTCATGCTGTGGGAGAATCATTGGTTGCCCAAGTCTTGATAAGAATAAAGAATTTAGAATTGAAAACTAACTTTTAAACCTGCTGGCAGTAAATTACATTGGAAATGTTTAGGTTAATTTGACTTTATATTTTGAACCAGTTTTTTTTGTTGTTTTAATTTTCTTTAGTGATAGAATAAGCTATATGACAGCAAAGCTTTAGAATAATAAATCAAGTTATAAAGATTGTGATGTTTTCTAATCTGACTACAGTCCTTACAGTATAGAGTTTGACGTGTTAAATCATTAAAAATATATAGGTGACTCACTTTCCATATGCTTATACATCTTTTAAATTAAAAGTCTCTGCTTTTATAAAGGATACTATCAGGAAGATTATAGAACTGGGCATCCTGATATTAAAATGAATCTAATAAGATTTAAACTTTGCTCTTTTTAAGATGCTGTATTGGGTTTTAAAGTGAGAAAAGATAGGTAATACAAAACACACTTAAAGTTACAACTATCTTAAAAAAATTTGGTAACAGTCACTATGAGGGTAATTCACTGTTTTTCCTTATCCGTTGTTTTAGTTTTTAACCTAAATCATAATTACATAAAAGAAAGAATTAAGAAATCTCTTAGAAAAAAAGCAATGTATCCAAAACTTACATGGTACTATAAAAATATTCATTATTGATCTCTTAAAAACTGTTACAATGATGTGAAGCTAAGTGCAAGACCACTGCATGCTCAAAAGGCTCATTATTTTCCTTGAGAGATGATGGTCAAGATGGTAATAACATGAACTTAGCCAAGACATTTTTGAATGAAACCTAGTCATCTCAGATGGAAGTTCTTTTTTTAACTAAGCTTTTATAATAAAGCATTTTAATTATATACATGAGGTTGCAAGGAAATGTAATAACAGCAATTAAAAGATTCCATTTAGAATGACAGAAGAAAAACTTTGTGAAATCTATTAATTATAAATTCTAGTCATGCTGTGAGGAAAAGCAGAAGGGAAGTCACAGTTCTTCTCAAATACTTTTTTCCTCCTGCAATAGTTGCTTTATTTAAAAACATTTTTTTAAATTAAACCTAGACAAAAAACATATTGCTTGTTAAAATATTGGGTTGTAATTTACGATATTAGATCTAACAAATGACATATGAAACTGCAGATGTGGACAGCAATTTCTGAAAAAGCAGTTTAAATGGTGATGATTAAATGTCATTGCTGGCAGTAGTTCAGAAATAATTCTACACTTCTGCTGCTGAGAGAGTGCACTGCTCTTGAGGAATTAAATATGAATGTTCGAATTATTTTGGCTAAACTAGAAATGTAAATTCTAACGTCACAAGCCAGTGTCTTTATTTAAGCCTGTATACATTTGTAGTTTTATGGATTTCCAAGTGATCATCAAACAAACTTGTAATATTGATTTCTTGAGGAGCAATGATATAACCCACCATTGAAATTTTTAGTACCAGTAACATTAGATATCAATAAAAGTGGTTCTCGATGCAAGTTTGCTGGCTTGTACACAACTTGACCATTTCTTAAGCATTAAGATGCTATTATTGAGAAATAAAAATTGGTAATTTTTAAATTACCTCTGAGATATAGCTGACATCAGCCTAAGTTTATGGTGCTATCTCCCCAACAAGCATTTAGCTTAATTTTTACTGTCAGTGTTTTTCAGAAAATATAATGCATGTTTCAACAGACATATAATAAGTGTTTTTCCTACAAATGTATACTTTGGTCAGTAGAACTCATTGGACATTGTATGGTAAAAATCCGAAATGAAAGACTTGTTAATGTCTCAGAAATTAACAGACACTTGTCTGTGCCTCAGAAATTTATTTCTTTATTTAAAACTTCAACTTCAAATATATCTCTAATAAGACAGGACATTGTTAATATATGTCTAATATAATTCTGTTGCCTTAATAGTCCATTCTTTTACTTAAAAAAAAGTTATTCTCAGATGTCTATCAAATAAACTCACATTGCCCTCACTAAAAATGTTAGAGTAGGAAACTCCAAATCTTCATCTCTCCACTAAAGCAATGATTAAGTTGGCAAAAACTGTCAGGATCACCTTCTTTGGAGCTCTAGAATCTATATCTTACTCTAATATTGGCGGAGAAAAAAAGGATGGTTAGAACATAGGTAAAAAATTAATCAGAAATAAGTATATACTGATGGAATAAATGATTTTATTTTAATCAGTAATTTTCAAGTTCCCATCCGCTGTTAAATGGTTTAAAACATCAGAAAAACAACTAAAGAAATTAGAAAATCAAGTGACAATTATATACTTGCTAGAGATATTAGCCAACATTTTTGTGGATAAAGGCAGAGAAAATATCGTCTTCACATATTTATGTCATAACATGCACATCCCTCAAAGGTAAAATTTAGAAAAACAAGATATCTTTTTGATATTCCAAAAAAATAACCTTCTGAAAACTTAACGATGAAAATGGGGATTACTGTGGTTTGGGGTGAAAGAGCTAGGGTGCAAGACAATTTTTTAGATATGTAAATAAACATGAGACCAGTGAGAATGAACAGTTAATGCTATCCGAAGGATTAAAAGTATAGGAAGGAGCTATATAAATATCTTAGGAGTAAAACACATCGAAGACAAGTAGGCAAGAAATTAATAATTATTTTTAAGTGCTAACATCTTGAATTCATTTAAAACCCTGACTTTAATAAAAAAAGGCAAGAGCATTTTGCACAATTAGATAGTAATGGGAAATTTGTAAAATTTATAAAATGTAACAAAGTGAATATTTTTTTAAATGAGCATTAAAAACCATTAGGTTTAGATAAAGTTATTTTAATGTGATGAGGAAATTATCTCACTAATTTGACAAAAAATTTATTTTGAAATGGCAAAGTAAGGTAGAACAAGGAATGCAATTAGGAAAAATACAGGCAGTTCAGTTCTTTCATCAGAAGTGCTAGGCTAGTCTAGTCTGCAAATTATTTCTATTCACCCTACCAGAATAAAGATTTTAAAATAAACTGAAATATTAAAGTGACAAAAGACATTGATCATCATACAGTGACTAGAATTTATAAGTTAAAGTTGGAAGCGATCAGTTGTCCTGTCTCACTAATCAGGTCCTCTTACTCCCGTCCTGTCCTCTTTCTAGTATACTGTACAGAATTTCCATTTTCAGTATATAGTGCCCTCACATGTCATGGAGATGCCCCTAGGATCTTCTGTCTATAAGTAAGAACATGCTGTATCCCTGCAGCAGCCAGAGAAATTGTTTTATTTTTTTTTAAAGTCCTCTGTTCAAAACTCTATGAAGATTTCTCTTAGAATAAAATTTAAAGTCCCGATTATGACTTATTTTAAGCTACCGTTTCAGCATCTTCTCTAACTATCCCTGTACATGGTTAGTAGGGCCATTCATCAGTACAGTAGAGGAACAATGTTTCCTGTGTTTTGGGCTGTACTATTGCATCTGTGAAGGTGGAGTCACAGAGCTACCGTTGGAGAAACAATATGCTTACTGTATAATTGCACAAATATTTTTGATGTCCATCCATGTTGTAACATGTAGAGGAATTTCATTCCTCTTTATTGCTGAATAATATTATATTACATTATTTTATTTTATTATCCATTCATCAGTTGATGGACATTAATGTTTCTACTTTTGGGCTATTACGAATAACGCTGCTGTGAACATTTGTGTACAAGTTTTTGGTGCACATTTTTTTCATTTCTTTTTAGTACATACCTAGGAGTGGAATTGATGGGTCATATAGTAACTCTATGTTTAACAAGTTTAGGAACTGCCAAACTATTTTCCAAAGTGGCTGCACAAGCTTACATTCCCACCAACAATGAATAAGAGTTCCAATTTATCCACATCCTCACCAATACTTATTTTTGTCTCATTTTGATTGTAGCCATCCTAGTAGATGTGAAGTGGTATGTCCTGCTTTTAATTTTTATTGCCTAATGACTAATGATGCTGAGTATCTCTTTATACACTTACTGGCCATTTGTTTACCTTCTTTCGATATTTATATCCTTTCCCATTTTGCTTGGAATTTTGAGAGTTAAGGAGTCTTTATATTTTCTGGTTGCCAGACCCTTAACAGACATATGATTTTCAAATATTTTTTCGCATTCTGCAGGTTTTCTTTTCACTTTCTTGAATGTATTGTTTACATTACAAATTTTAAAATTTTGATGGAATCCAGTTTATCTATTTTCTCTTTTGTTGCTTATAGTTTTGGTGTTGTATCTAAGAAACCATTGCCTAACCCAAGGTCATGAAGATTTACTGCTATGTTTTATTCTGAGTTTTATAGTTTTACTTCTTACATTTAAAGCCTATGATTCATTTTGAGTTAATTCTTTTTTTATATATAAACTTATTTATTTATTTTTATTTTTGGCTGCGTTGGGTCTTTGTTGCTGCTCGCGGGCTTTTCTCTAGTTGTGGTGAGTGGGGGCTACTCTTCATCGTGGTGTGCGGGCTTCTCATTGGGTGGCTTCTTTTGTTGCAGAGCACGGGTTCTAGGCGCGTGGGCTTCAGTAGTTGTGGCAAGTGGGCTTCAGTAGTTGTGGCTCTTGGGCTTTAGAGTGCAGGCTCAGTAGTTGTGGTGCACAGGCTTAGTTGCTCCGCAGCACGTGGGATCTTCCCAGACCAGGGCTCGAACCCGTGTCCCCCGCATTGGCAGGCAGACTCTCAACCACTGCGCCACCAGGGAAGCCCTGAGTTAATTCTTGAATATGGTGTAAGGAAAGGATCCAACATCTTTCTTGTGCATGTGATTATCTAGTTGTCCCAACACCATTTGCTCAAAAGACTATTTATTCTTTCTGCATTGAATTGTCTTGGCACCTCTGTCAAAAACCAATTAGCTAAGAATATATGGGTTTATTTCTCGATTTTAAATTCTATGTCATTTGCTGTATGTCAGTTTTATTTCATTGGTCTATATGTCTATCCTTTTGAAAAAAACTCATTGCTTTTTATCTTTGTTATTTTCTGTCATCTATTTCTAGAAAATCTATTCCATTTGCCTATTAAATCACAATTATTTAATTGTTGTGCATATACATTATAATATCTGAAAGAATTATACTCCCTACTTTCATTGTTTCCTAAAAATGTCAGTTTTTATTTCATGTAGATAAAAATCATTTCATTGAATTATACTTTTTTAATTGTTGAATTTCCAGCGAAATATTTCCCATAAATCAATTGACAAAGAACTAAATATTTTGATGGCTGTCATGACATTCAGGCACACTATACACATATTCTCATTGTGACATTATTTATTCATCTATCACCAAAAGATAACACTCTGCTATATATAAATAAATGTTTAACAATTATTTAATTTTCTGTCCTTTTATTGATTTCATTATGAGCTTTATATTTTTCATCCTCTTCATTTCTGTCTTATCTTTAACTTAATGTCTTTCATTCTCATACAGTTTCAAATCTGTTGAGTTTGTCTGCAGCGTAGGCCTCTGAACTGCCATCACTCCCACAGTGTGACTGCTCCTGCTTTTTTTCCTTGTACCTAGCTAGTCCTATATGTCTCATCTTTTCTGGTCAGGACATTTGGGTAGTGCCCCAAAAGGCTGAAGAAGCTTGTTGCTCATACCACTCTTCCTTTTCCAGTGATAGAAACTCTTTCTAGTTGGGAAGTTCCTTCCTGGTGCTGAACAGTGCCCTCTTGGAGAACAAGATGATACAGGCAAGTGAAGCTGTCTTCCTTCTCTTCTTGTGCAATACTCTCAGGCTTTTTGTTCCACTGTGTTGCTGAAACTTCCTAAGTGGCCTCTACAGGTCTTCCAGAGCTGTTTTTGTTTTTGGGTAGCTGTCTAATTATTGATCTTTGTTGGGGGACATGGAGGCTGGATTTTCCAATGTCACCATTTTGGTCTTCTCCCATTCTCATATATTCTGATTCTCTCTTTGTCATACCCACTTGGTAAAGCTTCACACCTCGACCTACACTATGCCTGTGTTCTTGAAAATGAATGGTCCTAGAGTAAAACATATAACCATGCTGAGTGGACTCTAAATTTATGATGTGGGTCCTTAATGATGCTGGGGAATTAGATCACAACTTCTTAGCTGATTCACTCTCCACGCTCAACTCTTTTGCATTTTCCCCCTTCTCCTCAATCTTCATATCTCTTCTTCTGGCGTAGTCACTCATAGCTAAAGAAAGTACCTTCTGTTAGGAAAATATAAACAATCAGAACATATTTCCACAGCCACCTAAGACCAGATCTACCTATCAGCATATGTACCCATATGTTTACAATTTCTTCTTGTTTCTCATGCCCAGTGAAATACTTATCATCTTATCTTATTCTCTCTCCTCTCCAAGAATTTTTGTTTAATAATTTTTTGAAAGCCTTTTCTACAAAGTCAGTTTTCCCACTCTATTGAATCACTAACCTTATTGGTCATTCACATCAGCTGACACATAATATTTTTTAAATGTACCCTCCTTACCCCTTAATAAGAAATTTCTTTCCTAAATGTAAAGTTAACTAAATTTGGACATTTTGAGCAATAGTTGGTGAGAAAGAAATTTTAAAGGTATTATTTAAAGGGATAGTAAAATTCCCGCAAAGTGAAAGAAAGCTGAACTAGAGGGACACTATTTAAAGCTGTTGCTATGATCCTATTTTTAGCCCCCACTTCAATTAAGCCTTAGAAACATGTATTACAGTAATAACAGTAAACAAATTGAATTTTTATTATGGGTTTAAGTCCAATACAAAAAACATTGCTTCCCAAATGATAAGAAACTTACCATCTTGACTAATATTTCCTGAAAGTTTATTATAAAATTCATCTTTTTATTCTTTAATTACATTGATTTTCTTTTCTTCCATTGCCTAAGGATTTCCAATCTTGACAAAAGTTTGTGGCCGAAAGCTTTCCTTACAACATAGTATAACAGAAAGAACAGAGAAATGCAAAACTACTAGGCTAGCATTCAAATATCTACAACTATTCATGTGAGTAAATAAAAGAGGATTTTCTCTATCTGTTTAATACTTACATGAAACAAAGTCTCAATTGATTAGCTTTTCAGAGCGAGTTCATTCCTTTGTGTATCATTTAATCTATATCCAGTGTTAATTACTAACAAATATGTGGTAGTATCCATAAAGAATCCAACTCTGTCCTATGAGCAGGCATTAGCATTCAGATATTTTAAGGAATTTTTAAAAATTGGTATAACAAACCCTATTAAAAGGTCAGAATTAATCACTCTCCTTCATAATTCCCTTATGCAAAACATAAAGATATATTTTTCTTTCCAGCTCAATGGTTACTGACCATTAGAATTCCAAATATATGACACTTATTTAAATATAACTTATTGCTAGACAGGACATCTAGCAAACGCCTCAGTGGGAGATTGAATAGATAAAAAATAAAATCTAAGAGAAGAAGAAAATATCTGGCATCAAAAATGGCTCAGTAGGATACAAATAAGTAAAACACGGGGATGAAATGAATTGAACTGAAATGAACTGAATCTATTTGCATTAGGGATTGAACATGATGTGCTCAGTAGGAAAGTTTGAAACACTTCACTGAACAATAGAAAAATAAGTTGAATATTTTAGCAATGTCTCAGTATTCCCCAAATGAGCTTTTATTGTACATCACGTGTCAGCCATTTTCCTTCCAAAAGTAATGGTCTTTTAATACATCTTTTTTAAAAAAATCTATGTTTTGTCCTTAACTGCAGTAAAAATTTCCAGTATGAATGAATTTTTCTCTGAGCAACCACTTCCTTTTAATGGTTTCTAAGGTGTTTTTTTTTACTTGATGTGGTGTTGCTAGTTTTGACTTGGCCTAATTTTAGCTTCCCTGGCTCTAATACAATCCATTCCTTTCAAAGTGCCTTCAAATGGGAAATTTGTGATGTGGAACAAGTTCATGATCCTTGAAGAAGATCTAACTGTGTCCTGATCCTTATCAAAGTTAATTGTGTGATAAGAAAACACTGCTTTTTGTATTTGTTTGCTTCTTTGTTTGTTTTGGCTAACAATCTTTATATATACCCATCTGTATTAATATGAAAGGCTGCCATAACAAAATACCACAGACTGGGAGGCTTAAACAACAGAAATTCATTTCCTCACAGTACTGGAGACTAGACGTCCAAGATCAAGGTGTTGGCAGGGTTGGTTTCTCCTGAGTCCTTTCTCTTTGGCTTACAGATATTCTCTTTCTCACTGTGTCCTCATGTGGCCTTTTCTCTGTGGGTATGCATCCCTGATATCTCTTTTTGTGTGTCCTAATTCCTTTTCTTGTATGTATACCAGTCAGATTGGATTAGGGCCTGCTCACATATCCTCCTTTAATTACCTCTCCGAATATAGTTACATTCTTTTTTTTTTCCCTTCCTCCCTTCCTCCCTTCCTTCCTTCCTTCTTTCCTTCCTCTGCGTTGGGTCTTTGTTGCTGCGTGCGGGCTTTTCTTTAGTTGCAGCAAGCGGGGGCTACTCTTCGTTGCAGTGCGTGGGCTTCTCATTGTGGTGGCTTCTCTTGTTGCAGAACACAGGCTCTAGGTACACGGGCTTCAGTAGTTGTGGCACGTGGGCTCTAGAGCGCAGGCTCAGTAGTTGTGGCACACGGGCTTAGTTGCTCTGCGGCATGTGGGATCTTCCTGGACCAGGGCTCGAACCCCCGTGTCCCCTACATTGGCAAGCGGATCCTTAACCACTGTGCCACCAGGGAGGTCCCTATAGTTACATTCTAAGGTGCTAGGGGTTAAGGTTTTAAGATATGAATATGGGGAGGACACAATTTAGCCCATAACACCATCTAGAATGAATTTATCACACCGTGTAAATATTCAAATGAGAGAAGTACAGAAATTGTCCTAGAAAATAATTTAGACCATTATTAAATATATTATTCTATAAGATTCTGCATGAGATCCAGCAAGAGTGGATTCCAGTACCTTATGATTGTGGCTACATACTCAAAATTTGACATAAAAAAATTCAGAAATATTTCCTTGGCAAATTTAACCTTGAATGATTTTGTAGAGAGATGTGACAAAGAGGTTGGTTATCTGTTATAAGACATAATATATTATCAGTACAGATGTATAAATAAAAAAGGGACTTTGCATAAGCAAGGAGATAAACATTAAACAGACTGTAGCATGAAAAAGCTTCTAGGATTTAGCATTCCATGTAAACCTCATGTCTTGCCATGATCCCCATTTTGCTATTTAGAAAATTCAATATATTGCTGCAGGTAATATACTTTCTTCAACATTCAGGGTAAGTCTCATCCAATTAGATGCTCATCTGGCCTTTTCTATCTCAACTCAGCTCAAGCAACCTCACTAGTTTGAAGCATTTCCATAGTTTAGACCACCAGGTAGAACTAACCATTCTGTCTCTTTTGCCTGTACTATATTTAGTATACACGTCTGTATATAAGTATGAATATATACCATGAAATAAATATAGAGAATTTGTTGACATTTTACATACAGAAACATATGTAATTCTTATTCCATAGTCAGTCTCATCTAATCCTTTTATTTTCGATAAAGCACAGACACTAAAATCAAATTAAGAAAATACCGTAAACTATAATGAAATATATATAATCTGCAAAAGTACTGAATCACTGTGCTGTACACCTAAAACTAATACAACAGTGTAAATCAACTATATTTCTGTAAAAAAAAGAAAATACGAAAATTTGCTAGATTTGTAGAACTTTACCAACGATTGTATGCTCCGTCCTGGTGTCAAAGAGGGCATAGTAAGTGCAGAGACCCTTTCAGAGATTGGGGCTTACTCAGCCCTTGTTTTTGTTTAATAGAGTGACTTGTACATAAGTCCATATAATGTTCTTCTTAAATAAAAAATAGCGTGCTCATTATTTCTCCATTTCCTACACCCTCCCCATTGATATGCATATGCATTTACATCTTTATTTATGTTCATGCCAACATATAAACTCACAAATTTTCTTTTTGCACACCTAACCCATATTTCCACCCATCTTTTATCAGCAGTAAAGCTGCTGTATTTATCTTCAACTGCCTGATTTGTTTCTCAAAAAGTTCAAAACTCAAATGGGAAAAAAAGAGTATTCTTTATTGTGCCACTGAAAAGTAAGGGCTAACTTACTCATATTTATTGGTAACAGCAAGTCTTAGGGTCATGATTACCTTGCAGCAGGTGAAGAAGTTGAGTAATACCATAAGCTAAAGGAGACAGACAGAGCTGGAATATTTGTGAAAAACCCCAGTAATTCCCACTGATTCCTCACAAGCTGGCCTCTGAAAAACTCCGTAGAAACCAGGTACAGCTGAGAGTTTAAGACAGTCAGACCAACTTATGGTAGAAATCTGAAGTGGCTGTTCAGTTGAACTGGTGCTCCTTCAACCAAGAATACTGAGGTAGCAGACCTGGGCTGCATACTGCGGTTCTGCCATATTATACAACTGCAGCTGTATAATCTCAGGTTTGATGTCAGTTTCTTGATTTAGCCAGGTGTTTGCTGACATGATGACAAAAGGATGGAGCCAAGGCCCAGCTACACCTTGTTGATGGACCCACAAAGTTTTGACCCTAGACCTTGATCACACCATGGGAGGGGCTTGTACTCTCTCAATCACTCCTAGTATGCCTTTTGTCTCGGTGAATCCCACCCCCCTGCCGCCCACCCTTCACATTTACCAGAAGGCCTAGTGTATGTGTGCGCCTTGCTTGGTCATTCATTTTTTTTCTTTTTACCTTTTGACCCCCCCAAATTAATTTTGCCTTAGATCATAGCATAACCATTACACAACAACTTACATTTCTCATGTCCCTCTCTCCAGGTCAATTGATATAAACGGTGGGAACCATTGGGGTTTTTCACAAATATTCCAGCTCTGTCTCCTTTAGCTTATGGTATTATTCAACTTTTTCACCTGCTGCAAGATAATCATGACCATAAGACTTGCTGTTACCAATAAAGTATGAGCAAAGCAAATTTGCATGTCACCTCTCCAAAGATGATTTAAGAGACAGTGGCTAAGAGAATGAAGTTCACTTCATTCTCTCTTTCCTTTTGCACAGAAAGAGTCTATATTCTGGATGGTCACTGGTACTCTTCGGTGCCTCTCCTGACATAGATGGACGTACATGGGAGCATTGTTATTTTTAAAACAATGAGATTTGGGGCTTGTTACTGCAGTATAGCCAGACTATTCTGAGCCAATACAAATGAAAATGCAAAATAAAAGAAATGCAAAATCTTTTATTTTAAAAAGTGCAGAATATGAATTTATAAAAAATATGTATTCACTTTCCAATTGATGAACATTGGATTATTTTTTTTTAAATCCCTGTATACATATATAGTAAAAACGAGTGGTTTTATTTGTATAGAATAATATCCTTAAGTAAAATTTCTGAGTCAAATGGAATGGTTGAAGTATTCACTTTGCTGGAGCAATTCTCAATAGGAATGTAAATAGATCATGGGCAAGGCAGAAAGACTGGAGTAGTAACAATCACAAAACAATATGCTAACATATGAAAAATTATTAAGGATAATTTATTGTTCTAAGTACTTTATATGTTTGATAATTTAATCTTATTAGGTAGGTGCCAATGCAGTTCCATTTTACAGGTGACTTAAGAACAAATTAATTTGTATGCCAAGGGTCACATGGCTAGTAAAGAGTAGAGCTAGTAATTGGAGACAGCTAGTAATCTAAATGAAGTAAGCAAAATGAAAAAATAAATTATGACTACATGGAAAATATCATAAATTATTGCTGATAACATGGCCATGAAAATTAATGTGGTTGCCAAATTAAGAATTTATAAAATGAATGGGCATGCTAGTAAAGAAGAAAATACTTGAAATTATGACTGGCCCACTAACAATAAAAGTTGTGGAGTAAATATTTAACCTTTTGAAATGTATGTGGCTAATGTCTATCTGCAAACAAGAAGAAAAATAGTGCTTCTTCATTTCTAACTTCAAGATTACTGCAAAGCCTAGCAACATAGAACATTTTTCCTCTACCTAAATGTACAAAAGGAAACGTGTATATCACATCAGTTTATTAGCTGAGTATCTGCAAGCTGCTTTTGCAGAGTGAGAAAAATAATTGATTTGAACCAAATTTGTTGTCATAAAAGTTCCAGAGGTGTATAAAATGCATCCCATTTTTATGACATTTAAAATAAATCAATTCAAAACTTTTTATCATAAATGACTTAAGAGTAAATGTTAAACAGTTTCATAAGAAAAATATACTGTTTTGTTAATGTAAATACTGGGTATAGTATACTGAAATCCAGAAAGAAAATACATAATCTATTTCACCTAAAAAAAATCTATAGTAACTAGACCAAGAATAAACAAAATGATGGCCATGAATACTTCTAGCATATAGAAGACTCACAGTTTTTTGGTAGGTTCTCAAATATATATTGTATTGCAGAAGCAAATACTGTTACTGTCTCTCAGTAAGTTCTATTAGCTAATGAATAAATTGCAAAGCAAAATAATTTTAAATATGTTTTGATACAGTTCTAGGCTAAAAAACTGGGGGGAAAGAGCAAAATACTGAATTGAATAAATAACTGCATAGGAAACCACACACATAAACAAATATTCCATTGAAAATGGATTCAACAAGGCATAAAAATAAACATAGTTCTGAATAAAATATGTAAATCAGGAGAACAGAAGTTTCTCATTTCCAATTTCAATATGTGTGTGTGTGTGTGTGTGTGTGTGTGTGTGTGTGTGTGTGTGTAGGCTTCCTAGCCTACTTCCCAGGGATTGAGGTTTGCACTTAGAGACTGTAGCAGCTCCTTAGAGCAGTGCAGTTAGCCCCCTTGTCCAAATTATCAGTTCATTTTTCATTGCCTCCTTAAGCAGATTTTTAGAATGGCTTGTATCTCTAGGTGGTTAAATTTCTAGTTTCCATTTCAGTCTCCTGTTTCTCCCTGACCATTTTACCCTTTGGGTGTATACTGGATTAAGTCCTCGTGGTCCTCCTGCTACTCTTCATAAGTGGCACTTTCATTCAAGGGCATCCGATGCATAAAATATTTTTTTCCCTTTTCCCATGTCATAAGATTTTGAGCCACTTGTCTCCACATGTGTGTGCTCTGATAGTCCATCATGCCTAGGGTTGGAGAGTGACAGGGACAAGGTAAGCAACAGCATAGAAACTACCAGCCCCAATAACACTTTTTTTGAGGTGCCAAATCAAATCCCATATCAAATCGCCGAGACTGGCTCCATGTACCACTCAGGGCTTTCAGTCAATCTGTGGGCAGTCTTCTGCTGCTACACTAAGTCAGACAACAAGAAATTAGAATTTCAGGTTACAGTAGACAGTGATGTCTTCTCCCCAGGCTGCCTCCACCTTTTGGAAAATCTAATCAGTAATCCAAGAGCCATCTAATGGCCAAAAAAAGGGGAAAAAAAAAAGACAAAAATTATACTTGGAAACCAGAAATGAATTAGAGTAGAAATCAGTGAAACTGAAAATAGGAAAGCAAAAGAGAAAATCAACAAAAACAAAAGCTTATTCTTTGAAAAGATTTTTTAAAAAAATCATTAAGCCTTTAGCCAAGCTAACTAAGAAATAAACAGATGATACAGATAACTGATATCAGAAATGAAAGGGATGATATTACTACAGATCCCAGGGATATTAAAGGGTCAATAGCGCAATACCATAAACAACCCTATGCCAACAACTTTGATGACCTAGATGAAATGGAGCAATTCCTTGAAAGACATAATCTGTGACAAAACTCACTCAAGAAGAAATAGGCAATCTAAAATATGCCTCTATCTATTAGATAAATTGAATCAATAATCAATAATTTTTTCATACAAAAAGCACAAGACCCAGATGATTTATTGGTGAATTCTACCAAACATTTAAGAAAGAAGTTATGTGAATTTTTCATAATCACTTTCAGAAGACAGAAGCAGAGGGAATACTTCCTAACTTACTCTGCATTATCTAAATGCCAAAACCAAACGTAGACATTACAAGATAAGAAAACTACAGACCAATATCTCTCATGAATATATATGCAAAAATCCTCAACAAAATATTAGCAAATCAAATTTTTTAAAAAGTGTGAAAAGAATCATACACCATGAACAAGTGGAAGGCTGGATCAGCACTGGAAGATCAATTAATGTAATCGATTCCATCAACAGGCTAAAGAAGAAAAATCACAACATCATATCAACAGATGCAGGGAAGGAATTTGACAAAACCCAATACCTTTTGTGATTAAAAAAATAAACTCGGAGCTTCCCTGGTGGCACAGTGGTTAAGAGTCTGCCTGCCAGTGCAGGGGACATGGGTTCATGCACCGCTCCGGGAAGATCCCACATGCCGCGGAGCGGCTAGGCCCGTGAGCCACAACTGCTGAGCCTGCGCTCCGCAACGGGAGAGGCCGCGACAGTGAGAGGCCTGCGCACCGCGATGAAGAGTGGCCCCCGCTCACCGCAACTGGAGAAAGCCCTCGCACAGAAACGAGGACCCACCACAGCCTAAATAAATAAATAAATAAATAAATAAATAAATAAATTTAAATTTCTAAAAAAAAAAATAAACTCTTAGTAAACTAGGAATTGAGGGGAATTTCCTCAGCTTGATAAAGAATATCTACAAAAATCTTGCAGCTAGGCTCATATTTACCAGTGAGAAACTTGAAGCTTTCCCATTAAGATTAGGAATAAGGCAAGGATGCCCCCTCTCACCACTGGTTTTCATTATCATGCAGGAAATCTAGCTAATGCAATAAGACAAGAAAAGAAAACAAAAGTTTCCAATTTGAGAAGGAAGAAGTTAAACTATCTTTGTTCACAGATGCCATGATCACCTATGTAGAAAATTTTTTTAAATCAACAGAAAACTTAATGGAACTAATAAACAGTTACATCAGAATTGCAGGATATAAAGTTACTACAAAAAAGTCAATGATTTCCTATATAATAGCAACGAACTAGTGGAATTTGAAATTAAAAATACAATATCTTATTATAAAGTTACAGTAATCAAGATCCTATGATATTGGTAAAGAATAAACAAATAGACTAGTGGAATAGAAGAGAGAGCCCAGAAATACACATTATATATATATATATATATATATATATATATATATATATATATATATATAAAATGAACTGATCTTTGCCAAAGAAGCAAAGGCAATACAATGAAGCAAAGATAGTCTTATCAACAATGATGATTGAGAGGACAGTTCTAAAACCTGACTTCCTTTATTTTTCCCAAATATACATTAATATAGATATACTCAGTCTGTACCACTAATTGCTTCTCCTTTTCTTCCTCACAATTTCCAGTTTTTTCTGCTATACACACACACACACACATACACAAAACATATACAGTGCACAAACACTATACAGATATGATTTCCTGTTTGTCTATTGAAGACAAATGTCTCTGCCAAACAAAAAATATAACCCTCAGTTTTCAGCCATCCATCTATCTGTCTATTCTTCCCTCAGACAAATTCTCACAATTCCTAGTTCAAGAGTAAATTCTAATCAGCCTAAGTCAAACACAGTACTATTCTTTCTCTTACCATTGACACGTTTAGGCATGGCAGTGTAAATCAGGCCAATGGGATGAAACATTCTGCTCAAGATCTTGATGGTATGATTTCCTCAAGCATCAATAGAGATAGAAGGGCCCACTTCTGCTATTAGAGTTTTTCTTCTTTGCAGGTGGTGTCTAGAACTGTGGCAGCCATTCTGCAACCAAGAGGTAAGCCAGCTAAGCACAACCAAAGCTGACACGGTGAGGATGGCAGCATAAAAAGAGGAAAATATGCCACGTTTCTGATAATGTAGTTTAGCTGCTACATTAACCGATCTTTGAATCATCCTTCCTAAAAACTTCTTATGGTATAGGTAAATAAATATTCCTGTCTATATAATGTTGATTAAGTTTACTGAAGCCAAACATACCCTAAGCTGATAATATACACTTTGTTCCAGGCACTTTTCAAAAGATAACTTACCCAGTTCTTTCCTCAATCCTATGTATTTGGGACCATTACCAATATTTTACTGATGAAGACTTTGAAGCCAACTTAAATGATTTTTTTTAAGTCACACAAAAAATAGATAATTGAACTGGATTTAATCCTTATTTACTTTGTCATCAGAATTTGTACTCTTTTTACCTTTATAACAGAGACTTCCATGTTAAAGCAGCCATCTCCTTGAGATAACTAAAACAAAGGCACTGCTCTAACATCAGTTTGTAAACCTGAAAATTAAAGGAGAAAGAAAATAAATTACCCAGCATTATATATCTGGAGACTACAGTATGTTTAAAATGCAGGCATGTCAGCTGTACAGTGTATTCTTGGTTACCTAACCACCTTTATAGTTTGATCCTTATATTACTGCCTCATACCAGGCAGTTCTACAGTGGACGTTTTAAATAATATTTAAATGCAAGCAGTACACAAACCCTAATACACTGAAAATTAAGTCTGCTACAAAAATTGCCAATGAACTGAAAGTTAATTCAGTAATGGGTGTTACTCCCTGTTGAAACATTTAAGACCAGAATATTTAAACAAAGAAGGAGATAGACTTGCTCCTGAGAAACCACACAAAAATGAAAGGTTCCTCCTGTTAAGTCTTAAATTTGTTTCATCATTTTGTTCAATAATTCTTTCCCCTGGAAACTGATTTTTAGAGCTTCTTAATCTTTTTCTTTTATAATAATTTATTATTCAACTAGTAGAAGTTTACCTTCATAAAATAGAAGGAAATTTGGATAGTATAAAGCGTAATATCTAGCAATGACCACTGTTAACATTTTAGAATGCATGCCTTTAGTCTCTTTCTTATGGAAATATGTATAGATATGTGTACATATCCAGATATTTACAGGTGTTCATTTCATATAAACAGTGTCATAATTTTCCAGTTAAAAATATACTATAGAAGTATTTCCATGTCAAAAACAGATCTACAGATTCATTTTTAGGAGCTGAACATTCCATGATACCAGTATTTAGATTGTGTTCCATTAAAACGAATGTTAAAATATTCATAAACATGTTCCCTTTTTTCAACATCAGTGTTATATCCCATACTGTATGCTGGTCTAAATTCTTAGAAGTGTAAATTATTGATTCAAAGGAAATATGCCTTTAAAATTGCCATCCACAATCAGTGTGCCAACATTAACTGTACCAATAGTATAAAGAGAAACACCCAGAAATGCTGTGCATGTTACAGACTCACTAGCCATTTATGAGAGAAGTCTAGATTTATTTGTATGCTACATAAATTACATAATCTTTCCTTTTAATGTTGAGAAATTGTTTTTGGACTTCTTGTTTTTGATCTTTTAATGAAAGGATTTTGTGGGAGGAGTGGTAATAGCTAAGAGTATCCCTGGGTTCAGGAAAGTTCCGAGTCAGAGAAGAAATTGCGTTCCCCAAGTAAGTGGTACTGTGTAGCTATACATTCCAGGTGTCCACAAGAGGAAGAGACTTTAAAGGGAAAACTGTAATAGTTCACTTCTCCCATTTGTCTTAAAAACCAGTGTAATCAGTCTTCATGAAGAATGTTGATTTTTATAGTAACACACTAGAAAAGAATACGGAAGGTGTTGCTCATTTAAAACAGATCGGGGCTAACTAAAATCTCTCAAGTACTTGCACCTCTGATTTGAGCTTAGCCTGTCCCTTAACTGTTGCTGTGTTACTAATACATATCAAACTTTTTTACATCTAAAAGCCAGACAGATTTGTATCTTCTCTAATTTAACTAGAAAATTTATGGATATCCTGATTTATTGATACGAAAGGGATTGGGATTAGAGTATTCCGTCTGGTAGAACTCTCAGTAAAATTGCATTTGGAACCAGACGTCTGTCAGGTATAGCAATGGAAATTTATATGCTGCATCATTACAGATGAGATCCCACAAATATCCTTTCCTGTATTACAGAGAAGGTATGCTCTGACTATGGAGAATTTTGACTTTTGTTACTGACTTTTAAATGGGCATGTGCATGTGATAGGGATTATTGTATGAACCTCCAAGCAAAGCACAGCACCAGTTGTCACTCTAAGTGCAATAAGTCAATGTCTTCTATTGTTTTTTCAGGCAAAACATCAGGTAAATGCTAATTCTACATAGATCACCTTTATATACAAACTTGCAGATGCTAAAGTACTGCATATTTTTCATAAATTCTATAAAATAGAGAAGAAATGAAAGGCACTTTGAAAGTCTCTCAGCTGGGTTGGGGTTTCTGGAACCACTTAAAATACATTTTATATTGTATTTATCACATTTCAATAGGTTGTGCTCAAATCTGTCATTTCCATTTTACAGCCATCACATTACCCAATTTAAAGGAATGTTCATGTAGTAGTGTAATTGAATGACAAGGGATAGCCATTGACCTGAGGTGAATGTGCCCTCTGGATTGTGCTAAAATGACTGATTACCTTACAGTTTTCTATATTCTCTTAATCAAACTATTCACATTGGTCAAACGAAAATATCCCATGACCCATGATTTTGTTTATTGCTTTTATACCTAGCAGAGTTTGGGCTTTAAATTGAAACAAAACAGAGATTGAAGTAAGAATCTCAGACTTAGATCATAATAATCATCTTCAGTTCAAGAAAGAAAATATTGCTGGCTCCCCAGTAGCCATTTTGAGACACCTTCTTAGTCATTAGCTTCCTCTTTTCCCAAATGTTATCCATTTTCCTGACTTTCATGATGTCACTCTTTGCTCTTCTTTGGCATTTTACCACAAACGCTTGTATCCCTAAATATTGGGGGGGGGTTTTTCCTGTTATTTTTTAACTCTACATAAATGAAATATTAAAGTTTGTAGTAGTTGGTGACTGCTTCATGTAACAGTATGACTGCTGCCTGTAGCCATATTAATTTGTATTAATTCATTTCATTACTGTATAGAATTCCATTGTATAAATACACCACTGTATGTTTATACAGTATATTGATAATTATTCTTTGGTGTGGCTTGGTTCTTATCTATTACAAATAATGATACTGTAAACATTCTTGCACATTTCTCTTGGTATTCATGTGTATACATTTCAGGGATACATACTAATGAGTGGAATTGTTCCTCGTAGGATAGACCATTATCTACTTAGCTTTAAGTAGTTAACACATTTTCAGAATGCTTCACCATCGTACATTCTCCAAGCAGTGAATGTGAGCTGTAGGGGATCCACATCAGGTGATCATAAGCAGTTGGTACTAGTGACCATTCAATTTTAGTCCTTCTGATGGGTGAGCAGTGGTGTATCATTAAATTATGAATTTGTACTTCCCTAATTACTAATGAAGTAAACACTTCTCACATGTTCCATATCTTCTGGAGAACATGTTCAATTCTCTTGCACATTTGTCTATTAACATGTTTATTTCTCTATTATTTGAATAAGTTCTTCATGTATTCCTGACACGAGGCTCTTTACAGTTATGGGTATTGCAATGATGGTATTCCAACTCCTGCCTTTACTCCACATCTACCAGTTTGCACTAGGTATCTTATAAGCAAGAGTCCTCTCTTATCCCTTATTTGTTTATTTCTTGCTCACTGGCTGACTCACTTAAGTATTTATCAATTATTGTTTCTCATGGCTATTTCCCCCCAAAGGTCTATAATATATTACTCTTATTAATTATTTTGGCTGTAAGATTGCTTCATATATGGCTAATGGTAGCCCCTGTGTTCTTGTGACATGCTCAATAGCTTCCTCTCTCTCTTTCCCTGTTTCTTTCACACACACACACACACACACACACACACACACACATTCACACTTACATACACTTCCTTACCTTCTGGGGTGACAAGATCTTCCAGGCTAATCTTATCCCTACACTGTCACATGTAAGATGTTTTATAATGACAATTATAATTTCATTCATTGTTAAATAACTATTATGATATTCTACTTGCATCAATTTTGGTTAAGTTCTACTTTTTGGAGTTAACACTAATTATATTAGCACATAGGATTTTAGTAGTAGTGTATCTTTCTTATGAATTTACATTTCAAAACTATAAAGTGACCTGCTTTATATATAGGAATATTTTTCACCTTAAGTTTATTTTTCTGATTTTAATACATCTAAACTATTTTCTTTTGCTCCATGTTTGTATGGCATATTTTTCCATATTATTTGTTTTAACTTTTCTGGTTTTTGTGTTTTATATGTTCTTTTTAAAGAAGAAAATGTTATATTTCATTGGCTCTGGCTTTTTAATTCAGCCTGACTCCAGTGGATGTAAACACTCGGCTTCTGACTTGGAACATATCACAGAAAGAATAATAGAGAACAGAACACCATTCATATAGTTGAGTTTATGAGGTACATGCCCTCCTTGTTCACGTGACACTTTAAAAACTAAATTTATAGTCTATTTATTCTAAGCAAATACCTTAAGTAACCAGAACAGTTCAGGCTATGGTTATGGAGGGTTCTTTTTCATTCTGCCCTAAGTTTTGTTTGTCTCAAGGTTGAAAACCTTGACTATAAAACTCTTTGCCTTGGAATCAAGAGCAAAAACACTTTGAGGAAGGTAACACACCCTCTTCTTTGCCCATGGAATCTAAAATAAATAGACATTTACATTAAGAGCTCTGGTGTTAGGACTGCATAATTTTATTTTAACATGGTTGGATATAAAATACTTTATATCAATTTTCTCCTCCTTTTTAATTTTTCACTCTATTAAACTTTGGAAACTTCTAGGAAAAAATAATTAACTTCTTGGGAGTACCTTTTCTAGAGAACCAGCAAGGATGTTTATTCCTGTAGGATGAAATAGATGAAAGCAACAACTTAAGAGTGAGCAGAAACGTAGTGGTGAAAAAAAAGTAAAGGATAAAGTAAGCCAAAGTATTTTTAATTGCATGAGCTATTTGAAGTCATTAAAATGATGTTCTCTCTCTTACTAATCTACTGATTTGGTGTTCTACTACAGGACAGAATTCAATTTTATGCATAAAGGCTAGATGAGATCATATTTAAAATTCTTCAGCCTTAACAAAGAAGTGCTTTGTTTGCTAAGTGGCTGGAATGGCATTAAACAACTACCTTTAAATGGAAGGAGGCCATTCCACCGTCACAGATGAGTATTTTAACATAGAACGAAGAATGTTCTAAAATGAATTAGGCATTGCACCAGGTAAAAGTAATACAATCATTTTAAAGAAATACATATTTATTCAAGGACCATAAACCAGTCAACGTCTATGAAAAATGTTTAAGTACAAGCAGAGTAATGCTGCAACTCTGATTGGTTGTCCAGTCTTAACTACAGGCAACTTTCTAAAGACATCTCAACATGAGCCAATGTGGTGTTATTTCATTAGTGGATAGCATTTCTTTTGCATGAAAGACAAGACATGGGAATCTATTACTATGCTGTGTACTAATTTATAAAATATGGATGCATGATTGATTTTAAGTACAGTAACCATTATTACAGTGAAAGTGGCAATTATATAGGGAGAGTATATTAGCAGAAAAAGACAGAAGCTCTAAGTATGCTGGAGAATGTAGAAAACTGCCATAAGGAAAGCTGATGGGAAAAAAAAAAAAACAGATTACAGTTTATTTGAGGACATTCTCCCAAAGACTGATTGCTAAAAATTTCCTATCAGAAACCCTGAAATTAACAAAATATTTATCATGCAAAGGAGAGTACATATTCTATACCAGCACCTATACCAAAATTGAGGCACAATGTGCCTGGAGAAATGGAATACAAAATAAAATAACATGTATCAATTATACACCATCTGTTAAGTAGTTTGATAAGTATTTTAATTATATCATCTAATCTCACAAAGATTAAAAATATTATAAGAAAGTAGTTCATATTCTATAGAATTATTGTACAGTTTTTTTCTAAAACTTATATTTTATTGTTAAACATACATAAACACTGAAAAGAGTCTATTCCATATATATGTGCAGCTATAATTATACATGCATTGTGATTAAATGATTGTTATCTTAAAGATGATGATGATAATAGGTAGATAGATAGTTTCTGTTTTTCCTTAACATAGTGGTATCTGACTTGATGTTCCCCACTTTTCCTATTCAACTATTTCACTAAAACAGGTATTAAATGCAAAATAATGGGGATAAAAGCAAGAAAAGAAAAAATCAACAATGTCAAAACCAAGAGAATATCTAATATAAGAAAATGCAAGTCATCTCCTCTAATTTTTAGTCTAATTAACTAGATTGAATAAAAGCTACTAAAAAGGCATCTCGTGAGACAAACATCATGTAAGGGACTATGGAAAGATAGTAAATACTCCATCCCTTATATTAGAATTACTAATCTTCTATCAACTAGAAATATAAGCAGAGAGTCTATAGGAAGTCAGGATTCATTTAGATGGGAAGAGATGAGAAGGTAGAGAAAAACACAGCAACAGGATTAAAGGAAATAATAGACTGTACTACAGTAAGGCATTGATAAAATAAGAAAATGAAGACTAGAATATTATTGTACACAATATGGAGAAACTGGACTACAATGAGGAACACTGTAAAAATAAAAATTTCGTATTTAAGTTGATAGATATAAGAAACAATAAATTTAGCATAGATAAATCTAGTTATTTATTTTTTAAAAATTTTACTTTACTGATGGGTGATTGACATACAAAAATTGTATATATTTAATGTATATAACTTGATGAGTTTAGAGCTGTGTGTACACCCGTGAAACCATCACCACAGTCAATGCCATAAACATAACCATACTTCCAAAAGTTTCCTCTCACCCTCCTTGGGTTTGTGTGTATGTGTGTGTGTAAGTTAAGGACACTTAACCTAAGATCTAACTTCTTAGCTAATTTTAAAGAATACAGTGTAGTATTGTGGACTGTTAACCTAAGATCTAACTTCTTAGCTAATTTTAAAGAATACAGTGTAGTATTGTGAACTGTAGGCACTATGCTGTACAGTAGATCTCTAGGACTTACTTATCTTGCGTAACTGAAACGTTGTACCCTTTGACCAACACCACACCATTGCCCTCTAACCTCAGCCCTTGGTAACCACCACTCTACTCTGTGCATCTATGAGTTTGACTATGTTTAGATTCCTTATATAAGTGGGACTATGTAGTGTTTGTTCTTCTGTGTCTGGCTTATTTAAATTAGCATGTCCTCAAGGTCCATCCATGTTGTCACAAATGGCAGGATTTCCTTTTTAAAGGCCGAATAATATTCCATTATATATAAATAATATATATGTTTTATATATATACAGGTTATATATATACAGATATATATATATGTTAAAAAAATGCCATTGGGTTTTTAATAGGTATTGCATTGAATCTGTGTATCATTTTAGGTAGTATGGACATTAACTCTTCCCATTCATGAACATGGGAACCAATATGCATTGTGGGAGTCCCAGAAGGAGCAGAAAAAGAAAAGGGGGCAGGAAACTTATTTAAAGAAATAATGGCTGAAAACTTCCCAAATCTGGGGAGGGAAATAGACATTTAGATTCATGAAACCCAAAGGACCTCAAATAATTAGAATCTAAATTGGTCTACTCTGAGACACATTATAATTGTCAAAAGTCAAACACAAAGAGAATTTTGAAAACAGCAAGAGAAAAAGGATTCACCACATACAAGAGTACACCTATAAGACCATCAGTAGGTTTCTCAGCATAAATCTTATAGGACAGGTGAAAGTCGAATGATATGTTAAAAGTACTGAAGGAAAAAAATTGTTAAACAAGAACCATATACCTGGCCAAGCTGTCCTATCAAATGAAGGAACCATAAAGACTTTCCCAGACAAACAAAAGCTCAGGGAGTTAGTTATCAGTAGGCCTTCCTTTTAAGAAGTGGTACAGGGAGTTCTTCAAGTTGAAATTAAAGAATACTAAACAGCAACATGAATGCACATGAAAGAATCTCATTCTAATTCTTTCAAAGTAAATATATAGACAAAAACAGAATAATGGAATACTGTAATGGTGGTGTGTTAATCGTTTTAACCCTAGTATAATAATTGAGAAACAAAGTATTAAGATAACTATAACTTAAAAAAAAATCTGTTAATGAATACCCAATACAAAGGATGTAAATTGTGACATCAAGAAGATAAGTGTGGAAGAGAGAAGTAAAACTATAGACTTTTGTATGCGATCAAATGAATTTCATTCATTTTTATGGCTGAGTAACATTCCATTATGTATATGATACATATATATCACTTCCTCTTTATGCATTCATTTGTTGATGGGCACTTAGGTTGCTTCCATATCTTGGCTATTGTAAATAATGCTGCTATGAACATTGAGGTGCATATATCTTTTTGAATCAGTGTTTTTGTTTTCTTCAGACGTATATCCAGGAGTGAAATTGCTGGATCATCTGGTAGTTCTATTTTTAATTTCTTGATGAACCTCCATACTGTTTTCCATAGTAGCTGCACCAATTTACATTCCCACCCACGGTGTATGAGGGTTTCTGTTTCTCCACATCCTCGCTAATATTTGTTATTTGTCATCATTTCGATGATTACCATTCTGGCAGGTGTGAGGTGATAGCTCATTGTGATTTTGACTTGCATTTCTATGATGATTAGTGACGTTGAGCATCTTCGCATGTGCCTGTTTGCCATCTGTATGTCTTCTTTGAAAAATATCTATTCAGGTCTTCTGCTCATTTTTTTTTACAGGTTGTTTGTTTTTCCGATACTGAATTGTATGAACTGTTAATATATTTTGGATATTAACCCCTTATTGGTCATATCATTTGCAAATATTTTCTCCCATTCAGTAGGTTGTCTTTTCATTTTGTCAGTGGTTTCCTGTGCTCTGCAAAATCTTTTAAGTTTAATTAGGTCCCATGTGTTTTTTGTTTATTTTGTTGGTTGGTTTTTACTTTCATTTCTTTTGCCTTAGGAGACTAATCCAAAAAAATATTACTACAATGTATGTCAAAGAGTGTTCTAACCATATTTTCTTCTAGGAGTTTTATGGTTTGAGGTCTTAACATTTAAGTCTTTAATCCATTTTGAGTTTATTTATTTATTTATTTTTTGAATTTTTGAATTTTATTTTATTTATTTTTCTATACAGCAGGTTCTTATTAGTTATCCATTTTATACATATTAGTGTATATATGGCAATCCCAATCTCCCAATTCATCACACCACCACCACCCCCGCCATGTTCCCCCCTTGGTGTCCATACATTTGTTCTCTACATCTGTGTCTCTATTTCTGCCCTGCAAACCGGTTCATCTGTACCATTTTTCTAGTTTCCACATATATGCGTTAATATACGATATTTGTTTTTCTCTTTCTGACTTACTTTGCTCTGTATGACAGTCTCTAGATCCATCCATGTCTCTACAAATGACCCAATTTCATTCCTTTTTATGGCTGAGTAATATTCCATTGTATATATGTACCACATCTTCTTTATCCATTCATCAGTTGATGGGCATTTAGGTTGCTTCCATGACCTGGCTATTGTAAATAGTGCTGCAATGAACATTGGGGCGCATGTGTCTTTTTGAATTATGGTTTTCTCTGGGTATATGCCCAGGAGTGGGATTGCTTGGTCATATGGTAGTTCTATTTTTAGTTTTTTAAGGAACCTCCATACTGTTCTCCATAGTGTCTGCATCAGTTTACATTCTGACCAACAGTGCAAGAGGGTTCCTTTTTCTCCACACCCTCTCCAGCATATATTGTTTGTAGATTTTTTGATGATGGCCATTCTGACTGATGTGAGGTGATACCTCATTGTAGTTTTTATTTGCATTTCTCTAACGATTAGTTCTCCTACCATCTTTTGATGTACTTCTTCTAGGCTTCTGGTCTGGTCCCTACCCCACAAATATGTACCTCCACCAGAAATCAATTTTCAATTTTCTGCTTATAAAAGTCTATACACTCTTCCTGTGAGATTTCAGGCATCTATTAATTTTTTAATTTTAATTAGGTCCCATGTGTTTTTGGTTTGTTTTTTGTTTGTTTGTTGTTTTTTGCTTTCATTTCTTTTGCCTTAGGAGGCTAATCCCAAAACATATTACTACAATGTATGTCAAAGAATGTTCTAACTATATTTTATTCTAGGAGTTTTATGGTTTGAGGTCTTACATTTAAGTCTTTAATCCATTTTGAGTTTATTTTTGTATGTGGTGTGTGGAAATGTTCTAATCTCATTCTTTTACAAGTAGCCATCCAGTTTTCCTAGCACCACTTATTGAAGAGACTGTCTTTTCTCCATTGTATATTCTTGCCTCCTTTGTCATAGATTAATTGACCAGAAGTGTGGGTTTATTTCTGAGCTCTCTATTCTGTTCCATTGATCTATGTGTTTTTGTGCCAGTACCATACTGTTTTGATGACTGTAGCTTTGTATTATAGTCTGAAGTCAGGGCACATGGTACCTTCAGCTTCATTCTTTTTTCTCAAGATTACTTTGGCAATTCAGAGTCTTTTGTGGATCCATATAAATTTTTGGATTATTTGTTATAATTCTGTGAAAAATGTCATGGTTATTTTGGTACAGCTTGCATTAAATCTGTAGATTGCTTTGGTTAGTGTGGACATTTTCAAAATGTTAATTATTTTAATCCAAGATCATAGAACAACTTTCCATTTCTTTGTATCATTTTCAAATTCCTTCATCAATAGTTTTCAGAGTATAAGTCTTTCACCTCTTTGGTTAAGTTTATTCCTAGGTATTTTATTCTTTCTGTTGCAATTTTAAATAAATGAATTATTTATTTAAAAAATTTACAGAAAAATAAAGGTATTTAAGAGGACTTTAGCCTCCATGTATTTCTCTTGTTTTTTCTTTATTTTTTCCTTCCCTTTTCTTCCCCCAATTATACTCTGTTTCTTTAGTTTCAAGAACTCTATTCCTAGAGGAATCATCACCAGAATGAGAAGGGGCCTAAGATTAGTCTCACAGAAAAAATGAGGTTCAAGGCAAAATTTTCATCATTTCAAAGAACCTAGTAAAACCTAACAAGAACTTATTTAATTAGTACCCTAATATATAAATATACATTCTCTGGAAGGACAGATATTTTAAAAATGAGATTGATAGAAGCACAAACATAAAAAGACAGCTGAGAAGTGAAAATAATCTAGTTTAACCATATGATTTTTACAAATGAGGAGTGCCCTAGGAAAGAGATTTTTTTTTGTTCATTAATAGATTATTTATAAAGCCTGATTTAGACCTAAATCTTCTAACTTCAAATCCAGTTTGCTTGTTTATTTTTTTCCATATGTCATGCTGTGTCTTTTCACTTGTACTTCCCTACTAAGGTATTCTACTCCAGTAAAAATATAATTAAATATTTTGGAAATTTTCTATGTCATTATTTTTATTATACTTCCAGTCACAAAGTAGATACATTATTCAGACCAGTTTTCTAGGATTGAAATTAATGTAACTTATATCTCTTTAGGTGGGATTATATTTCTTTCATAAAGGGGCCAGCCAACCATAGACTGTTATGGGACAAATTATTGGGAAAAATCATGGTTGTTGATCTATGGACCACAATACACAAGACTGTTTGTTTTAATGAGGGAGGAGTGATCTACATGCATGGTTGGGTGCTCTGCAGTGAGCTGAACCAATACCTCCTTCTCGAAGGAAAAGGAAGAAAAAATCTGTCAAAACTGCTTGACAGCCACCTGATCAATGTCCCATATTTGTTTAATGAAGGCGCTGTGGCTAGTCCAGTCATAATCATCTATTTTCCACACACAAAAAAATTTCCCAACTTTCCTTTTGCCTTTAGTGGGGGCTGGGGCAATTAATGTGCAGCCTAGGAGAGCCCTCCTGCTGAGCAGCACTAATCAGGGAACTCTTTTCTGAAGATGGCAGAATTCTGAGCTTGCCACGTCTGATTAAGGTTAATGGTAATCACGCATATCAGTGTCATATTATTTGTTCTTCTAAAAGGCCTGATATTATTTGTATAAATAGCACTATCTAAAGGTTATAATCCACAGTTTGCATTTAAACTGAGGTGCATTTTTTTCAACAAGTTAAAAAAATAGACTTGGTAATATCCACCTCAGTGAAAAGGTTTTTATTCGTGTTTATTATTTTTTTCCAAACAGGCTGTTGTAGCAAAACTACATCCATTTTGAACAATGACATGGTTTTATTTCCTATTTTCTTGGGTCCTGTGGCAAGGAGACACGGAAAGAGAGGAATGAAAGAGGTAGAATTTATTAAAAACAACTTGTGATAGGTGCCATAGTAAGTGTTTTAAAATAGCAGTTCACTTATTCTTCATAATATCTGTGTAACAATGCATCGTTTCCTTTCCCTTACAGAAATGGAAATAAGGTCCTAGAGAACTTAATTTATTGACAACATTCTCATAACTCTGAAATGTTAGAGCCAAGAGGAAAACAAAGTTCTGTTTAATCCACATCTCTCAGTGTTTGGATCCTGGATTAGACTATTTATATCAGGACAATCTGCTGGGGAGATGTTTCATTAGTTGTGTGGTTTTGGACAAGTCATCTTACGTTTAATGTAGCGATATTAAATCATGTATTTTCTAATCTATATGTCATTTAACCAATCCAAAGAAATCTCTGAGCCTTTCTTCTGTAAAATGGGGATAATTATAATTTCTACCTCATAAAACCCGATGAGCTGGCATATGTAAAACATTTAAAGAATTGGCTGGCATATTGCAAGTCTATATAGATGTGGCAAGATTAAAGTTTATATAAGTAATTGGCAAGATTAAAGGCAATATATGTCTGGTGTATAGCACAGCAAAAAGAATATAGGCATTGATAATTTGGAATAAACAGTGGCAGTGTTAACAGTAATAGCAGCAGTAACAGTTGAGTACCATATTACTATTATGTTAGAACTGATAGGCTAGTCTTGATAAATCAGGGGGTCCAATTTAATAAGCATGGGGAGAACTGATCAATAGCTGGTGGCAAAATTTGAATAGTGAATAACTTTTATAGTATACAAATAACAATCCAGAATCTCTGGGTATACACTGATTGTTTAATAAATTCTTCCATTAGGTTTGAGACTATGACTGTATCACAGTGCCTTAGTTTTACCTTTCTCCCAATTATTTTTTTTCACTTTGCTCTCAGGCTGATCTTTCACATATACAATTTTTATCATGCTCTTCACATATTTCTGTGTCTTACGATGATGTCTCAACTGAATCTTTAAGACAGTTTCTGTTCTTCTTAAAACCTGCTTTTTTCCCTTTGTTTCTGGAAACTATCCCATAGAATAGATAGAATTTTTTTTTAAAAAAACTTAAATGATATATTGTATTTAAAATATAGGCATGTATAGTATGTCTACTGCATTTTACTCTTAAATTTTGTTAGGGAAAAAGAAAAATATTCATGAACTCTCATACTGATTTAATAATGACTGTAATTGCTTATGCCATGCAGTAGGCTTCTTTCGAACTTCTATATAATCACTCTGAGTCTTAAAATCTGGAAAGTAGTCTCCACATGTGGATTTAATTTTCTAACTTACTTTATGCTTCTCCTAGTGTAACTTTACAAATAGCTGTATCAGATTTGGTTTTCCACTTGTCTTGTGGAGCTGCTTTATAATAGTGCATAGGTAAAGAAATAAGATGCTATGATAAACATTCATATCCTAGTACATATTCATATCCTAGTACTGATTGACCTCAGCAGGAAAATTTGTCCACACATTTTTAAAATAAAAAGCAGGTAGAAGATGCGTAAACTAAGTGGTTTCTTGGGAGATTGAAATAAGAATGAAGTTAAATACTCCTGCAGAACTATAGATAGTCTGAACATTTTAGTGTCTATTACAAGAGGAAGTGAAGTGAAGAATAGAGTTTTAAAGTTGGAGAGTGGATGGAGAGAATACACAAGTAACACATATTGCTGAAAGTAAAAATCAATCCTTACATCAACCCTATTAACTAGGTAACATCATCATTCCTCTTTATAGATAAGGAAACTGCAGATAAATTTGTTAAATAACTTGTTCAGAATTAAATCTAATAAGTAGTGGTACTGGGTTTCCTGACTCCTAGCTCTTTACTACTGCACCCCACTGCAATAAACAGTGCACACACACACAACAACTTATCTAGCAATACAAAAAGCATACAATACATAGTTTTAAAATATAGAAGCAAATAGAAAAAAAAATACAGTTGAAATCGTTGCCTCAGGATGTCATGCCTACAGTGTCAGGAGATGTGAAGGAGGGTTCTATTGTTTTAAAATACTAGTCTTTTGGTAGTATTTTATTTTTTATTTTTAAATTAAGACTTTATTTTTAAAATAAGTTTTAGGTTTACAGTAGAATTGAGAGTAAGGTACTGAGATTTCCTATATAGACCCTTCCCCAAAACAGGCAGAGCCTTCCCCATTATACAGATGCCCCAATGGGATGGCACCTTGTTTACAATTGATGAGCATACATTGACACATCACAGTCACCTAAAGTCCATAATTTGCATTACACTTCCCTCGTGGTATTGTACATTGTATGAGTTTTGACCAATGTATAGTGACACGTATCCACCATTGTAGTATCATACAGTTTGGTTTCACTGCCCCCAAATTCCTCTGTGCTCGGCCCATACATCCCTCCCTCCCCCTGCAAGCCCCTGACAACTCCTTCTTTATTGTCTCTATAGTTTTGCCTTTTCTAAAATGTCATATACTTGCAATCATACAGTATGCAGCCTTTTCAGACTGGGATATAGACTTCCAGGATCTGTGATTAAGTGTCTGACATTAATTTAGAGAAATTCTGTCATTATTGTTTCAAATACTTCTTCTGTTCTTTCCATTATTCTCCATCTGGTATTCCCATTACGCACACGTTATACATTTTACAATTTTTCCACAATCCTTGGATCTTCTGTTTCATTTGTTTCAGTCTTTGTTCTTTGCTTTTCAGTTTTTGAAGGTTCTATTCCTATTCTCTTTATTATCTACTACTAAACCCATCAGAGGAATTCATTTCTTTTTTTTTAACATCTTTATTGGAGTATAATTGCTTTACAATGTTGTGTGAGTTTCTTCTGTATAACAAAGTGAATCAGCTATATGTATACATATATCCCCATAGCCCCTCCATCTTCTGTCTCCCTTCCACCCTCCCTATCCAACCCTTCTAGGTGATCACAAAGCACTGAGCTGATCTCCCTGTGCTATGCAGCTGCTTCCCACTAGCTATCTATTTCACATTTGGTAGTGTATATATGTCAGTGATACTCTCTCACTTCGTCCCAGCTTACCCTTCCCCCATCCCCGTGTCCTCAGGTCCATTCTTTACGTCTCCGTCTTTATTCCTGTCCTACCCCTAGGTTCATCAGAACCATTTTTTTTAGACCCATATATATGTGTACGACTACAGTATGGGTTTTTCTTTTTCTGACTTATTTCACTCTGTATGACAGACCCTAGGTCCATCCACCTCAGTACAAATAAATCAGTTTTGTTTCTTTTTATGGCTGAGTAATATTCCATTGTATATATGTGCCGCATCTTCTTTATCCATTCATCTGTCGATGGACACTTAGGTTGCTTCCATGTCCTGGCTATTGTAAATAGTGCTGCAATGAACATTGTGGTACATGACTCTTTTTGAATTATGGTTTTCTCAGGGTATATGCTCAGTAGTGGGATTGCTGGGTCATATGGTAGTTCTGTTTTTAGTTTTTTAAGGAACGTCCATACTGTTCTCCATAGTGGCTGTATCAGTTTACATTCCCACCAACAGTGCAAGAGGGTCCCCTTTTCTCCACACCCTCTGCAGCATTTATTGTTTATAGATTTTTTGATGATGGCCATTCTGACCAGTGTGAGGTAATACCTCATTGTAGTTTTCATTTGCATTTCTCAAATTATTAATGGTTTTGAGCATCCTTTCATGTGTTTGTTGGCAATCTGTATATATTCTTTGAAGAAATGTCTGTTTAGGTCTTCTGCCCATTTTTGATTGGGTTGTTTATTTTTTTTGATATTGAGCTGCATGAACTGCTTGTAAATATTGGAGATTAATCTTCTGTCAGTTGCTTCATTTGCAAATATTTTCTCATTCTGAGGGTTGTCTTTTTGTCCTGTTTATGGTTTCTTTTGCTGTGCAAAAGCTTTTAAGTTTCATGAGGTCCCATTTGTTTATTTTTGTTTTTATTTCCATTTCTCTAGGAGGTGGGTGAAAAGGGATCTTGCTGTGATTTATGTCGTAGAGTGTTCTGCCTATGTTTTCCTCTAAGAGTTTAATAGTGTCTGGCTTTACATTTAGGTCTTTAATCCATTTTGAGTTTATTTTTGTGTATGGTGTTAGGAAGTGTTCTAATTTCATTCTTTTACATGTAGCTATCCACTTTTGCCAGCACCATTTATTGAAGAGGCTGTCTTTTCTCCATTGTATATTCTTGCCTCCTTTATCAAAAATAAGGTGACTATATGTGTGTGGGTTTATCTCTGGGCTTTCTATCCTGTTCCATTGATCTATATTTCTGTTTTTGTGCCAGTACCAGACTGTCTTGATTACTGTAGCTTTGTAGTGTAGTCTGAAGTCAGGGAGCCTGATTTCTCCAGCTCCGGTTTTCTTTCCCCAGATTGCTTTGGCTATTCGTGGTCTTTTGTATTTCCATACAAATTGTGAAATTTTTTGTTGTAGTTCTGTGAAAAATGCCATTGGTAGTTTGATAGGGATTGCATTGAATCTGTAGATTGCTTTAGGTAGTATAGTCATTTTGACAATGTTTATTCTTCCAATCCAAGAACATGGTATATCTCTCCATCTGTTTGTATCATCTTTAATTTCTTTCTTCAGTGTCTTATAGTTTTCTGTATACAGGTCTTTTGTCTCCCTAGGTAGGTTTATTCTTACGTATTTTATTCTTTTTGTTGCAATGGTAATTGGGAGTATTTCTTAATTTCTCTTTCAGATTTTTCATCATTAGTGCATACGAATGCAAGAGATTTCTGTGCATCAATTTTGTATCCTGCTGCTCTACCAAATTCATTGATTAGCTCTAGTAGTTTTCTGGTAGCATCGTTAAGATTCTCTTTGTATAGTGACCTGTCATCAGTTTTACTTCTTTTCCGATTTGGATTCCTTTTATTTCTTTTTCTTCTCTGATTGCTGTGGCTAAAACTTGCAAAACTATGTTGAATATTAGTGATGAGAGTGGGCAACCTTGTCCTGTTCCTGATCTTAGAGGAAATGGTTTCAGTTTTTCACCATTGAGAATGATGTTGGCTGTGGGTTTGTCATATATGGCCTTTAATATGTTGAGGTAGGTTCCCTTTGTGCCTACTTTCTGGAGAGTTTTTATCATAAATGGGTGTTGAATTTTGTCGAATGCTTTTTCTGCATCTACTGAGATTATCAAATGGTTTTTATCCTTCATTTCGTTAATATGGTGTATCACATTGATTGATTTGCATATATTGAAGAATCCTGGCATACCTGGGATAAACCCCACTTGATCATGGTGTATGATCCTTTTAATGTGCTGTTGGATTCTGTTTGCTAGTATTTTGTTGAGGATTTTTGCATCTATGTTCATCAGTGATATTGGCCTGTAGTTTTCTTTTTTTGTGACATCTTTGTCTGGTTTTGGTATCAGGGAGATGGTGGCCTCTTAGAATGAGTTTGGGAGTGTTCCTCCCTCTGCTGTATTTTGGAAGAGTTTGAGAAGGATAGGTGTTAGCTCTTCTCTAAATGTTTGATAGAATTCGCCTGTGAAGGCATCTGGTCCTGGGCTTTTGTTTGTTGGAAGATTTTTAATCACAGTTTCAATTTCAGTGCTTGTGTTTAGTCTGTTTATATTTTCTATTTCTTCCTGGTTCAGTCTCAGAAGGTTGTGCTTTCTAAGAATTTGTCCATTTCTTCCAGGTTGTCCATTTTATTGGCATATAGTTGCTTGTAGTAATCTCTCATTATCTTTTGTATTTCTGCAGTGTCAGTTGTTACTTCTCCTTTTTCATTTCTGATTCTGTTGATTTGAGTCTTCTCCCTTTTTTCTTGATGAGTCTGGCTAATGGTTTATCAATTTTGTTTATCTTCTCAAAGAAGCAGCTTTTAGTTTTATTGATCTTTGCTATTGTTTTCTTTGTGTCTATTTCATCTCACTGATTTAAATATCAATTAAGTCCATCTTGTTTAATGTACCATTTAAAGCTTGTGTTTCCTTATTTATTTTCATCTTGGATGATGTGTCTATTGGTGAAAGTGGGGTGTTAAAGTCCCCTACTCTGATTGTGTTACTGTCAATTTCCCCTTTTATGGCTGTTACCATTTGCCCTATGTATTGAGGTGCTCCTGTGTTGGGTGCATAAGTATTTACAATTGTTATATCTTCTTGGATTGATCCCTTGATCATTATGTCGTGTCCTTCTTTGTCTCTTGTAATAGTCTTTATTTTAAAGTCTGTTTTGTCTGATATGAGAATTGTTACTCCAGCTTTCTTTTGATTTCCATTTGCATGGAATATCTTTTTCCATCCCCTCACTTTCAGTCTGTATTTGTCCCTAGGTCTGAAGTGGCTCTCTTGTAGACAACATATATACAGGTCTTGTTTGTGTATCCATTCCACCAGTCTATGTCTTTGGGTTGGAGCATTTAATCCATTTACGTTTAAGGTAATTATCGATATGTATGTTCTTATTACCATTTTCTTAATTGTTTTGGGTTTGTTTTTGTGGGCCTTTTCCTTCTCTTGTGTTTCCTGCCTAGAGAAGTTCTTTTAGCATTTGTTGTAAAGCTGGTTTGGTGGTGCTGAGTTCTCTTAGGTTTTGCTTGTCTGTAAAGCTTTTAATTTCTCTCTCAAATCTGAATGAGATCCTTGCTGGGTAGAGTAATCCTGGTTGTAGGTTTTTCCCTTTCATCACTTTAAATATGTCCTGCCACTCCGTTCTGGCTTGCAGAGTTTCTGCTGAACGATCATCTATTAACCTTATGGGGATTCCCTTGTACATTATTTGTTGTTTTTCACTTGTTACTTTTAATATTTTTTCTTGGTATTTAATTTTTGATGGTTTGATTAATATGTGTCTTGGCATGTTTCTCCTTGGATTTTTCCTCTGTGGGACCCTCTGCACTTCCTGGACTTGATTGACTATTTCCTTTCCCATGTTAGGGAAGTTTTCAACTATAATCTCTTCAAATATTTTCTCAGAACCCTCCTTTTTCTCTTCTTCCTCTGAGACCCTTATAATTCGAATGTTGGTGCATTTAATGTTGTTCCAGAGGTCTCTGAGACTGTCCTCAATTCTTTTTTCTTTATTCTGCTCTGTGGTAGTCATTTCCACTATTTTATCTTCCAGGTCACTTATCCATTCTTCTGCCTCTTATTCCTGTGTTGATTCCTTCTAGAGAATTTTTTATTTCATTTATTGTGTTGTTTATCATTGTTTGTTTGCTCTTTAGTTCTTCTAGGTCCTTGTTAAACATTTCTTGTATTTTCTCCATTCTATTTCCAAGATTTTGCATCATCTTTACTATCATTACTCTGAATTCTTTTTCAGGTAGACTGCCTATTTCTTCTTCATTTATTTGGTCTGGTGGGTTTTTACCTTGCTCCTTCATCTGTTGCATATTTCTCTGTCTTCCCATTTTGTTTAACTTACTGTGTTTGGGGTCTCCTTTTTGCAGGCTGTAGGTTCTTAGTTCCCGTTGTTTTTGGTGTCTGCCCCCAGTAGGTGAGGTTGGTTCTGTGGCTTGTTAGGCTTCCTGGTGGAGGGGACTGGTGCCTGTGTTCTGGTGGGTAGGGCTGGATCTTCTCTTTCTGTTGGGCAGGTCCGCGTCCGGTGGTGTGTTTTGGGGTGTCTGTGAACTTGGTATGATTTTAGGCAGCCTCTCTGCTAATGGGTGGGGTTGTGTTCCTGTCTTGCTAGTTGTTTGGCATGGGGCGTCCAGCACTAGAGTTTGCTGGCTGTTGGGTGGAGCTGGGTCTTAGCGTTGAGATGGAGATCTTTGGCAGAACTCTCTCCCATTGATATTACGTGGGGCTGGCAGGTCTCTGGTGGTCCAATGTCCTGAACTCAGCTCTCCCACCTCAGAGGTTCAGGCCTGACACCAGGCCAGAGCACCAAGACCCTGTCAGCCACATGGCTCAGAAGAAAAGGGAGAAAAAAAGAAAGAAAGAAAAATAAATAATAAATAAATAAATCTTTTAAATTATTAAAATAAAAAAGAACAATAATTTTAAAAAAAGAGAGCAACCAAACAAATAAACAAATCCACCAATGATAACGTGTGCTAAACACTAAAGTAAGATAAATATAAAAATCAGAAACAACTCAGTCGCAGGCAGCAAACCCCAAGTCTACAGTTGTTCCCATAGTCTACTGCCTCATTTTAGGGATGCTTTGTTGTCTATTCAGGTATTCCACAGCTGCAGGGTACATCAAGTTGATTGTGGGCATTTAATACACTGCTCCTGAGGCTGCAGAGAGGACTTTCCCTTTCTCTTCTTTGTTCACACAGCTCCCAGGGTTCAGCTTTGGTTTTGACCCCACCTGTGCATGTAGGTCACCCTCAGGCATCTGTTCCTGCCCTGACAGGATGGGGTTAAACCAGCGGCTGATTAGGGGGCTCTGGCTCATTCAGGCCAGGGGGAGGGAGGGGTACGGTAGTTATAATTGGAATGCAGTGTGAGCTTGTGGAAGCAGATGCCAGTGTGACGTTGTAACAGCATGAGGCGCGCTGTGTGTTCTCCTGGGGACGTTGTCCCTGGATCACTGGTCCCTGGCAGTGGCGTGCTGCACACGCTCCCGGGGTGGGGGGGAGTGTGGATAGTGACCTGTGCTTGCACACAGGATTCTTGGAGGCTGCAGCATCAGCGTTAGCATTTCATGACCACCTCTGGGGTCAAGCTGATAGCCGCAGCTTGCCCCTGTCTCTGAAGCTCGTTTAGGCGGTGCTCTGCCTTCTGTGGGCAGACGGGGAAGGAGTTCCCTCTCCTCACCCACCCTGAAACAATGGTCTCTTGCCTCTTAGGCAGGTCCAGAGTTTTTCCCGGACTCCCTCCCACTAGCTGTGGTGCACTTTCCTCCTTCAGGCTGTGTTTTCACAGCCAACCCCAGTCCTCTCCCTGGGATCTGACCTACAAACCCGAGCCTCAGCTCCCAGCCCCCGCCCACGCTGTTGGGTGAGCAGACAAGCCTCTCGGGCTGGTGAATGCTGGTCGGCACCGGTCCTCTGTTCTGGAATCTCTCTGCTTTACCCTCTGCACCCCTCCCTGTTGCTGTGCTCTCCTCCGTGACTCCAAAGCTTCCCCCCACCGCCCACTCCCCATCTCCACCAGTGAAGGGGCTTCCTAGTGTGTGGAAACTTTTCCTCCTTCACAGCTCCCTCCCAGAGGTGCCGGGTCGTCCCTATGCTTTTGTCTCTGTTTTTTTCTTTTTCTTTTGCCCTACCCAGGTACATGGGTATTTTCTTGCTTTCTGGGAAGTCTGAGGTCTTCTGCCAGCGTTCAGTACGTGTTCTGTAGGAGTTGTTCCACATGTAGATGTATTTTTGATGTATTTGTGGGGAGGAAGGTGATCTCCACGTCTAACTCCTCTGCCATCTTGAAGGTCCCCCCTAAAACATAAGTTTTTAATTTGATTTATACATATTTTTCTACATGAGTTTTAAAGACTGGAATACTTACATATACATTTATATATATATATACAAGCATCCATATATATTATAGTATATAAACATACCTTATACATATCCATATTTTTTTTTCTGTGTCCAAATTTTCCCCATTTAAAAGAAGCACTGTTGGAACTTCTGCTAGGAACATAACTGAGTGAGTCAGTATTACTCATTCGCTGCCTAAAAATCATCTAAAAGCAAATATCATTTTTAGTGAAACTGGGAGACAGAAAGAATCCACAGATTCCAAAATCCACATAAGGGCTGCCGAAAGTATCTACACTGGAGGAGTCCTCTCAGGAATAAGTAAGGACATGAAATACAGAGAGTGGTGAGCGGATGAAAATGAAAAGAGATATAAGTGCCACCCTTCATGTACTCCTGCAGTGGTGGGAAGCAAGGGTATTTCTTTTGGGTTACAGTGCTATGAAGACTGTGGTGATCAGGTTGGTGTAAAAAGTCCTCCTGTACCTAGTTTTTAATTGATGGAAGCAGAGAGGGAAGAGGAAAAAGAGTGCATAGTGCTAGGGTGTAAACATTTGCTCTTCTTGAAGATCCACCTGGGTGTTATTACCTCTCCTACACCACCATTTATATAAAAGGCATGTCCAAGAAATTCAAGTTCTTCCATGGTCAGTGTTAAAATAGGAATTGGCACAGCATTGATACAAAGACAATGTATGGGAAGAAAAGGAAAAGTATTTTTTAAAAGGTAGATAGCATTAGAGTTTTTACTGGAAAAGTTTGGCAAAGAGAAGGTAATAATTCTGTCAAAATACATCATCAATAATACAAGAAAATTTCATGACACTTTGCCTTTAAGAAGGAAAGTTTAAAAAGCTAGATCTCAGGGCAGAGGTGATGGGAGAATAAAATGAGATGAAACATGAATTGGCAAAATTTAAGAAAGATGTAGAAATAAAATCATCCCAGAAATGGGGGAAGGGGGGAATCACAAGAAATACAAGGGAATATACACACTGTGGAAAATATAGCATAAAGCATATGGGATAGAAATGAAAAAAAAAATGCAAAATGGGAGGAGATCAAGTTGGCAGAGTAGGAAGATCCTGAGCTCACTTTCTCCCATGGGGACACCAAAATTACAACTACCTACAGAGCAGGTATCTCTGAGAACAACCTGAAGACTAGCAGAAAAGATTTTCCACATCTGAAGATGTAAAGAAGGAGCCATAATGAGACTGATAGGAGGGATGGAGATATGGTCCATTCAGGACACACAGACCCAATTGCTGAGCCATGAGCAGGAGGGATATCACAACAGCGAGGTCCTCCCCTTAGTGTGAGGATACAAGTCTCACCTTGGGCTCCCCAGCCCAGGGTTTCTGCACTTGGAAGATGAGCCCTCAATGCGTCTGGCTTTGAAATCCAGTGAGGCTTACATTCAAGAGAGCCAGAAGGCTGGGGAGAATGTGGAGAAACACTCATGCGCTGTTGGTGGGATTGTAAATTGGTGCAGCCACTATTGGAAAACAGTATGGAGAGTCCTCAAAACATTAAAAGTAAAACTACCATACAGTTCAGCAATTCCACTCCTGCATATTTACCCAAAGAAAACGAAAACACTAATTCAAAAAGATTTATGCACCACTATGTTTATTGCAACATTATTTACAATCAACAAAATATGGAAGCAACCTAAGTGTCCATTTATAAATGAATGGATAAAGAAGATGTGGTCTCTACAGGTATACTCGGAGATATTTCAGGTTTGGTTCCAGACCCACAATAAAGCAAGTCACATAATTTTTTTGGTTTCCCAGTGCATATAGCGGTTACATTTATACTATACTCTGGTCTATTAACTGTGCAATAACATTATGTCTAAAAGAACAATGTACATATCTTAATTAAAAAATACTTTATTCTTAAAAAGTGCTAACCATCTTCTGAGCCTTCAGTGAATTGTAGTAGTAACATCAAAGATCATTGATCACAGATCACCATAAAAAAAAAATAATGAAAAAGTTTGAAATATTGTGAGAATTGTCAAAATGTGACATAGAGACACAAAGTGAGTAAATGCTGTTGGAAAAATTGCTCCAATAGTTTCAGGATTGCCACAAACCTATTTGTTAAAAAAAAAAAAAAAGCAATATCTGTGAAGCACAATAAATGAGGTATGCATAGCTGTATATACAATGGACTATTAGTCATAAAAATGAATGAAATTTCGCCATTTGTGACAACATGGATTGATCTAGACTAATGCTAAGTGAAATAAGTCAGACAGAGAAAGACATATACCATGTGATCTTACTTATATGTGGAATCTAAAGAACAAAACAAAACAAAAAACATAGAGTCATAGATATGGGGAATAAATTGCTGCTTGCCAGGTGGGAGGGGGATGGGAGTGGGGAGAAATAGATGAAGGTGATTAAGAGGTACAGACTTTCAGTTATAAAATAAATAAGTCATGGTGATGTAATATACAGCATAAAGAATATGGTCATTAATACTGTAATAACTTTGCCTGGGCACATAATGGTTACTAGACTTACCATGGTGATCATTTCATAATGTATTTAAATGTTGAATCACTATGTTGTCTACTCGATACTAACAGAATATTATAGGTCAACTATATAGCAATTTTTAAAAATATGCAAAATAATATGGAAAAGAGTTGGAAAGTGTTAGGGAGCTAATGATAGATATAGTGGACAGGTTCAGGAGAACCAGCACACAGGAGAGTATTCTTCCCTAAGAAGAAACCTGGAAAATAGAAGGTAACTAAAATTTAAAGTTATGTTAAAAGTAGATTTAGATCTATGAACTGTAAAGAGTTCACCATGTGTTAGGCAAAACTGATTCAGAACAATCTGTCCTGGATATATCCTAGTAAATACACAAACCTTCAGAAATAAAGAAATAATAATTTGGGCAGCTAGGAGAAAAGATCATGCAACCTCTGATTCTTTTTTCATTAAATACTAAGAGACAGTGGTGGAATACCTTCAAGATCCTCATGGAAGTAAAGTTGATGCAATTATTTTATAGACAGTTTTCCAAGTACAGAGGCTGTATATTTTTTGAACAAACAGGAACTCAATGCTTACCTTTACTGTGATCCCACCTTGAAGCAACTACTAAAGCTTAAACTTAATCCAACAATGAAGTGCCTGCGGAAAATATGGCAAAAGGACTAGCAGTGACACTTCGTTAATAGTACCAAGGGGATAATGCTACAACTAGGAAAAGTACTGTAATAAGCATCATACACAGATGGACTTTTCATATTTTTCATGAGTGTCATAGGTGTTTTCCCATTAAAAAATAAAGTTTTATCCATATTATATATGGATATTCATGTTATAAAAATGCTATGGAAATTTAACTAATGATTTTTTAAATATTCAAAAGTAGTAAAGTTAGAAGAGAAAATAATAATGTATTCAGTGTTTTGAACAAATGGTTTAGATGAAATATTAATGTCTGTAGTCAATTTTAGGTAAAATTTATGAAACATTCAGACTGATAAATAGGATAAAATTTATGGGTTCGAAAACCTTGGTAGCAACTTCTTTATGACGTGAATCAATATTCTATTTTTACTAGAACTTCAAGAACTGTAATTTATCAAGGCCAAAAAAATAGGGGGCAGAAAATAAAATTCACCCACTTCTGTTTTAATGTTGCAGAGACAGAAAGAAAAAAGGGCTTTCTCCCCCACTAGTTAAGAATCCCAAAGAAGAATGCTTTTAAAATATTTATTGATGTTCCTATGCTACCACTACCCACCAAGGGACATTATCAGATTTTAGGAGGAAAGGATAAATGCAGTCTTTTTAGCATTTTCTGTTGAGAATAAGCTTACTGAGTCTCAGGAGAATAGATGGAAGTGGAGTTGCATGTTTAAGGCATAAGAGCTTGGGGAGCCAGAGAGAAAATAGAGATCTGGAGGAGTAGCAAATTTTCCCTGTTGCAATACGAATATTTACTAGAGGAACAAATACAGCAAGTTCCAGTTTGAAACATTGAATGATGGGGTCTGCAGCTATTTCTACTTACTCTTTGTTCCTGGCACCCATCCAGTTGCATTCCAGCAAATAAACCATGAGGTAACGAATGTTTACGGAAGGGAATTAAGAGTAGCAAAGAAATAGATTGTGATTTTCAAAACCTTAAGCCCTAAGAGGACTCATGACAAAGGAAACCTGATGAATCAAAAGTAGGATTCCTACATCTGTTTGGATAGAATGCCCTCAGAATGATGTGAGGAGGAGAAAAGATAAAGGAGAATCAAGATTGAGTAGATACCATAGGCCCTTCGTCCTCTGGGCTTTTCCAGAAATCTCACACAGATGTTACACGTCATTTCCCATCGTGTTTCTGGAAGAATGCAAGGCCCCAGGAGTTAAATAATCTCACTTCGTGGTCTGTCATAAAGGGGTTGAAGTAAATTGCGAAGTTTTCTACTCCATACTCTGGTGTAGGAGAGGTAGAACTCTCTCTGTGTGCCTCAGTTCCCCGAAGGGCCATAGATGGCCCCATGATTTTTCCTGAGGTTACTAGAACATAAAAACAAAAGCACGATACAGGCTGCTTTGAGCAGTGCATTGGAGTATGCAGAGAGAAACCCAGAACAAATGACCTCACAATAAAGATCAAGAGTGACTCAGTCATGTCCCAGGTGGATAGACTGCAAGCACAAGATCTGTCCAGGGAAACTGCCTGTCAGGGAGGCCAGCATGGGAAGAAGGTGGGCAAAGGAAAGCTTCCTTCCCTTTTGCCTTAGCTTACGTGAGCTCGTACAATCTAAATGCTGTAATAAGCAAAGGAAGACAAGCTCCACATTTACCTCTGTCAGATTCCTTCCATTGTCCAAACAGGGACTCATAATAGGATTATGTGATGAATATGAAATTGCCATTTCTTTAGGCTAATAGCAATTAAATATTGGCAATTTCACAGGGTTTAACCTAATACTTAAGATCTGTTATAGAAAAATAAAGTTGCATATATTTTTAAGGAAAGCATTTTTAACTTTTATTTTGAAATAATTATAGATTCACAGAAAGCTGCCAAAAGATTACATAGATTCTCATGATCCCTTAACTCATTTAGATTTGCATTTGAAAAAAAAATTGCATTTCCACTGTTTACAGAACACTTGTGTATTTGTGAACAATTTCTGCATAATTTTCTAATACAACAATCCTTTCTGGCAGGTTTTCTATCATTTCTTTACATGTGAAAAATAAAAATTAAGTTATACAGCTAATAAGTGGTAAACTTGAAAACAGAATTTATATCTGTTTTTGCTTTTATTGGATTCTACAAGCACCAAGTTAATCTAGAGTAATTCTTTCTGCCCACTTAACTTTTTTTTTTTTTAATATTTATTTATTTATTTTTGGCTGTGTTGGGTCTTCTGTGGGAGGGCTTTCTCTAGTTGCGGTAAGCGGGGGCCACTCTTCATCGCGGTGTGCAGGCCTCTCACTATCGCGGCCTTTCTTGTTGCAGAGCACAGGCTCCAGACGCGCAGGCTCAGTAATTGTGGCTCACGGGCCCAGCTGCTCCGTGGCATGTGGGATCTTCCCAGACCAGGGCTCGAACCCGTGTCCCCTGCGTTGGTAGGCACATTCTTACCCACTGCGCCACCAGGGAAGCCCTGCCCACTTAACTTCTAACTATAAGAGTGGCTACATAGATGCAGATCTAAATCTAAATTTTTTTCCCATAGTATTTTCATTTTCTCTTTCTGATTTGTAAGAAGGATTTTTATAATAAAGATTTTAGTCTCTTGTGTAATATGTCTCTTTTCTCAGTTTTTTCAATGTCTTTTTATGTTTGTTTATAATCATTTGGAATGAATGGATTTATTATTGTTGAGTGTATTGATGAATTCTTTACATTTTTCCTACCTTGAATTTTCTATCTTGAGTCAACCATATTTGTTTCTATTTTATATCATGTTTAATTTTGAAATTTAGTATCTTTGGAATATATATAGCTATTGGTTGTGAATGTTGTGTGACAGGATTCACTGTTACTTTTTTTTTTAATATATAGTTGATGAGAATCCCACCATCATTTATTAATTTGCCTACTAATTGGAATGCCTTTTTTCTATAAATTAAGCTGTTCTGTATAGGTATAACATAGAAGAATTTTCCCTGGATTTTTCTTTTCTTCCCATAATCTTTCTGCATTTATATTCTGTATAAGAGCCATCACAGCATATGAATTATTTCAACTCTAAAATGCTATAATGTCAGGAAATGCAAACACCTTTTATTCTGTTTATTTTTTGTAAGAAAAAAGTTTTATTAATCTCACCCTAAATATACCTCCAGATGAATTTGACAATCATATTATTGAGATCAATAAAAACTAATTTGGGATTTTATTGGATTAATATTAAATATTTACATTGATGGGAATATAAAATTTGTGCCATTATAATGCTTGCCATCTAGAAGAACAGCGTTGGGTTTTTTTGTTGTTGTTCCTTGATAAATGCTTTCTATATCTATTAATCTCTCTTTATGGCTTCACTTGTTTGTTTTCTTGTTTAGAAATATTTTTAAGCTTTTGCTTTGAAAGCATAGTTCCACATTTCCAAAAGCGTATTCTCTGAGATATTAACCATGACTCTGACAAAAAATGTTTTATGGTGTTAGATCTGGGATATGCTGATTTAACTTTAACAGCTTTCTTTTCCATTTACTTGTCAGATCTTTTCATATACTGATTTTATTGCAAATTTTAAAGGAGTTTGGCTTTCCTCAAATTTATTTGACCACAAAACTCATTTCTCATGGGTCATATTAGGGATCTCTTGTTAATGAGAATCCACTAGGACTGTTACCTTGGTTACATCTAGGATCACTTTCTTTCTACAAAAAAAACATATCTCTTGGAATTTCTTTTGTTAAGGATTTACTGGTGTCAAACTCTGTTTTGTTTTTCAAAAATTATTTCACTTCCATTCTTGAAAGATATATTAGTTTGGAATATAAATGTTTTGTGTGGTACACAAGAAATTATTTTCTCTCAGCATGTTACAGATATTTTTTATTAGCTTTCATGGTTGGTGGTGAAAAATCATCAATCATTTTTTTCCATTTGTACAAGTAGATAATCTGATTAGTCTCTGCTAGTTCCTTTGCAGATATGTTTTATCTTTTATATTATGCACTTTTATTACATATTTAGGTGGAGATATTTCTTAGTCTGATTGGTATTTTTTGGGCTTTCTCAATCTGAGAACTGATATATTTCATTGCTCATGGTAAATTATTTGCCAGTGTTTCTTCATGTATTTCACCTCTCCTATATTTTTTTCTCTTCATTCTGAAATTTGGTAAAAATTCTACCAGTTGAGTGTATGTTGGAACTTAGCAGTCTATTCTCTACATTCTCTACTACATTTAGCTTCTTTTCATTACTTTCCGTATTTCTGTCTCTTTATATTGTTCTAGATAAATTCTTACTTTCTATCTTTTAGTTTGTGAATTTTCTCTTCAACTATGTGTATCTGCTCTTAAATATATCCAATGAATTTTAAATATCAATTATTGTATTTTTCTATAAGTACTGTTTTTTCTTCAAGCACTTATTGTTTCAATTAATCTATTGCCCTTTGCTCATATATTTTCATCTTAATACATGATTAAGGTTTATATGGATATATAAATTTTATACATTTATAACTTACGTATAATATATAGTTATTATATAATGTATAGAAATATATAACATATATATGCAAATTAGTTTTATATGTTGTCTCTGATGTTTTTAGCACTTGATGTCTGGTACAGTTGCCCATTGTCTGTCAGGATTTATTCACTGCCATCTCATTTCCTTGTGTGATTTGTAAGTTTTGGCTTGGAGCTCAAATTCCTTGGAAGTTTATTTGTGGGAATTCTTTATTACTTGTATTGAAGATGGTTCCAGGGAAGATTTTTATTTGCATCTTCCAGACACTTGAGGACATGACAAAAAGGGATTTTCTTCAAGCTATATTTGGCCTAAGGTATTTTGGACTACTCAGGCAATATTAATTTGAGTGTAAACTCATATGAGGACCATTTATGGTTACCAAATCTTATGAAACATAGATTTCCCCTTTTTTTTCGTTCCACCTAGAATTATGTTTCCAGCCAAGCAATTTTCCTTAACTTTCCCTGGGAGATAAATTTACAGTCAGTTCAATTTTCTATGGTTCTATCTCTGTGATGAGTACTTTCTGTTAGGTATACCAACTTGGTTGTGTCATGGTATCTTTTCCCTGTTTCCTGTGCCTTTCCAAGCAGTGGAAAGTAAAGCTGAAAATTAGTCAGATATGGAAAATTTTTTCAGGGCACAAACTTACTTTAATAATGCTTTTCTCTTTAAGTTCAGTCCAAGACATGTGATGTCATTTCAGCTGAAACCACATGAAACCAATAATTCAAGTGTCTTTTCTTGAGTGACAAGCCTAGCCCCAGCACCTGGCTTCAAACAGTAAGGCTGGCTCACATGGAAATTTTGGGGTATAATTATCCATTAGACTCTTCTACCCACTTCTTCCTTAGAACCTGAATCCTGGAAGGGCCCCTAAATTCTGCAGTTTCAAAAATGACTTTCTGTTTTATTTCCTCCCCATGGCCTATCGATATATACTTATTTTCGATGTATTGAGGCTACACACACACACACTCATATATAGTGTATATGTGTATATATATACATGTATGTACATTTTATATTGATATAAAAGTTTCTTTTCTTATAGTTCACCTCTGATTTCTAGTTAGTTTGGTTAAAATGTTACTTCCTATCGTGAACTTTCAGAGCCATGTTGACAAGAAGTCCCTATTCTCAGTGCCTTTTATTTTTAAAAAAGATCATAAAGAAACTCACAAATACCAGCTAAATCCTGATAATAAAAAACCAGAACATTCCACTACATATTTCAAATAATATTTATGTAACTTAGTGGCCTGGCTGAAAGGCTAAAATTTATGGCCTATTATTTTTTTAAAAAATCCTGATGGGTAGAAGCTAGGAAAAAGATTAAAAAGAAAAAAAATAGAAATCCAGTAACCACTAAAATAATAAAACCTTGTATTAATGGTGTTATTTCAAAGTTATATCAGGTTATGTTTTCATTAGTTTGAATAATAAAATTCTCATTTGAGTAGTTATAGGGAAACCTAAGGACAACACCAAGGCTGAATAATAATGCAAACATTTTTCAAGTACACAAGAGGCTTCCCCTTGTGGTCACTGAGAAATAAATTTAGGGCACATGTGCTGGTAAGAGATAAGTCTCCTCTACAGGACTTGAATTAAAATAGGGTAGTATAGGAAGTAAGATATCAGTATCAGGTTGACATACTGTAAATATTGACTATTTCAGAAAGAATATACCTTACTAATTTGTTATACTACAATAAACTGAATCAGAAGTAGTTCCTACATCCTCTGTACCTAGTAGGAACCTCTCTCCCCCACCTGTCTTTCCAATCCCAAGTCCCCACATATGCATTTTTAAAAGCGCATCATAAATGTATTGATTTGCTCTCCCATAAAGAAGAAAGGAGATGGGTAACTCAGTATGAAACAAAGGTCATGATGCAGGCAGATTTGCTAGGCTAGGGTATGCAAGGGAATTACAAAAGTTTCTCTATGGATATAGAGTGTTCAATATTCTGTACCTTTGGTAAAACACGGGGTTTATTCTGATTGCCTGAACGACATGTATCCCACTGATTCCAATCAATGGTTTGCAGGTGCTGAAGATATGCAAAGGGGGAAATAAAAAGCCTCTCTGAATAATTTATTGTCTTAGATTCCTTAAATTATCATCCATAATTCTGACATCATGATTAATAGTAAAATATGAAAAATTATTTCTTAATATATGAAAGCCTTGTTATAAAGTGTTCATTATTATAATTGATGATAAACAATAACTCATAAAAGGCAAGTTGGAAAAAATTGAGTTAATGAATTTATCAAAATTTAATCAACTTTTATTAGCAAGCCATATATAAGGGTAAATCTTATATGAAGCTGTTTTCTAAATAATTTGTTAGGGATAAGATGTAAAGGGTGGGCAACAATAGGATGACAAATGCCCGGAAGACCCAGAAATATTATTTTTAAAAGATCTTATCAAACATTGAGTTGCTACAAAGATTACATGCTATATATTGACTTAAAATAATAAAAATATAATTTAAAACCATGTTTTCTCTATGCTTATTAAGAAAGATAACTTTTTATTCAAATTAAAGCCACTCATATGTTCCTTTCTGACCTGATTCCTTCGTCACTCCTGGAGATAAAACTTCTTTTCTTACTTCACTATGTATGTTTGTACTGCTAAACAATATATTGTTTACTTTACCTCTGAACTTTATTAAAATGGATTCATAGTTTGATGAGTTTTTGCTCAAATAGTATGTCTTGAGATTTCTCTAGGAACCAATAGTTTATTTCCTTTACTCTCTATTATTCCATTTTATGAATATGATATCTTTTATTCATCCTCTTATCACTTCTAAGCATTTTCTTGCTTCTAAACATGTCCTGTTAGAGAGTTCTGCTATTTTTTATGATTGTTTATGCCTCTACTTAAAATAAGCAAGTTTCTATAATGTATATACCTTGAAGACAAAATGATGGGTCATAAGTTATTGACATCTTCATCTTTATTAGTTAATGGCAAATGGTTTTTCAACATAGTTGTACCAACCTGAACTAACTGATCTTATATAAAGTTTCACCAATATTTTACTACTAAAAATACATCTTATCCTTTATTTTTCAACTTTTCAAACGATAACACACAGCAAAGAGTGCATATATGAAAATATATAACTTAAGGTAATACGCAAACAACTGCCAGTGCAACCCAACCCATGACAACATATAAAACATTGCAAAGAAAAGTCCCCCTTGTGACTCCTCCCAAAAACTATACCTTCCCTACCTCCCTCTCAAAAGTTATTAGCATATTGTCCTTTATAATAATGATTTCTTTGCTTTTACTTTTAATTTTACCACCTAAGTACTCATCAATAATCGCAATTATTTTGTTTAGTTAGATTATTTATTTTAAATTTTGTATAACAGGCATCATATAATATGTTTAATATTGCACCTAGCTTCTCTTGCTCAACTTATATTTGTAAGGTATGTTTATGTTATTACAAGTAACTGTAGTTGTTCAGTTTCATTGCTGAATAAACCATACTGTGTATGTATATAGTGCAATGTGTTTATCCATTCTATTATTATAGCTATTTATTTGGGCTGTTTCTACATTTTTACCATTATGAACTGTCTTACTATGAGCGTTCTTTAAATATGTCTTTGTGTACAAACTTCTATTGGGTATATTCCTTCTATATGAATTGCTGGTCATAGGGTATGCAAATGTATAGTCAGCATAAGTTGTTGCCAGACATTTATTTTCAAAATGATTCAACCTAGTTCCACGTGTTCCACTTTTTCATGAACACTTGGTTCAGCCAGTCTTTGTAATCCTAGTCACATTTGTGTGTGATTAATGGTATCACAATGTGATTTTAATTTGCCCTACTCTTAAACTATTTAGCATTATCTGACTTATTAGCCATGGATATCTGCTTATGTTAACTATATTTTTAAAACTCTACCATATTTGTGATTTTCATATTGATTTATATGAGTTCTTTGTATTTTATGTTTGTTTTATGTCTAGAAATATCTTTTTCCTCACTATGTCATTTTTCTTTTTACCATTCTAATTATGTCTTTTAATCTTAATTTTAACCTAGCTCAGTTTATTAATCTTTACATTTCTGTTAGGTGTGATTTGTTTCCTTTTTAATAAAAGTTTTAACTCCTAGAGATCATGAGCATCGTCTCCAATATTCTTTTCTAGAATTATTATTACGTTTTGCTTTGAAACAGAATCAGATCTGCACTCCATATGGTGTAAATTTTTATGTGTGACATATGGTAAAAGTCACATTTTAATTTTTACATATGAATAGCCAATTGCTCCAGCACTACTTTTAAAAATGCTATCCTTTCTCTACTTTCTACAGTACACTAAATGTAATAAATAAATAGGCCCTATATATATATTTTTTAATATATATATATGGCATTTTTTTGACACCCTATTATTTCATTTTTATATTTAGCTATCCTTTCATCAATAACTCTTGATAAACTTCCACATTGTTTTTGTTATCATTGTTACATTGCAAGTCCATATACATTTTAGAAACAGTTTACAAAGATTCATACCAAAAAGTATTGAATATGAATTGGGGTTAAATTAAATATATAAATTAATTTTGGACTGCTTTACTGACATATTTAAAATATTAGTCATGAAATCTATAAAAATTTAAAAATTTCCTATCTTCCTTTCCTGAACAATCTGGATAGATGATTTTCAAGTAAATGGATTAATTCAAAGAACTGACTTTTAGTGTCACTATTTTTTTTTTTATTCATTCCTACTTTTTAAAACATCTTATTGATTCTAATCTTACCATTATTATTTCCTTACTTCAGCATACTTTGGGTTTAATTTTTTTTTTTTTTTGCTCGTTTTTTAAGGTGGAAACTTAGCTCTTTATTTGAGACTTTTTTCCTTACTAATATGTCCTTAAAGATATAAATTTGCTCCTAAGCACTGCTTTAGCTGCATTCCACAAATTTCGATATGCTGCATTTTCATTACCTTCAGTTCACTATGTTTTATAAATTTGCTTTTGATTTCTTCACTGACCAATGGGTTATTTGTAAATGTTTTGTTTAATTTTAAATTATTTGGAAAATTTTCAGGTATCTTTATTGATTTTAATTTAATTCTGTTGTAGTCTGAGAACATACTTTGTATAATTTCATTCTTTATAAAATTTATTTTGTGCCTGAACATAGTCTATCTTGGTAAATGTTCTGTTTGCACTTGAAAAGAATGTTTATTCTGCTGTTGTGCAGTGAGTTTTCTGCAAATGGCAATTAGGTCAAGTTGGTTAACAGAGTTGTCCAAGTCTTCTATATTTTTAATGATTTTGTATCTACCTATCTTATCAATTAATGAAGGAGCATTGTTAAAAATCTCCAGTGAAGTTAGAGAGTGGCATTGACATATATGCGTTACCAAATGTAAAATAGATAGCTAGTGGGAAACAGCCGCATAGCACAGGGAGATCAGCTCCGTGCTTTGTGACCACCTAGAGGGGTGGGATAGTGAGGGTGGGAGGGAAATGCAAGAGGGAGGGGATATAGGGATATATGTATATGTATAGCTGATTCACTTTGTTATACAGCAGAAACTAACACACCATTGTAAAGCAATTATACTCCTATAAAGATGTTAAAAAAAAAATCTCCGCAGATGGGTATGCCTTTTTCTATTTTTCATTTCACTTTTACTAGTTTTTATTTCATGAATTCTGAAGTTCTATCCCATTATTGTATTGACCACTTTATTATTATAAATGTCTCTCTTCATTCCTAGTAATATGTCTTACGGCAAAATTTCTTTTGATATTTATTGAGCTATTCTACCTTTATTTTTAACAGTATTTGCATAGTGTACATATTGATATTTCTATCTTTTCACTAATTTATGTTGTTTCATTTAATGAGTTTTCTTTGTTGTTGTTGTTGTTGTTGGCAGTATAGAGGAGGCTTGTTTTCTTATTTCACTAAGTATTTCTTCCTGTTAATTGGAATGCTTAGGCCATTTACCTTGAATGTGTTAAGTAATTTGGATGGGTTAATCTAACATCTTCCTATTTGTTTTCTTGTTTGTCTCATCTGTTCTTTGTTCCTTTCTCCTCTTTTCATGTCTACTTTGTTGTTTGTGTTTTTTAATAGTGGTTTTTCCAAGTTTATAATACACACATTTATTTTTTCCATCTTAATTTTGTTAAAGAAAAATTTAGAATAATTGACAAATGTGATTATATATATATATTTAAAGTATACAATATGGTGATTCGATATATATATATATATATATATACACATTGTGGAATGATTGTCAAGACCAACATAATTAGCACGTCCATCACCTCACATAGTTAACTGCTTTTTCTCTCTTTTTTTTTTTTTGTAAAGGTGCACTTACGAGCTACTCTTAGCAACTTTCAAGTACGATGGCATATTATTAACTATAGTTACCATGCTGTACATTAGCTCCTCACAACGTATTCTTCTTATAACTGAAAATTTGTATCCTTTGACCTACATGATGCCATTTTTCCCACCCCATAGCCACTGGCAACTACCATTCTATTCTCTGTTTCCATGAAATTGGCTTTTTTGTTTGTTTTTAGATTCCACATATAAGTGATACTGTATAGTATTTGTCTTTCTCTGGTTTATTTCACTTAGCATAATGCCCTCCAGATTCATCCATATTGTTGCAAATAGGATTTCCTTCTATTTTATGGCTGAATAATACTCCATTATATATATAAATATATACCAGTTTTCTTTATCCATTCATACATCAAAGGACATTTAGGTTGTTTCCATATCTTGGTTATTGTGAATAATGCTGTAATGAACATGGGGGTGCATATATCTCTTAGAGATTCTAATTTCAGCTCCTTCAGGTATATACCCAGGAATGGGATTGATGAATCATTTAGTAGTTTGATTTTTAATTTTAGAGGGAAGTGCCATATTGTTTTCCACAATAATATTTTGTTGAGGATTTTTGTATCTATGTTCATCAGGGATGTTGGCCTATAATTTTCTTTTCTTGTAGTGTCCTTGTCTGACTTTGGTATCAGGGTAGTATTGGCCTTGTAAAATGAGTTTGGAAATATTCCTTCCTCTTAAATTTCTTGGAAGAATTTGAGAGGGATTAGTATTAATTCTTTTTTTAAATATTTGATAGACTATACCTGAGAAGCCATCTGGTCCCAGGCTTTTATTTGCTGGGAGATTTTTGATTATTGATTCAATATCCTTAGTCATTATTGGTCATTCAGTTTTTCTATTACTCCATGATTCAGTCTTAGTAAGTGTGTTTCTAGTAATTTATCCATTTCTTCTAAGTTAGCAGATTTTCAGGCATATAATTTTTATAGTATTCTCTTATGATCCTTTGTATTTCTGTGGTATCGCTTATAATGTGTCCTCTTTTATTTATAAATGTATTAATTTGAGTCATCTCTTTTTTCTTAGTTAGCCTAGCTAAAAATCTGTCAATTTTATCTTTTCAAAAAACATAACTCAAGTCTGTTGATCTTTTCTATTGACTTTGTAGTTCTGTTTCCTTTATGTCTGCTCTAATCTTTATATTTTCTTCTTTGTATTTAGTTCTTCTTTTTCTAGTTTCTGAGGTGTAAAGTTAGGTGTATTTGAGATGTTTATTTTTAATGCAGGCATTTATTGCTATAAACTTTTCACTTAGTTTATAACTGTTTGACGTTTGCACATTTCAGGGAGCAGTCACCTCTCCCAGCCTTTTCAGACTGGCTTGGGTGGAGCAAGTCTTTCTACCTGAAGGGTGCTGAGAAGGCACTAGCTGGGTAGGATTGAGTGTCTGCTTTCCAGGAGGGCACGGTGGTGTCTATGCAGCTCTGTCAGCTGAAGTCATTGTTGGTGCACATTGTGGGTGTCTTCTGTGGCCAAGAGGTCCTGCAGGTGGCAGTGGTACCTAGGGCTATTGGGGTCCTTGGAGGCAAAGGCTGCAGGGGTCCTGCTGTTCATTTTTTTTGCATGTGGGAGGAAGTTCTAGTTTAGGGGATCCCTCTTGACCCCTGGTCTGGTGAGCTGGCACTCACAGCAGTAGTGGAGCTGAGGTCCTGGGATCAGGCAAAGACAGAGCTATCATAGCTTCTGGGTGCAGGTGCACTTGCTGCAGCAGTGACACTGGTATTTAAGGTTCAGGCATGTCCAGATCTCCCATAGAACCAGGGTATGTGTGTCTGGGGCTCACCACAGGATTCAAAACAGCTTCAGCTAAGCTCTGACACTGGTGATCAACGCCTGACCTGAGACCTAAAGGGGTGGGGCTCAAGGCAGTAATGCAGCCTCAGTAATGGTAGGACATAGCTCCAACCTGAGGCTGGTACAGCTCTGGTCCTGTATATGGCTGAAGTGTTATGGCATCTTGATCCTAGAGAGCCATACATAGCAGCAACTGGAGCCACTGGGGAGGTTTCTCACCACAGTGACAGCCCCAGTCCTGGGGAGGAGATGCTGCTGGGAGGGGCTTCAGACAGCTCCATCAGCTGGGATCAACGTTGGTGAAGACTGTGGGAGTCCCAGGTAGCAAAGGCTGCTAACTTGCACAGTAGTGAGGCTTCCTGGGGTTCTCCTGTTTTCCTTTTCCCCCAGGGTGAAATTCCTCTCTGTGGATTCCCTCCTGGCACTGAGCTACTGTGTACTGGGGAATGGGGTGACACAGGTAAAATGCTTCCCATGCTTTTCTATACAGTCATCCGCAGGTTTTGAGCTCTGCAGGGTTTTTGCTGCCTCTTTATTATATTCCAGAGCTTTCCCTGAGCTATTTTCCTTGGTTTGCCATTTTTATTTATTGTTTTTGTTGCTTTTGTGGGGAAGATGAGTGTTGGGACCTCCTAACTCTCCATCTTACTCTATCTTTTTTTTTTTTTTTCGCTGCGCCTTAGGGATGGAACCTGCACCCCCTGCACTGGAAGTGCAGAGTCTTAACCACTGAACTGCCAGGGAAGACCCCTTACTTGGTCTTATTTTAGGATATCACTCCTAAAATACATATATTTAAATTATCGTGTCCTACTTTCAAGGAATACTTCATGCATATTGTAAAAACCTTATTAACTGTATCCTTCCATTTCTCCCAGCCTTCATATATCATTTACTTGATTTCTACTTTGTTATAACCCCAATATATTACTTTTTGCTTTAAACAATTGTCTTTTTAAGAGATTAAAAATGAGTATACTTGTACCACATATTTACCTTTTCTTATGTTCTTTATTCTTTGTATAATCACAATTTCCATCTGGTATTGTTTTCCTTATACAGTTGACCCTTGAACAACACAGGTTTGAACTGCTCACGTCCACTTATCTGTGGATATTTTCCAGTAGTAAATACTACAGTACTACATGGTCTGTGGTTGGTTGAATCTGCAGATGTGGAGGAACCACGGGTATGGAGAACTGACTACAAATTATACACGATTAACTCCCCCTTTTTTAAGGGTCAGCTGTACTTTAAGAACTTCCTTTAACATTTATTTAAGTGCTTGTCTGTCAATGATGAATTCTTTCAACTTCAGTTTGTCTGAAAAAAATATATTTTTCTTCTTCATTTCAAAAGTTAATTTTGCTGGACGATGTATTCTAGATCAGCAGATTTTATTCTTTCATTACTGAAAAGACTTCACTCCAGTGTCTTCTGACTTGCATCTTATCTAATGAGAAGGTTACTGTAATTTTAGCTTTGTTCCTCTAAACTTGTCTTCTTTCTTTTGACTTCTTTGAAGATTTTCTCTTTATTATTAGTTTTCAGCAATCTACTTATATACAGTAGTGTGGTTTCTTTATACTGATTGGAATTTTTTCTTGTAATTTTTTTTGGCCATTAATTCTTGAATATTCTTTTTCTTCACATTGCTTTTTCTCCTTCTAGACCTCCAATTGCATGCATATTTGACTCCTTGATATTGTCCTGAAGCTCAGATATTCTGTTCAATTTCTTTATTCTTTTACATTCTGTTTCATTTTGGATAATTTCTGTTGCCACTTCTTCAATTCATTAATCATTTTTTTATTAACCTCAGTCATTAATCTTTTCTTAATTGCCATGTAATGGTGTATGTGTATGTGTCTGTGAGTATGTGTATGTGTGAGTATACTCATTGATATTTACATTTCACATAATGAAAGTTAAATTATATGTGGGTCTTTTATATCCAACTTTTTTTTTGCTCTTCATGTTCACATATTTCCCTCTACTTTCTTGTATATATACAGAATATTTAAAATAGCTTTTTAAAATTTGTCTGCTAATTTTTTATTAAATATATAATTTCTCAGTTGTTTCTATTGATTGATTTCTCTCCTAATGACTGTATTTTCTTGCTTTTTGAGTGCTTGGCATTTTTATTGCATGCTTTTATATTATGTGCTGGATATTTGTTCTGGGACACATTTAAGTTATTGTAATCAGTTTTCTTCTATTTTGTTTGTTTGTTTTTCTTTTCAAAGGTTGCATTTAAGCATTATTAGGGTGGTACAGCCTTTGGTCTAGGGTCAGTTGGACTCACTACTAAGGCAGTGCTTTCTGAGAGCTTTATCTGAGTACTCTACCTTCATATATTTGGAAATCTTTGCACTTTGAACAGTGGGAAAACAAACTATTCCCAGGTCTATGTGAGGTTAAGATATGGTTCTGCTTCCTTCCTTCTGATTGTTCTTTTTCTGACCTTCAATGTTTTCATCACATCCATACTCAGATCAATATCCAGCCAAAAAAGCTAGGGAATTATTTACATATCTCTGGATTTCTATATCTCTGCAACTCCCTCCTCTTCTATATGTTACTTTATACCTTTTCGTTGCTTTGGCTTCCTTGAAGTCTGAAATCTTGTCTCCTCAACTCAGTGAAAACACCTTGTTCTGTCTAATTTCCCCTTTCCTATTGAAATTCCAGGCAGCAAGCTGGGTAGGTCATAAGCGCTTCTCATTTATTTCCCTGAGATTGTTGCTCTATTGTTCTTATTGCACAATGATTGAAAACTGATGTTTCCTAGTGCATAAGACAGGAAGGTCATTCTGTTCAGTTTTCTAGTGTATAAGACAAGAAGATCAGCCTGTTTCCTGGGACTTTATCATGGCAGAAGCAGAGATTCCAATTGGTTTTTGAATATTGTTTGTATCCAGCATACTTGCAAAACTTTTAATTTTTAATTTTAACTGTAGTTAGGGGGAATTTTCTATGTTGTGTATTATATTTTCTGGAATAATCTAAGTTTCATCTTTTCAATTAAACGTTTTTTTTTCTTATTTAGGTGAAGTGTTTAGGATCTCCTTACAATGTAGAATAAAAGTAGTGCTATAAAGCATACTTCTTTTTATCAATGAATGGAATAATTTTAATGTTTCAACATTTTTTTCAGTGTTATTTAAAGATACCCTATATTAGTTCAAGGAAGTCCCCTCTGTTTCTAATTTTAATGAACACTTTTTCCTGAAGGAATGTTAGATTTAATTGTATGCTTCCTTCTATTAAATAGTATTTTTTTTTCCTTTATGGGAATGATATTTTTTTATTATGTCCTTGTTTCAAATAGTCATTTAGGAAATACTCCTCAGTTTTAAAAATTTTGGAAGTTAGGGAATATTTCTTTCAATAATTATAGAATCCTTGTACATATAATAGTGAAAATTTGTATATGCTTTTTCTGTTTTCTAGAATAGTTTTTTTTTAATCAAATTTAAATTTGTTCCTCCTTGATAGTTCTTAAAACTTGTTAACTAAGTTATCTAGGACTGCTGCTTGCTTTCTCAACAGACTTTAACTTGCTACTCTTTTTTATTAATTGATCAATGCAACAAATATATTTTGAATGCTTATCCTATACCTGGCACAGTTCTAAATACTGGTTATACACTAGCATAAAACAAAACAAAACAAAATCCCTGCCTTATGGAGTTTACGTTCCAGTGAAAACGTTCAGATGTGAAAATAAATAAATATATACAAAAATAAATTTACCTACTTCAACTATTAATTTGCCAGTTTCTCTTGGTAGTTCCAATAATATCTACTTTACATATCTCATCGTATGTCATGATTTGCATATAAGTTTGGAATTGTTTGCTTCTGAACCCATTGACTTCTTCAGCAATAATAATAATTTATGGTAGTATATTTATTTACTTTTATTTTTTCTTATGTTTATATTTTAAATATTCCTCATAAAAAACATATACCTGACTTATGGATTTTCAACCTGCCTCATATTCTGTTGTTGTTGTTAAGTAGAAGCATTTAGTTCATTATCATCTATGATGTTGGGAGTTGTCTTTTTTTAAACCTCCTATCTTGTTTTATCTTCCTATCTTATATCTAGGTTTTATCTTCAGTTCCTCAGGCCCTAAGAGTTTGTGAACGAAGTTCAGCACCATTAAGGCTGAAAACCACCATGAATGTCTAGTTTAGCTCTCATTTTTGCTTTCTCTTAATTTTATCCCATAAAGTTAACTAATTTCTTGCCAGAAACTTATAAATATACTTAAATATTCATTATTTTCCTTCTTCCTCAGCTTTTAGGACTTCAGAGCAGATGCTTAAATGACCCACTAGAAAAAAGAAAAAAAACACAGGAATACTGTCAACTTTTACTAAAGAATCACTTAAATAGAAATTACTGTGTTCCAGTAACTTTCAAAGTATTTTATAAATATTAAATAACTTAGTTTAGTTTAGTTAATTTAATAATTGAAGTCTCATAACAAACTTATGGGAAAAGTACTATAGTTAGTTCATTTTGAGATGAGCAAACTGATACCTGGAAAGATTAAATAACTTGCCCCATATTAGAGAGTTAGTGTGATATGAGTCTGGTATTCAAATTCAGGAAGTATGTGCTCTAAACTCTATGTAACTCCATTCCTCCCATGATATCCCTTGAAGGTTCACACAACGCACACATACATACACACACACACACACACACAGATGATTACCTGTCCATTGTGCCTTTTGTTAGGAATTGTAGTGAAATTCTGCTACTATATTTTATTAAGAAATAAGAACCAAGGAATGACTAAAGTATGACTTGGCCAATCTAAATATGAAGAAACATCAAAATTTATTTTAAGATTGAACTAGAGAATAATGTAGGAAATAAATGTTAATCACTGATAAGATTTGATTGTGCAGTCCTTCATCCCTAAACTTTGTCACCTCTATCCATTAACATACGAAATAGGAATTATATAAATATATATATATATATATATGTATTTATGTATGAATGCAAGAAACAGAAAAATAAAGTCAGCTTTCATAGAGAAGAAAGACTGAAATAAAAAAGAATGTTGTCGAATAAAGAAATATAAAGTATTTCAGATCACAGTTATTTCACTCCAAGCTTCCCATGTAGAAATCAACCACATACTCTCCCATCATACCCATTTATTGCTGGAATTCTAGTGAATAGAAAGATCTCTTTTTTATTAATTTTTACTATTGCCTCATTCTAACCAATCTTTCTTTCTCTGGTTTTGCTCCATCAATCTGTTTATTAATCCATATTTCAGGTTTAATAAAATTAAAAACAAAATCTATTCAATTAAATCTGTTCATTAGACCTGCATTTCCCATCAGATATATCAGTTCATATAAAGTGTTTAGCACAGCAAGACAGAAGCTTCCTGATCTTGTCCATTACAGTCTTCCTGTCATCGTCACTCACTCATCTCTCCTTGTTGTCCTTATGTGTGAATGATTAATTAACTAAATAAATAAGCAGATACTGCTACAACTCTGTAGTTTTTCTGACAGCAAATAGAGTTAATGATTAGATGATCATATAAGCAGTATATGGTATTCCTGAGTCTGTTTTGCATGAACCATGTTAAGTGCTTATGGCAATAGTATGGTTTAATATTCCATGATTATAAAGGTTATGGAGATGTGGAGGATCTGATAAAATTATCAATTTAAGGCAGAGAATATTTGAATGGTTTACCTGTCACCTAGACCAGAGACAAACCTTTATAAAGGGAAAAATCTTTTTGATGACCTTTCTCTTGTCACAACCCTTCACCCTGAGAAAATGTTCCTGCCAAAATTAAATCAGGACTCACTTTTTTATCAAATGCCAGACATTCACTTAATGGGCAGTAAAGATTGTGTGCCCCAAAAGATGTCAACTTTTGTCAGTATGACCACGTTTTTTGGCTTTATTATCCTCTCATTCTCTCTCTCTCTCTCCACACACACACGCACACACACACGGAATTTCATTTACTAATTACTTATTGATCAATTAGATAATACTGATAGTGAAATCAACTTCATAAAATCATTAGGACAGATAACTGTAATAATAATTTAGTTGAAAGAAAACCTAGTTTGGAGCAGCTTAAGAGTGTCTCTCAAAACAATAATATTTAATAAACAGAGTGCATACCTAGGTCTACTAAATTCAGATTTGGAGCTATTTTTCTACCTATATACTACCACGTATATATAATGCATGTGACTATAAGGAAAATAGAAAATAAATTCAGTATCGATATTCTCAGACAATTGTTATGAGAAGGTCAGAAAGCAAAACATATAGGTAATCTGACATTTTCTTAATTATCAGCTGCAGATGGAATAGTATGCTTTTATGACTTTGACATTCTCTGGAAATAAAATAGATATGGTAAAATTTTTATCTAGAATTTCTTTCTTTTTATGTATCCTTTCCAGTAATTTTATATTTATTTTGGATTTCTGGCTGCTTCTCTCTTTTTAAGGTCTACTTTTTTGGTATAAAAATGTGGATTTTGTACGATCACTTTTTGTTTACTGTTAATTTTCAATATGGCTTTAAGATTGTGATCCTATAGAACAAACAAAGCAGAAGATTAACAGCTAAATAGAAGAATTGAACAACACTATAAAATAATTAGACTTAGGCATATGACAACACTCTACTCAACAAAAGTAGATTACACATCCTTCTCCAGTGCCCAAAATAGATCACCTGCAAAAATAATATATCACATTAATAATAAAATTTTAAAAATGTAAATTTCTATAATCCTCTCAAAAAACAACTCTTCATATTCTTATTTCAGTTTCTTTACAGAATCTTCAAAATATTCACTATTAAGTCATGCATAATATGCCATCAGGTTGTTGCCCCATAGTTTACTTAACAACTGCTTTTGCTGGGTATTAGGTTAGCTTATAATTTTTAACAGTCATGAATAATACTGCACTGATTTCAATGCAACCTATATGAATAAAATATAATTTCAAGTCTTTATCGATATGCTTCTATTGGGATAAAAAGCACACATTCTTTTTCCTTTATTATTATTCTTATAACATTAAATTATGATGTGCTAGAAATGATGGGTGGACAATTTTACTGCGCCTCAGAAAATCTCTTTGAATACTGAGGACAGTGTAGCTAAAATATAAACTATTAATTTATGCTTCATTCTTTGTCAAAGTTTGTTGGTTTTTATGCATCTGAAATGCACCTTAACACATATATGCGTCTCCAACACATCTCATATTTAATTAGTGATTTTTTCATCCCTGGAAAATGAGCCTAAGCATTGTTGTGGAAAATTGTGAACAATGCAGTTTGGTAAAAATAACCCAGATTCCCTTCAAGATACATTCAAAGACTCTTACTACCTGACCAGGTGTGTGGCCTTAAGCAAACCCCTTTCCTTTTCCCTTTATTAGCTGTGATTTCACCTCCTGCATAATAAAGTTACACATGCCATCCTCCACACAATTCCGTATTTTTTTGAGAAAATCAGATTCAGACGAACCTCCAAGAACATGGATAACCATATATTTATTAGAACTAGAATTTGGAAACTTTTTTAGGTTTTAAGTATTTAGTGATGAAATTATGTTATAACTGAACATTGCATTAAAAAATCCAGTGGTCGGATTGCGGGGAGATGAGTCAGGCTCTAGGTGAAACAATATTGGTGACTGTTGATAATATTGAATCTGGGGAATGAGTACATGCATAACTACTATATTATTTTATATCTTTAAAAGTCTGTAATTTAAAAATGGATTATTTTTTGGACTATTTTCATCTAATTTCACCCATCTTTGTTTCTTATAACAAGATTAGCCTCTTTCTAAATTGACTAATAACATATATACTCCTTTTAGTGGAGACACCATTATCCACGGAGAGTAACCTTGCTCTGTGGTCCCAACAATCCAATCAAATTTTTTTAAAAAATCTGCATCATGTATGTGAGTACAGGTTCTGGAATCAGACTGCCTAGTTTTGAATCTTTTTTCCACCACTGTTCAGCTATGAGAATCTTTTCTCCACCACTGTTCAGCTTCCTTTAAATGTTCCCACATTTAAAAGGAAGATACTAAAAATAATCGTATTTTGTTTGTTGTCATGATTAAGTCAATTAATCCACATAAAGTGCTTTGCATATTATCTGTAATATAGTAAACTCCAAAAAATGTTAAAAATCAAACTTACCGAAAAAGAAAGTCAAACATTAAAATGTTCGTCAATTCCAAGTCATTCCATCTTAGATAACATACGTGATGCATGAGCACCACGGTACAGGAAAATCTCTCTAAATCCAGCTCATTTTCTTTTAATGATTGATCCTCTAGTAGGATATGAGTCATTCCTGCTCATCCTTCCTGCAAACTTCAGGTTTCTCAGTCCTTGATTTCTTGTGAATCACCTTCTGAACCAGAACACACACATATATCCACATAGATAAGAAATAGATGCAGGTCAGGCACAGATTAAATGGTGCTTACAAGAGAAACATTTCTCCAAATAAAGGATAGTGACAGGTGATTCAAGACTGTCTACAACATGTATTACTACTTCTCAAATATTTTCAGTAAGGTGATAGGTTTTTGTCTCGTTTTCACATAAATAAGTGAGCTGTTCAGGTAGTTTTATAAGAGCAATTAAATAGCCTGCATAATAAGTGTATTCTATTTGAAATACACTAAAGAGTATGAAGTGGCAATTTATGTTTTCTACAATTCTTATTCCACTTTCAAGTTCTTAACATCATTTTAGCCAAGGTTCTGACTCTACCTCTTTCGCTTCCTCAGTGACACACAAGAAGGTTCTTATAAAGGTTATCAATAGAAATTTAGTTTGAGGATCATGGCATAGGGGATTGATTTTCCCTGGACCTTCCCTTGTCTGCCTTTCCAGATTCTCCAAGAATCTGCTGTTTCCTAGACGGTATTTTTCATAAATACCGATGCAGTCGTGAGCTGTAAGTATGGGTATAAGAGGTAAAATTAGGTTGTAAGGCATAAGCAATGAAGGATGTTTATATTCAGAACTAAGAGAAAAATTAATTATTAAGCATACCTCACCTCTTTATGAGTTGTAACATTACACTTTATCAGTGATCATTCACTAAATCATTAACACTGCAATGCATAACCATCTTAAATATTTAAAAATATGTAAATCTCATTTTAGGTGTTTTTCATTTTCATTGAATACCTGTGGATTCAATGTCTTAATTTTTAAAAGCTGTCATCTAACTAAAGAATGCAATATACATGATAGAGAAGAAATTATTTCATGCCACAGCAATGAGTTAAAATGGGATGTTATTAAGTTACTTCAGATGATCTAAATTTTTTCTATAAAAGTATTGTTGCAATTCTCAGGAAGTAGTCTGTAACTTGTGAGAAAATATATCCTATATCTTTAAGAAAAACACAAGTCAGTTATTTGTAGCCCTGGCACATACTTCATATCAAATCATCTGTGGAGCTTTTAGTTCATTGTTTCTTTTTCAATTCTGTTAATTTTTAAAAATGATTAATGGGGAAAAATTTTAGGGTATAATGTAGAAAATATGAAATTTCAGAAAAAGTCTCAGAAATACAACTCAGTTTTTGCATGTATACATACATATATGTATGTATATATACACTTACTGACATATTCAAAGCTCTACTAAAATGCCTTAAAGACTTGAGTAATTTATAAGGCAATTGCAACTGTTTTGAAAGAATAACAGTCCTCAAAAAGCTAATACAATTGGAAAAGCAAGAGCAAAGAAGGAGGATTTGTCCCATCAAGTGATACAACATATTACTTAACCATAACTTCACTCATCCTCAAAAATGTGACATTGACACTCAAAGGTGCATAAAATAAATCAATGGAACAAAGTAGGTAACCTCCAGAACAGACCAATGTACACTGAACACTAGATATATAATAGAAGTAGCATCATAAAACACTGGAAAAATGCTAGATGCTTTTAATCATTTTAAAACTTGGATAAAACTCTAGGATAAAGTTAGAGTCCTCATACCATATACGGAGAAGAAAAGATCTAAAACTACAAAGGTAATAAAAGAAAAACTGGGACTTCCCTGGTGGCACAGTGGTTAAGAATCTGCCTGCCAATGCAGGAGACATGGGTTCGATCCCTGCTCCAGGAAGATCCCACGTGCCGCAGAGCAACTAAACCCGTGCGCCACAACTACTGAGCCCACGTGCCACAACTACTGAGGCCCGCACACCTAGATCCCGTGCTCCACAACAAAGAGAAGCCACCACAATGAGAAGCCTGCACGCTGCAACAAAGAGTAGCCCCCGGTTGCCGCAACTAGAGAAAACCCACACGCAGCAACGAAGACCCAACGCAGCCGAAACATAAATTAATTAATTTTTTAAAAGAAAGGAAAAAAAACAAGAAAAAAATGTAGAAGAAAAACTAAGGAAACACCATTATAATGAAAGGGAAAGGAATAATTTTTAAACAAGGGAGAAATGATAAATATGAGTACCTAAAATTTGAATTGTTTAATTCATTGGCAAACACCATAGACATTTAAATATGAGATGACAAATTTAGAGAAGATACCTCAGTGTTTAAAACTAACATGAAATAAAAACTTTAAAATATTCAATGACTCTTGATAAAGCAGCAAAGACAGTAAGTCATATGAAAGAAAGTAAGAGAAAGAATTAAAATAGACATTCAAAGAAGAGGAAATCTAAAGATTATTAATCATATGAATAAATGTTCATCTTTATTAATATTCTGAAATATGCAAATTTTTAAAAGAAAATTTGTGAGTGTCTACAACCTTGATAATAACAAAATTTTTTAAAAAATTAAAATAACATGATATAAAATTAAATAATGTAAAATTCAGTTGCTAGCCAAAATGTGAGGAAACAACACCACATGCACTTCTGGTAGGAGTGTAAACTGGCACAGAGGAGGGCAATCAATACTTATTAATCACTTAGCTATCCCAGTCCCAGTCTTGGAATCTTTTTAACCTTGAGAAACTCTCCCAAGGATCTGTAAAGGGAAATACACAAGGAGGTGAATTGCAACAAGGTGTTACCTAACATGTGGCATTCTCATTTTATTAAACCATACAATATCCAGAGTGGATTTGCATAGGTCTTTAAAAAGACGAAGTTGAGCTTATCAAGTAAACAAAAGAAAAACATATCTGTAGAACATTATCATTGAAAAATTTAACACACACAGATACATTTAAAAAATATGAACAGAAAAAAAGCGAACAAAAACCCAAAACAAATAGAAAGGAAGGAATAAACATTAGAACTGAAACCAAAAAAATAAAAAATAGAGTAAATCAGCAAAGGCAAAAGATGGTTCATCAGAAAAAGCAACAAAATTGACAAACCTTTAGTTAGACTAACTAAAAAAGAGAGAAGACTCAAATTACTAAAATCAAGAGTTAAAAAGGAGATATTACAACCAACCTTACAGAATTGTAAAGGAATACTGTGAAAAATTTTATGCCAACTAATTAAATAACCTAAATGAAATGGACAGATGCCTAGAAAAATACAAAACACCAAAATGAGTTCAGGAAGAAACAGAAAATCTGAATATATCTATAACGTAAAAATATCAAAATAATAATTTTTTAAAAATCTTCCTACAAAGAAAAGCCCAGGACTGGATGCCTTTACAGGTGAATTCTATCAAATGTTAAAAGAAGAATTAATATGATTACTTCACCGTATCTTGTGAAAAATAGGAGAGAAAGCAACACTTCTCAACTCATTCTATAAAGTCGTTATTACCTAGATACCAAGACCAGACAAAGAACTTATAAGAAAAGAAAATTGCAGACCAATATCCCTTATGAATATAAATACAAAAATCCTCATTAAAATACTAACAAATGGAATCTGGCAACATATCAAAAGGATTATACACCATGACCATGCAGGATATAACCCAAGAATGTCAGGATGGCTGAACATATGAAAATCAGTCAAGTTAATATCATATCGATAGAATAAAAGACAGATACCTTCATATGACCATCTGAATAGATGTAGTAAAAACATTTGACAAATCACTTCATGATAAAAACACTCAATAAATTAGGAATACAGGGAACTGCCTCAAACTGATAAAGGGCATGTATTAAAAAAAATACATAGCTAACACAATAATTACTGGTGAAATTGAATACTATCATCCTAAGATCAGGAACAAGACAGGATGCACATTCACCACTCTATTACATATTGTACTGAAGGTTCTAGCCAGGGAAATTCAGCAAGAGAGAAATAAATGCATCCAGATTAGAAAATAAAAAGTAAAACAATCTCCATTTGCAGAAGTCATGGTTTATATACAAAAATTATAAGAGAAAATCTTTTAGGCAATATGTCTGTATCTTAAACTAAGCTTATTAAAATAAAGTTTTTATTATCACTTACATTTCATCTGGTACAATCAATATTAACAACTTTTGTTGAGGCAAAATTTTAATTATATTTTAGAGAAGTTTCATAAAAGGCATAATTATAAGTGATTGTCTAAAATGCAGATTCATTTAGGAAAATAATGGGTAAGAATATGCATTTCCTAAAATGTTCTACCTTTATTTTTAGATCTATTTATTAAAATTCTGTTAAGTCTTTATGAATAGTAATTATCTTTCATATGAGCTAATTACCTTCTGGAAAATCCTCCATGTTTCTAAAGAGGCAAAAAAAATCAGTAACATTATAATAAAATAGAATTATAGTACTCTTCCTGTCAAATAGGTATGCAAAAATTTTGCAAAATATTTGCTGAAAAAGGGTCATGTATAATAAAATTCAAATGCACAATATTTTATGGGATATTGGCTTGATTAGGTGAAAGTTAAAACGTAGAGTATGAATCAACATGTTCCAGTAAGACTCCATTGTTGAAGAGCAAACTCATGCAGAGTCATTTGAGAGAACTGTGTCCAATCAAGGAAGAGAGCATTCATAACAAAAAGAGAATTCCAAGAATGAATACCACCATAGACAGACGGGAGTGAGAACTAGAAAGTCATTATACAGAATGGAGCAGATCCGAAAGACAGGAGTCCTGTAGGTAGGAGGAGGGTTAGGGGAGGAGATGGCAATTAGAAAACTAGAGGTGATAATAGATACTAAAAAGTTTAATGACTTGATTCTAAATCAGTACATTTTACTCTGATGACGCAAATGTTCATAATCTTCACTGTCCAATAGGGTAGCCACTAACTCCATGTGGCTAATGAACACTGAAAATGTGACTAGTGAGACTAAGTAACTAAGTTTTGAATTTTCTTAAATATTAATTATAATTTAAATGGGCACATGTGGAGATTTAAACAGGCTACCATGTAGGGAAGCACAGATGTAGTATGTCCAGGGTCAGAAAGTAGTCTCTTCTAGGAGAAAAGAATTGTTTATTATTAGCTTTTTTTTTTTTAATGTACAGTCCTCAAGTCTATGAGGTTCTCTACACTGCAGTTTTGTAAGAAAACATTAGTAGTTTCAGACAATGTAGAAGCTAAAAAGAACATGAAAGTTGAGTGTATGTAACCCAGGCATTAACATAATTTGTATCAGCTCCGCATAATGTTCATCATACTCATAGGTGACCTTCATCTTTATCTTGTAGGTGTTTAGAAACATTGGCGATCTTTAGGCAGGATGTTATGATCATATTTTTATGTAAGATATCATTCTACTTGCAGTGTAGAGAGGCAGCAAATTTTGAGGGTAAAAAGTCTAGCTTTCTACAGGTCACTATTAATCTCTATCCAATACATAAAGCAGAGGCATCTCTCTTTGATGTTATATCAGACAGTTGACTGTCTCCTCAACATTTCCTCTGATTTGCCTATGTGGTTATGGCCTGTGACACTGCAGAATCACCACTGAGGGATTCGCTCCTCAAAGGAACCCAAAATTCTCAGACTACTTTCATACTGAAGGACCCAGGTATATTTTATTAACTTTTTTTTGTAGCAAGAACTATCTAGATAGCCCTAAAAAACATGGTGCTATAATTAAATAAATGTCAGGATGAAATCATCATAGGCCTGAAAGAAAACTCAGTTGGCAAAATAATTTTTAAAACTTTGTTTTCCACCGTGAGAAGCTGAATTTATCATGTAGAATTTAATACACCTTAAGTAATTTGGTATCCTATGCAAAAGAAGGTGTGTATTGACTTACTGATTACAAAAGTACTGTAGATATAAGTTCACATGTGGCTAGTGATCCTAATGAAGCCTCTTTGAACTTTCCACTAATTATGTCACAGAAGAATTTTAAAACACAGATTATTAGTGAATACAAAGTCTAAAAAGTTAACTAGTCTGTGAGTAATTGTGCAATCTCCACTGAATCGTATTGACAAATACTTGTATAGATGCACCTCATGGTATAACTAGATTTTACTTTAGAAAACAAACAACTGTCAGGAAAAGTAATATGGCACTTTGCCATTTTACTGTATCTCCATATGTCTGTCATTCACAGACATAGGGACCATAGCTACTAGAACTTATGAAGCTCTCCTCTGACTCCCCTGGGGCACCTTTTAGGGTGGTTCTGTCCACCATGACCTGCTTTGCTCTGAATTTAAGAACTGCGATATCCAGAACACAACTCTTCAGAAATTGAGAAGACAAAAGAAAATATACTTTATTTTCAAGAAATCCTGGACGATTTTTTTCTTATCTTAAAGGAAGAATAAAATAGATGAATCTTTGCCAATAGTAATCTTAACTTTGAAAAGACCACACTACAGTTTAGGATTCTTGTTTTCAGTTAATCAGCTAATACTTTCTTTATTCTACTATTTTATTTCTGGGTTAAAATTAAATCCCATCTACATTTACTCTTAGTAACTTACTCTCTTGTTCTTTTTTTTTAATCAATTACATTTCCTAATTCTTGAGTTTAAACTTTAGGCCATTTATATTTATGTATTTTAGTTTATTAATGGCAGGCTTTTATACTGTTAATGTACCTCAGAGCATACTTGAGCCTCATTTAATAATCATCAGCGGTGTCTGTTCTCCTAATCATCTAAATATTCTTAAATTCAGTTTGTTGTAGTCTCCTTGACATGAGTATTATTTTCTAGTTCTGTTGTAATCAATGTAATTTTTATTATATTTTTACCCTAATCTCTTTTTTAGCACTGTAGTCAGAAACTGTGGCCTATAAAGTAGAATTATTTTTCTGCATTTTCCTTTATGGCTAAGTTTTTAGAAATCTCTAAAAAATCGTCCATTTCTTGAAAATAAAATATATTTTCTGTTAGTAGAATAAAACTCAATATTTGTCCATTATATTAATCTTACTGTGCAATTCAGATACCCTTTCATTTCTAATTTATGTTCTTGTGTTTGGTCTGTCAAACCCTGATTCTCATATGATTATATTTAAATCAATTTTTCTCTGTTTTTATTTCTTTCCAAAATTTTTTTCCCTATTACCAAAAAGATAATAAATTATTTACTTGTCAACAGACAGAATGTGAACCTATTACCAAAAAGATAATAAATTATTTACTTGTCAACAGACAGAATGTGAACGTATCACCTCACTTTGTTCATTTGTGTAATGGATAAATGGTCCTTTCATATCTGGATCAGAAGTTCAGCTCCCATTCAAGTCTTGGTTTCCAGCAGATTTTGCCAAGTATTGCTCTGCTACTCAATCTGGCATTGTCTTTTGACACATTGTGTGGGCCTCTTTTATACTCAGCTGTTCATACTCAAATACACAATTCAAGCATAGTCAATAATTTCATTACTCTTTTTACTTAAAAAATTGGGACAAAAAATGGTTTTGTTAATTATCTCTAAGTGTATTTCTCTAGATGTGATGGCTCCGTGTAAAACCTGACTTGTCACACCTCTTCCACTACACCCTGATGTGAACAATAGTGATTTCATTAACAAACATAAGTGCAATTACAAAAATAATGAATTGGAAACACAATTCCAGCATTGATTTTTTAATAAGTTGGAATATATTAATACTTGTATGTATTTACAGTGCCAAAATTGAAAGTGCCATAAATGGGGAAAACAAAAATGAAGATGGGGGAAAGATACTAGCATGATGCACAGCAGTGTATCACTTTTTTTCTCCCTCAATAAAGTCTAGCTAGCATTTTCCTTTTCATTTGAACCTCTGTCACAAATTAACCCTGCCTCACTAAAATGATATATAGCCAAAGCAGATTTTTTTTTAAACATCTTTATTGGAGTATAATTGCTTTACAATGGTGAGTTAGTTTCCAAAGCAGATTTTAAGATGATGAGAGAGGCTGTAGGATGACAGTTAACTGAACCAGTGAGTTTGCTGACAGCTTACAATAAAATGTATGCTTTCAAATAGAACATGTAAATGGAAGTACCTAAATTTTAGAGACCCACTCAGATACATGTGAGTATGCCTATTCAGGCATATTAGACCAAGTGTAAAGACCTGACAAATTGATAAGCTCACATTAATTCTATTTTATTCTATATTTAAGCAAGGGCAAATGACTAGTGCAATCTTCACCAAGTTTATTCTAGACTTCACACTGTTCACTTTTAATTTTGAGGAAAGTAATTAAACCAAAAATAATTCTTCATTGGGAAAACAAACACTGTGAGGAGAATGGAAGAAAGATTTTTTAAATGGATGGTATAATATAAGAACATTAGACACTACTCTTCTACATTTACTCAACTAGATAATGCTGTTTTCATAAATCTGCTACTGACTGTGCTACAAATGTCCCTCTTGCCCAGGACAATGAAATGAACCCTCTTATCAGAGTTAGCTCTGCTATTTGTTGTTAATTCCATCCCCTTCTTCTTTTCTGGAATATCCCTTCATGAAGTAGCCCAACTTTTAAAAGTCTTCAAGACTGCGGCTGTGTCTCTTTTTGATTAATGATATTATATACTTTCTCTGTTTTTCTTTACCACTTCACCAGAGATCCACCAAATTTGTTTATCTTCACAAGGAACAAGTTTTTATTTTACTTATCCTGTTACTTAGCTTACTATTGCATTAATTTCTAATATTATCTTATTTCCTTTCTTCTACTTTTTTCACTATTCTTTTTCTAATTTTTTAAGCTAGATGCTTAGCTCATTTATCTGCAGTCTTTCTTCTTTCCTAATATGTATTTAAGGCTATAAATGTTCCACTAATCATGGTATTACTTGAATTTTATGTTTTTGTATGTATTATTTTTATAATAATTTAATTTTAAATATGCTAATTTTTATTACTTGTTTCTTGGATCCCTGAATAGAAGTATATTTCATAAATTCCAAACACATGGGATATTTCTAGCTAGCTTTTGTTGTTGTTGTCTAGAATACTAACTCTGCAGTCAAAGAACATAAAGTTGTATTATTTCACTTCTTTTAAATTTATGAAATTGCATTATCACCAGGCATATGGTCATTTGGTTTGGTATGTAACCCATATGTAATTCAACAGTTTTTTGGGTTTTTGTAACCTGCAGTTTTGGAATGCAATGTTTTATATGTCAGTTAAATCAAGTTTGTTCACCGGAATGATCAAATCTCCTAGATGCTTACTAATTTTTTTTGGTATGCATGTGCTATCTAAACTGGCATAGTTGTGTTAAATCGCTCGCAATGATTTTTTGATTTATCAAGTTCTCCTTTTATTTATTTTAAATTAGCTTTATAAATTATAAGAGTATTTATCAGGTACACGAATTGTACATTTTTGTTGTCCCATCTCCATTCTCTTCACCTATCATTTTTCTCTAGTTGTTTCTATGTCAAATGTAGCCTGGCAGTACTTTGTTTAGTAATATAATGTATCTCTTAATATCTGCTGCAAACTTTCTCTTTCTCCATCAAGTGTCTCACCTTTAGCAGCCCACAAAGCCATTTTGTTGCATACACAAACTTGGAAGCACAAAAAAGTTAACATTTCCAGAGTTGTCTGTTGATAAAAATTCACAAGATGCAATTTTAGCATACTAAAGTCTGTTACTAATTAGTATTTTACTTTTTTCTGGACAGAGCAATGATTTTAATATAGTGTAATATCATTTACCCCATCACAACTTAGATACAGATTCTCATGAATTTTAATTATGTCTGTGTATTATATATGTCAGTTTCCTTCAAATTTATATCTCTATCCATCTATATTTATATCTAGATGCACACAATATATAGATATAAAGCAATCCCACTAAAAATCCCAGACTTTTATTGTGGAACTTGAAAAGTCAATTTGAATTTTATTTGCGAGTGTAAAGTGCCAAGAATAGCCAGGCAACTCTTGGAAAAGCACGTGTTGGGGGGACTCAGACTGTAGCAATGAAAGCATTTTGTTATGTATGCAAAGATAGATAGCAGCCAAACTAATGGAAGATAATGGAGAGCTCTGAAAAAGATCCATACAAGATAGCAACCAGAGGTCACACCGCAGATCAGCAGTCACTGGGGGTGGCAGGTAGGAGAAGGGGAGAATAGTCTTTTCAATAAATGGTAATGGATCATTGGGAATCCATTTTTAAAAGATTAAAGAACTTGTATCTCTCATTACATCACACACACACACACACACACACAGACACACACACACACAAACACAATTTCCATGTGTATTAAACAATGAAATGTGAGAAGGAACCCTATACAGCTTTTAGATAAACATACAGAAGTGAATAGGTCATATTAGCTGTGAGAATAAGTTGCTTTAAGTCCTTGATAACAGGTTGCTTCTCTAAAATATAAGGCTGTAGGTTAAGTATCATTCTTCTCTTTTTAAAAATGTTATTCTGAAATAAAGTTGGTTTGGAGAAGTGTTCCTTTATTAATAGAAATCAGTAATTTAGCAAATGGAGAAGAAATAAAATGTACTTTTTCCTGCTGAGTGACGTAGGGCAAAAATGCCCTGTGGTTTTTATGGGATGGAATCATAAAGTCCAGTACGTAAAATGTTAAATCTCTCTATAATCTGAAAAGCAATAAACCTGACTATCTTTATTTGCACCCTTAGGGATATAGAAGCAACAGTAAGTGTATATCCACTGAGAAGCATGTTAACTGCATCAGAGCTGTAGGATATTCCTTACAGAAGAATAAATCTCATGCAGAAATGAAACAAAAGGATTCATGAGTAATATTTAGAAATACAAAATATGTAAATACATAACATCAATTTAGCAGCAGTGACTACTAAAGAGCTTTTCTTTTAAATTTATAGTGGGGTACTATAATATATACATTTCTCATTTGAGGAACTAGATAATATATTTTTTGTGTCAGTTAACAATGGAATTGTCAAAGGAGTTGTCAAAGAATCTGTGGTCATTTATTTATTTATTTATTTATTTTTTAAACATCTTTATTGAAGTATAATTGCCTTACAATGGTGTGTTAGCTTCTGCTTTATAACAAAGTGAATCAGTTATACATATACAATATGTTCCCATTTCTCTTCCCTCTTGCATCTCCCTCCCTCCCACCCTCCCCATCCCACCCCTCTAGGTGGTCACAAAGCACCGAGCTGATATCCCTGTGCTATGCGGCTGCTTCCCACTAGCTATCTATTTTACATTTGGTAGTGTATATATGTCCATGACACTCTCTTACCCTGTCACATCTCACCCCACCCCCTCCCCATATCCTCAAGTCCATTCTCTAGTAGGTCTGTGTCTTTATTCCTGTCTTGCCACTAGGTTCTTCATGGCCTTTTTTTTTTTTTTCCTTAGATTCCGTATATATGTGTTAGCATACTGTATTTGTTTTTCTCTTTCTGACTTACTTCACTCTGTATGACAGACTCTAACTCCATCCACCTCACTACAAATACCTCCATTTCATTTCTTTTTATGGCTGAGTAATATTCCATTGTATATATGTGCCACATCTTCTTTATCCATTCATCTGTCGATGGACATTTAGGTTGCTTCCATGTCCTGGCTATTGTAAATAGAGCTGCAGTGAACATTTTGGTACATGACTCTTTTTGACCTATGGTTTTCTCAGGGTATATGCCCAGTAGTGGGATTGCTGGGTCGTATGGTAGTTCTATTTGTAGTTTTTTAAGGAACCTCCATACTGTTCTCCATAGTGGCTGTATCAATTTACATTCCCACCAACAGTGCAAGAGTGTTCCCTTTCCTCCACACCCTCTCCAGCATTTATTGTTTCTAGATTTTTTGATGATGGCCATTCTGACCGGTGTGAGATGATATCTCATTGTAGTTTTGATTTGCATTTCTCTAATGATTAATGATGTTGAGCATTCTTTCATGTGTCTGTAGGCCATCTGTATATCTTCTTTGGAGAAATGTCTATTTAGGTCTTCTGCCCATTTTTGGATTGGGTTGTTCGTTTTTTTGTTATTGAGCTGCATGAGCTGCTTGTAAATCTTGGAGATTAATCCTTTGTCAGTTGCTTCATTTGCAAATATTTTCTCCCATTCTGAGGGTTGTCTTTTGGTCTTGTTTATGGTTTCCTTTGCTGTGCAAAAGCTTTTAAGTTTCATTAGGTCCCATTTGTTTATTTGTGTTCTTATTTCCATTTCTCTGGGAGCTGGGTCAAAAAGAATCTTGCTGTGATGTATGTCATAGAGTGTTCTGCCTATGTTTTCCTCTAAGAGTTTGATAGTGTCTGCCCTTACACTTAGGTCTTTAATCCATTTTGAGTTTATTTTTGTGCATGGTGTCAGGGAGTGTTCTAATTTCATACTTTTACATGTAGCTGTCCAATTTTCCCAGCACCACTTATTGAAGAGGCTGTCTTTTCTCCACTGTATATGCTTGCCTCCTTTATCAAAGATAAGGTGACCATATGTGCGTGGGTTTATCTCTGGGCTTTCTATCCTGTTCCATTGATCTATATTTCTGTTTTTGTGCCAGTACCAAACTGTCTTGATTACTGAAGCTTTGTAATATAGTCTGAAGTCAGGGAGCCTGATTCCCCCAGCTCCATTTTTCGTTCTCAAGATTGCTTTGGCTATTCGGGGTCTTTTGTGTTTCCATACAAATTGTGAAATTTTTTGTTCTAGTTCTGTGAAAAATGCCAGTGGTAGTTTGATAGGGATTGCATTGAATCTGTAGATTGCTTTGGGTAGTAGAGTCATTTTCACAATGTTGATTCTTCCAATCCAGGAACATGGTATATCTCTCCATCTATTTGTATCATCTTTAATTTCTTTCATCAGTGTCTTATAATTTTCTGCATACAGGTCTTTTGTCTCCTTAGGTAGGTTTATTCCTAGATATTTTATTCTTTTTGTTGCAATGGTAAATGGGAGTGTTTTCTTAATTTCACTTTCAGATTTTTCATCATTAGTGTATAGAAATGCAAGCGATTTCTGTGCATTAATTTTGTATCCTGCTACTTTACCAAATTCATTGATTAGCTCTAGGAGTTTTCTGGTAGCATCTTTAGGATTCTCTATGTATAGTATCATGTCATCTGCAAATAGTGACAGCTTTACTTCTTCTTTTCCGATTTGGATTCCTTTTATTTCTTTGTCTTCTCTGATTGCTGTGGCTAACACTTCCAAAACTATGTTGAATAATAGTGGTGAGAGTGGGCAACCTTGTCTTGTTCCTGATCTTAGTGGAAATGGTTTCAGTTTTTCACCATTGAGGACAATGTTGGCTGTGGGTTTGTCATATATGGCCTTTATTATGTTGAGGAAAGTTCCCTCTATGCCTCCTTTCTGCAGGGCTTTTATCATAAATGGGTGTTGAATTTTGTCGAAAGCTTTCTCTGCATCTATTGAGATGATCATATGGTTTTTCTCCTTCAATTTGTTAATATGGTGTATCACATTGATTGATTTGCATATATTGAAGAATCCTTGCATTCCTGGGATAAACCCCACTTGATCATGGTGTATGATCCTTTTAATGTGCTGTTGGATTCTGTTTGCGAGTATTTTGTTGAGGATTTTTGCATCTATGTTCATCAGTGATATTGGCCTGTAGTTTTCTTTCTTTGTGACATCTTTGTCTGGTTTTGGTATCAGGGTGATGGTGGCCTCGTAGAATGAGTTTGCGAGTGTTCCTCCCTCTGCAATATTTTGGAAGAGTTTGAGAAGGATAGGTGTTAGCTCTTCTCTAAATGTTTGATAGAATTCACCTGTGAAGCCATCTGGTCCTGGGCTTTTGTTTGTTGGAAGGTTTTTAATCACAGTTTCAATTTCAGTGCTTGTGATTGGTCTGTTCATATTTTCTATTTCTTCCTGGTTCAGTCTTGGCAGTTTGTGCATTTCTAAGAATTTGTCCATTTCTTCCAGGTTGTCCATTTTATTGGCATAGAGTTGCTTGTAGTAATCTCTCATGATCTTTTGTATTTCTGCAGTGTCAGTGGTTACTTCTCCTTTTTCATTTCTAATTCTATTGATTTGAGTCTTCTCCCTTTTTCTCTTGATGAGTCTGGCTAATGGTTTATCAATTTTGTTTATCTTCTCAAAGAACCAGCTTTCAGTTTCATTGATTTTTGCTATTGTTTCCTTCATTTCTTTTTCATTTATTTCTGACCTGATCTTTATAATTTCTTTCCTTCTGCTAGCTTTGGGGTTTTTTTGTTCTTCTTTCTCTAATTGCTTTAGGTGCAAGGTTAGGTTGTTTATTCGAGATGTTTCCTGTTTCTTGAGGTAGGCTTGTATTGCTATAAACTTCCCTCTTAGCACTGCTTTTGCTGCGTCCCATAGGTTTTGGGTCGTCGTATCTCCATTGTCATTTGTTTCTAGGTATTTTTTGATTTCCCCTTTGATTTCTTCAGTGATCACTTCGTTATTAAGTAGTGTATTGTGTAGCCTCCATGTGTTTGTATTTTTTACAGATCTTTTCCTGTAATTGATATCTAGTCTCATAGCGTTGTGGTCGGAAAAGATACTTGATATGATTTCAATTTTCTTAAATTTACCAAGGCTTGATTTGTGACCCAAGATATGATCTATCCTGGAGAATGTTCCATGAGCACTTGAGAAAAATGTGTATTCTGTTGTTTTTGGGTGGAATGTCCTATAAATATCAATTAAGTCCATCTTGTTTAATGTATCATTTAAAGCTTGTGTTTCCTTATTTATTTTCATTTTGGATGATCTGTCCATTGGTGAAAGTGGGGTGTTAAAGTCCCCTACTATGATTGTGTTGCTGTCGATTTCCCCTTTTATGGCTGTTAGTATTTGCCTTATGTATTGAGGTGCTCCTATGTTGGGTGCATAAATATTTACAATTGTTATACCTTCCTCTTGGATCGATCCCTTGATCATTATATAGTGTCCTTCTTTGTCTCTTGTAATAGTCTTTATTTTAAAGTCTATTTTGTCTGATATGAGAATTGCTACTCCAGCTTTCTTTTGATTTCCATTTGCATGGAATATCTTTTTCCATCCCCTCACTTTCAGTCTGTATGTGTCTCTAGGTCTGAAGTGGGTCTCTTGTAGACAGCATATATATGGGTCTTGTTTTTGTATCCATTCAGCCAGCCTGTGTCTTTTGGTGGGAGCATTTAATCCATTTACATTCAAGGTAATTATCGATATGTATGTTCCTATTCCCATTTTCTTAAATGTTTTGGGTTTGTTATTGTAGGTGTTTTCCTTCTCTTGTGTTTCTTGCCTAGAGAAGTTCTTTTAGCATTTGTTGTAAAGCTGGTTTGGTGGTGCTGAACTCTCTCAGCTTTTGCTTGTCTGTAAAGGTTTTAATTTCTCCATCACATCTGAATGAGATCCTTGCTGGGTAGAGTAATCTTGGTTGTAGGTTTTTCTCCTTCATTACTTTAAGTATATCCTGCCACTCCCTTCTGGCTTGCAGAGTTTCTGCTGAAAGATCAGATGTTAACCTTATGGGGATTCCCTTGTGTGTTATTTGTTGTTTTTCCCTTGCTGCCTTTAATATGTTTTCCTTATATTTAATTTTTGACAGTTTGATTAATATGTGTCTTGGCGTGTTTCTCCTTGGGTTTATCCTGTATGGGACTCTCTGTGCTTCCAGGACTTGATTAACTATTTCCTTTCCCATATTAGGGAAGTTTTCAACTATAATCTCTTCAAATATTTTCTCAGTCCCTTTCTTTTTCTCTTCTTCTTCTGGGACCCCTATAATTCGAATGTTGGTGCGTTTAATCTTGTCCCAGAGGTCTCTGAGACTGTCCTCAGTTCTTTTCATTCTTTTTTCTTTATCCTGCTCTGCAGTAGTTATTTCCACCATTTTATCTTCCAGGTCACTTATCCTTTCTTCTGCCTCAGTTATTCTGCTATTGATCCCATCTAGAGTATTTTTAATTTCATTTATTGTGTTTTTCATCATTGCTTGATTCCTCTTTAGTTCTTCTACGTCCTTGTTAAATGTTTCTTGCATTTTGTCTATTCTATTTCCAAGATTTTGGATCATCCTTACTATCATTATTCTGAATTCTTTTTCAGGTAGACTACCTATTTCCTCTTCATTTGTTAAGTCTAGTGTGTTTTGACCCTGCTCCTTCATCTTCTGTGTGTTTTTCTGTCGTCTCATTTTGCTTATCTTACTGTGTTTGGGGTCTCCTTATCACAGGTTGCAGGTTCGTAGTTCCCGTTGTTTTTGGTATCTGTCCCCAGTGGCTAAGGTTGGTTCAGTGGGTTGTGTAGGCTTCCTGGTGGAGGGAACTAGTGCCTGAGCTCTGGTGGATGAGGCTGGATCTTGTCTTTCTGGTGGGCACGTCCACGTCTGGTGGTGTATTTTGGGGTGTCTGTGGCCTTATTATGATTTTAGGCAGCCTCTCTGCTAATGGATGGGGCTGTGTTCCTGTCTTGCTAGTTGTTTGGCATAGGGTGTTCAGCACTGTAGCTTGCTGGTCATTGAGTGATGCTGGGTCTTGATGTTGAGATGGAGATCTCTGAGAAATTTTTGCCGTTTGGTATTACGTGGAGCTGGGAGGTCTCTTGTGGACCAGTGTCCTGAAGTTGGCTCTCCCACCTCCGAGGTACGGCCCTGATGCCTGGCTGAAGCACCGAGAGCCTTTCGTCCACACGGCTCAGAGTAAAAGGGAGAAAAAATAGAAAGAAAGAAAGAAAGAGGCTATAATATAGTGAAGTAAAATAAAGCTATTATAAAGCAAAGCTATACAGACAAAATCTCCCCCAGAAGCATATACATATACACTCACAAAAAAAAAAGGAAAAGGGGAAAAATTAATATATCCTGCTCCCAAAGTCCACCTCCTGAATTTGGGATGATTCGTTGTCTATTCAGGTATTCAACAGATGCAGGCACATCAAGTTGTTTGTGGAGTTTTAATCCGCTGCTTCTGAGGCTGCTGGGAGAGATTTCCCCTCCTCGTCTCTGTTCGCACAGCTCCTGGGGATCAGCTTTGGATTTGGACCCGCCTCTGCGTGTAGGTCGCCTGAGGGCGTCTGTTCCCCGCCCAGACAGGACGGGGTTAAAGGAGCAGCTGCTTCGGGGGCTCTGGCTCACCCAGGCCGCGGGGAGGGAGGGGTACAGAGGAGGTGGGGCGAGCCTGCAGCGGCAGAGGCCGGCGTGACGTTGCACCAGCCTGAGGTGAGCAGTGCGTTCTCCCGGGGAAGTTGTCCCTGGATCACGGGACACTGGCAGTGGCGGGCTGCACGGGCTCCCGGGAGGGGCGGTGTGGAGAGTGACCTGTGCTCGCACACAGGCTTTTTGGAGGCGGCAGCAGCAGCCCCAGCGTCTCACACCCGTCTCTGGGGTCCGCGCTGATAGCCGCGGCTCACGCCAGTCTCTGGAGTTCGTTTAGGTGGCGCTCTGAATCCCCTCTCCTTGCGCGCCGTGAAACAAAGAGGCAAGAAAAAGTCTCTTGCCTCTTCGGCAGCTGCAGACTTTTTCCCGGTCTCCCTCCCAGCCAGCTGTGGTGCGCTAACCCCTTCAGGCTGTGTTCACGCCGCCAACCCCAGTCCTCTCCCTGCTTGGGAGAAGCCCGAGCCTCAGCTCCCAGCCCCGCCCGCCCCGGCGGCTGAGCAGACAAGCCTCTCGGGCTGGTGAGTGCTGGTCGGCACCGGTCCTCTGTGCGGGAATCTCTCCGCTTTGCCCTCCGCACCCCTGTGGCTGCGCTCTCCTCCATGGCTCCGAAGCTTCCCCCCTCTGCCACCCGCAGTCTCCGCCCGCGAAGGGGCTTCCTAGTGTGTGGAAACCTTTCCTCCTTCACAGCTCCCTCCCACTGGTGCAGGTGCCGTCCCTATTCTTTTGTCTCTGTTATTTCTTTTTTCTTTTGCCCTACCCAAGTACGGGGGGAGTTTCTTGCCTTTTGGGAGGTCTGACGTTTTCTGCCAGCGTTCAGTGGGTGTTCTGTAGGAGCAGTTCCACTTGTAGATGTATTTCTACTGTATCTGTGGGAAGGAAGGTGATCTCTGCGTTTTACTCTTCCGCCATCTTATCTCTCGTCCTGTGGTCATTTATTAAATAATTTTTAAAGTTATTTGCTGTGAAAAGGAAAAGAGTTTTTAAAAACCCTAATTAACAAAGTATAGTAATAAAATAAAAACAACTAAAATGTTCTAGAATTTAAAAATTCTAAAGTTGCTTGCTAAATGATAGGAATGGGGTCAGACAGTTCTGGATTAGAATCTTAGCTTTATCTCTCGTAAATTCTATGAGTTCAAGAAAATTACTTAACTTTTGAGAGCATCAGTTTTCCCAAAAGTTAAAAAAAAAGAGGATATATACCTCTAAGAGTTTAAGAACTATCCAGTATAATATACGTAAAGAAGTTACCATTATAGTGGCTGGTGCATGGTAAAAATTCATACTAAAGTGCTCTATAAGTTTGTCATTTTCACTTTGACTATGCACAAATTTGATTACCGGAGCACAATAAACCCTCCAGGTCTATGAGCAGAGCTTCCAAATGGAAAATGTGAAGATTTCTGGAAAGAAGTTTTGAGAGCTGACATTTTTGCCTTTTTTTTTTTTAAACTTAGGTTGAAACATCAGTCTTTCCCCATTAAGGATAATATTATCTATAGCTTTTTAATAGATGCCCATATCAGATTGAGGACTATCCCTTCTCTTGCTGGTTCAATGAAAGATTGTATTATGAATTTGAGTTCTGTCAGATGGTTTTTCCACATCTACTGAGATGATCATATAATTTTACTCTTTTATTAATATGGTAGATAACATTAACTGATATTCAGATGGTAAAATAACCTTGCATTTCAGTAATAAATCCCACTTGGTTATGGTGCATTATTCTTTTCATATATTGCTGAATTTTATTTGTGGATATTTTATTAAGGAACTAGATCTGTATTTATATGGAATATGGGTCTATAGGGCTTTTGTTGTTGTTTTATGTGATGACTTTGGCTTTAAAATCAGCATGATACTGGCCTCAAAATGAGTTGCAGAATGTTCTATTCTCTTTTATTTTCTCAAAGATTTTTTTAAATATCAATATTATTTCTTCTTTTAAATGTTTCATAGTATTTACCGCTGAATTCATTTGGACCTGAACTTTCTTGTGGGACATTTTTAATTACTAATTCAGCTTCTTTACTTGATTTAGATTTGTTGAGGTGTTCTGTTACTTCTTGAGTTTGTTTTGGTAATTTGTATTTTTCAGGGAATTAGCCCATTTCACCCATTGTCAAATGTATTGACATATTCACAGATTTCCCCCATCCTTTTTTTTTAAAATTTTATTTATGTATGTATGTATGTATGTATTTTTGGCTGCATTGGGTCTTCGTTGCTGCACGCAGACTTTCTCTAGTTGCGGCGAGTGGGGGCTACTCTTTGTTGCGATGTGTGGGCTTCTCATTGGGTGGCTTCTCTTGTTGTGGAGCACGGGCTCTAGGCGCGTGGGCTTCAGTAGTTGTGGCCTGTGGGCTCAGTAGTTGTGGCTTGCGGGCTCCAGAGCACAGGCTCAGTAGTTGTGGTGCATGGGCTTAGTTGCTTTGCGGCATTTGGGATCTTCCTGGACCAGGGCTCAAACCCGTGTCCCCTGCATTGGCAGGCAGATTCTTAATCACTGCACCACTTGGGAAGCCACCCCCTGTCCTTTTAATCCTTTAAAATCTGTAGAGATGACACCTCTTTCAATCCTGATAGTGTATTCTTCCTTTTTTCTTGATCAACCTAGCCAAAGATTTATCAGTATGTTTTTTCTTTGGAAAGACCCAACTCTTGACTTTATTGATTTTCCCTATTATTTTTCCATATCCTATATGAGATGTCAACAAGCTTCAAGTCACAGGACAAATCTGTCTTGCTCCCTGTTTTGTAAATAAAGTTGTATTGGAATACCAAGCCCATTTGTTTGTTATTACCTGTGGCTGCTTTTGCATTACAACAGCAGAGTTGAATAACTATGACAGAGACCATATGATCTATAAATCTTAAAAAATTTACTATCTGGTTCTTTACAGAAAAAAATGGGCTTTCCTTTGTCCTGCATCATTGATACCCACTCTCATGTTTACTATTTCCTATCTTCTACATGCTTTGTGGTTTCATTTGCTTTTATTTGTCTAGTTCATTAAGGTTGAAATAGAGCATTGATTTGAGAGTTTCCTTTTTGTAATACAGTCATTTAATGCTGTACATTTTCCTCTAAGCATTGTTTTAGTTGCATCTCACAATTTTGATTGTGTTTTCATTTTTATTTATTTCAGTGTATTTTCTCATTTTTGTGTGATTTCAAGTGTGAATCATGTGTTATTTAACAGTGTGGTGTTTAATTTTTATACATTTAGGGATTTTCCAGATTTCCTTCTGTTTTGATTTCTAAATTAGTCCTTTTGGGATTAGAGAACATACTTTATGTTATTTCAGTTTTTAAAAATTGATTAAGACTTATTTTATTGCAAGTATATTATTTATGATGGTGAATGTTTCAGGTGCCCTTGGAAATAATGGATATTATACAACTGTTGGGTGGTGTGTTTTCTATACGTAAGTTAGATCAAGTTGGCTGATGGTGCTGTTCAATATCTTAACTATTTTGTCTACATGTTTTATCAGTTACTTACAGAAAAATACTAAACACTCTACTTTTGATTTATTTATTTCTCCTTTTAGTTCTGTATTTAAGTATTTTATAGCTCTGTTTTTTAGTGTGTAGACATTCACAATTATTATATCTTCCTGTTGTGCTACCTACTTTAAAAAATCCCTATTTATCTCTAATATCCCTATTTATCTCAAAATATTAGAATATTTTGGCTGATATTAATATAGCAACTTTACCTATCTCAAATTAATTTATTGAGTCATGTTTTTTATACTTTACGTTCAAACTTTTTGGCTTTTTGAACTTAAAGTGCCTTTCTCTTAGCAAGTAATTGAATCCTGTTTTTTATACAGTTAACAGTTTGTGCCTTTTGATAGATTGTTTACTTATTCACATTAAATGTAACTGTCCATGACTGGACTTAAATCTACCATTTTGCTATTTGCTTTTGTATGTCTCTCTTGTTTCTTTGTTCTCAGTTCCTCCTTTACGATCATCTTTTGTATTAAACAAATATTTTTATACACCATTTTATTTTCTTTATTGACTTCTTAGCTTATTTCTGTGCATTATGTTTTAGTGCTTGTCTTGGAATTACAATGACCATCTTTATTTCAAATTAAAATTTATGTATTTCTGGCAAATTATAAAAACTTTGCACAAGAATAGTGCCAACACTTCTTTGAAATATTATTGTTATACATAGTCCATCCATGTATATTGCAAACCCAAGAATATAGTGTAATAAATTTTGCTTTAAACAGTTATTTCTTTTTAAAAAAAGAAAAAGTATATATACCACATAATATAATTTTATGTTTAGCCAAATATTTACCATTTCTGTTGTCTATTCTCTTCATAGATTAGCACTGTCATCTCATGTCATTTCTCTTCAGCCTAATGGAATTTCTTTAGCATTTTTTGTAGTCCAGGCCCACTAGCACTACATTTTCATAGTTTTAGTTTATCTAAAATTGTCTTTGGGACTTCCCTGGCAGTCCAGTGATTAGGACTTGGTGCTTTCACTGCCGTGGCCTGGGTTCAATCCCTAGTCGGATAATTAAGATCCCATAAGCCATGTGGCACAGCCAAAAAAAAATTTGCCTTTAATTTGCATTTATTTTGGAAGCATAGTTTCACTGGATATGTAAAGCTTGGATGACAGTTTTTATTTTTTTTCTGGTTTCCACATATTTCATAATTTATGATTCAAAACTGTACATTTTAAATAATATATTTTAGTGATGCTAAATTTCTTTTTAATCTTATGTTGATCTAGACAGTTAACTTGTATAGATTCAAACTCTGAAGTTTCTCTCCCCTGGAGTGTGAAGCCACTGCTGTCTCTGCATAGATTTTGTTTTATTTTGAGATTGTGTAAGTATTTGGGCCTGGCTCTCTAGGAGGTTTTTCCTTCAACCTGTGTACTTTACAGTCAGTCCATGATTTGCAGAGATTATTCTTAGACACCTAAACTCGATAAAACTATTCTGTACCCTCGAATCTTGTGTGGGTTAGGGAACACATTAAAAAGCACAGCAAAATTACAAGTCTCCTTAGGCTTTCAACTTTTGGTACACTCCCTCACAGAGTTTAACAGGTGAGGGATGTGTGGAGAGTATATTCTCAGTCTTTCCATGGTTCTCTCACTTCCAAAAATGTCCTCAAGAAAGAACGCTATTCAGTCTGCTCTATCCAAACTATTTTTGGCAGTTTTCTATGAGTAAACACTTTTGATATTGTTGTCTACTTTTCAATGATTCCCTGAAAAGGTTGCTTTTAATAATTTTGTTTAATTTTGTACGTGTTTTCTGTGGAAGAGAGTATCCTAAACTCCTCATGTTGCCTTTATCATAAAGACAATCCCATGCATTAAATTTTTAATTTCTGTTATTATGTAAATCAGATCTACACTTTCCAGAGTTTTTTAATATGGAGATTTCAATTCTCTGATGAAATTGTTAAAATTGTCTTGTACATATTAATAATAGTATTTTCATATCCATATTGATAACTCTAATAATTAGACCATCTGGTTCTGTGTGTCTATTTTCTACTTTTTCTTTTGGTACTTTTTTTTGGGGGGGGCATGTCTGTTATTTTTTTTTACTAAATCTCAAGTATTTTGTGTAAAAAAGTGTGAGGACTTATAGATGCTCACTCTTCTGGTAGGTCACAGCAGGGGAATCCCCTTAATCACATTAGGGACTGAAATAAGCTGCTGGTCCGCCGTTTTTATAAAGCCCTGCTCCTGGGGGAAGGAACTTCAGGATTTCTAATCCTGTGGAGTTTACCATGGCCTCTCTTCCTTTTAAGTTCTGAATTCCAGTTTTGATGTTCTCAGAAGTAGGAAACTGCTAGAAAGTCTACTCTGATTTTTCTAATTCCTTTTATCTAGCTCAATTGCAGAATTTTTGAGTTTCTATGTATAGGTGTTTTGCCCTTACTTTTAGGCTAAAAATGTGCAGGGATCCCAAGTGAGAGCCTGTGAAATTTACTATGACCCACTTTCTTATATGTCCTAAACTCCAACTTTTGTTTTCTCAGCATTGGGAAACTGCTAAAAACTCTACTCTGCTTTTTCAATGGTTTTCCATTTACCTTCTTAGTCTTTGCCCTTCACAGTTTAAAAATTTAACAAATATGTCAAGCTAAAACTACCAGAGTGTTAGTCTTACTTCTTTGTTCTTCTCTTCTTTCTGAGAACTTGGATCTTCAAGTCCTTACTGTCTTAGCAGTCCCAAACTGAAATTTTAAAAATCTCGCGCTTTGAAGGACAAGGGACTGCCAGAATGTCTGCTGGTTTCTTTTCCTACTATTTGCAGCCTCTGGTAACATACCAAAAATCAGCAAATTCTTCTAAGGAAAGATGCTTAAAGAATGTCATCTGTTCTTTCTGTAGTTCTCTTCTTTCCAGAATCTTGACTCCCCAAATCTGGGTTGACCTAGACCTCCAATGCTTTCAAAATATTCTTTTTTTTTTTTTTTTTGTATTTTGGTATTTTCTTGCTTTTTCCTAAGACTGTCAAATTCAAGCTATAACATCATCTCAAAACTAGAAGTCATAAACATGTATTAATCAGTGATAGTGAAAGATGCTTTTCATTGTTCTTTGGCAAAATTGTTTTGAATATTTTGTCATTTATATTACTTTGGTTAATTTTTAAATTGGATTGCCAAATTCCTTTTTAAAAAATCCATTCATTTCTTAGTGGATTTGTTTTGAATATTGATCACTTTTTTAAGAATCAACTTTATAAATATTGAGACTTAGACTTTCTACTCATGACAATATTATGCATTTATTCGTGTATTTATCTGACATGTGAATTTTATGTTGGTTAAATAAGATATGTCATTTATAGTACTTTTCTTTCAATAGTTTCAAGATGCTATTCTGTGGTTTTCTAACTTCCTGTCTTACAGTTTCAAAATACATATATAAGGTAGATTCTCTTTGTTAGTAACTAGTTCAGTCTTTATCAAACTTTGTAATATTAATTCTTTATTATTGGAATTCAAGAGGTTCTCCAAGATATTGCTACTTTAAAATTTTTTTCTGCCAGGGGTTAAATGAGAAGTTTTAAACTAAAGTTTCAAAAAAAGATTAAAAAAATAAAGTTTCTAGTCATTATTATGTTCAAGTAATTTTTCTTCCATTATTTCTTTTATTATTACTTCTCTCCTGTTTGTTGCATTATTTCCTTTCCTTAATATCTCTGCCCCCCCAATTTAATTATGAAAAACTTTAAATACACAAAAAAATTGAAAGAATTACATAATGAACACCACTTTACCATGCATATTTTAACTAATTTCAGTATTTGCTTAAATTTATTATTAATATTGAGGTAAATTTGCAGGGAAATGGGCAAATCTTAAGTGTACTAGTCAATAGCCCCATTGTATATCATTAGTAAGAGTCACGTTCCCATTATCCAAGATGACCATTTTTTAACTAGTTTTCTCTCCTCAAAAATCCCCTTACCTCCATCCTTACCTTACCCTCAGCTAATGAATAAAAGAAGTAATCATGTATCTCTCTGGACCTGCTGTGACGTTTCAGTTCACTAGAGATGTACCAAGCTCTTCTGAGAAGTCAAGCTATTAAAAGGACAGGATGTAACTGTATGTTTAGTATCATGGCAGGTATAACTGATTTTGGTCAGAGTAGTTTTGGTAGAATGAAGGTAAATAAAGAATTAGGTACAGGGAAGTAGACAGAGCTATTATACACAAGTCTTTCGTCCAGTTTTGCTTTGGATAGGAGGAGAAAACTAGACATGCCCTTAGGGATGGAGAAGAGGTAGTGACAGGTTTTTCTCAAAGGTGAATGACACCTTAAACAGTGTTCATACAGATGATCTAGTAGGGAGTATGAAGTAGATAAAAGATAAGGAACAAAGAGAAAGGAAGTCCTTGAGTCAGCAAGAGGAAGACATCACCCACCACGTGGAGAATTTGCCTTTGATAGGAATAAAGAGAGTTATTCCTTTGGATAGGTACAAAGAAAGTAATGGATGAGTGGTGTGAGGATTTACACATCCAACATGGACTGAGGTAAATATTAAGTGTAAGGCACATGATGGGATTCAACTATAGCTGAAATGTCCAATATGGTGACCACTAGCCACATGTGGCATTTAATTATAATTAAAATTAATTAAAATTAAATAAAATTAGAAATTTAGTTCCTCAATCAAACTAACCACGATTTTATATGCTTAATAGCTGCATGTGGCTTAGTGGCTACCATATTGGACAATGCAGATATAGAATTTTTTCATCATTGCAGAAAATTCAATTGGACAGCATTGGCCTAGGTTGTCTGTTATGAAAGACTGGGCATACAGTTCATTATTTAGTCTAAAATGTAAAGCTGACAGGTAAGAATATATGCAGAGACTTTTTACTCTATACTCTCAAGTTTGAGAGGATTGAAGCGAATGATCTTGCTGGATATAAAAGGCAGAGTCAAATTTCTCTTTCAGCTAAACTCTCTTATATCTGCAGAACTGGCTGCCTGGCATATGGCTTCCTTTTCAACGTTGCCAGGTGGTAATTAATAGAGGTTACCTTGCTGCTGCTTCAATTTATTTCTTTAATAACTAATGAGAATGAAGTTTCATGTTAGTTTGTTTCAACTAGAGTGATTTTTCGTTTTTTAAATTCTGTATTTGTGGCATTGACAAATTTTACATTTTCAAAGCATATTTTTGCTTAAGGACAGAAAAGATCTCTCCATATTAGAATTTTAATACTATATTTGTTGGTTCTGAAGAACCTAGGGGCAGGACAGGAATAAAGACACAGACGTAGAGAATGGACTTGAGGACACGGGGAGGGGGAAGGGTAAGCTGGGACGAAGTGAGAGAGTGGCATGGACTTATATATACTACCAAATGTAAAAGAGTTAGCTAGTGGGAAGCAGCCGCATAGCACAGGGAAATCAGCTTGGTGTTTTGTGACAACCTAGAGGGGTGGGATAGGGAGGGTGGGAGGGAGACACAAGAGGGAGGAGATATGGGGATATATGTATATGTATAGCTGATTCACTTTGTTATAAAGCAGAAACTAACACACCATTGTAAAGCAATTATACTCCAATAAAGATGTTAAAAAATAATAATAATAAAAAATAAAAATAAAAAAAGAAAAAGAAAATCCTGCCATTTGTTACAACATGTATAAACTTGGATGACATTATGCTAATTGAAATAAGCCAGATGCAGAAAAACAAATACTACACAATCCTACTTATATCGGAAACCTAAAATAGTCAAACGCATAGAAGGAGAGAGAACCAGGGGCTAAGGAGAGGGGGAATCAAGGAGATTTTGGTGAAAGCGTACATAGTTTCAGTCATGCAAGATGAATAAGTTCTAGAGTTTGACTGTACAGCATAGTGCATATTGTTAAAATTTTTAATTGTTCTTATTGCAAAAGAGAGGAAGGGAGGAAACTTTTAGAGGTCATGCCTAAGTTTATGGCATTGTTCATAGTGATGGTTTCATAGGTATACTTAACTCCAAACTCATCCAGGCATATACATTAAATATGTACTGCATTTTTGTATGTCAATCATACCTCAACCAAAAATTAATTTTTAAAAATGAGGAATTTACCCTTTGATAGAGAAAACTTACAAATATAAAATGTAGAAATATCCAGGTACTTTCATAACAGGGTATGCAGGCAAGTACAGATATTTAAAGTCAGGAATAAAACAAGACTTTTTTTTCCCCTTATTCATGAAGTTCAAATATATCACCAGTTGCCTATGACATTTTATATCTAAGCTTTTAACACATTTTTCAGCTCAGGGATACTTTTAGTATTTTATTTCTCTTTCTCCATCTTTAATTCTCAGCGTTTATTTTCTTTTTGTTTTGAGAAAATTAAAAGAAATGTACAGAGAACAATATCTAAATCCACAAATCGACATTTTAACATGTAACTTTGAATTATTTTTTAATAAAAGCAAGAAGTATTATAGATAAATGTAAAGCCCATTTTGTTATTCAACTGTATCCCATTTCTTTTCCAAGAGATAAAAAGCATCATAAGTTTTGTGTATATCTTTCTAGACTTTTGTTAAAATTTTTTACATATGTAATTATGCTTATGTTGTATAGTGGATTTTTTTCATTAAAAATGTTATTTTATAGAACTACCATATGACCCAGCAATCCCACTACTGGGAATATACCCTGAGAAAACCATAACTCAAAAAGAGACATGTACCACAATGTTCATTGCAACACTATTTACAATAGCCAGGACATGGAAGCAACATAAGTGTCCATTGACAGATGAATGGATAAAGAAGATGTGGCACATATATACAATGGAATATTACTCAGCCATAAAAAAAAGAAATTGAGTTATTTGTAGTGAGGTGGATGGACCTAGAGTCTTTCACAAAGAGTGAAGTAAGTCAGAAAGAGAAAAACAAATACCGTATGCTAACACATATATATGGAATCTAAAAAAAAAAAAATAGTACTGATGAACCTAGTTGCAGGGCAGGAATAAAGAGGTAGACATAGAGAATGGACTTGAGGACATGGGTAGGAGGGCAAAGCTAGGGAGAAGTGAGAGTAGCATCGACATATATACACTACCGAATGTAAAATAGTTGGCTGGTGGGAAGCAGCAGGATAGCATAGGGAGATTGGCTCAGTGCTTTGCGATGACCAGGAGGGGTGGGATTGGGAGGATGGGAGGAGGGAGGCTCAAGAGGGAGGGGATATGGGGACATGTGTATGCATATGGTTGATTCGCTTTGTTGCGCAGCAGAAACTAACACAGTATTGTGAAGCAATTATACTCCAATAAAGAGCTATTAAAATAAATAAATAATAAAAATGTTATTTTAGATATGCATGATTTACTTATATAATTTGTTAGTAACTTTACATAAAGGCTATAATAAACATATGTATCATTCTACAGCTTATATTTATTGATTTTAAGAATTAGGAATGTTAATGTATAGAGATCTAGATTATTCCTTGTATCTAATATCACATTGTATTATTCATCTTTCTAAGGATGGGCATTCAGTTACTTCCATTTTTTTCTATGATAAATGATTAAATATTAAGAACATTTACATATTTATATTTCCTTGTACACATGATCTGCTTTTATTAAGGTATTGCACTATCAGTGCCCTACCTTTATTCTTTCAGTCCCCCTTTCTGTATGCTGAGGGCTGCTTACTATGAACACCTGCTTGCTGTGGACACCATGAAGATAGTTCCTGGATAAGAGCAATTCAGCTAGCAAATAGGGCAAGCTGGAAGTACCCGAGTCAGTGCTCCCAGAAGTAGCCCTCAGTGATGCAGAGAGTAGGGAGATAAAAACCCCAGATTACTCATCCTTGACTAGGATAACTCTGAGGGCGTGTTCTACAGTGTCCCCTACAGTTCCTCAGTCAGATGGAGCTCCAGGTGCCCACAGCCTTTCACAGCTTCCTTCCCTGTCTCACTTCCCCACTGGCATTTTCTGGAACCATCTCACAAATACACTATTTGCACTGAAATTTTAGTCTCCAGGTCTGCTTCTGAAAGCAGGAACCTAGGAACCTAGGTTCAAACCTAGGAACAATATACCTCGGAGTGAAATTATTGGGTTGTGGGGTATGACTATTTTGGATAAATACAAAGTCGAAAGTGTATGCATGTATGTATGTATAATATATATGTATATATTGTCAAGTTGGTATCCAAAGTAGTTGGGAATCTTATCAACACTGAATGACAGTTGTCTTTTCAACACTTGATATTATCAGATTTCCTTTTAATTTTTATCCATCATATGAGTGGGGAATGGTATCTTGTTATTTTTATTCCTTCATTATTAGTGAGTCTCGTCTTTCCTTATGGAATGAGTATTACATATACATGTTGAGTTAACTAGATGTGTCCTCAATATTTCTCAGTTTTAGTTAATCATATTTCTCTCTTAATCTTTTCCCCTGAAAGTCATGGAGAATTCATCAGTTTTCTAACTCACTGATATGGTTTTCTGACAAAATTAATATGCTACCACTGGATTTATTGTTTTTGCTTTTTGAAATCTGTATATGTCTTCCTGAAATAATGCTTTCTTGAAGATACAAAGTATGTTATTTAGTTGTTTCATTTTTCTTACAACATGTTTACTTTGGTGGTGGGAGGGAAGCTTGCTAATTTACCTACAAGATGTCTCATTGCTTGAATTACTTCAACTTCTGATGTGTAAGTTTTATTCGCACTAAAAATGGAAGTCTGTGCATGTGCATGACCAGATTTAAGAGAAACTCTTTTTTATATTAGATGGATTACTGTCTAAAACTTTGATTTGGGGACAATAAGAAAAGAAGAACATTTTCTCTAATTTTAAGGAAGGAGACAGTTGGAAGTGTATGATGTGGTTTTTAGTCCTGCCAAAAATGAGACAGAAGTCCTGGTGAAGACAGCTGTATGGCAGAGATTTACCAGTAGGAAGTGTTTTCTTTTCCATATTGGTCATAGTAGTTCATCCTTACGTGGGATACAGTCCTTCTTCAGGTAGCAAACTGCTCTTGTGATGTTGTAGACAGGATTCTTTCCTGATTTCTAATCTTGATAGAGACTTTGCGCAATTTACCTTTGTTGTGTTGGTTATTTTCCAGTGGGAAGTTGTGAAGCAGGGAAATAAATGCATGGGCTCAGAAAGCTATCTTTGATTAAATGTCTACATTTTTAAAGCAAAATTTCTACAATAATAAAACAATGATGAATGCATTTAAAATTCCCTAAGAAAAGGTAGATTTATTTTATTATTATCATTTTCTAGAAAAATTTATTAGCTCTGAATTCAACTGTAACCTAATTCAATTATACCTAAACCCTAATAATTTGCTATAAAGCTTTAAAAATTATGCTTTTTTGACATTGTCAGTATTAGCTTCTTTAAAAATCCATTTTATCTTCCTTTTGACATTGCTTTACTCCAGACCAATTACAAATGATGAAGCCTCAACAAGATTTTAAAAGCTCAAACATACTATGAAATGATGCAGAACAGAAACTAAAATTCATGTATTAATTTTCTTTTTTATTTTCATAACTATTTCTACCTAGTATGCTACAGAGACCTTAATATGAAAAATTTAAAATATTTTTCTCTCTTTAATGACTCTTCGCTCTCTATTTAATGACTCTTTGTTATATTGGCAAAATAACATTGAAAGTCAATTGTTTATTGTAGGTTATAATATTCTATACAACTGTCAGCGTCACTTTCAATCTTTATGGTAAATTCAATGAAACTTCCTTCCTTGACCCCTCAGGAGTAGTCAGGGTTTAGATAATGGCTAAAGAAAAACAACTGGGCTATTGCACGAGAAAGAGTTCATCTGGTAGTGGGAAAAAAAAGAAACGTTAATTTCTCCCAGTGCCCCATAGAATGTTCTCTTTGGAGGCCTTCCTTTGGATTTTGGTGTCTAGGAGTGCCTTTCTTGTGTTCTCCTTTTCTTTCATGCAGCTGTTGCTATAAGAGGATATATGAGACCCCTCCTGGAAGAAATATCAAGTTCTCCACCTGCCTCATTATCTTCCTTGTGAGGCTAAATGACTATATCTAATTAAATTACATGGGGAAAAATGACACTAATTTTCACTATGAGAATTTCCCTTGACCATCATGTTGGTCCTACCAAAGAGTACCAAACAACTTGGAGTCATGAGAACTAATTTTATTAGGAAATGGGCAGACTTCCTTCTATCCTTCTGCTTTGGATATGTTTCTTCCCTGGCAAACAGTCCTCCACCTTCTTTTGGTAAGAATTATTCTCTCTTTTATGGTGAAACCGTTCTGTGTCATTTAGGAGAAACTTAATCCCTCCCTGCCAACTGCACATCATTAGGAAGTTGACTTTGACCTCATTAATCAGAGTGCCCAAATCCCAAGGCTGATGAATGCTTAAGGAATGGCAATGTCATCAAAAGGAGGCAAATGGAGTTCTCCCCACCCAAGATACTTCATTGCTATCAAGGAAGAAGCTTTCCTTGTGCTGCGATTAAAATACTATTAGGATTGAAGTCTCAGGCTGCCAAGAGCCATCATGCATATCACATAGAGAAAGCTTGTCTGAGAGATGGAGGTACAGAACTTAATGATATATTTTAACCCCATGTATCAAAGCAAGCCTGAAGCTAGCTAATGTTGGAAATTTTGATTGGGGCTAAAAATAGGTATCCTTTAAAATTAAGCCAGATTAAATTACCTATCTCTGTTACTTAAACTGGACGAGTCCTAAGACACATGCTCCAACTTTGGCTTTGAGGAAGATAAATATACAAGAGGAAACCCAAGGTAAAGTGCACCAAGTTTATAATTGACTATATTCAATTTTCTACATAGCACATGGAGTGACCACCTGAAAATGTAATTCCATTCATGTTACTTCCTCCTTTAAAACTTTCACATTATTCTCATTGCCATTAAAATATTATCATCTCCTTCAAAGTCTTGTCTACCTCTGCTACCTTATCTCATTCCATTATCCCCTTTTTCTCCGCATGGCTTTTTCTCTGTGTCCATCCATTCTTATCTCGTGGCCCATAGGATTGCCCACAATTATTTGTATGGTCCGACTTACTTGGAGAGTTGAGCTCAACTGTCACTTCACCACCAAGTGTATCCGTGATGACCCTATCTAAAATAACCAATGCACTTTCTAACTTGTTGCTTTATTTCTACATATCACTTTTACATGATGAAATTATCCTTTAAAAAATTATGTTAGGGCTTCGCCCTGGTGGCGCAGTGATTAAGAATCCACCTGCCAATGCAGGGGACACGGGTTCAAGCCCTGGTCCAGGAAGATCCCACATGGTGTGGAACAACTAAGCCCGTGTGCCACAACTACTGAGCCTGCGCTCTGGAGCCCGCGAGCCACAACTACTGAGCCCAAGTGCCACAACTACTGAAGCCCGCGCACCTAGAGCCTGTGCTCTGCAACAAGAGAAGCCACTGCAATGAGAAGCCTGCGCACCGCAATGAAGAGTAGCCCCTGCTCGCCGCAACTAGAGAAAGCACGCACGCAGCAACAAAGACCCAACACAGCCATAAATAAAATAAATTAATTTAAAAAAATTATGTTATGCACTTAGTTGACTCTGTTTGCGCCTGTATAAATGTGAGTTCCACGAGAGCAGAGACCCTTTCAATTTTG